>NW_026890445.1:0-600000 GCF_963514075.1 Conger conger
GTTAGATATAGGCATTATAAAACCTTTACCTTTTCCCGCATTCAGAAACAAAGTTTTTCAAACTGTGCATTTCTTGAAAGTCAACACTCAAATTTCATCCAAAAGGAAAAGGTTTGATGTTGGGCCGATAATCTATCAGGGGTATGCCCATTTGCCAGAAACCGCATTCAGAGCTTGTGAAATACAAACATGACGATTTCAAGCTTTGGCAGTCTAAGTTTCTTAGGAGTTGAAAATTAGCATATCTTGAAGAGAGAATACACTAGCTGCTTCCAAATGAAATATGTATGATGGTGAGTGGTTCCATATCATTTTTTCAAAAGGTAGCCATCTGCTCCTTTAGGAGCTTTAGATATAGGCATTATAAAACCTTTACCTTTTCCCGCATTCAGAAACAAAGTTTTTCAAACTGTGCATTTCTTGAAAGTCAACACTCAAATTTCATCCAAAAGGAAAAGGTTTAATGGTGGGCCGATAATCTATCAGGGGTATGCCCATTTGCCAGAAACCGCATTCAGAGCTTGTTAAATACATACACGACGATTTCAAGCTTTGGCAGTCAAAGTTTCTTAGGAGTTGAAAATTAGCATATCTTGAAGAGAGAATACACTAGCTGCTTCCAAATGAAATATGTATGATGGTGAGTGGTTCCATATCATATATTCAAAAGGTAGCCATCTCCTCCTTAAGGATCGTTAGATATAGGCATTATAAAACCTTTACCTTTTCCCGCATTCAGAAACAAAGTTTTTCAGAGTGCGCATTTCTTGAAAGTCAAAACTCACATTTCATCCAAAACCAAAAGGTTTGATGGTGGGGCGAAAATCTATCAGGTGTATGCCCATTTGCCAGAAACCGCATTCAGAGCTTGTGAAATCCCCAAAATGACGATTTCAAGCTTTGGCACTCTAAGTTTCATAGTTGGTGAAAAAGAGCATATCTTGAAGAGAGAATACACTAGCTGCTTCCAAATGAAATATGTATGATGGTGAGTGGTTCCATATCATATATCCCAAAGGTAGCCATGTGCTCCTTTAGGAGCTTTAGATATAGGCCTTATAAAAACTTTAACTTTTCCCGCATTCAGAAACAAAGTTTTTCAGAGTGCACATTTCTTGAAAGTCAAAACTCACATTTCATCCAAAACCAAAAGGTTTGATGGTGGGGCGAAAATCTATCAGGTGTATGCCCATTTGCCAGAAACCGCATTCAGAGCTTGTGAAATCCCCAAAAAGACGATTTCAAGCTTTGGCACTCTAAGTTTCATAGTTGGTGAAAAAGAGCATATCTTGAAGAGAGAATACACTAGCTGCTCCCAAATGAAATATGTATGATGGTGAGTGGTTCCATATCATATATCCCAAAGGTAGCCATGTGCTCCTTTAGGAGCTTTAGATATAGGCCTTATAAAAACTTTAACTTTTCCCGCATTCAGAAACAAAGTTTTTCAGAGTGCGCATTTCTTGAAAGTCAAAACTCACATTTCATTCAAAACCAAAAGGTTTGATGGTGGGGCGAAAATCTATCAGGTGTATGCCCATTTGCCAGAAACCGCATTCAGAGCTTGTGAAATCCCCAAAATGACGATTTCAAGCTTTGGCACTCTAAGTTTCATAGTTGGTGAAAAAGAGCATATCTTGAAGAGAGAATACACTAGCTGCTTCCAAATGAAATATGTATGATGGTGAGTGGTTCCATATCATATATCCCAAAGGTAGCCATGTTCTCCTTTAGGAGCTTTAGATATAGGCCTTATAAAAACTTTAACTTTTCCCCCATTCAGAAACAAAGTTTTTCAGAGTGCGCATTTCTTGAAAGTCAAAACTCACATTTCATCCAAAACCAAAAGGTTTGATGGTGGGGCGAAAATCTATCAGCTGTATGCCCATTTAACAGAAACTGCATTCAGAGCTTGTGAAATCCCCAAAAAGACGATTTCAAGCTTTGGCACTCTAAGTTTCATAGTTGGTGAAAAAGAGCATATCTTGAAGAGAGAATACACTAGCTGCTTCCAAATGAAATATGTATGATGGTGAGTGGTTCCATATCATATATCCCAAAGGCAGCCATGTGCTCCTTTAGGAGCTTTAGATATAGGCCTTATAAAAACTTAAACTTTTCCCGCATTCAGAAACAAAGTTTTTCAGAGCGCGCATTTCTTGAAAGTCAAAACTCAAATTTCATCCAAAAACAAAAGGTTTGATGGTGGGGCGAAAACCTATCAGGTGTATGCCCATTTGCCAGAAACCGCATTCAGAGCTTGTGAAATCCCCAAAATGACGATTTCAAGCTTTGGCACGCTAAGTTTCATAGTTGGTGAAAAAGAGCATATCTTGAAGAGAGAATACACTAGCTTCTTCCAAATGAAATATGTATGATGGTGAGTGGTTCCATATCATATATCCCAAAGGTAGCCATGTTCTCCTTTAGGAGCTTTAGATATAGGCCTTATAAAAACTTTAACTTTTCCCGCATTCAGAAACAACGTTTTTCAGAGTGCGCATTTCTTGAAAGTCAAAACTCACATTTCATCCAAAACCAAAAGGTTTGATGGTGGGGCGAAAATCTATCAGGTGTATGCCCATTTAACAGAAACTGCATTCAGAGCTTGTGAAATCCCCAAAATGACGATTTCAAGCTTTGGCACTCTAAGTTTCATAGTTGGTGAAAAAGAGCATATCTTGAAGAGAGAATACACTAGCTGCTCCCAAATGAAATATGTATGATGGTGAGTGGTTCCATATCATATATCCCAAAGGTAGCCATGTGCTCCTTTAGTAGCTTTAGATATAGGCCTTATAAAAACTTTAACTTTTCCCGCATTCAGAAAAAAAGTTTTTCAGAGTGCGCATTTCTTGAAAGTCAAAACTCACATTTCATCCAAAACCAAAAGGTTTGATGGTGGGGCGAAAATCTATCAGGTGTATGCCCATTTGCCAGAAACCGCATTCAGAGCTTGTGAAATCCCCAAAATGACGATTTCAAGCTTTGGCACTCTAAGTTTCATAGTTGGTGAAAAAGAGCATATCTTGAAGAGAGAATACACTAGCTGCTTCCAAATGAAATATGTATGATGGTGAGTGGTTCCATATCATATATCCCAAAGGTAGCCATGTGCTCCTTTAGGAGCTTTAGATATAGGCCTTATAAAAACTTTAACTTTTCCCGCATTCAGAAACAAAGTTTTTCAGAGTGCGCATTTCTTGAAAGTCAAAACTCACATTTCATCCAAAACCAAAAGGTTTGATGGTGGGGCGAAAATCTATCAGTTGTATGCCCATTTGCCAGAAACCGCATTCAGAGCTTGTGAAATCCCCAAAATGACGATTTCAAGCTTTGGCACTCTAAGTTTCATAGTTGGTGAAAAAGAGCATATCTTGAAGAGAGAATACACTAGCTGCTTCCAAATGAAATATGTATGATGGTGAGTGGTTCCATATCATATATCCCAAAGGTAGCCATGTGCTCCTTTAGGAGCTTTAGATATAGGCCTTATAAAAACTTTAACTTTTCACGGATTCAGAAACAAAGTTTTTCAGAGTGCGCATTTCTTGAAAGTCAAAACTCACATTTCATCCAAAACCAAAAGGTTTGATGGTGGGGCGAAAATCTATCAGGTGTATGCCCATTTGCCAGAAACCGCATTCAGAGCTTGTGAAATCCCCAAAATGACGATTTCAAGCTTTGGCACTCTAAGTTTAATAGTTGGTGAAAAAGAGCATATCTTGAAGAGAGAATACACTAGCTGCTTCCAAATGAAATATGTATGATGGTGAGTGGTTCCATATCATATATCCCAAAGGTAGCCATGTGCTCCTTTAGGAGCTTTAGATATAGGCCTCATAAAAACTTTAACTTTTCCCGCATTCAGAAACAAAGTTTTTCAGAGTGCACATTTCTTGAAAGTCAAAACTCACATTTCATCCAAAACCAAAAGGTTTGATGGTGGGGCGAAAATCTATCAGGTGTATGCCCATTTGCCAGAAACCGCATTCAGAGCTTGTGAAATCCCCAAAAAGACGATTTCAAGCTTTGGCACTCTAAGTTTCATAGTTGGTGAAAAAGGGCATATCTTGAAGAGAGAATACACTAGCTGCTGCCAAATGAAATATGTATGATGGTGAGTGGTTCCATATCATATATCCCAAAGGTAGCCATGTGCTCCTTTAGGAGCTTTAGATATAGGCTTTATAAAAGCTTTAACTATTCCCGCATTCAGAAACAAAGTTTTTCAAACTGTGCATTTCTTGAGTCAACACTCAAATTTCATCCAAAAGGAAAAGGTTTGATGTTGGGCCGATAATCTATCAGGGGTATGCCCATTTGCCAGAAACCGCATTCAGAGCTTGTGAAATACATACATGACGATTTCAAGCTTTGGCAGTCTAAGTTTCTTAAGAGTTGAAAATTAGCATATCTTGAAGAGAGAATTCACTCGCTGCTTCCAAATGAAATATGTAAGATGGTGAGTGGTTCCATATCATATATTCAAAAGGTTGCCATGTGCTCCTTTAGGAGCTTTAGATATAGGCTTTATAAAACCTTTACCTTTTCCCGCATTCTGAAACAAAGTTTTTCAAACTGTGCATTTCTTGAAAGTCAACACTCAAATTTCATCCAAAAGGAAAAGGTTTGATGGTGGGCCGATAATCTATCAGGGGTATGCCCATTTGCCAGAAACCGCATTCAGAGCTTGTTAAATACATACACGACGATTTCAAGCTTTGGCAGTCAAAGTTTCTTAGGAGTTGAAAATTAGCATATCTTGAAGAGAGAATACACTAGCTGCTTCCAAATGAAATATGTATGATGGTGAGTGGTTCCATATCATTTTTTCAAAAGGTAGCCATCTGCTCCTTTAGGAGCTTTAGATATAGGCATTATAAAACCTTTACCTTTTCCCGCATTCAGAAACAAAGTTTTTCAAACTGTGCATTTCTTGAAAGTCAACACTCAAATTTCATCCAAAAGGAAAAGGTTTGATGGTGGGCCGATAATCTATCAGGGGTATGCCCATTTGCCAGAAACCGCATTCAGAGCTTGTTAAATACATACACGAAGATTTCAAGCTTTGGCAGTCAAAGTTTCTTAGGAGTTAAAAATTAGCATATCTTGAAGAGAGAATACACTAGCTGCTTGCAAATGAAATATGTATGATGGTGAGTGGTTCCATATCATATATTCAAACGGTAGCCATCTCCTCCTTAAGGATCGTTAGATATAGGCATTATAAAACCTTTACCTTTTCCCGCATTCAGAAACAAAGTTTTTCAAACTGTGCATTTCTTGAAAGTCAACACTCAAATTTCATCCAAAAGGAAAAGGTTTGATGTTGGGCCGATAATCTATCAGGGGTATGCCCATTTGCCAGAAACCGCATTCAGAGCTTGTGAAATACAAACATGACGATTTCAAGCTTTGGCAGTCTAAGTTTCTTAGGAGTTGAAAATTAGCATATCTTGAAGAGAGAATACACTAGCTGCTTCCAAATGAAATATGTATGATGGTGAGTGGTTCCATATCATTTTTTCAAAAGGTAGCCATCTGCTCCTTTAGGAGCTTTAGATATAGGCATTATAAAACCTTTACCTTTTCCCGCATTCAGAAACAAAGTTTTTCAAACTGTGCATTTCTTGAAAGTCAACACTCAAATTTCATCCAAAAGGAAAAGGTTTAATGGTGGGCCGATAATCTATCAGGGGTATGCCCATTTGCCAGAAACCGCATTCAGAGCTTGTTAAATACATACACGACGATTTCAAGCTTTGGCAGTCAAAGTTTCTTAGGAGTTGAAAATTAGCATATCTTGAAGAGAGAATACACTAGCTGCTTCCAAATGAAATATGTATGATGGTGAGTGGTTCCATATCATATATTCAAAAGGTAGCCATCTCCTCCTTAAGGATCGTTAGATATAGGCATTATAAAACCTTTACCTTTTCCCGCATTCAGATACAAAGTTTTTCAAACTGTGCATTTCTTGAAAGTCAACACTCAAATTTCATCCAAAAGGAAAAGGTTTGATGGTGGGCCGATAATCTATCGGGGGTATGCCCATTTGCCAGAAACCGCATTCAGAGCTTGTGAAATACATACATGTCGATTTCAAGCTTTGGCACTCTAAATTTCTTAGGAGTTGAAAATGAGCATATCTTGAAAAGAGAATACACTAGCTGCTTCCAAATGAAATATGTATGATGGTGAGTGGTTCCATATCATATATCCCAAAGGTAGCCATGTGCTCCTTTAGGAGCTTTAGATATAGGCCTTATAAAAACTTTAACTTTTCCCGCATTCAGAAACAAAGTTTTTCAGAGTGCGCATTTCTTGAAAGTCAAAACTCACATTTCATCCAAAACCAAAAGGTTTGATGGTGGGGCGAAAATCTATCAGGTGTATGCCCATTTGCCAGAAACCGCATTCAGAGCTTGTGAAATCCCCAAAATGACGATTTCAAGCTTTGGCACTCTAAGTTTCATAGTTGGTGAAAAAGAGCATATCTTGAAGAGAGAATACACTAGCTGCTTCCAAATGAAATATGTATGATGGTGAGTGGTTCCATATCATATATCCCAAAGGTAGCCATGTGCTCCTTTAGGAGCTTTAGATATAGGCCTTATAAAAACTTTAACTTTTCCCGCATTCAGAAACAAAGTTTTTCAGAGTGCACATTTCTTGAAAGTCAAAACTCACATTTCATCCAAAACCAAAAGGTTTGATGGTGGGGCGAAAATCTATCAGGTGTATGCCCATTTGCCAGAAACCGCATTCAGAGCTTGTGAAATCCCCAAAATGACGATTTCAAGCTTTGGCACTCTAAGTTTCATAGTTGGTGAAAAAGAGCATATCTTGAAGAGAGAATACACTAGCTGCTCCCAAATGAAATATGTATGATGGTGAGTGGTTCCATATCATATATCCCAAAGGTAGCCATGTGCTCCTTTAGGAGCTTTAGATATAGGCCTTATAAAAACTTTAACTTTTCCCGCATTCAGAAACAAAGTTTTTCAGAGTGCGCATTTCTTGAAAGTCAAAACTCACATTTCATTCAAAACCAAAAGGTTTGATGGTGGGGCGAAAATCTATCAGGTGTATGCCCATTTGCCAGAAACCGCATTCAGAGCTTGTGAAATCCCCAAAATGACGATTTCAAGCTTTGGCACTCTAAGTTTCATAGTTGGTGAAAAAGAGCATATCTTGAAGAGAGAATACACTAGCTGCTTCCAAATGAAATATGTATGATGGTGAGTGGTTCCATATCATATATCCCAAAGGTAGCCATGTTCTCCTTTAGGAGCTTTAGATATAGGCCTTATAAAAACTTTAACTTTTCCCGCATTCAGAAACAAAGTTTTTCAGAGTGCGCATTTCTTGAAAGTCAAAACTCACATTTCATCCAAAACCAAAAGGTTTGATGGTGGGGCGAAAATCTATCAGCTGTATGCCCATTTAACAGAAACTGCATTCAGAGCTTGTGAAATCCCCAAAAAGACGATTTCAAGCTTTGGCACTCTAAGTTTCATAGTTGGTGAAAAAGAGCATATCTTGAAGAGAGAATACACTAGCTGCTTCCAAATGAAATATGTATGATGGTGAGTGGTTCCATATCATATATCCCAAAGGCAGCCATGTGCTCCTTTAGGAGCTTTAGATATAGGCCTTATAAAAACTTAAACTTTTGCCGCATTCAGAAACAAAGTTTTTCAGAGCGCGCATTTCTTGAAAGTCAAAACTCAAATTTCATCCAAAAACAAAAGGTTTGATGGTGGGGCGAAAACCTATCAGGTGTATGCCCATTTGCCAGAAACCGCATTCAGAGCTTGTGAAATCCCCAAAATGACGATTTCAAGCTTTGGCACGCTAAGTTTCATAGTTGGTGAAAAAGAGCATATCTTGAAGAGAGAATACACTAGCTTCTTCCAAATGAAATATGTATGATGGTGAGTGGTTCCATATCATATATCCCAAAGGTAGCCATGTTCTCCTTTAGGAGCTTTAGATATAGGCCTTATAAAAACTTTAACTTTTCCCGCATTCAGAAACAACGTTTTTCAGAGTGCGCATTTCTTGAAAGTCAAAACTCACATTTCATCCAAAACCAAAAGGTTTGATGGTGGGGCGAAAATCTATCAGGTGTATGCCCATTTGCCAGAAACCGCATTCAGAGCTTGTGAAATCCCCAAAATGACGATTTCAAGCTTTGGCACTCTAAGTTTCATAGTTGGTGAAAAAGAGCATATCTTGAAGAGAGAATACACTAGCTGCTTCCAAATGAAATATGTATGATGGTGAGTGGTTCCATATCATATATCCCAAAGGTAGCCATTTGCTCCTTTAGGAGCTTTAGATATAGGCCTTATAAAAACTTTAACTTTTCACGGATTCAGAAACAAAGTTTTTCAGAGTGCGCATTTCTTGAAAGTCAAAACTCACATTTCATCCAAAACCAAAAGGTTTGATGGTGGGGTGAAAATCTATCAGGTGTATGCCCATTTGCCAGAAACCGCATTCAGAGCTTGTGAAATCCCCAAAATGACGATTTCAAGCTTTGGCACTCTAAGTTTCATAGTTGGTGAAAAAGAGCATATCTTGAAGAGAGAATACACTAGCTGCTTCCAAATGAAATATGTATGATGGTGAGTGGTTCCATATCATATATCCCAAAGGTAGCCATGTGCTCCTTTAGGAGCTTTAGATATAGGCCTTATAAAAACTTTAACTTTTCCCGCATTCAGAAACAAAGTTTTTCAGAGTGCGCATTTCTTGAAAGTCAAAACTCACATTTCATCCAAAACCAAAAGGTTTGATGGTGGGGCGAAAATCTATCAGGTGTATGCCCATTTGCCAGAAACCGCATTCAGAGCTTGTGAAATCCCCAAAATGACGATTTCAAGCTTTGGCACTCTAAGTTTCATAGTTGGTGAAAAAGAGCATATCTTGAAGAGAGAATACACTAGCTGCTTCCAAATGAAATATGTATGATGGTGAGTGGTTCCATATCATATATCCCAAAAGTAGCCATGTGCTCCTTTAGGAGCTTTAGATATAGGCCTTATAAAAACTTTAACTTTTCCCGCATTCAGAAACAAAGTTTTTCAGAGTGCGCATTTCTTGAAAGTCAAAACTCACATTTCATTCAAAACCAAAAGGTTTGATGGTGGGGCGAAAATCTATCAGGTGTATGCCCATTTGCCAGAAACCGCATTCAGAGCTTGTGAAATCCCCAAAATGACGATTTCAAGCTTTGGCACTCTAAGTTTCATAGTTGGTGAAAAAGAGCATATCTTGAAGAGAGAATACACTAGCTGCTTCCAAATGAAATATGTATGATGGTGAGTGGTTCCATATCATATATCCCAAATATAGCCATGTGCTCCTTTAGGAGCTTTAGATATAGGCCTTATAAAAACTTTAACTTTTCCCGCATTCAGAAACAAAGTTTTTCAGAGCGCGCATTTCTTGAAAGTAAAAACTCAAATTTCATCCAAAAACAAAAGGTTTGATGGTGGGGCGAAAACCTATCAGGTGTATGCCCATTTGCCAGAAACCGCATTCAGAGCTTGTGAAATCCCCAAAATGACGATTTCAAGCTTTGGCACGCTAAGTTTCATAGTTGATGAAAAAGAGCATATCTTGAAGAGAGAATACACTAGCTGCTTCCAAATGAAATATGTATGATGGTGAGTGGTTCCATATCATATATCCCAAAGGTAGCCATGTGCTCCTTTAGGAGCTTTAGATATAGGCCTTATAAAAACTTTAACTTTTCCCGCATTCAGAAACAAAGTTTTTCAGAGCGCGCATTTCTTGAAAGTCAAAACTCAAATTTCATCCAAAAACAAAAGGTTTGATGGTGGGGCGAAAACCTATCAGGTGTATGCCCATTTGCCAGAAACCGCATTCAGAGCTTGTGAAATCCCCAAAATGACGATTTCAAGCTTTGGCACTCTAAGTTTCATAGTTGGTGAAAAAGAGCATATCTTGAAGAGAGAATACACTAGCTGCTGCCAAATTAAATATGTATGATGGTGAGTGGTTCCATATCATATATCCCAAAGGTAGCCATGTTCTCCTTTAGGAGCTTTAGATATAGGCCTTATAAAAACTTTAACTTTTCCTGCATTCAGAAACAAAGTTTTTCAGAGTGCGCATTTCTTGAAAGTCAAAACTCACATTTCATCCAAAACCAAAAGGTTTGATGGTGGGGCGAAAATCTATCAGGTGTATGCCCATTTGCCAGAAACCGCATTCAGAGCTTGTGAAATCCCCAAAATGACGATTTCAAGCTTTGGCACTCTAAGTTTCATATTTGGTGAAAACGAGCATATCTTGAAGAGAGAATACACTAGCTGCTTCCAAATGAAATATGTATGATGGTGAGTGGTTCCATATCATACATCCCAAAGGTAGCCATGTGCTCCTTTAGGAGCTTTAGATATAGGCCTTATAAAAACTTTAACTTTTCCCGCATTCAGAAACAAAGTTTTTCAGAGCGCGCATTTCTTGAAAGTCAAAACTCAAATTTCATCCAAAAACAAAAGGTTTGATGGTGGGGCGAAAACCTTTCAGGTGTATGCCCATTTGCCAGAAACCGCATTCAGAGTTTGTGAAATCCCCAAAATGACGATTTCAAGCTTTGGCACTCTAAGTTTCATAGTTGGTGAAAAAGAGCATATCTTGAAGAGAGAATACACTAGCTGCTTCCAAATGAAATATGTATGATGGTGAGTGGTTCCATATCATATATCCCAAAGGTAGCCCTGTGTTCCTTTAGGAGCTTTAGATATAGGCCTTATAAAAACTTAAACTTTTCCCGCATTCAGAAACAAAGTTTTTCAGAGCGCGCATTTCTTGAAAGTCAAAACTCACATTTCATCCAAAACCAAAAGGTTTGATGGTGGGGCGAAAATCTATCAGGTGTATGCCCATTTGCCAGAAACCGCATTCAGAGCTTGTGAAATCCCCAAAATGACGATTTCAAGCTTTGGCACTCTAAGTTTCATAGTTGGTGAAAAAGAGCATATCTTGAAGAGAGAATACACTAGCTGCTTCCAAATGAAAAATGTATGATGGTGAGTGGTTCCATATCATATATCCCAAATATAGCCATGTGCTCCTTTAGGAGCTTTAGATATAGGCCTTATAAAAACTTTAACTTTTCCCGCATTCAGAAACAAAGTTTTTCAGAGCGCGCATTTCTTGAAAGTAAAAACTCAAATTTCATCCAAAAACAAAAGGTTTGATGGTGGGGCGAAAACCTATCAGGTGTATGCCCATTTGCCAGAAACCGCATTCAGAGCTTGTGAAATCCCCAAAATGACGATTTCAAGCTTTGGCACGCTAAGTTTCATAGTTGGTGAAAAAGAGCATATCTTGAAGAGAGAATACACTAGCTGCTTCCAAATGAAATATGTATGATGGTGAGTGGTTCCATATCATATATCCCAAAGGTAGCCATGTGCTCCTTTAGGAGCTTTAGATATAGGCCTTATGAAAACTTTAACTTTTCCCGCATTCAGAAACAAAGTTTTTCAGAGCGCGCATTTCTTGAAAGTCAAAACTCAAATTTCATCCAAAAACAAAAGGTTTGATGGTGGGGCGAAAACCTATCAGGTGTATGCCCATTTGCCAGAAACCGCATTCAGAGCTTGTGAAATCCCCAAAATGACGATTTCAAGCTTTGGCACTCTAAGTTTCATAGTTGGTGAAAAAGAGCATATCTTGAAGAGAGAATACACTAGCTGCTGCCAAATTAAATATGTATGATGGTGAGTGGTTCCATATCATATATCCCAAAGGTAGCCATGTTCTCCTTTAGGAGCTTTAGATATAGGCCTTATAAAAACTTTAACTTTTCCTGCATTCAGAAACAAAGTTTTTCAGAGTGCGCATTTCTTGAAAGTCAAAACTCACATTTCATCCAAAACCAAAAGGTTTGATGGTGGGGCGAAAATCTATCAGGTGTATGCCCATTTGCCAGAAACCGCATTCAGAGCTTGTGAAATCCCCAAAATGACGATTTCAAGCTTTGGCACTCTAAGTTTCATATTTGGTGAAAACGAGCATATCTTGAAGAGAGAATACACTAGCTGCTTCCAAATGAAATATGTATGATGGTGAGTGGTTCCATATCATACATCCCAAAGGTAGCCATGTGCTCCTTTAGGAGCTTTAGATATAGGCCTTATAAAAACTTTAACTTTTCCCGCATTCAGAAACAAAGTTTTTCAGAGCGCGCATTTCTTGAAAGTCAAAACTCAAATTTCATCCAAAAACAAAAGGTTTGATGGTGGGGCGAAAACCTTTCAGGTGTATGCCCATTTGCCAGAAACCGCATTCAGAGTTTGTGAAATCCCCAAAATGACGATTTCAAGCTTTGGCACTCTAAGTTTCATAGTTGGTGAAAAAGAGCATATCTTGAAGAGAGAATACACTAGCTGCTTCCAAATGAAATATGTATGATGGTGAGTGGTTCCATATCATATATCCCAAAGGTAGCCCTGTGTTCCTTTAGGAGCTTTAGATATAGGCCTTATAAAAACTTAAACTTTTCCCGCATTCAGAAACAAAGTTTTTCAGAGCGCGCATTTCTTGAAAGTCAAAACTCACATTTCATCCAAAACCAAAAGGTTTGATGGTGGGGCGAAAATCTATCAGGTGTATGCCCATTTGCCAGAAACCGCATTCAGAGCTTGTGAAATCCCCAAAATGACGATTTCAAGCTTTGGCACTCTAAGTTTCATAGTTGGTGAAAAAGAGCATATCTTGAAGAGAGAATACACTAGCTGCTTCCAAATGAAAAATGTATGATGGTGAGTGGTTCCATATCATATATCCCAAAGGTAGCCATGTGCTCCTTTAGGAGCTTTAGATATAGGCCTTATAAAAACTTTAACTTTTCCCGCATTCAGAAACAAAGTTTTTCAGAGCGCGCATTTCTTGAAAGTCAAAACTCACATTTCATCCAAAACCAAAAGGTTTGATGGTGGGGCGAAAATCTATCAGGTGTATGCCCATTTGCCAGAAACCGCATTCAGAGCTTGTGAAATCCCCAAAATGACGATTTCAAGCTTTGGCACTCTAAGTTTCATAGTTGGTGAAAAAGAGCATATCTTGAAGAGAGAATACACTAGCTGCTTCCAAATGAAATATGTATGATGGTGAGTGGTTCCATATCATATATCCCAAAGGTAGCCCTGTGCTCCTTTAGGAGCTTTAGATATAGGCCTTATAAAAACTTTAACTTTTCCCGAATTCAGAAACAAAGTTTTTCAGAGTGCGCATTTCTTGAAAGTCAAAACTCACATTTCATCCAAAACCAAAAGGTTTGATGGTTGGGCGAAAATCTATCAGGTGTATGCCCATTTGTCAGAAACCGCATTCAGAGCATGTGAAATCCCCAAAATGACGATTTCAAGCTTTGGCACTCTAAGTTTCATAGTTGGTGAAAAAGAGCATATCTTGAAGAGAGAATACACTAGCTGCTTCCAAATGAAATATGTATGATGGTGAGAGGTTCCATATCATATATCCCAAAGGTAGCCATGTGCTCCTTTAAGAGCTTTAGATATAGGCCTTATAAAAACTTTAACTTTTCCCGAATTCAGAAACAAAGTTTTTCAGAGTGCGCATTTCTTGAAAGTCAAAACTCACATTTCATCCAAAACCAAAAGGTTTGATGGTTGGGCGAAAATCTATCAGGTGTATCCCCATTTGCCAGAAACCGCATTCAGAGCTTGTGAAATCCCCAAAATGACGATTTCAAGCTTTGGCACTCTAAGTTTCATAGTTGGTGAAAAAGAGCATATCTTGAAGAGAGAATGCACTAGCTGCTTCCAAATGAAATATGTATGATGGTGAGTGGTTCCATTTCATATATCCCAAAGGTAGCCATGTGCTCCTTTAGGAGCTTTAGATAAAGGCCTCATAAAAACTTTAACTTTTCCCGCATTCAGAAACAAAGTTTTTCAGAGCGCGCATTTTATTGAAAGTCAGAACTCAAATTTCATCCAAAACCAAAAGGTTTGATGGTGGGGCGAAAATCTATCAGGTGTATGCCCATTTGCCAGAAACCGCATTCAGAGCATGTGAAATTCCCAAAATGACGATTTCAAGCTTTGGCACTCTAAGTTTCATAGTTGGTGAAAAAGAGCATATCTTGAAGAGAGAATACACTAGCTGCTTCCAAATGAAATATGTATGATGGTGAGAGGTTCCATATCATATATCCCAAAGGTAGCCATGTGCTCCTTTAAGAGCTTTAGATATAGGCCTTATAAAAACTTTAACTTTTCCCGCATTCAGAAACAAAGTTTTTCAGAGTGCGCATTTCATGAAAGTCAAAACTCACATTTCATCCAAAACCAAAAGGTTTGATGGTGGGGCGAAAATCTATCAGGTGTATGCCCATTTGCCAGAAACCGCATTCAGAGCTTGTGAAATTCCCAAAATGACGATTTCAAGCTTTGGCACTCTAAGTTTCATAGTTGGTGAAAAAGAGCATATCTTGAAGAGAGAATACACTAGCTGCTTCCAAATGAAATATGTATGATGGTGAGTGGTTCCATATCATTTTTTCAAAAGGTAGCCATCTGCTCTTTTAGGAGCTTTAGATATAGGCATTATAAAACCTTTACCTTTTCCCGCATTCAGAAACAAAGTTTTTCAAACTGTGCATTTCTTGAAAGTCAACACTCAAATTTCATCCAAAAGGAAAATGTTTGATGGTGGGCCGATAATCTATCAGGGGTATGCCCATTTGCCAGAAACCGCATTCAGAGCTTGTTAAATACATACACGACGATTTCAAGCTTTGGCAGTCTAAGTTTCTTAGGAGTTGAAAATTAGCATATCTTGAAGAGGGAATACACTAGCTGCTTCCAAATGAAATATGTATGATGGTGAGCGGTTCCATATCATATATTCCAAAGGTAGCCATCTCCTCCTTAAGGATCGTTAGATATAGGCATTATAAAACCTTTACCTTTTCCCGCATTCAGAAACAAAGTTTTTCAAACTGTGCATTTCTTGAAAGTCAACACTCAAATTTCATCCAAAAGGAAAAGGTTTGATGGTGGGCCGATAATCTATCAGGGGTATGCCCATTTGCCAGAAACCGCATTCAGAGCTTCTGAAATACATACATGTCGATTTCAAGCTTTGGCACTCTAAATTTCATAGGACTTGAAAATGAGCATATCTTGAAAAGAGAATACACTAGCTGCTTCCAAATGAAATATGTATGATGGTGAGTGGTTCCATAACATATATCCCAAAGGTAGCCATGTGCTCCTTTAGGAGCTTTAGATATAGGCCTTATAAAAACTTTAACTTTTCCCGCATTCAGAAACAAAGTTTTTCAAACTGTGCATTTCTTGGAAGTCAACACTCAAATTTCATCCAAAAGGAAATGGTTTGATGGTGGGCCGATAATCTATCAGGGGTATGCCCATTTGCCAGAGACCGCATTCAGAGCTTGTGAAATACATATATGACGATTTCAAGCTTTGGCAGTCTAATTTTTTAGGAGTTGAAAATGAGCATATCTTGAAGAGAGAATACACTAGCTGCTTCCAAATGAAATATGTATGATGGTGAGTGGTTCCATATCATATATTCAAAAGGTAGCCATCTGCTCCTTTAGGAGCTTTATAAAACCTTTAACTTTTCCCGCATTCAGAAACAAAGATTTTCTAACTGTGCATTTCTTGAAAGTCAATTCTCAAATTTCATTCAAAATGAAAAGGTTTGAGGGTGGGCCGATAATCTATCAGGGGTATGCCCATTTGCCAGAAACCGCATTCAGAGCTTGTGAAATACATATATGTCGATTTCAAGCTTTGGCACTCTAAGTTTCTTAGGAGTTGAAAATTAGCATATCTTGAAGAGAGAATACACTAGCTGCTTCCAAATGAAATATGTATGATGGCTAGTGGTTCCATATCATATATTCCAAAGGTAGCCATCTGCTCCTTTGGGATCTTTAGATATAGGCTTTATAAAACCTTTAACTTTTCCCGCATTCAGAAATAAAGTTTTTCAAACTGTGCATTTCTTGAAAGTCAACACTCAAATTTCATCCAAAACAAAAGGTTTGATGGTGGGGCGAAAACCTATCAGGTGTATGCCCATTTGCCAGAAACCGCATTCAGTTTTTGTGAAATCCCCAAAATGACGATTTCAAGCTTTGGCACTCTAAGTTTCATAGTTGGTGAAAATGAGCATATCTTGAAGAGAGAATACACTAGCTGCTTCCAAATGAAATATGTATGATGGTGAGTGGTTCCATATCATATATTCAAAAGGTAGCCATCTGCTCCTTTAGGAGCTTTATAAAACCTTTAACTTTTCCCGCATTCAGAAACAAAGATTTTCTAACTGTGCATTTCTTGAAAGTCAATTCTCAAATTTCATTCAAAATGAAAAGGTTTGAGGGTGGGCCGATAATCTATCAGGGGTATGCCCATTTGCCAGAAACCGCATTCAGAGCTTGTGAAATACATATATGTCGATTTCAAGCTTTGGCACTCTAAGTTTCTTAGGAGTTGAAAATTAGCATATCTTGAAGAGAGAATACACTAGCTGCTTCCAAATGAAATATGTATGATGGCTAGTGGTTCCATATCATATATTCCAAAGGTAGCCATCTGCTCCTTTGGGATCTTTAGATATAGGCTTTATAAAACCTTTAACTTTTCCCGCATTCAGAAATAAAGTTTTTCAAACTGTGCATTTCTTGAAAGTCAACACTCAAATTTCATCCAAAACAAAAGGTTTGATGGTGGGGCGAAAACCTATCAGGTGTATGCCCATTTGCCAGAAACCGCATTCAGAGTTTGTGAAATCCCCAAAATGACGATTTCAAGCTTTGGCACTCTAAGTTTCATAGTTGGTGAAAAAGAGCATATCTTGAAGAGAGAATACACTAGCTGCTTCCAAATGAAATATGTATGATGGTGAGTGGTTCCATATCATATATTCAAAAGGTAGCCATCTGCTCCTTTAGGAGCTTTATAAAACCTTTAACTTTTCCCGCATTCAGAAACAAAGATTTTCTAACTGTGCATTTCTTGAAAGTCAATTCTCAAATTTCATTCAAAATGAAAAGGTTTGAGGGTGGGCCGATAATCTATCAGGGGTATGCCCATTTGCCAGAAACCGCATTCAGAGCTTGTGAAATACATATATGTCGATTTCAAGCTTTGGCACTCTAAGTTTCTTAGGAGTTGAAAATTAGCATATCTTGAAGAGAGAATACACTAGCTGCTTCCAAATGAAATATGTATGATGGCTAGTGGTTCCATATCATATATTCCAAAGGTAGCCATCTGCTCCTTTAGGATCTTTAGATATAGGCTTTATAAAACCTTTAACTTTTCCCACATTCAGAAATAAAGTTTTTCAAACTGTACATTTCTTGAAAGTCAACACTCAAATTTCATCCAAAACAAAAGGTTTGATGGTGGGGCGAAAACCTATCAGGTGTATGCCCATTTGCCAGAAACCGCATTCAGAGTTTGTGAAATCCCCAAAATGACGATTTCAAGCTTTGGCACTCTAAGTTTCATAGTTGGCTAAAAAGAGCATATCTTGAAGAGAGAATACACTAGCTGCTTCCAAATGAAATATGTATGATGGTGAGTGGTTCCATATCATATATCCCAAAGGTAGCCCTGTGCTCCTTTTGGAGCTTTAGATATAGGCCTTATAAAAACTTTAACTTTTCCCGCATTCAGAAACAAAGTTTTTCAGAGCGCGCATTTCTTGAAAGTCAAAACTCACATTTCATCCAAAACCAAAAGGTTTGATGGTGGGGCGAAAATCTATCAGGGGTATGCCCATTTGCCAGAGACCGCATTCAGAGCTTGTGAAATACATATATGACGATTTCAAGCTTTGGCAGTCTAATTTTTTAGGAGTTGAAAATGAGCATATCTTGAAGAGAGAATACACTAGCTGCTTCCAAATGAAATATGTATGATGGCTAGTGGTTCCATATCATATATTCCAAAGGTAGCCATCTCCTCCTTAAGGATCGTTAGATATAGGCATTATAAAATCTTTACCTTTTCCCGCATTCAGAAACAAAGTTTTTCAAACTGTGCATTTCTTGAAAGTCAACACTCAAATTTCATCCAAAAGGAAAAGGTTTGATGGTGGGCCGATAATCTATCAGGGGTATGCCCATTTGCCAGAAACCGCATTCAGAGCTTCTGAAATACATACATGTCGATTTCAAGCTTTGGCACTCTAAATTTCTTAGGAGTTGAAAATGAGCATATCTTGAAAAGAGAATACACTAGCTGCTTCCAAATGAAATATGTATGATGGTGAGTGGTTCCATATCATATATCCCAAAGGTAGCCATGTGCTCCTTTAGGAGCTTTAGATATAGGCCTTATAAAAACTTTAACTTTTCCCGCATTCAGAAACAAAGTTTTTCAAACTGTGCATTTCTTGAAAGTCAACACTCAAATTTCATCCAAAAGGAAATGGTTTGATGGTGGGCCGATAATCTATCAGGGGTATGCCCATTTGCCAGAGACCGCATTCAGAGCTTGTGAAATACAAATATGACGATTTCAAGCTTTGGCAGTTTAATTTTTTAGGAGTTGAAAATGAGCATATCTTGAAGAGAGAATACACTAGCTGCTTCCAAATGAAATATGTATGATGGTGAGTGGTTCCATATCATATATTCAAAAGGTAGCCATCTGCTCTTTTAGGAGCTTTATAAAACCTTTAACTTTTCCCGCATTCAGAAACAAAGTTTTTCAAACTGTGCATTTCTTGAAAGTCAATTCTCAAATTTCATTCAAAATGAAAAGGTTTGATGGTGGGCCGATAATCTATCAGGGGTATGCCCATTTGCCAGAAACCGCATTCAGAGCTTCTGAAATACATACATGTCGATTTCAAGCTTTGGCACTCTAAATTTCTTAGGAGTTGAAAATGAGCATATCTTGAAAAGAGAATAAACTAGCTGCTTCCAAATGAAATATGTATGATGGTGAGTGGTTCCATATCATATATTCAAAAGGTAGCCATCTTCTCCTTTAGGAGCTTTAGATATAGGCTTCATAAAACCTTTACCTTTTCCCGCATACAGAAACAAAGTTTTTCAAACTTTGCATTTCTTGAAAGTCAACACTCAAATTTCATCCAAAAGGAAATGGTTTGATGGTGGGCCGATAATCTATCAGGGGTAAGCCCATTTGCCAGAAACCGCATTCAGAGCTTGTGAAATACATATATGACGATTTCAAGCTTTGGCAGTCTAAGTTTTTTAGGAGTTGAAAATGAGCATATCTTGAAGAGAGAATACACTAGCTGCTTCCAAATGAAATATGTATGATGGTGAGTGGATCCATATCATATATCCCAAAGGTAGCCATGTGCTCCTTTAGGAGCTTTAGATATAGGCCTTATAAAAACTTTAACTTTTCCCGCATTCAGAAACAAAGTTTTTCAGAGCGCGCATTTCTTGAAAGTCAAAACTCACATTTCATCCAAAACCAAAAGGTTTGATGGTGGGGCGAAAATCTATCAGGTGTATGCCCATTTGCCAGAAACCGCATTCAGAGCTTGTGAAATCCCCAAAATGACGATTTCAAGCATTGGCACTCTAAGTTTCATAGTTGGTGAAAAAGAGCATATCTTGAAGAGAGAATACACTAGCTGCTTCCAAATGAAATATGTATGATGGTGAGTGGTTCCATATCATATATCCCAAAGGTAGCCCTGTGCTCCTTTAGGAGCTTTAGATATAGGCCTTATAAAAACTTTAACTTTTCCCGAATTCAGAAACAAAGTTTTTCAGAGTGCGCATTTCTTGAAAGTCAAAGCTCACATTTCATCCAAAACCAAAAGGTTTGATGGTGGGGCGAAAATCTATCAGGTGTATGCCCATTTGCCAGAAACCGCATTCAGAGCTTGTGAAATCCCCAAAATGACGATTTCAAGCTTTGGCACTCTAAGTTTCATAGTTGGTGAAAAAGAGCATATCTTGAAGAGAGAATACACTAGCTGCTTCCAAATGAAATATGTATGATGGTGAGTGGTTCCATATCATATATCCCAAAGGTAGCCATGTGCTCCTTTAGGAGCTTTAGATATAGGCCTCATAAAAACTTTAACTTTTCCCGCATTCAGAAACAAAGTTTTTCAGAGCGCGCATTTCTTGAAAGTCAGAACTCAAATTTCATCCAAAACCAAAAGGTTTGATGGTGGGGCGAAAATCTATCAGGTGTATGCCCATTTTCCAGAAACCGCATTCAGAGCATGTGAAATCCCCAAAATGACGATTTCAAGCATTGGCACTCTAAGTTTCTTAGGAGATGAAAATTAGCATATCTTGAAGAGAGAATACACTAGCTGCTTCCAAATGAAATATGTATGATGGCTTGTGGTTCCATATCATATATTCCAAAGGTAGCCATCTGCTCCTTTAGGATCTTTAGATATAGGCTTTATAAAACCTTTAACTTTTCCCGCATTCAGAAACAAAGTTTTTTAAACTGTGCATTTCTTGAAAGTCAACACTCAAATTTCATCCAAAAGGAAAAGGTTTGATGGTGGGCCGATACTCTATCAGGGGAATGCCCATTTGCCAGAAACCGCATTCAGAGCTTGTGAAATACATACATGACGATTTCAAGCTTTGGCACTCAAAGTTTCTTAGTAGTTGAAAATGAGCATATCTTGTAAAGAGAATACACTAGCTGCTTCAAAATGAAATATGTATGATGGTCAGTGGTTCCATATCATATATTCAAAAGGTAGCCATCTGCTCCTTTAAGAGCTTTAGATATAGGCTTTATAAAACCTTTAACTTTTCCCGCATTCAGAAACAAAGTTTTTCAAACTGTGCATTTCGTGAAAGTCAACACTCAAATTTCATCCAAAAGGAAAAGGTTTGATGGTGGGCCGATACTCTATCAGGGGTATGCCTATTTGCCAGAAACCGCATTCAGAGCTTGTGAAATACATATATGACGATTTCAAGCTTTGGCACCCTAAGTTTCTTAATAGTTGAAAATGAGCATATCTTGAAGAGAGAACACACTAGCTGCTTCCAAATGAAATATGTATGATGGTGAGTGGTTCCATATCATATCTTCCAAAGGTAGCCATCTGCTCCTTTAGGATCTTTAGATATAGGCTTTATAAAACCTTTAACTGTTCCCGCATTCAGAAACGAAGTTTTTCAAACTGTGCATTTCTTGAAAGTCAACACTCAAATTTCATCCAAAAGGAAAAGGTTTGATGGTGGGCCGATACTCTATCAGGGGTATGCCTATTTGCCAGAAACCGCATCCAGAGCTTGTGAAATACATACATGACGATTTCAAGCTTTGGCAGTCTAAGTTTCTTAGGAGTTGAAAATGAGCATATCTTGAAGAGAGAATACACTAGCTGCTTCCAAATGAAATATGTATGATGGTGAGTGGTTCCATATCATTTTTTCAAAAGGTAGCCATCTGCTCTTTTAGGAGCTTTAGATATAGGCATTATAAAACCTTTACCTTTTCCCGCATTCAGAAACAAAGTTTTTCAAACTGTGCATTTCTTGAAAGTCAACACTCAAATTTCATCCAAAAGGAAAAGGTTTGATGGTGGGCCGATAATCTTTCAGGGGTATGCCCATTTGCCAGAAACCGCATTCAGAGCTTGTTAAATACATACACGACGATTTCAAGCTTTGGCAGTCTAAGTTGCTTAGGAGTTGAAAATTAGCATATCTTGAAGAGAGAATACACTAGCTGCTTCCAAATGAAATATGTATGATGGTGAGTGGTTCCATATCATATATTCCAAACGTAGCCATCTCCTCCTTAAGGATCGTTTGATATAGGCATTATAAAACCTTTACCTTTTCCCGCATTCAGAAACAAAGTTTTTCAAACTGTGCATTTCTTGAAAGTCAACACTCAAATTTCATCCAAAAGGAAAAGGTTTGATGGTGGGCCGATAATCTATCGGGGGTATGCCCATTTGCCAGAAACCGCATTCAGAGCTTGTGAAATACATACATGTCGATTTCAAGCTTTGGCACTCTTAATTTCTTAGGAGTTGAAAATGAGCATATCTTGAAAAGAGAATACACTAGCTGCTTCCAAATGAAATATGTATGATAGTGAGTGGTTCCATATCATACATTCAAAAGGTAGCCATCTTCTCCTTTAGGAGCTTTAGATATAGGCTTTATAAAACCTTTACCCTTTCCCGCATTCAGAAACAAAGTTTTTCAAACTGTGCATTTCTTGAAAGTCAACACTCAAATTTCATCCAAAAGGAAAAGGTTTGATGGTGGGCCGATAATCTATCAGGGGTATGCCCATTTGCCAGAAACCGCATTCAGAGCTTTTGAAATACATATATGACGATTTCAATCTTTGGCAGTCTAAGTTTCTTAATAGTCTAAGAGCCCCGGAAGGCGTGACACCTGGCGGCGGGGAACCCACATTCACTCCACTCAGCCTGGTAACCCCAACTCCACTCAACCTGGGAACCCCAACTCCACTCAGCCTGGGCACCTCCACTCCACTCAGCCTGGGCACCTCCACTCCATTCAGCCTGGGCACATTCACTCCACTCAGCCTGGGCACTTCCAGTCCCACTCTGCCTGGGAACCTGCACTCCACTCAGCCTTGGCACCTCCACTCCACTCAGTCTGGGCACCTGCACTCCACTCAGCCTTGGCACTTCCAGTCCCACTCTGCCAGGGAACCCCAACTCCACTCAGCCTGGGCACCTCCACTCCACTCAGCCTGGGCACATTCACTCCACTCAACCTGGGCACTTCCAGTCCCACTCTGCCTGGGAACCTGCACTCCACTCACCCTGGGCACCTCCACTCCACTCAGCCTGGGCACATTCACTCCACTCAGCCTTGGCACTTCCAGTCCCACTCTGCCAGGGAACCCCAACTCCACTCAGCCTGGGCACCTCCACTCCACTCAGCTTGGGCACATTCACTCCACTCAGCCTGGGCACTTCCAGTCCCACTCTGCCTGGGAACCTGCACTCCACTCGGCCTGGGCACCTCCACTCCACTCAGCCTTGGCACCTCCACTCCACTCAGCCTGGGCACATTCACTCCACTCAGCGTTGGCACTTCAAGTCCCACTCTGCCAGGGAACCCAAACTCCACTCAGCCTGGGCACCTCCACTCCACTCAGCCTTGGCACCTCCACTCCACTCAGCCTGGGCACATTCACTCCACTCAGCGTTGGCACTTCAAGTCCCACTCTGCCAGGGAACCCAAACTCCACTCAGCCTGGGCACATTCACTCCACTCAGCCTGGGCACTTCCAGTCCCACTCTGCCTGGGAACCTGCACTCCACTCGGCCTGGGCACCTCCACTCCACTCAGCCTGGGCACATTGACTCCACTCAGCCTGGGCTCTTCCAATCCCACTCTTCCTGGGAACCTGCACTCCACTCAGCCTGGGCACCTGCACTCCACTCAGCCTGGGTACATTCACTCCACTCAGCCTCGGCACTTCCAATCCCACTCTGCCTGGGAACCTGCACTCCACTCAGCCTGGGGACCTCCACTCCACTCAGCCTGGGCACATTCACTCCACTCAGCCTTGGCACTTCCACTCCCACTCTGCCAGAGAACCCCAACTCCACTCAGCCTGGGCACCTCCACTCCACTCAGCCTGGGCACATTCACTCCACTCAGCCTGGGCACTTCCAGTCCCACTCTGCCTGGGAACCTGCACTCCACTCGGCCTGGGCACCTCCACTCCACTCAGCCTGGGCACCTCCACTCCACTCAGCCTGGGCACATTCACTCCACTCAGCGTTGGCACTTCCAGTCCCACTCTGCCAGGGAACCCAAACTCCACTCAGCCTGGGCACCTCCACTCCACTCAGCCTGGGCACATTCACTCCACTCAGCCTGGGCACATTCACTCCACTCAGCCTGGGCACTTCCAATCCCACTCTGCCTGGGAACCTGCACTCCACTCAGCCTGGGAACCTCCACTCCACTCAGCCTGGGCACTTCCAATCCCACTCAGCCTGGGAACCTGCACTCCACTCAGCCTGGGCACCTCCACTCCACTCAGCCTGGGTACATTCACTCCACTCAGCCTGGGCACTTCCAATCCCACTCTGCCTGGGAAACTGCACTCCACTCAGCCTTGGCACCTCCACTCCACTCAGCCTGGGCACATTCACTCCACTCAGCCTTGGCACTTCCAGTCCCACTCTGCCAGGGAACCCCAACTCCACTCAGCCTGGGCACCTCCACTCCACTCAGCCTGGGCACATTCACTCCACTCATCCTGGGCACTTCCAGTCCCACTCTGCCTGGGAACCTGCACTCCACTCGGCCTGGGCACCTCCACTCCACTCAGCCTGGGCACTTCCAATCCCACTCTGACTGGGAACCTGCACTCCACTCAGCCTCGGCACCTCCACTCCATTCACCTTGGGCACATTCACTCCACTCAGCCTTGGCACTTCCAGTCCCACTCTGCCAGGGAACCCCAACTCCACTCAGCCTGGGCACCTCCACTCAACTCAGCCTGGGCACATTCACTCCACTCAGCCTGGGCACTTCCAGTCCAACTCTGCCTGGGAACCTGCACTCCACTCGGCCTGGGCACCTCCACTCCTCTCAGCCTGGGTACATTCACTCCATTCAGCCTGGGCACTTCCAATCCCACTCTGCCTGGGAACCTGCACTCCACTCTGCCTGGGAACCTCCGCTACTCCTCTCCACACCCGGCTCTCCACCCGACTCGCGGGGGCCCACTGTTAAGCCCCCCCGGCGCAAGTTATAGGCCCTTTGCCCGGGCGGAAAGTGAACCGCGGAACTGTGCCCCGCCCTCAATTCTCGTCCGATCGGAACGCGGTTTGGACCCGTTCTCCTGTGCGGCCTCGCAGCCCCTCCTGACCCGGCCAGTTTGTTCCAAGGGGCCGCCCCGAGCACGGGGAGGTGTGACACTTGACGCATTGGCGCGACGGTGCCGGCGCCACGAGCCAAAAAGCGCCCCCCTCTCTCCGCGCCCATTCAAGGCAATGGGGAAATGCACGTTTCGGGCTCCGGCGGCCGGGCACATTCACTCCACTCTGTCTTGGCACATTGACTCCCATTCAGCCTGGGCACATTCATTCCACTCCGCCTGGGCACTTCCAGTCCCACTCTGCCTGGGAACCTGCACTCCACTCGGCCTGGGCACCTCCACTCCACTCAGCCTGGGCACATTCACTCCACTCAGCCTGGGCACTTCCAATCCCACTCTGCCTGGGAACCTGCACTCCACTCAGCCTGCGCACCTGCACTCCACTCACCCTGGGTACATTCACTCCACTCAGCCTGGGCACTTCCAATCCCACTCTTCCTGGGAACCTGCACTCCACTCAGCCTGGGCACCTCCACTCAACTCAGCCTGGGCACATTCACTCCACTGAGCCTTGGCACTTCCAGTCCCACTCTGCCAGGGAACCCCAACTCCACTCAGCCTGGGCACCTCCACTCCACTCAGCCTGGGCACTTTCACTCCACTCAGCCTGGACATTTCCAGTCCCACTCTGCCTGGGAACCTGCACTCCACTCAGCCTGGGCACCTCCACTCCATTCAGCCTGGGCACCTTCACTCCACTCAGCCTGGGCACTTCCAGTCCCACTCTGCCTTGGAACCTGCACTCCACTCGGCCTGGGCACCTCCACTCCACTCAGCCTGGGCACATTCACTCCACTCAGCCTGGGCACATTCACTCCACTCAGCCTGGGCACTTCCAGTTCCACTCTGCCCAGGAACCTCCACTCCCACTCTGCCTGGGCACCTGCACTCCACTCAGCTTGGGCACATTCACTCCACTCAGCCTTGGCACTTCCAGTTGAACTCTGCCAGGGAACCCCTACTCCACTCAGCCTGGGCACCTCCACTCCACTCAGCCTGGGCACATTCACTCCACTCAGCCTGGGCACTTCCAGTCCCACTCTGCCTGGGAACCTGCACTCCACTCAGCCTGGGCACCTCCACTCCATTCAGCCTGGGCACCTCCACTCCACTCGGCCTGGGCACCTCCACTCCACTCAGCCTGGGCACTTCCAGTCCCACTCTGCCTGGGAACCTGCACTCCACTCGGCCTGGGCACCTCCACTCCACTCAGCCAGGGCACATTCACTCCACTCAGCCTGGGCACTTCCAATCCCACTCTGCCTGGGAACCTGCACTCCACTCAGCCTTGGCACCTCCACTACATTCAGCCTGGGTACATTCACTCCACTCAGCCTGGGAACTTCCAGTCCCACTCTGCCTGGGAACCTGCACTCCACCCAGCCTGGGCACCTCCTCTCCACTCAGCCTGGGCACATTCACTCCACTCAGCCTGGGCACATTCACTCCACTCAGCCTGGGCACATTCACTCCACTCAGCCTGGGAACCTGCACTCCACTCAGCCTGGGCACCTCCACTCCACTCAGCCTGGGCACATTCACTCCACTCAGCCTTGGCACTTCCAGTCCCACTCTGCCAGGGAACCCCAACTCCACTCAGCCTGGGCACCTCCACTCCACTCAGCCTGGGCACATTCACTCCACTCAGCCTGGGCACTTCCAGTCCCACTCTGCCCAGGAACCTCCACTCCCACTCTGCCTGGGAACCTCCGCTACTCCACTCCACACCCGGCTCTCCACCCGACTCGCGGGGGCCCACTCTTAAGCCCCCCCGCCGCAAGTTATAGGCCCTTTGCCCGGGCGGAAAGTGAACCGCGGAACTGTGCCCCGCCCTCAATTCTCGTCCGATCGGAACGCGGTTTGGACCCGTTCTCCTGGGCGGCCTCGCAGCCCCTCCCGACCTGGCCAGTTAGTTCCAAGGGGCCGCCCCGAGCACATGGAGGTGTGACACTTGACGCTTTGGCGCAACGGTGCCCGCGCCACGAGCCAAAAAGCGCCCCCCTCTCTCCGCGCCCATTCAAAGCAATGGGGAAACGCACGTTTCGGGCTCCGGCGGCCGGGCACATTCACTCCACTCTGTCTAGGCACATTGACTCCCATTCAGCCTGGGCACCTCCACTCCACTCCGCCTGGGCACTTCCAGTCCCACTCTGCCTGAGAACCTGCACTCCACTCGGCCTGGGCACCTCCACTCCACTCGGCCTTGGCACCTCCACTCCACTCAGCCTGGGCACATTCACTCCAATCAGCCTGGGCACTTCCAATCCTACTCTGCCTGGGAACCTGCACTCCACTCAGCCAGGGTACATTCACTCCATTCAGCCTGGACACTTCCAATCCCACTCTGCCTGGGAACCTGCACTCCACTCAGCCTGGGCACCTCCACTCCACTCAGCCTGGGCACATTCACTCCACTCAGCCTTGGCACTTCCAGGCCCACTCTGCCAGGGAACCCCAACTCCACTCAGCCTGGGCACCTCCACTCCACTCAGCCTGGGCACATTCACTCCACTCAGCCTGGGTACATTCACTCCACTCAGCCTGGGCACATCCAATGCCACTCTGCCTGGGAACCTGCACTCCACTCAGCCTGGGCACCTCCACTCCACTCAGCCTGGGCACTTCCAGTCCCACTCTGCCTGGGAACCTGCACTCCACTCGGCCTGGGTAACTCCACTCCACTCAGCCTGGGCAAATTCACTCCACTCGGCCTGGGCACTTCCAATCCCACTCTGCCTGGGAACCTGCACTCCACTCAGCCTGGGCACCTCCACTCCATTCAGCCTGGGTACATTCACTCCATTCAGCCTGGGCACCTCCACTCCACTCGGCCTGGGCACCTCCACTCCACTCAGCATGGGCACTTCCAGTCCCACTCTGCCTGGGAACCTGCACTCCACTCGGCCTGGGCACCTCCACTCCACTCAGCCAGGGCACATTCACTCCACTCAGCCTGGGCACTTCCAATCCCACTCTGCCTGGGCACTTCCAGTCCCACTCTGCTCAGGAACCTCCACTCCCACTCTGCCTGGGAACCTCCGCTACTCCTCTCCACACCCGGCTCTCCACCCGACTCGCGGGGGCCCACTCTTAAGCCCCCCCGCCGCAAGTTATAGGCCCTTTGCCCGGGCGGAAAGTGAACCGTGGAACTGTGCCCCGCCCTCAATTCTCGTCCGATCGGAACGCGGTTTGGACCCGTTCTCCTGGGCGGCCTCGCAGCCCCTCCCGACCCAGCCAGTTAGCTCCAAGGGGCCGCCCCGTGCACGGGGAGGTGTGACACGTGACGCTTTGGCGCAACGGTGCCCGCGCCACGAGCCAAAAAGCGCCCCCCTCTCTCCGCGCCCATTCAAGGCAAAGGGGAAACGCACGTTTCGGGCTCCGGCAGCCGGGCACATTAACTCCACTCTGTCTAGGCACATTGACTCCCATTCAGCCTGGGCACATTCACTCCACTCCGACTGGGCACTTCCAGTCCCACTCTGCCTGGGAACCTGCGCTCCACTCGGCCTGGGCACCTCCACTCCACTCAGCCTGGGCACATTCACTCCACTCAGCCTGGGCACTTCCAATCCCACTCTGCCTGGGAACCTGCATTCCACTCAGCCTGGGCACTTTCACTCCACTCAGCCTGGACATTTCCAGTCCCACTCTGCCTGGGAACCTGCACTCCACTCAGCCTGGGCACCTCCACTCCATTCAGCCTGGGCACCTTCACTCCACTCAGCCTGGGCACTTCCAGTCCCACTCTGCCTTGGAACCTGCACTCCACTCGGCCTGGGCACCTCCACTCCACTCAGCCTGGGTACATTCACTCCATTCAGCCTGGGCACTTCCAATCCCACTCTGCCTGGGAACCTGCACTCCACTCAGCCTGGGCACCTCCACTCCACTCAGCCTGGGCACATTCACTCCACTCAGCCTTGGCACTTCCAGTCCCACTCTGCCAGGGAACCCCAACTCCACTCAGCCTGGTCACCTCCAGTCCACTCAGCCTGGGCACATTCACTCCACTCAGCCTTGGCACTTCCAGTCCCACTCTGCCAGGGAACCCCAACTCCACTCAGCCTGGGCACCTCCACTCCACTCAGCCTGGGCACATTCACTCCACTCAGCCTGGGCACTTCCAGTCCCACTCTGCCCAGGAACCTCCACTCCCACTCTGCCTGGGAACCTCCGCTACTCCTCTCCACACCCGGCTCTCCACCCGACTCGCGGGGGCCCACTCTTAAGCCCCCCCGCCGCAAGTTATAGGCCCATTGCCCGGGCGGAAAGTGATCCGCGGAACTGTGCCCCGCCCTCAATTTTCGTCCGATCGGAACGCGGTTTGGACCCGTTCTCCTGGGCGGCCTCGCAGCCCCTCCCGACCCAGCCAGTTAGCTCCAAGGAGCCGCCCCGAGCACGGGGAGGTGTGACACTTGACGCTTTTGCGCAACAGTGCCCGCGCCACGAGCCAAAAAGCGCCCCCATCTCTCAGCGCCCATTCAAGGCAATGGGGAAACGCACGTTTCGGGCTCCGGCGGCCGGGCACATTCACTCCACTCTTTCTAGGCACATTGACTCCCATTCAGCCTGGGCACATTCACTCCACTCCGCCTGGGCACTTCCAGTCGCACTCTGCCTGGGAACCTGCACTGCACTCGGCCTGGGCACCTCCACTCCACTCAGCCAGGGCACATTCACTCCACTCAGCCTGGGCACTTCCAGTCCCACTCTGCCTGGGAACCTGCACTCCACTCAGCCTGGGCACCTCCACTCCACTCAGCCTGGGCACATTCACTCCACTCAGCCTTGGCACTTCCAGTCCCACTCTGCCAGGGAACCCCAACTCCACTCAGCCTGGGCACCTCCACTCCACTCAGCCTGGGCACATTCACTCCACTCAGCCTGGGTACATTCACTCCACTCAGCCTGGGCACTTCCAATGCCACTCTGCCTGGGAACCTGCACTCCACTCAGCCTGGGCACCACCACTCCACTCAGCCTGGGCACTTCCAGTCCCACTCTGCCTGGGAACCTGCACTCCACTCGGCCTGGGTAACTCCACTCCACTCAGCCTGGGCACCTCCACTCCACTCGGCCTGGGCACCTCCACTCCACTCAGCCTGGGCACATTCACTCCACTCAGCCTGGGCACTTCCAATCCTACTCTGCCTGGGAACCTGCACTCCACTCAGCCTTGGCACCTCCACTCCACTGAGCCTGGGCACATTCACTCCACTCAGCCTGGGCACTTCCAGTCCCTCTCTGCCTCGGATCCTGCACTCCACTCGGCCTGGGCACCTCCACTCCACTCAGCCTGGGCACATTCACTCCACTCAGCCTGGGCACTTCCAATCCCACTCTGCCTGGGAACCTGCACTCCACTCAGCCTGGGCACCTCCACTCCACTGAGCCTGAGCACATTCATTCCACTCAGCCTGGGCACTTCCAGTCCCACTCTGCCTCGGAACCTGCACTCCACTCGGCCTGGGCACCTCCACTCCACTCAGCCTGGGCACATTCACTCCACTCAGCCTGGGCACTTCCAATCCCACTCTGCCTAGGAACCTGCACTCCACTCAGCCTGGGCACCTCCACTCCATTCAGCCTGGGTAAATTCACTCCACTCAGCCTGGGCACTTCCAGTCCCACTCTGCCTGGGAACCTGCACTCCACTCAGCCTGGGCACCTCCACTCCACTCAGCCTGGGCACATTCACTCCACTCAGCCTTCGCACTTCCAGTCCCACTCTGCCAGGGAACCCCAACTCCACTCAGCCTGGGCACCTCCACTCCACTCAGCCTGGGCACATTCACTCCACTCAGCCTGGGCACTTCCAGTCCCACTCTGCCTGGGAACCTGCACTCCACTCGGCCTGGGCACTTCCATTCCACTCAGCCTGGGCACATTCACTCCACTCAGCCTGGGCACTTCCAATCCCACTCTGCCTGGGAACCTGCACTCCCACTCTGCCTGGGAACCTCCGCTACTCCTCTCCACACCCGGCTCTCCACCCGACTCGCGGGGGCCCACTCTTTAGCCCCCCCGCCGCAAGTAATAGGCCCTTTGCCCGGGCGGAAAGTGAACCGCGGAACTGTGCCCTGCCCTCAATTCTCGTCCGATCGGAACGCGGTTTGGACCCGTTCTCCTGGGCGGCCTCGTAGCCCCTCCAGACCCGGCCAGTTAGCTCCAAGGGGCCGCCCCGAGCACGGGGAGGTGTGACACTTGACGCTTTTGCGCAACGGTGCCCGCGCCACGAGCCAAAAAGCGCCCCCCTCTTTCAGCGCCCATTCAAGGCAATGGGGAAACGCACGTATCGGGCTCTGGCGGCCGGGCACATTCACTCCACTCTGTCTAGGCACATTGACTCCCATTCAGCCTGGGCACATTCACTCCACTCCGACTGGGCACTTCCAGTCCCACTCTGCCTGGGAACCTGCACTCCACTCGGCCTGGGCACCTCCACTCCACTCAGCCTGGGTACATTCACTCCAATCAGCCTGGGCACTTCCAATCCCACTCTGCCTGGGAACCTGCACTCCACTCAGCCTGGGCACCTCCACTCCAGTCAGCCTGGGCACTTTCACTCCACTCAGCCTGGACATTTCCAGTCCCACTCTGCCTGGGAACCTGCACTCCACTCGGCCTGGGCACCTCCACTCCACTCAGCCAGGGCACATTCACTCCACTCAGCCTGGGCACTTCCAGTCCCACTCTGCCTGGGAACCTGCACTCCACTCAGCCTGGGCACCTCCACTCCACTCAGCCTGGGCACATTCACTCCACTCAGCCTTGGCACTTCCAGTCCCACTCTGCCAGGGAACCCCAACTCCACTCAGCCTGGTCACCTCCACTCCACTCAGCCTGGGCACATTCACTCCACTCAGCCTTGGCACTTCCAGTCCCACTCTGCCAGGGAACCCCAACTCCACTCAGCCTGGGCACCTCCACTCCACTCAGCCTGGGCACATTCACTCCACTCAGCCTGGGCACTTCCAGTCCCACTCTGCCCAGGAACCTCCACTCCCACTCTGCCTGGGAACCTCCGCTACTCCTCTCCACACCCGGCTCTCCACCCGACTCGTGGGGGCCCACTCTTAAGCCCCCCCGCCGCAAGTTATAGGCCCATTGCCCGGGCGGAAAGTGAACCGCGGAACTGTGCCCCGCCCTCAATTTTCGTCCGATCGGAACGCGGTTTGGACCCGTTCTCCTGGGCGGCCTCGCAGCCCCTCCCGACCCAGCCAGTTAGCTCCAAGGGGCCTCCCCGAGCACGGGGAGGTGTGACACTTGACGCTTTTGCGCAACAGTGCCCGCGCCACGAGCCCAAAAGCCCCCCCCTCTCTCAGCGCCCATTCAAGGCAATGGGGAAACGCACGTTTCGGGCTCCGACGGCCGGGCACATTCACTCCACTCTGTCTAGGCACATTGACTCCCATTCAGCCTGGGCACATTCACTCCACTCCGCCTGGGCACTTCCAGTCGCACTCTGCCTGGGAACCTGCACTCCACTCGGCCTGGGCACCTCCACTCCACTCAGCCAGGGCACATTCACTCCACTCAGCCTGGGCACTTCCAGTCCCACTCTGCCAGGGAACCTGCACTCCACTCAGCCTGGGCACCTCCAGTCCACTCAGCCTGGGCACATTCACTCCACTCAGCCTGGGTACATTCACTCCACTCAGCCTGGGCACTTCCAATGCCACTCTGCCTGGGAACCTGCACTCCACTCAGCCTGGGCACCTCCACTCCACTCAGCCTGGGCACTTCCAGTCCCACTCTGCCTGGGAACCTGCACTCCACTCGGCCTGGGTAACTCCACTCCACTCAGCCTGGGCAAATTCACTCCACTCGGCCTGGGCACTTCCAATCCCACTCTGCCTGGGAACCTGCACTCCACTCAGCCTGGGCACCTCCACTCCATTCAGCCTGCGTACATTCACTCCACTCAGCCTGGGCACTTCCAGTCCCACTCTGCCTTGGAACCTGCACTCCACTCAGCCTGGGCACCTCCTCTCCACTCAGCATGGGCACATTCACTCCACTCAGCCTGGGTACATTCACTCCACTCAGCCTGGGCACTTCCAGTCCCACTCTGCCTGGGAACCTGCACTCCACTCAGCCTGGGCACCTCCACTCCACTCAGCCTGGGCACATTCACTCCACTCAGCCTGGGCACATTCACTCCACTCAGCCTGGGCACTTCCAGTCCCACTCTGCCTGGGAACCTGCACTCCACTCAGCCTGGGCACCTCCACTCCACTCAGCCTGGGCACATTCACTCCACTCAGCCTTGGCACTTCCAGTCCCACTCTGCCAGGGAACCCCAACTCCACTCAGCCTGGGCACCTCCACTCCACTCAGCCTGGGCACATTCACTCCACTCAGCCTGGGCACTTCCAGTCCCACTCTGCCTGGGAACCTGCACTCCACTCGGCCTGGGCACTTCCATTCCACTCAGCCTGGGCACATTCACTCCACTCAGCCTGGGCACTTCCAATCCCACTCTGCCTGGGAACCTGCACTCCCACTCTGCCTGGGAACCTCCGCTACTCCTCTCCACACCCGGCTCTCCACCCGACTCGCGGGGGCCCACTCTTTAGCCCCCCCGCCGCAAGTAATAGGCCCTTTGCCCGGGCGGAAAGTGAACCGCGGAACTGTGCCCTGCCCTCAATTCTCGTCTGATCGGAACGCGGTTTGGACCCGTTCTCCTGGGCGGCCTCGTAGCCCCTCCCGACCCGGCCAGTTAGCTCCAAGGGGCCGCCCCGAGCACGGGGAGGTGTGACACTTGACGCTTTTGCGCAACGGTGCCCGCGCCACGAGCCAAAAAGCGCCCCCCTCTCTCAGCGCCCATTCAAGGCAATGGGGAAACGCACGTATCGGGCTCTGGCGGCCGGGCACATTCACTCCACTCTGTCTAGGCACATTGACTCCCATTCAGCCTGGGCACATTCACTCCACTCCGCCTGGGCACTTCCAGTCCCACTCTGCCTGGGAACCTGCACTCCACTCGGCCTGGGCACCTCCACTCCACTCAGCCTGGGTACATTCACTCCACTCAGCCTGGGCACTTCCAATCCCACTCTGCCTGGGCACATTCACTCCACTCAGCCTTGGCACTTCCAGTCCCACTCTGCCAGGGAACCCCAACTCCACTCAGCCTGGGCACCTGCACTCCAGTCAGCCTGGGCACTTTCACTCCACTCAGCCTGGACATTTCCAGTCCCACTCTGCCTGGGAACCTGCACTCCACTCAGCCTGGGCACCTCCACTCCATTCAGCCTGGGCACCTTCACTCCACTCAGCCTGGGCACTTCCAGTCCCACTCTGCCAGGGAACCCCAACTCCACTCAGCCTGGGCACCTCCACTCCACTCAGCCTGGGCACATTCACTCCACTCAGCCTGGGTACATTCACTCCACTCAGCCTGGGCACTTCCAATGCCACTCTGCCTGGGAACCTGCACTCCACTCAGCCTGGGCACCTCCACTCCACTCAGCCTGGGCACTTCCAGTCCCACTCTGCCTGGGAACCTGCACTCCACTCGGCCTGGGTAACTCCACTCCACTCAGCCTGGGCAAATTCACTCCACTCGGCCTGGGCACTTCCAATCCCACTCTGCATGGGAACCTGCACTCCACTCAGCCTGGGCACCTCCACTCCATTCAGCCTGGGTACATTCACTCCACTCAGCCTGGGCACTTCCAGTCCCACTCTGCCTGGGAACCTGCACTCCACTCAGCCTGGGCACCTCCACTCCACTCAGCCTGGGCACATTCACTCCACTCAGCCTGGGTACATTCACTCCACTCAGCCTGGGCACTTCCAATGCCACTCTGCCTGGGAACCTGCACTCCACTCAGCCTGGGCACCTCCACTCCACTCAGCCTGGGCACTTCCAGTGCCACTCTGCCTGGGAACCTGCACTCCACTCAGCCTGGGCACCTCCACTCCACTCAGCCTGGGCACTTCCAGTCCCACTCTGCCTGGGAACCTGCACTCCACTCGACCTGGGTAACTCCACTCCACTCAGCCTGGGCACCTCCACTCCACTCGGCCTGGGCACCTCCACTCCACTCAGCCTGGGCACATTCACTCCACTCAGCCTGGGCACTTCCAATCCTACTCTGCCTGGGAACCTGCACTCCACTCAGCCTTGGCACCTCCACTCCACTGAGCCTGGGCACATTCACTCCACTCAGCTTGGGCACTTCCAGTCCCTCTCTGCCTCGGAACCTGCACTCCACTCGGCCTGGGCACCTCCACTCCACTCAGCCTGGGCACATTCACTCCACTCAGCCTGGGCACTTCCAATCCCACTCTGCCTGGGAACCTGCACTCCACTCAGCCTGGGCACCTCCACTCCACTGAGCCTGAGCACATTCATTCCACTCAGCCTGGGCACTTCCAGTCCCACTCTGCCTCGGAACCTGCACTCCACTCGGCCTGGGCACCTCCACTCCACTCAGCCTGGGCACATTCACTCCACTCAGCCTGGGCACTTCCAATCCCACTCTGCCTGGGAACCTGCACTCCACTCAGCCTGGGCACCTCCACTCCATTCAGCCTGGGTAAATTCACTCCACTCAGCCTGGGCACTTCCAGTCCCACTCTGCCTGGGAACCTGCACTCCACTCAGCCTGGGCACCTCCACTCCACTCAGCCTGGGCACATTCACTCCACTCAGCCTTCGCACTCCACTCGGCCTGGGCACCTCCACTCCACTCAGCCTGGGCACATTCACTCCACTCAGCCTGGGCACTTCCAATCCCACTCTGCCTGGGAACCTGCACTCCACTCAGCCTGGGCACCTCCACTCCATTCAGCCTGGGTAAATTCACTCCACTCAGCCTGGGCACTTCCAGTCCCACTCTGCCTGGGAACCTGCACTCCACTCAGCCTGGGCACCTCCACTCCACTCAGCCTGGGCACATTCACTCCACTCAGCCTTCGCACTTCCAGTCCCACTCTGCCAGGGAACCCCAACTCCACTCAGCCTGGGCACCTCCACTCCACTCAGCCTGGGCACATTCACTCCACTCAGCCTGGGCACTTCCAGTCCCACTCTGCCTGGGAACGGTTTGGACCCGTTCTCCTGGGCGGCCTCGCAGCCCCTCCCGACCCAGCCAGTTAGCTCCAAGGGGCCTCCCCGAGCACGGGGAGGTGTGACACTTGACGCCAAAAAGCGCCCCCCTCTTTCAGCGCCCATTCAAGGCAATGGGGAAACGCACGTATCGGGCTCTGGCGGCCGGGCACATTCACTCCACTCTGTCTAGGCACATTGACTCCCATTCAGCCTGGGCACATTCACTCCACTCCGACTGGGCACTTCCAGTCCCACTCTGCCTGGGAACCTGCACTCCACTCGGCCTGGGCACCTCCACTCCACTCAGCCTGGGTACATTCACTCCAATCAGCCTGGGCACTTCCAATCCCACTCTGCCTGGGAACCTGCACTCCACTCAGCCTGGGCACCTCCACTCCAGTCAGCCTGGGCACTTTCACTCCACTCAGCCTGGACATTTCCAGTCCCACTCTGCCTGGGAACCTGCACTCCACTCGGCCTGGGCACCTCCACTCCACTCAGCCAGGGCACATTCACTCCACTCAGCCTGGGCACTTCCAGTCCCACTCTGCCTGGGAACCTGCACTCCACTCAGCCTGGGCACCTCCACTCCACTCAGCCTGGGCAAATTCACTCCACTCGGCCTGGGCACTTCCAATCCCACTCTGCCTGGGAACCTGCACTCCACTCAGCCTGGGCACCTCCACTCCACTCAGCCTGGGCACATTCACTCCACTCAGCCTGGGCACTTCCAGTCCCACTCTGCCTGGGAACGGTTTGGACCCGTTCTCCTGGGCGGCCTCGCAGCCCCTCCCGACCCAGCCAGTTAGCTCCAAGGGGCCTCCCCGAGCACGGGGAGGTGTGACACTTGACGCCAAAAAGCGCCCCCCTCTTTCAGCGCCCATTCAAGGCAATGGGGAAACGCACGTATCGGGCTCTGGCGGCCGGGCACATTCACTCCACTCTGTCTAGGCACATTGACTCCCATTCAGCCTGGGCACATTCACTCCACTCCGACTGGGCACTTCCAGTCCCACTCTGCCTGGGAACCTGCACTCCACTCGGCCTGGGCACCTCCACTCCACTCAGCCTGGGTACATTCACTCCAATCAGCCTGGGCACTTCCAATCCCACTCTGCCTGGGAACCTGCACTCCACTCAGCCTGGGCACCTCCACTCCAGTCAGCCTGGGCACTTTCACTCCACTCAGCCTGGACATTTCCAGTCCCACTCTGCCTGGGAACCTGCACTCCACTCGGCCTGGGCACCTCCACTCCACTCAGACAGGGCACATTCACTCCACTCAGCCTGGGCACTTCCAGTCCCACTCTGCCTGGGAACCTGCACTCCACTCAGCCTGGGCACCTCCACTCCACTCAGCCTGGGCACATTCACTCCACTCAGCCTTGGCACTTCCAGTCCCACTCTGCCAGGGAACCCAAACTCCACTCAGCCTGGTCACCTCCACTCCACTCAGCCTGGGCACATTCACTCCACTCAGCCTTGGCACTTCCAGTCCCACTCTGCCAGGGAACCCCAACTCCACTCAGCCTGGGCACCTCCACTCCACTCAGCCTGGGCACATTCACTCCACTCAGCCTGGGCACTTCCAGTCCCACTCTGCCCAGGAACCTCCACTCCCACTCTGCCTGGGAACCTCCGCTACTCCTCTCCACACCCGGCTCTCCACCCGACTCGTGGGGGCCCACTCTTAAGCCCCCCCGCCGCAAGTTATAGGCCCATTGCCCGGGCGGAAAGTGAACCACGGAACTGTGCCCCGCCCTCAATTTTCGTCCGATCGGAACGCGGTTTGGACCCGTTCTCCTGGGCGGCCTCGCAGCCCCTCCCGACCCAGCCAGTTAGCTCCAAGGGGCCTCCCCGAGCACGGGGAGGTGTGACACTTGACGCTTTTGCGCAACAGTGCCCGCGCCACGAGCCCAAAAGCCCCCCCCTCTCTCAGCGCCCATTCAAGGCAATGGGGAAACGCACGTTTCGGGCTCCGACGGCCGGGCACATTCACTCCACTCTGTCTAGGCACATTGACTCCCATTCAGCCTGGGCACATTCACTCCACTCCGCCTGGGCACTTCCAGTCGCACTCTGCCTGGGAACCTGCACTCCACTCGGCCTGGGCACCTCCACTCCACTCAGCCAGGGCACATTCACTCCACTCAGCCTGGGCACTTCCAGTCCCACTCTGCCAGGGAACCTGCACTCCACTCAGCCTGGGCACCTCCAGTCCACTCAGCCTGGGCACATTCACTCCACTCAGCCTGGGTACATTCACTCCACTCAGCCTGGGCACTTCCAATGCCACTCTGCCTGGGAACCTGCACTCCACTCAGCCTGGGCACCTCCACTCCACTCAGCCTGGGCACTTCCAGTCCCACTCTGCCTGGGAACCTGCACTCCACTCGGCCTGGGTAACTCCACTCCACTCAGCCTGGGCAAATTCACTCCACTCGGCCTGGGCACTTCCAATCCCACTCTGCCTGGGAACCTGCACTCCACTCAGCCTGGGCACCTCCACTCCATTCAGCCTGGGTACATTCACTCCACTCAGCCTGGGCACTTCCAGTCCCACTCTGCCTTGGAACCTGCACTCCACTCAGCCTGGGCACCTCCTCTCCACTCAGCATGGGCACATTCACTCCACTCAGCCTGGGTACATTCACTCCACTCAGCCTGGGCACTTCCAGTCCCACTCTGCCTGGGAACCTGCACTCCACTCAGCCTGGGCACCTCCACTCCACTCAGCCTGGGCACATTCACTCCACTCAGCCTGGGCACATTCACTCCACTCAGCCTGGGCACTTCCAGTCCCACTCTGCCCAGGAACCTCCACTCCCACTCTGCCTGGGAACCTCCGCTACTCCTCTCCACACCCGGCTCTCCACCCGACTCGCGGGGGCCCACTCTTAAGCCCCCCCGCCGCAAGTTATAGGCCCATTGCCCGGGCGGAAAGTGAACCGCGGAACTGTGCCCCGCCCTCAATTTTCGTCCGATCGGAACGCGGTTTGGACCCGTTCTCCTGGGCGGCCTCGCAGCCCCTCCCGACCCAGCCAGTTAGCTCCAAGGAGCCGCCCCGAGCACGCGGAGGTGTGACACTTGACGCTTTTGCCCAACAGTGCCCGCGCCACGAGCCAAAAAGCGCCCCCATCTCTCAGCGCCCATTCAAGGCAATGGGGAAACGCACGTTTCGGGCTCCGGCGGCCGGGCACATTCACTCCACTCTGTCTAGGCACATTGACTCCCATTCAGCCTGGGCACCTCCACTCCATTCAGCCTGGGTACATTCACTCCACTCCGACTGGGCACTTCCAGTCCCACTCTGCCTGGGAACCTGCACTCCACTCGGCCTGGGCACCTCCACTCCACTCAGCCTGGGCACATTCACTCCACTCAGCCTTGGCACTTCCAATCCCACTCTGCCTGGGAACCTGCACTCCACTCAGCCTGGGCACCTCCACTCCATTCAGCCTGGGTACATTCACTCCACTCAGTCTGGGCACTTCCAGTCCCACTCTGCCTGGGAACCTGCACTCCACTCAGCCTGGGCACCTCCACTCCACTCAGCCTGGGCACATTCACTCCACTCAGCCTTGGCACTTCCAGTCCCACTCTGCCAGGGAACCCCAACTCCACTCAGCCTGGGCACCTCCACTCCACTCAGCCTGGGCACATTCACTCCACTCAGCCTGGGCACTTCCAGTCCCACTCTGCCTGGGAACCTGCACTCCACTCGGCCTGGGCACTTCCATTCCACTCAGCCTGGGCACATTCACTCCACTCAGCCTGGGCACTTCCAATCCCACTCTGCCTGGGAACCTGCACTCCCACTCTGCCTGGGAACCTCCGCTACTCCTCTCCACACCCGGCTCTCCACCCGACTCGCGGGGGCCCACTCTTTAGCCCCCCCGCCGCAAGTAATAGGCCCTTTGCCCGGGCGGAAAGTGAACCGCGGAACTGTGCCCTGCCCTCAATTCTCGTCTGATCGGAACGCGGTTTGGACCCGTTCTCCTGGGCGGCCTCGTAGCCCCTCCCGACCCGGCCAGTTAGCTCCAAGGGGCCGCCCCGAGCACGGGGAGGTGTGACACTTGACGCTTTTGCGCAACGGTGCCCGCGCCACGAGCCAAAAAGCGCCCCCCTCTCTCAGCGCCCATTCAAGGCAATGGGGAAACGCACGTATCGGGCTCTGGCGGCCGGGCACATTCACTCCACTCAGCCTGGGCACATTCACTCCACTCAGCCTTGGCACTTCCAGTCCCACTCTGCCAGGGAACCCAAACTCCACTCAGCCTGGTCACCTCCACTCCACTCAGCCTGGGCACATTCACTCCACTCAGCCTGGGCACTTCCAATCCCACTCTGCCTGGGCACATTCACTCCACTCAGCCTTGGCACTTCCAGTCCCACTCTGCCAGGGAACCCCAACTCCACTCAGCCTGGGCACCTGCACTCCAGTCAGCCTGGGCACTTTCACTCCACTCAGCCTGGACATTTCCAGTCCCACTCTGCCTGGGAACCTGCACTCCACTCAGCCTGGGCACCTCCACTCCATTCAGCCTGGGCACCTTCACTCCACTCAGCCTGGGCACTTCCAGTCCCACTCTGCCAGGGAACCCCAACTCCACTCAGCCTGGGCACCTCCACTCCACTCAGCCTGGGCACATTCACTCCACTCAGCCTGGGTACATTCACTCCACTCAGCCTGGGCACTTCCAATGCCACTCTGCCTGGGAACCTGCACTCCACTCAGCCTGGGCACCTCCACTCCACTCAGCCTGGGCACTTCCAGTCCCACTCTGCCTGGGAACCTGCACTCCACTCGGCCTGGGTAACTCCACTCCACTCAGCCTGGGCAAATTCACTCCACTCGGTCTGGGCACTTCCAATCCCACTCTGCATGGGAACCTGCACTCCACTCAGCCTGGGCACCTCCACTCCATTCAGCCTGGGTACATTCACTCCACTCAGCCTGGGCACTTCCAGTCCCACTCTGCCTGGGAACCTGCACTCCACTCAGCCTGGGCACCTCCACTCCACTCAGCCTGGGCACATTCACTCCACTCAGCCTGGGCACATTCACTCCACTCAGCCTGGGCACTTCCAGTCCCACTCTGCCTGGGAACCTGCACTCCACTCGGCCTGGGTAACTCCACTCCACTCAGCCTGGGCACCTCCACTCCACTCGGCCTGGGCACCTCCACTCCACTCAGCCTGGGCACATTCACTCCACTCAGCCTGGGCACTTCCAATCCTACTCTGCCTGGGAACCTGCACTCCACTCAGCCTTGGCACCTCCACTCCACTGAGCCTGGGCACATTCACTCCACTCAGCCTGGGCACTTCCAGTCCCACTCTGCCTGGGAACCTGCACTCCACTCGGCCTGGGCACCTCCACTCCACTCAGCCTGGGCACATTCACTCCACTCAGCCTGGGCACTTCCAATCCCACTCTGCCTGGGAACCTGCACTCCACTCAGCCTGCGCACCTGCACTCCACTCACCCTGGGTACATTCACTCCACTCAGCCTGGGCACTTCCAATCCCACTCTTCCTGGGAACCTGCACTCCACTCAGCCTGGGCACCTCCACTCAACACAGCCTGGGCACATTCACTCCACTGAGCCTTGGCACTTCCAGTCCCACTCTGCCAGGGAACCCCAACTCCACTCAGCCTGGGCACCTCCACTCCACTCAGCCTGGGCACTTTCACTCCACTCAGCCTGGACATTTCCAGTCCCACTCTGCCTGGGAACCTGCACTCCACTCAGCCTGGGCACCTCCACTCCATTCAGCCTGGGCACCTTCACTCCACTCAGCCTGGGCACTTCCAGTCCCACTCTGCTTTGGAACCTGCACTCCACTCGGCCTGGGCACCTCCACTCCACTCAGCCTGGGTACATTCACTCCATTCAGCCTGGGCACTTCCAATCCCACTCTGCCTGGGAACCTGCACTCCACTCAGCCTGGGCACCTCCACTCCACTCAGCCTGGGCACATTCACTCCACTCAGCCTGGGCACTTCCAGTCCCACTCTGCCTGGGAACCTGCACTCCACTCAGCCTGGGCACCTCCACTCCACTCAGCCTGGGCACATTCACTCCACTCAGCCTTGGCACTTCCAGTCCCACTCTGCCAGGGAACCCCAACTCCACTCAGCCTGGGCACCTCCACTCCACTCAGCCTGGGCACATTCACTCCACTCAGCCTGGGCACTTCCAGTCCCACTCTGCCCAGGAACCTGGGCACCTCCACTCCACTCAGCCTTGGCACATTCACTCCACTCAGCCTGGGCACTTCCAGTCCCACTCTGCCTGGGAACCTGCACTCCACTCAGCCTGGGCACCTCCACTCCACTCAGCCTGGGCACATTCACTCCACTCAGCCTGGGTACATTCACTCCACTCAGCCTCGGCACTTCCAATCCCACACTGCCTGGGAACCTGCACTCCACTCAGCCTGGGCACTTCCACTCCACTCAGCCTGGGCACTTCCAGTCCCACTCTGCCTGGGAACCTGCACTCCACTCAGCCTGGGCACCTCCACTCCATTCAGCCTGGGTACATTCACTCCACTCAGCCTGGGCACTTCCAGTTCCACTCTGCCCAGGAACCTCCACTCCCACCTTGCCTGGGCACCTGCACTCCACTCAGCTTGGGCACATTCACTCCACTCAGCCTTGGCACTTCCAGTTCCACTCTCCCAGGGAACCCCTACTCCACTCAGCCTGGGCACCTCCACTCCACTCAGCCTGGGCACATTCACTCCACTCAGCCTGGGCACTTCCAGTCCCACTCTGCCTGGGAACCTGCACTCCACTCAGCCTGGGCACCTCCACTCCATTCAGCCTGGGCACCTCCACTCCACTCGGCCTGGGCACCTCCACTCCACTCAGCATGGGCACTTCCAGTCCCACTCTGCCTGGGAACCTGCACTCCACTCGGCCTGGGCACCTCCACTCCACTCAGCCAGGGCACATTCACTCCACTCAGCCTGGGCACTTCCAATCCCACTCTGCCTGGGAACCTGCACTCCACTCAGCCTGGGCACTTCCAGTCCCACTCTGCCTGGGAACCTGCACTCCACTCAGCCTGGGCACCTCCACTCCATTCAGCCTGGGCACCTCCACTCCACTCGGCCTGGGCACCTCCACTCCACTCAGCCTGGGCACTTCCAGTCCCACTCTGCCTGGGAACCTGCACTCCACTCGGCCTGGGCACCTCCACTCCACTCAGCCTGGGCACATTCACTCCACTCAGCCTGGGCACATTCACTCCACTCAGCCTGGGCACTTCCAGTTCCACTCTGCCCAGGAACCTCCACTCCCACTCTGCCTGGGCACCTGCACTCCACTCAGCTTGGGCACATTCACTCCACTCAGCCTGGGCACATTCACTCCACTCAGCCTTGGCACTTCCAGTCCCACTCTGCCAGGGAACCCCAACTCCACTCAGCCAGGGCACCTCCACTCCACTCAGCCTGGGCACATTCACTCCACTCAGCCTGGGCACTTCCAGTCCACTCAGCCTGGGCTCATTCACTCCACTCAGCCTTGGCACTTCCAGTCCCACTCTGCCAGGGAACCCCAACTCCACTCAGCCTGGGCACCTCCACTCCACTCAGCCTGGGCACATTCACTCCACTCAGCCTCGGCACTTCCAATCCCACTCTGCCTGGGAACCTGCACTCCTCTCGGCCTGGGCACCTCCACTCCACTCAGCCTGGGCAAATTCACTCCACTCGGCCTGGGCACTTCCAATCCCACTCTGCCTGGGAACCTGCACTCCACTCAGCCTGGGCACCTCCACTCCATTCAGCCTGGGTAAATTCACTCCACTCAGCCTGGGCACTTCCAGTCCCACTCTGCCTGGGAACCTGCACTCCACTCAGCCTGGGCTCCTCCTCTCCACTCAGCCTGGGCACATTCACTCCACTCAGCCTGGGCACATTCACTCCACTCAGCCTGGGCACATTCACTCCACTCAGCCTGGGCACTTCCAGTCCCACTCTGCCTGGGAACCTGCACTCCACTCGGCCTGGGCACCTCCACTCCACTCAGCCTTGGCACATTCACTCCACTCAGCCTGGGCACTTCCAATCCCACTCTGCCTGGGAACCTGCACTCCACTCAGCCTTGGCACCTCCACTCCATTCAGCCTGGGTACATTCACTCCACTCAGCCTGGGAACTTCCAGTCCAACTCTGCCTGGGAACCTGCACTCAACCCAGCCTGGGCACCTCCTCTCCACTCAGCCTGGGCACATTCACTCCACTCAGCCTGGGCACATTCACTCCACTCAGCCTGGGCACATTCACTCCACTCAGCCTGGGCACTTCCAGTTCCACTCTGCCCAGGAACCTCCACTCCAACTCTGCCTGGGCACCTGCACTCCACTCAGCTTGGGCACATTCACTCCACTCAGCCTTGGCACTTCCAGTTCCACTCTGCCAGGGAACCCCTACTCCACTCAGCCTGGGCACCTCCACTCCACTCAGCCTGGGCACATTCACTCCACTCAGCCTGGGCACTTCCAGTCCCACTCTGCCTGGGAACCTGCACTCCACTCAGCCTGGGCACCTCCACTCCATTCAGCCTGGGCACCTCCACTCCACTCGGCCTGGGCACCTCCACTCCACTCAGCATGGGCACTTCCAGTCCCACTCTGCCTGGGAACCTGCACTCCACTCGGCCTGGGCACCTCCACTCCACTCAGCCAGGGCACATTCACTCCACTCAGCCTGGGCACTTCGAATCCCACTCTGCCTGGGAACCTGCACTCCACTCAGCCTGGGCACTTCCAGTCCCACTCTGCCTGGGAACCTGCACTCCACTCAGCCTGGGCACCTCCACTCCATTCAGCCTGGGCACCTCCACTCCACTCGGCCTGGGAACCTCCACTCCACTCAGCCGGGGCACTTCCAGTCCCACTCTGCCTGGGAACCTGCACTCCACTCGGCCTGGGCACCTCCACTCCACTCAGCCTGGGCACATTCACTCCACTCAGCCTGGGCACATTCACTCCACTCAGCCTGGGCACTTCCAGTTCCACTCTGCCCAGGAACCTCCACTCCCACTCTGCCTGGGCACCTGCACTCCACTCAGCTTGGGCACATTCACTCCACTCAGCCTTGGCACTTCCAGTTGAACTCTGCCAGGGAACCCCTACTCCACTCAGCCTGGGCACCTCCACTCCACTCAGCCTGGGCACATTCACTCCACTCAGCCTGGGCACTTCCAGTCCCACTCTGCCTGGTAACCTGCACTCCACTCAGCCTGGGCACCTCCACTCCATTCAGCCTGGGCAACTCCACTCCACTCGGCCTGGGCACCTCCACTCCACTCAGCCTGGGCACTTCCAGTCCCACTCTGCCTGGGAACCTGCACTCCACTCGGCCTGGGCACCTCCACACCAATCAGCCAGGGCACATTCACTCCACTCAGCCTGGGCACTTCCAATCCCACTCTGCCTGGGAACCTGCACTCCACTCAGCCTTGGCACCTCCACTACATTCAGCCTGGGTACATTCACTCCACTCAGCCTGGGAACTTCCAGTCCCACTCTGCCTGGGAACCTGCACTCCACCCAGCCTGGGCACCTCCTCTCCACTCAGCCTGGGCACATTCACTCCACTCAGCCTGGGCACATTCACTCCACTCAGCCTGGGCACATTCACTCCACTCAGCCTGGGAACCTGCACTCCACTCAGCCTGGGCACCTCCACTCCACTCAGCCTGGGCACATTCACTCCACTCAGCCTTGGCACTTCCAGTCCCACTCTGCCAGGGAACCCCAACTCCACTCAGCCTGGGCACCTCCACTCCACTCAGCCTGGGCACATTCACTCCACTCAGCCTGGGCACTTCCAGTCCCACTCTGCCCAGGAACCTCCACTCCCACTCTGCCTGGGAACCTCCGCTACTCCTCTCCACACCCGGCTCTCCACCCGACTCGCGGGGGCCCACTTTTAAGCCCCCCCGCCGCAAGTTATAGGCCCTTTGCCCGGGCGGAAAGTGAACCGCGGAACTGTGCCCCGCCCTCAATTCTCGTCCGATCGGAACGCGGTTTGGACCCGTTCTCCTGGGCGGCCTCGCAGCCCCTCCCGACCTGGCCAGTTAGTTCCAAGGGGCCGCCCCGAAAACATGGAGGTGTGACACTTGACGCTTTGGCGCAACGGTGCCCGCGCCACGAGCCAAAAAGCGCCCCCCTCTCTCCGCGCCCATTCAAAGCAATGGGGAAACGCACGTTTCGGGCTCCGGCGACCGGGCACATTCACTCCACTCTGTCTAGGCACATTGACTCCCATTCAGCCTGGGCACCTCCACTCCACTCCGCCTGGGCACTTCCAGTCCCACTCTGCCTGAGAACCTGCACTCCACTCGGCCTGGGCACCTCCACTCCACTCGGCCTTGGCACCTCCACTCCACTCAGCCTGGGTACATTCACTCCACTCAGCCTTGGCACTTCCAGTCCCACTCTGCCTGGGAACCTGCACTCCACTCAGCCTGGGCACCTCCACTCCACTCAGCCTGGGTACATTCACTCCACTCAGCCTGGGCACTTCCAATCCCACTCTGCCTGGGAACCTGCACTCCACTCAGCCTGGGCACCTCCACTCCAGTCAGCCTGGGCACTTTCACTCCACTCAGCCTGGACATTTCCAGTCCCACTCTGCCTGGGAACCTGCACTCCACTCGGCCTGGGCACCTCCACTCCACTCAGCCAGGGCACATTCACTCCACTCAGCCTGGGCACTTCCAGTCCCACTCTGCCTGGGAACCTGCACTCCACTCAGCCTGGGCACCTCCACTCCACTCAGCCTGGGCACATTCACTCCACTCAGCCTTGGCACTTCCAGTCCCACTCTGCCAGGGAACCCCAACTCCACTCAGCCTGGTCACCTCCACTCCACTCAGCCTGGGCACATTCACTCCACTCAGCCTTGGCACTTCCAGTCCCACTCTGCCAGGGAACCCCAACTCCACTCAGCCTGGGCACCTCCACTCCACTCAGCCTGGGCACATTCACTCCACTCAGCCTGGGCACTTCCAGTCCCACTCTGCCCAGGAACCTCCACTCCCACTCTGCCTGGGAACCTCCGCTACTCCTCTCCACACCCGGCTCTCCACCCGACTCGCGGGGGCCCACTCTTAAGCCCCCCCGCCGCAAGTTATAGGCCCATTGCCCGGGCGGAAAGTGAACCGCGGAACTGTGCCCCGCCCTCAATTTTCGTCCGATCGGAACGCGGTTTGGACCCGTTCTCCTGGGCGGCCTCGCAGCCCCTCCCGACCCAGCCAGTTAGCTCCAAGGGGCCTCCCCGAGCACGGGGAGGTGTGACACTTGACGCTTTTGCGCAACAGTGCCCGCGCCACGAGCCAAAAAGCGCCCCCCTCTCTCAGCGCCCATTCAAGGCAATGGGGAAACGCACGTTTCGGGCTCCGACGGCCGGGCACATTCACTCCACTCTGTCTAGGCACATTGACTCCCATTCAGCCTGGGCACATTCACTCCACTCCGCCTGGGCACTTCCAGTCGCACTCTGCCTGGGAACCTGCACTCCATTCGGCCTGGGCACCTCCACTCCACTCAGCCAGGGCACATTCACTCCACTCAGCCTGGGCACTTCCAGTCCCACTCTGCCAGGGAACCTGCACTCCACTCAGCCTGGGCACCTCCAGTCCACTCAGCCTGGGCACATTCACTCCACTCAGCCTGGGTACATTCACTCCACTCAGCCTGGGCACTTCCAATGCCACTCTGCCTGGGAACCTGCACTCCACTCAGCCTGGGCACCTCCACTCCACTCAGCCTGGGCACTTCCAGTCCCACTCTGCCTGGGAACCTGCACTCCACTCGGCCTGGGTAACTCCACTCCACTCAGCCTGGGCAAATTCACTCCACTCGGCCTGGGCACTTCCAATCCCACTCTGCCTGGGAACCTGCACTCCACTCAGCCTGGGCACCTCCACTCCATTCAGCCTGGGTACATTCACTCCACTCAGCCTGGGCACTTCCAATCCCACTCTGCCTGGGAACCTGCATTCCACTCAGCCTGGGCACTTTCACTCCACTCAGCCTGGACATTTCCAGTCCCACTCTGCCTGGGAACCTGCACTCCACTCAGCCTGGGCACCTCCACTCCATTCAGCCTGGGCACCTTCACTCCACTCAGCCTGGGCACTTCCAGTCCCACTCTGCCTTGGAACCTGCACTCCACTCGGCCTGGGCACCTCCACTCCACTCAGCCTGGGTACATTCACTCCATTCAGCCTGGGCACTTCCAATCCCACTCTGCCTGGGAACCTGCACTCCACTCAGCCTGGGCACCTCCACTCCACTCAGCCTGGGCACATTCACTCCACTCAGCCTTGGCACTTCCAGTCCCACTCTGCCAGGGAACCCCAACTCCACTCAGCCTGGTCACCTCCACTCCACTCAGCCTGGGCACATTCACTCCACTCAGCCTTGGCACTTCCAGTCCCACTCTGCCAGGGAACCCCAACTCCACTCAGCCTGGGCACCTCCACTCCACTCAGCCTGGGCACATTCACTCCACTCAGCCTGGGCACTTCCAGTCCCACTCTGCCCAGGAACCTCCACTCCCACTCTGCCTGGGAACCTCCGCTACTCCTCTCCACACCCGGCTCTCCACCCGACTCGCGGGGGCCCACTCTTAAGCCCCCCCGCCGCAAGTTATAGGCCCATTGCCCGGGCGGAAAGTGAACCGCGGAACTGTGCCCCGCCCTCAATTTTCGTCCGATCGGAACGCGGTTTGGACCCGTTCTCCTGGGCGGCCTCGCAGCCCCTCCCGACCCAGCCAGTTAGCTCCAAGGAGCCGCCCCGAGCACGGGGAGGTGTGACACTTGACGCTTTTGCGCAACAGTGCCCGCGCCACGAGCCAAAAAGCGCCCCCATCTCTCAGCGCCCATTCAAGGCAATGGGGAAACGCACGTTTCGGGCTCCGGCGGCCGGGCACATTCACTCCACTCTTTCTAGGCACATTGACTCCCATTCAGCCTGGGCACATTCACTCCACTCCGCCTGGGCACTTCCAGTCGCACTCTGCCTGGGAACCTGCACTGCACTCGGCCTGGGCACCTCCACTCCACTCAGCCAGGGCACATTCACTCCACTCAGCCTGGGCACTTCCAGTCCCACTCTGCCTGGGAACCTGCACTCCACTCAGCCTGGGCACCTCGACTCCACTCAGCCTGGGCACATTCACTCCACTCAGCCTTGGCACTTCCAGTCCCACTCTGCCAGGGAACACCAACTCCACTCAGCCTGGGCACCTCCACTCCACTCAGCCTGGGCACATTCACTCCACTCAGCCTGGGTACATTCACTCCACTCAGCCTGGGCACTTCCAATGCCACTCTGCCTGGGAACCTGCACTCCACTCAGCCTGGGCACCTCCACTCCACTCAGCCTGGGCACTTCCAGTCCCACTCTGCCTGGGAACCTGCACTCCACTCGGCCTGGGTAACTCCACTCCACTCAGCCTGGGCACCTCCACTCCACTCGGCCTGGGCACCTCCACTCCACTCAGCCTGGGCACATTCACTCCACTCAGCCTGGGCACTTCCAATCCTACTCTGCCTGGGAACCTGCACTCCACTCAGCCTTGGCACCTCCACTCCACTGAGCCTGGGCACATTCACTCCACTCAGCCTGGGCACTTCCAGTCCCTCTCTGCCTCGGAACCTGCACTCCACTCGGCCTGGGCACCTCCACTCCACTCAGCCTGGGCACATTCACTCCACTCAGCCTGGGCAATTCCAATCCCACTCTGCCTGGGAACCTGCACTCCACTCAGCCTGGGCACCTCCACTCCACTGAGCCTGAGCACATTCATTCCACTCAGCCTGGGCACTTCCAGTCCCACTCTGCCTCGGAACCTGCACTCCACTCGGCCTGGGCACCTCCACTCCACTCAGCCTGGGCACATTCACTCCACTCAGCCTGGGCACTTCCAATCCCACTCTGCCTGGGAACCTGCACTCCACTCAGCCTGGGCACCTCCACTCCATTCAGCCTGGGTACATTCACTCCACTCAGCCTGGGCACTTCCAGTCCCACTCTGCCTGGGAACCTGCACTCCACTCAGCCTGGGCACCTCCACTCCACTCAGCCTGGGCACATTCACTCCACTCAGCCTTCGCACTTCCAGTCCCACTCTGCCAGGGAACCCCAACTCCACTCAGCCTGGGCACCTCCACTCCACTCAGCCTGGGCACATTCACTCCACTCAGCCTGGGCACTTCCAGTCCCACTCTGCCTGGGAACCTGCACTCCACTCGGCCTGGGCACTTCCATTCCACTCAGCCTGGGCACATTCACTCCACTCAGCCTGGGCACTTCCAATCCCACTCTGCCTGGGAACCTGCACTCCCACTCTGCCTGGGAACCTCCGCTACTCCTCTCCACACCCGGCTCTCCACCCGACTCGCGGGGGCCCACTCTTTAGCCCCCCCGCCGCAAGTTATAGGCCCTTTGCCCGGGCGGAAAGTGAACCGCGGAACTGTGCCCTGCCCTCAATTCTCGTCCGATCGGAACGCGGTTTGGACCCGTTCTCCTGGGCGGCCTCGTAGCCCCTCCCGACCCGTCCAGTTAGCTCCAAGGGGCCGCCCCGAGCACGCGGAGGTGTGACACTTGACGCTTTTGCGCAACGGTGCCCGCGCCACGAGCCAAAAAGCGCCCCCCTCTTTCAGCGCCCATTCAAGGCAATGGGGAAACGCACGTATCGGGCTCTGGCGGCTGGGCACATTCACTCCACTCTGTCTAGGCACATTGACTCCCATTCAGCCTGGGCACATTCACTCCACTCCGACTGGGCACTTCCAGTCCCACTCTGCCTGGGAACCTGCACTCCACTCGGCCTGGGCACCTCCACTCCACTCAGCCTGGGTACATTCACTCCACTCAGCCTGGGCACTTCCAATCCCACTCTGCCTGGGAACCTGCACTCCACTCAGCCTGGGCACCTCCACTCCAGTCAGCCTGGGCACTTTCACTCCACTCAGCCTGGACATTTCCAGTCCCACTCTGCCTGGGAACCTGCACTCCACTCGGCCTGGGCACCTCCACTCCACTCAGCCAGGGCACATTCACTCCACTCAGCCTGGGCACTTCCAGTCCCACTCTGCCTGGGAACCTGCACTCCACTCAGCCTGGGCACCTCCACTCCACTCAGCCTGGGCACATTCACTCCACTCAGCCTTGGCACTTCCAGTCCCACTCTGCCAGGGAACCCCAACTCCACTCAGCCTGGTCACCTCCACTCCACTCAGCCTGGGCACATTCACTCCACTCAGCCTTGGCACTTCCAGTCCCACTCTGCCAGGGAACCCCAACTCCACTCAGCCTGGGCACCTCCACTCCACTCAGCCTGGGCACATTCACTCCACTCAGCCTGGGCACTTCCAGTCCCACTCTGCCCAGGAACCTCCACTCCCACTCTGCCTGGGAACCTCCGCTACTCCTCTCCACACCCGGCTCTCCACCCGACTCGCGGGGGCCCACTCTTAAGCCCCCCCGCCGCAAGTTATAGGCCCATTGCCCGGGCGGAAAGTGAACCGCGGAACTGTGCCCCGCCCTCAATTTTCGTCCGATCGGAACGCGGTTTGGACCCGTTCTCCTGGGCGGCCTCGCAGCCCCTCCCGACCCAGCCAGTTAGCTCCAAGGGGCCTCCCCGAGCACGGGGAGGTGTGACACTTGACGCTTTTGCGCAACAGTGCCCGCGCCACGAGCCAAAAAGCGCCCCCCTCTCTCAGCGCCCATTCAAGGCAATGGGGAAACGCACGTTTCGGGCTCCGACGGCCGGGCACATTCACTCCACTCTGTCTAGGCACATTGACTCCCATTCAGCCTGGGCACATTCACTCCACTCCGCCTGGGCACTTCCAGTCGCACTCTGCCTGGGAACCTGCACTCCATTCGGCCTGGGCACCTCCACTCCACTCAGCCAGGGCACATTCACTCCACTCAGCCTGGGCACTTCCAGTCCCACTCTGCCAGGGAACCTGCACTCCACTCAGCCTGGGCACCTCCAGTCCACTCAGCCTGGGCACATTCACTCCACTCAGCCTGGGTACATTCACTCCACTCAGCCTGGGCACTTCCAATGCCACTCTGCCTGGGAACCTGCACTCCACTCAGCCTGGGCACCTCCACTCCACTCAGCCTGGGCACTTCCAGTCCCACTCTGCCTGGGAACCTGCACTCCACTCGGCCTGGGTAACTCCACTCCACTCAGCCTGGGCAAATTCACTCCACTCGGCCTGGGCACTTCCAATCCCACTCTGCCTGGGAACCTGCACTCCACTCAGCCTGGGCACCTCCACTCCATTCAGCCTGGGTACATTCACTCCACTCAGCCTGGGCACTTCCAGTCCCACTCTGCCTTGGATCCTGCACTCCACTCAGCCTGGGCACCTCCTCTCCACTCAGCCTGGGCACATTCACTCCACTCAGCCTGGGCACATTCACTCCACTCAGCCTGGGCACTTCCAGTCCCACTCTGCCCAGGAACCTCCACTCCCACTCTGCCTGGGAACCTCCGCTACTCCTCTCCACACCCGGCTCTCCACCCGACTCGCGGGGGCCCACTCTTAAGCCCCCCCGCCGCAAGTTATAGGCCCTTTGCCCGGGCGGAAAGTGAACCGTGGAACTGTGCCCCGCCCTCAATTCTCGTCCGATTGGAACGCGGTTTGGACCCGTTCTCCTGGGCGGCCTCGCAGCCCCTGCCGACCCAGCCAGTTAGCTCCAAGGGGCCGCCCCGTGCACGGGGAGGTGTGACACTTGACGCTTTGGCGCAACGGTGCCCGCGCCACGAGCCAAAAAGCGCCCCCCTCTCTCCGCGCCCATTCAAGGCAATGGGGAAACGCACGTTTCGGGCTCCGGCAGCCGGGCACATTAACTCCACTCTGTCTAGGCACATTGACTCCCATTCAGCCTGGGCACATTCACTCCACTCCGACTGGGCACTTCCAGTCCCACTCTGCCTGGGAACCTGCACTCCACTCGGCCTGGGCACCTCCACTCCACTCAGCCTGGGCACATTCACTCCACTCAGCCTGGGCACTTCCAATCCCACTCTGCCTGGGAACCTGCATTCCACTCAGCCTGGGCACTTTCACTCCACTCAGCCTGGACATTTCCAGTCCCACTCTGCCTGGGAACCTGCACTCCACTCCGCCTGGGCACCTCCACTCCATTCAGCCTGGGCACCTTCACTCCACTCAGCCTGGGCACTTCCAGTCCCACTCTGCCTTGGAACCTGCACTCCACTCGGCCTGGGCACCTCCACTCCACTCAGCCTGGGTACATTCACTCCATTCAGCCTGGGCACTTCCAATCCCACTCTGCCTGGGAACCTGCACTCCACTCAGCCTGGGCACCTCCACTCCACTCAGCCTGGGCACATTCACTCCACTCAGCCTTGGCACTTCCAGTCCCACTCTGCCAGGGAACCCCAACTCCACTCAGCCTGGTCACCTCCACTCCACTCAGCCTGGGCACATTCACTCCACTCAGCCTTGGCACTTCCAGTCCCACTCTGCCAGGGAACCCCAACTCCACTCAGCCTGGGCACCTCCACTCCACTCAGCCTGGGCACATTCACTCCACTCAGCCTGGGCACTTCCAGTCCCACTCTGCCCAGGAACCTCCACTCCCACTCTGCCTGGGAACCTCCGCTACTCCTCTCCACACCCGGCTCTCCACCCGACTCGCGGGGGCCCACTCTTAAGCCCCCCCGCCGCAAGTTATAGGCCCATTGCCCGGGCGGAAAGTGAACCGCGGAACTGTGCCCCGCCCTCAATTTTCGTCCGATCGGAACGCGGTTTGGACCCGTTCTCCTGGGCGGCCTCGCAGCCCCTCCCGACCCAGCCAGTTAGCTCCAAGGAGCCGCCCCGAGCACGCGGAGGTGTGACACTTGACGCTTTTGCCCAACAGTGCCCGCGCCACGAGCCAAAAAGCGCCCCCATCTCTCAGCGCCCATTCAAGGCAATGGGGAAACGCACGTTTCGGGCTCCGGCGGCCGGGCACATTCACTCCACTCTGTCTAGGCACATTGACTCCCATTCAGCCTGGGCACCTCCACTCCATTCAGCCTGGGTACATTCACTCCACTCCGACTGGGCACTTCCAGTCCCACTCTGCCTGGGAACCTGCACTCCACTCGGCCTGGGCACCTCCACTCCACTCAGCCTGGGCACATTCACTCCACTCAGCCTGGGCACTTCCAATCCCACTCTGCCTGGGAACCTGCACTCCACTCAGCCTGGGCACCTCCACTCCATTCAGCCTGGGTACATTCACTCCACTCAGTCTGGGCACTTCCAGTCTTACTCTGCCTGGGAACCTGCACTCCACTCAGCCTGGGCACCTCCACTCCACTCAGCCTGGGCACATTCACTCCACTCAGCCTTGGCACTTCCAGTCCCACTCTGCCAGGGAACCCCAACTCCACTCAGCCTGGGCACCTCCACTCCACTCAGCCTGGGCACATTCACTCCACTCAGCCTGGGCACTTCCAGTCCCACTCGGCCTGGGAACCTGCACTCCACTCGGCCTGGGCACTTCCATTCCCCTCAGCCTGGGCACATTCACTCCACTCAGCCTGGGCACTTCCAATCCCACTCTGCCTGGGAACCTGCACTCCCACTCTGCCTGGGAACCTCCGCTACTCCTCTCCACACCCGGCTCTCCACCCGACTCGCGGGGGCCCACTCTTTAGCCCCCCCGCCGCAAGTAATAGGCCCTTTGCCCGGGCGGAAAGTGAACCGCGGAACTGTGCCCTGCCCTCAATTCTCGTCCGATCGGAACGCGGTTTGGACCCGTTCTCCTGGGCGGCCTCGTAGCCCCTCCCGACCCGGCCAGTTAGCTCCAAGGGGCCGCCCCGAGCACGGGGAGGTGTGACACTTGACGCTTTTGCGCAACGGTGCCCGCGCCACGAGCAAAAAAGCGCCCCCCTCTCTCAGCGCCCATTCAAGGCAATGGGGAAACGCACGTATCGGGCTCTGGCGGCCGGGCACATTCACTCCACTCTGTCTAGGCACATTGACTCCCATTCAGCCTGGGCACATTCACTCCACTCCGCCTGGGCACTTCCAGTCCCACTCTGCCTGGGAACCTGCACTCCACTCGGCCTGGGCACCTCCACTCCACTCAGCCTGGGTACATTCACTCCACTCAGCCTGGGCACTTCCAATCCCACTCTGCCTGGGAACCTGCACTCCACTCAGCCTGGGCACCTCCACTCCACTCAGCCTGGGCACATTCACTCCACTCAGCCTTGGCACTTCCAGTCCCACTCTGCCAGGGAACCCCAACTCCACTCAGCCTGGGCACCTGCACTCCAGTCAGCCTGGGCACTTTCACTCCACTCAGCCTGGACATTTCCAGTCCCACTCTGCCTGGGAACCTGCACTCCACTCAGCCTGGGCACCTCCACTCCATTCAGCCTGGGCACCTTCACTCCACTCAGCCTGGGCACTTCCAGTCCCACTCTGCCAGGGAACCCAAACTCCACTCAGCCTGGGCACCTCCACTCCACTCAGCCTGGGCACATTCACTCCACTCAGCCTGGGTACATTCACTCCACTCAGCCTGGGCACTTCCAATGCCACTCTGCCTGGGAACCTGCACTCCACTCAGCCTGGGCACCTCCACTCCACTCAGCCTGGGCACTTCCAGTCCCACTCTGCCTGGGAACCTGCACTCCACTCGGCCTGGGTAACTCCACTCCACTCAGCCTGGGCAAATTCACTCCACTCGGCCTGGGCACTTCCAATCCCACTCTGCCTGGGAACCTGCACTCCACTCAGCCTGGGCACCTCCACTCCATTCAGCCTGGGTACATTCACTCCACTCAGCCTGGGCACTTCCAGTCCCACTCTGCCTGGGAACCTGCACTCCACTCAGCCTGGGCACCTCCACTCCACTCAGCCTGGGCACATTCACTCCACTCAGCCTGGGCACATTCACTCCACTCAGCCTGGGCACTTCCAGTCCCACTCTGCCCAGGAACCTCCACTCCCACTCTGCCTGGGAACCTCCGCTACTCCTCTCCACACCCGGCTCTCCACCCGACTCGCGGGGGCCCACTCTTAAGCCCCCCCGCCGCAAGTTATAGGCCCTTTGCCCGGGCGGAAAGTGAACCGTGGAACTGTGCCCCGCCCTCAATTCTCGTCCGATCGGAACGCGGTTTGGACCCGTTCTCCTGGGCGGCCTCGCAGCCCCTCCCGACCCAGCCAGTTAGCTCCAAGGGGCCGCCCCGTGCACGGGGAGGTGTGACACTTGACGCTTTGGCGCAACGGTGCCCGCGCCACGAGCCAAAAAGCGCCCCCCTCTCTCCGCGCCCATTCAAGGCAATGGGGAAACGCAGGTTTCGGGCTCCGGCAGCCGGGCACATTAACTCCACTCTGTCTAGGCACATTGACTCCCATTCAGCCTGGGCACATTCACTCCACTCCGACTGGGCACTTCCAGTCCCACTCTGCCTGGGAACCTGCACTCCACTTGGCCTGGGCTCCTCCACTCCACTCAGCCTGGGCACATTCACTCCACTCAGCCTGGGCACTTCCAATCCCACTCTGCCTGGGAACCTGCATTCCACTCAGCCTGGGCACTTTCACTCCACTCAGCCTGGACATTTCGAGGCCCACTCTGCCTGGGAACCTGCACTCCACTCAGCCTGGGCACCTCCACTCCATTCAGCCTGGGCACCTTCACTCCACTCAGCCTGGGCACTTCCAGTCCCACTCTGCCTTGGAACCTGCACTCCACTCGGCCTGGGCACCTCCACTCCACTCAGCCTGGGTACATTCACTCCATTCAGCCTGGGCACTTCCAATCCCACTCTGCCTGGGAACCTGCACTCCACTCAGCCTGGGCACCTCCACTCCACTCAGCCTGGGCACATTCACTCCACTCAGCCTTGGCACTTCCAGTCCCACTCTGCCAGGGAACCCCAACTCCACTCAGCCTGGTCACCTCCACTCCACTCAGCCTGGGCACATTCACTCCACTCAGCCTTGGCACTTCCAGTCCCACTCTGCCAGGGAACCCCAACTCCACTCAGCCTGGGCACCTCCACTCCACTCAGCCTGGGCACATTCACTCCACTCAGCCTGGGCACTTCCAGTCCCACTCTGCCCAGGAACCTCCACTCCCACTCTGCCTGGGAACCTCCGCTACTCCTCTCCACACCCGGCTCTCCACCCGACTCGCGGGGGCCCACTCTTAAGCCCCCCCGCCGCAAGTTATAGGCCCATTGCCCGGGCGGAAAGTGAACCGCGGAACTGTGCCCCGTCCTCAATTTTCGTCCGATCGGAACGCGGTTTGGACCCGTTCTCCTGGGCGGCCTCGCAGCCCCTCCCGACCCAGCCAGTTAGCTCCAAGGAGCCGCCCCGAGCACGGGGAGGTGTGACACTTGACGCTTTTGCGCAACAGTGCCCGCGCCACGAGCCAAAAAGCGCCCCCATCTCTCAGCGCCCATTCAAGGCAATGGGGAAACGCACGTTTCGGGCTCCGGCTGCCGGGCACATTCACTCCACTCTGTCTAGGCACATTGACTCCCATTCAGCCTGGGCACATTCACTCCACTCCGCCTGGGCACTTCCAGTCGCACTCTGCCTGGGAACCTGCACTCCACTTGGCCTGGGCACCTCCACTCCACTCAGCCAGGGCACATTCACTCCACTCAGCCTGGGCACTTCCAGTCCCACTCTGCCTGGGAACCTGCACTCCACTCAGCCTGGGCACCTCCACTCCACTCAGCCTGGGCACATTCACTCCACTCAGCCTTGGCACTTCCAGTCCCACTCTGCCAGGGAACCCCAACTCCACTCAGCCTGGGCACCTCCACTCCACTCAGCCTGGGCGCATTCACTCCACTCAGCCTGGGTACATTCACTCCACTCAGCCTGGGCACTTCCAATGCCACTCTGCCTGGGAACCTGCACTCCACTCAGCCTGGGCACATTCACTCCACTCAGCCTTGGCACTTCCAGTCCCACTCTGCCAGGGAACCCCAACTCCACTCAGCCTGGGCACCTCCACTCCACTCAGCCTGGGCACATTCACTCCACTCAGCCTGGGCACATTCACTCCACTCCGCCTGGGCACTTCCAGTCGCACTCTGCCCAGGAACCTCCACTCCCACTCTGCCTGGGCACCTCCACTCCACTCAGCCAGGGCACATTCACTCCACTCAGCCTGGGCACTTCCAGTCCCACTCTGCCTGGGAACCTGCACTCCACTCAGCCTGGGCACCTCCACTCCACTCAGCCTGGGCACATTCACTCCACTCAGCCTTGGCACTTCCAGTCCCACTCTGCCAGGGAACCCCAACTCCACTCAGCCTGGGCACCTCCACTCCACTCAGCCTGGGCACATTCACTCCACTCAGCCTGGGTACATTCACTCCACTCAGCCTGGGCACTTCCAATGCCACTCTGCCTGGGAACCTGCACTCCACTCAGCCTGGGCACATTCACTCCACTCAGCCTTGGCACTTCCAGTCCCACTCTGCCAGGGAACCCCAACTCCACTCAGCCTGGGCACCTCCACTCCACTCAGCCTGGGCACATTCACTCCACTCAGCCTGGGTACATTCACTCCACTCAGCCTGGGCACTTCCAGTCCCACTCTGCCCAGGAACCTCCACTCCCACTCTGCCTGGGAACCTCCGCTACTCCTCTCCACACCCGGCTCTCCACCCGACTCGCGGGGGCCCACTCTTAAGCCCCCCCGCCGCAAGTTATAGGCCCATTGCCCGGGCGGAAAGTGAACCGCGGAACTGTGCCCCGCCCTCAATTTTCGTCCGATCGGAACGCGGTTTGGACCCGTTCTCCTGGGCGGCCTCGCAGCCCCTCCCGACCCAGCCAGTTAGCTCGAAGGAGCCGCCCCGAGCACGGGGAGGTGTGACACTTGACGCTTTTGCGCAACAGTGCCCGCGCCACGAGCCAAAAAGCGCCCCCATCTCTCAGCGCCCATTCAAGGCAATGGGGAAACGCACGTTTCGGGCTCCGGCGGCCGGGCACATTCACTCCACTCTGTCTAGGCACATTGACTCCCATTCAGCCTGGGCACATTCACTCCACTCCGCCTGGGCACTTCCAGTCGCACTCTGCCTGGGAACCTGCACTGCACTCGGCCTGGGCACCTCCACTCCACTCAGCCAGGGCACATTCACTCCACTCAGCCTGGGCACTTCCAGTCCCACTCTGCCTGGGAACCTGCACTCCACTCAGCCTGGGCACCTCCACTCCACTCAGCCTGGGCACATTCACTCCACTCAGCCTTGGCACTTCCAGTCCCACTCTGCCAGGGAACCCCAACTCCACTCAGCCTGGGCACCTCCACTCCACTCAGCCTGGGCACATTCACTCCACTCAGCCTGGGTACATTCACTCCACTCAGCCTGGGCACTTCCAATGCCACTCTGCCTGGGAACCTGCACTCCACTCAGCCTGGGCACCTCCACTCCACTCAGCCTGGGCACTTCCAGTCCCACTCTGCCTGGGAACCTGCACTCCACTCGGCCTGGGTAACTCCACTCCACTCAGCCTGGGCACCTCCACTCCACTCGGCCTGGGCACCTCCACTCCACTCAGCCTGTGCACATTCACTCCACTCAGCCTGGGCACTTCCAATCCTACTCTGCCTGGGAACCAGCACTCCACTCAGCCTTGGCACCTCCACTCCACTGAGCCTGGGCACATTCACTCCACTCAGCCTGGGCACTTCCAGTCCCTCTCTGCCTCGGAACCTGCACTCCACTCGGCCTGGGAACCTCCACTCCACTCAGCCTGGGCACATTCACTCCACTCAGCCTGGGAACTTCCAATCCCACTCTGCCTGGGAACCTGCACTCCACTCAGCCTGGGCACCTCCACTCCACTGAGCCTGAGCACATTCACTCCACTCAGCCTGGGCACTTCCAGTCCCACTCTGCCTCGGAACCTGCACTCCACTCGGCCTGGGCACCTCCACTCCACTCAGCCTGGGCACATTCACTCCACTCAGCCTGGGCACTTCCAATCCCACTCTGCCTGGGAACCTGCACTCCACTCAGCCTGGGCACCTCCACTCCATTCAGCCTGGGTACATTCACTCCACTCAGCCTGGGCACTTCCAGTCCCACTCTGCCTGGGTACCTGCACTCCACTCAGCCTGGGCACCTCCACTCCATTCAGCCTGGGTACATTCACTCCACTCCGACTGGGCACTTCCAGTCCCACTCTCCCTGGGAACCTGCACTCCACTCGGCCTGGGCACCTCCACTCCACTCAGCCTGGGCACATTCACTCCACTCAGCCTGGGCACTTCCAATCCCACTCTGCCTGGGAACCTGCACTCCACTCAGCCTGGGCACCTCCACTCCATTCAGCCTGGGTACATTCACTCCACTCAGTCTGGGCACTTCCAGTCCCACTCTGCCTGGGAACCTGCACTCCACTCGGCCTGGGCACCTCCACTCCACTCAGCCTGGGCACATTCACTCCACTCAGCCTGGGCACTTCCAATCCCACTCTGCCTGGGAACCTGCACTCCACTCAGCCTGGGCACCTCCACTCCATTCAGCCTGGGTACATTCACTCCACTCAGTCTGGGCACTTCCAGTCCCACTCTGCCTGGGAACCTGCACTCCACTCAGCCTGGGCACCTCCACTCCACTCAGCCTGGGTATATTCACTCCACTCAGCCTTGGCACTTCCAGTCACACTCTGCCAGGGAACCCCAACTCCACTCAGCCTGGGCACCTCCACTCCACTCAGCCTGGGCACATTCACTCCACTCAGCCTGGGCACTTCCAGTCCCACTCTGCCTGGGAACCTGCACTCCACTCGGCCTGGGCACTTCCATTCCACTCAGCCTGGGCACTTTCACTCCACTCAGCCTGGGCACTTCCAATCCCACTCTGCCTGGGAACCTGCACTCCCACTCTGCCTGGGAACCTCCGCTACTCCTCTCCACACCCGGCTCTCCACCCGACTCGCGGGGGCCCACTCTTTAGCCCCTCCGCCGCAAGTTATAGGCCCTTTGCCCGGGCGGAAAGTGAACCGCGGAACATTGCCCCGCCCTCAATTCTCGTCCGATCGGAACGCGGTTTGGACCCGTTCTCCTGGGCGGCCTCGTAGCCCCTCCCGACCCGGCCAGTTAGCTCCAAGGGGCCGCCCCGAGCACGGGGAGGTGTGACACTTGACGCTTTTGCGCAACGGTGCCCGCGCCACGAGCCAAAAAGCGCCCCTCTCTCTCAGCGCCCATTCAAGGCAATGGGGAAACGCACGTATCGGGCTCTGGCGGCCGGGCACATTCACTCCACTCTGTCTAGGCACATTGACTCCCATTCAGCCTGGGCACATTCACTCCACTCCGCCTGGGCACTTCCAGTCCCACTCTGCCAGGGAACCCCAACTCCACTCAGCCTGGGCACCTCCACTCCAGTCAGCCTGGGCACTTTCACTCCACTCAGCCTGGACATTTCCAGTCCCACTCTGCCTGGGAACCTGCACTCCACTCAGCCTGGGCACCTCCACTCCATTCAGCCTGGGCACCTTCACTCCACTCAGCCTGGGCACTTCCAGTCCCACTCTGCCTTGGAACCTGCACTCCACTCGGCCTGGGCACCTCCACTCCACTCAGCCTGGGTACATTCACTCCACTCAGCCTGGGTACATTCACTCCATTCAGCCTGGGCACTTCCAGTCCCACTCTGCCAGGGAACCCCAACTCCACTCAGCCTGGGCACCTCCACTCCACTCAGCCTGGGCACATTCACTCCACTCAGCCTGGGTACATTCACTCCACTCAGCCTGGGCACTTCCAATGCCACTCTGCCTGGGAACCTGCACTCCACTCAGCCTGGGCACCTCCACTCCACTCAGCCTGGGCACTTCCAGTCCCACTCTGCCTGGGAACCTGCACTCCACTCGGCCTGGGTAACTCCACTCCAGTCAGCCTGGGCACCTCCACTCCACTCGGCCTGGGCACCTCCACTCCACTCAGCCAGGGCACATTCACTCCACTCAGCCTGGGCACTTCCAATCCTACTCTGCCTGGGAACCTGCACTCCACTCAGCCTTGGCACCTCCACTCCACTGAGCCTGGGCACATTCACTCCACTCAGCCTGGGCACATCCAGTCCCTCTCTGCCTCGGAACCTGCACTCCACTCGGCCTGGGCACCTCCACTCCACTCAGCCTGGGCACATTCACTCCACTCAGCCTGGGCACTTCCAATCCCACTCTGCCTGGGAACCTGCACTCCACTCAGCCTGGGCACCTCCACTCCACTGAGCCTGAGCACATTCACTCCACTCAGCCTGGGCACTTCCAGTCCCACTCTGCCTCGGAACCTGCACTCCACTCGGCCTGGGCACCTCCACTCCACTCAGCCTGGGCACATTCACTCCACTCAGCCTGGGCACTTCCAATCCCACTCTGCCTGGGAACCTGCACTCCACTCAGCCTGGGCACCTCCACTCCATTCAGCCTGGGTACATTCACTCCACTCAGCCTGGGTACATTCACTCCATTCAGCCTGGGCACTTCCAATGCCACTCTGCCTGGGAACCTGCACTCCACTCAGCCTGGGCACCTCCACTCCACTCAGCCTGGGCACTTCCAGTCCCACTCTGCCTGGGAACCTCCACTCCCACTCTGCCTGGGCACCTCCACCTCACTCAGCTTGGGCACATTCACTCCACTCAGCCTTGGCACTTCCAGTCCCACTCTGCCAGGGAACCACTACTCCACTCAGCCTGGGCACCTCCACTCCACTCAGCCTGGGCACATTCACTCCACTCAGCCTGGGCACTTCCAGTCCCACTCTGCCTGGGAACCTGCACTCCACTCAGCCTGGGCACCTCCACTCCATTCAGTCTGGGCACCTCCACTCCACTCAGCCTGGGCACATTCACTCCACTCAGCCTGGGCACTTCCAGTCCCACTCTGCCTGGGAACCTGCACTCCACTCGGCCTGGGCACCTCCACTCCACTCAGCCTGGGCACTTCCAGTCCCACTCTGCCCAGGAACCTCCACTCCCACTCTGCCTGGGCACCTCCACTCCACTCAGCCTGGGCACATTCACTCCACTCAGCCTTGGCACTTCCAGTCCCACTCTGGCAGGGAACCCCAACTCCACTCAGCCTGGGCAGCTCCACTCCACTCAGCCTGGGCACATTCACTCCACTAAGCTTGGGCACTTCCTGTCCCACTCTGCCTGGGAACTTGCACTCCACTCAGCCTGGCCACCTCCACTCCATTCAGCCTGGGCACATTCACTCCACTCAGCCTGGGCACTTCCAGTCCCACTCTGCCTGGGAACCAGCACTCCACTCAGCCTGGGCACCTCCACTCCATTCAGCCTGGGCACCTCCACTCCACTCAGCCTGGGCACATTCACTCCACTCAGCCTGGGCACTTCCAGTCCCACTCTGCCAGGGAACCTGCACTCCACTCGGCCTGGGCACCTCCACTCCACTCAGCCTGGGCACATTCACTCCACTCAGCCTGGGAACCTGCACTCCACTCGGCACTCGGGTTCTCCTGGGCGGCCTCGCAGCCCCTCCCGACCCAGCCAGTTAGGTCCAAGGGGCCGCCCTGAGCACGGGGAGGTGTGACACTTGACGCTTTTGCGCAACAGTGCCCGCGCCACGAGCCAAAAAGCGCCCCCCTCTCTCAGCGCCCATTCAAGGCAATGGGGAAACGCACGTTTCGGGCTCCGGCGGCCGGGCACATTCACTCCACTCTGTCTAGGCACATTGACTCCCATTCAGCCTGGGCACATTCACTCCACTCCGCCTGGGCACTTCCAGTCGCACTCTGCCTGGGAACCTGCACTCCACTCGGCCTGGGCACCTCCACTCCACTCAGCCAGGGCACATTCACTCCACTCAGCCTGGGCACTTCCAATCCCACTCTGCCTGGGAACCTGCACTCCACTCAGCCTGGGTACATTCACTCCACTCAGCCTCGGCACTTCCATTCCCACTGTGCCTGGGAACCTGCACTCCACTCAGCCTGGGCACCTCCACTCCACTCAGCCTGGGCACATTCACTCCACTCAGCCTTGGCACTTCCAGTCCCACTCTGCCAGGGAACCCCAACTCCACTCAGCCTGGGCACCGCCACTCCACTCAGCCTGGGTACATTCACTCCACTCAGCTTGGGCACTTCCAATCCCACTCTGCCTGGGAACCTGCACTCCACTCAGCCTGGGCACATTCACTCCATTCAGCCTGGGCACTTCCAATCCCACTCTGCCTGGGGACCTGCACTCCACTCGGCCTGGGCACCTCCATTCCACTCAGCCTGGGTACATTCACTCCATTCAGCCTGGGCACTTCCAATCCCACTCTGCCTGGGAACCTGCACTCCACTCAGCCTGGGCACCTCCACTCCACTCAGCCTGGGCACATTCACTCCACTCAGCCTTGGCACTTCCAGTCCCACTCTGCCAGGGAACCCCAACTCCACTCAGCCTGGGCACCTCCACTCCACTCAGCCTGGGCACATTCACTCCACTCAGGCTTGGCACTTCCAGTCCCACTCTGCCAGGGAACCCCAACTCCACTCAGCCTGGGCACCTCCACTCCACTCAGCCTGGGCACATTCACTCCACTCAGCCTGGGCACTTCCAGTCCCACTCTGCCCAGGAACCTCCACTCCCACTCTGCCTGGGAACCTCCGCTACTCCTCTCCACACCCGGCTCTCCACCCGACTCGCGGTGGCCCACTCTTAAGCCCCCCCGCCGCAAGTTATAGGCCCTTTGCCCGGGCGGAAAGTGAACCGCGGAACTGTGCCCCGCCCTCAATTCTCGTCCGATCGGAACGCGGTTTGGACCCGTTCTCCTGGGCGGCCTCGCAGCCCCTCCCGACCCGGCCAGTTAGTTCCAAGGGGCCGCCCCGAGCACGGGGAGGTGTGACACTTGACGCTTTGGCGCAACGGTGCCCGCGCCACGAGCCAAAAAGCGCCCCCCTCTCTCCGCGCCCATTCAAGGCAATGGGGAAACGCACGTTTCGGGCTCCGGCGACCGGGCACATTCACTCCACTCTGTCTAGGCACATTGACTCCCATTCAGCCTGGGCACCTCCACTCCACTCCGCCTGGGAACTTCCAGTCCCACTCTGCCTGGGAACCTGCACTCCACTCGGCCTGGGCACCTCCACTCCACTCGGCCTGGGCACCTCCACTCCACTCAGCCTGGGCACATTCACTCCACTCAGCCTGGGCACTTCCAATCCTACTCTGCCTGGGAACCTGCACTCCACTCAGCCTTGGCACCTCCACTCCACTGAGCCTGGGCACATTCACTCCACTCAGCCTGGGCACTTCCAGTCCCTCTCTGCCTCGGAACCTGCACTCCACTCGGCCTGGGCACCTCCACTCCACTCAGCCTGGGCACATTCACTCCACTCAGCCTGGGCACTTCCAATCCCACTCTGCCTGGGAACCTGCACTCCACTCAGCCTGGGCACCTCCACTCCACTCAGCCTGGGCACATTCACTCCACTCAGCCTTGGCACTTCCAGTCCCACTCTGCCAGGGAACCCCAACTCCACTCAGCCTGGGGACCTCCACTCCAGTCAGCCTGGGCACTTTCACTCCACTCAGCCTGGACATTTCCAGTCCCACTCTGCCTGGGAACCTGCACTCCATCAAGCCTGGGCACCTCCACTCCATTCAGCCTGGGCACCTTCACTCCACTCAGCCTGGGCACTTCCAATCCCACTCTGCCTGGGAACCTGCACTCCACTCAGCCTGGGCACCTCCACTCCACTCAGCCTGGGTACATTCACTCCATTCAGCCTGGGCACTTCCAATCCCACTCTGCCTGGGAACCTGCACTCCACTCAGCCTGGGCACCTCCACTCCACTCAGCATGGGCACATTCACTCCACTCAGCCTGGGCACTTCCAGTCCCACTCTGCCAGGGAACCCCAACTCCACTCAGCCTGGTCACCTCCACTCCACTCAGCCTGGGCACATTCACTCCACTCAGCCTTGGCACTTCCAGTCCCACTCTGCCAGGGAACCCCAACTCCACTCAGCCTGGGCACCTCCACTCCACTCAGCCTGGGCACATTCACTCCACTCAGCCTGGGCACTTCCAATCCCACTCTGCCCAGGAACCTCCACTCCCACTCTGCCTGGGAACCTCCGCTACTCCTCTCCACACCCGGCTCTCCACCCGACTCGCGGGGGCCCACTCTTAAGCCCCCCCGCCGCAAGTTATAGGCCCATTGCCCGGGCGGAAAGTGAACCGCGGAACTGTGCCCCGCCCTCAATTTTCGTCGGATATGAACGCGGTTTGGACCCGTTCTCCTGGGCGGCCTCGCAGCCCCTCCCAACCCAGCCAGTTAGCTCCAAGGGGCCGCCCCGAGCACGGGGAGGTGTGACACTTGACGCTTTTGCGCAACAGTGCCCGCGCCACGAGCCAAAAAGCGCCCCCCTCTCTCCGCGCCCATTCAAGGCAATGGGGAAACGCACGTTTCGGGCTCCGGCGGCCGGGCACATTCACTCCACTCTGTCTAGGCACATTGACTCCCATTCAGCCTGGGCACATTCACTCCACTCCGCCTGGGCACTTCCAGTCGCACTCTGCCTGGGAACCTGCACTCCACTCGGCCTGGGCACCTCCACTCCACTCAGCCAGGGCACATTCACTCCACTCAGCCTGGGCACTTCCAGTCCCACTCTGCCTGGGAACCTGCACTCCACTCAGCCTGGGCACCTCCAGTCCACTCAGCCTGGGTACATTCACTCCATTCAGCCTGGGCACTTCCAATCCCACTCTGCCAGGGAACCTGCACTCCACTCAGCCTGGGCACCTCCACTCCACTCAGCCTGGGCACATTCACTCCACTCAGCCTTGGCACTTCCAGTCCCACTCTGCCAGGGAACCCCAACTCCACTCAGCCTGGGCACCTCCACTCCATTCAGCCTGGGCACATTCACTCCACTCAGCCTGGGAACATTCACTCCACTCAGCCTGGGCACTTCCAATGCCACTCTGCCTGGGATCCTGCACTCCACTCAGCCTGGGCACCTCCACTCCACTCAGCCTGGGCACTTCCAGTCCCACTCTGCCTGGGAACCTGCACTCCACTCGGCCTGGATAACTCCACTCCACTCAGCCTGGGCAAATTCACCCCACTCGGCCTGGGCACTTCCAATCCCACTCTGCCTGGGAACCTGCACTCCACTCAGCCTGGGCACCTCCACTCCATTCAGCCTGGGTACATTCACTCCACTCAGCCTGGGCACTTCCAGTCCCACTCTGCCTGGGAACCTGCACTCCACTCAGCCTGGGCACCTCCACTCCACTCAGCCTGGGCACATTCACTCCACTCAGCCTGGGCACATTCACTCCACTCAGCCTGGGCACTTCCAGTCCCACTCTGCCCAGGAACCTCCACTCCCACTCTGCCTGGGAACCTCCGCTACTCCTCTCCACACCCGGCTCTCCACCCGACTCGCGGGGGCCCACTCTTAAGCCCCCCCGCCGCAAGTTATAGGCCCTTTGCCCGGGCGGAAAGTGAACCGTGGAACTGTGCCCCGCCCTCAATTCTCGTCCGATCGGAACGCGGTTTGGACCCGTTCTCCTGGGCGGCCTCGCAGCCCCTCCCGACCCAGCCAGTTAGCTCCAAGGGGCCGCCCCGTGCACGGGGAGGTGTGACACTTGACGCTTTGGCGCAACGGTGCCCGCGCCACGAGCCAAAAAGCGCCCCCCTCTCTCAGCGCCCATTCAAGGCAATGGGGAAACGCAGGTTTCGGGCTCCGGCAGCCGGGCACATTAACTCCACTCTGTCTAGGCACATTGACTCCCATTCAGCCTGGGCACATTCACTCCACTCCGACTGGGCACTTCCAGTCCCACTCTGCCTGGGAACCTGCACTCCACTTGGCCTGGGCTCCTCCACTCCACTCAGCCTGGGCACATTCACTCCACTCAGCCTGGGCACTTCCAATCCCACTCTGCCTGGGAACCTGCATTCCACTCAGCCTGGGCACTTTCACTCCACTCAGCCTGGACATTTCGAGGCCCACTCTGCCTGGGAACCTGCACTCCACTCAGCCTGGGCACCTCCACTCCATTCAGCCTGGGCACCTTCACTCCACTCAGCCTGGGCACTTCCAGTCCCACTCTGCCTTGGAACCTGCACTCCACTCGGCCTGGGCACCTCCACTCCACTCAGCCTGGGTACATTCACTCCATTCAGCCTGGGCACTTCCAATCCCACTCTGCCTGGGAACCTGCACTCCACTCAGCCTGGGCACCTCCACTCCACTCAGCCTGGGCACATTCACTCCACTCAGCCTTGGCACTTCCAGTCCCACTCTGCCAGGGAACCCCAACTCCACTCAGCCTGGTCACCTCCACTCCACTCAGCCTGGGCACATTCACTCCACTCAGCCTTGGCACTTCCAGTCCCACTCTGCCAGGGAACCCCAACTCCACTCAGCCTGGGCACCTCCACTCCACTCAGCCTGGGCACATTCACTCCACTCAGCCTGGGCACTTCCAGTCCCACTCTGCCCAGGAACCTCCACTCCCACTCTGCCTGGGAACCTCCGCTACTCCTCTCCACACCCGGCTCTCCACCCGACTCGCGGGGGCCCACTCTTAAGCCCCACCGCCGCAAGTTATAGGCCCATTGCCCGGGCGGAAAGTGAACCGCGGAACTGTGCCCCGTCCTCAATTTTCGTCCGATCGGAACGCGGTTTGGACCCGTTCTCCTGGGCGGCCTCGCAGCCCCTCCCGACCCAGCCAGTTAGCTCCAAGGAGCCGCCCCGAGCACGGGGAGGTGTGACACTTGACGCTTTTGCGCAACAGTGCCCGCGCCACGAGCCAAAAAGCGCCCCCATCTCTCAGCGCCCATTCAAGGCAATGGGGAAACGCACGTTTCGGGCTCCGGCTGCCGGGCACATTCACTCCACTCTGTCTAGGCACATTGACTCCCATTCAGCCTGGGCACATTCACTCCACTCCGCCTGGGCACTTCCAGTCGCACTCTGCCTGGGAACCTGCACTCCACTTGGCCTGGGCACCTCCACTCCACTCAGCCAGGGCACATTCACTCCACTCAGCCTGGGCACTTCCAGTCCCACTCTGCCTGGGAACCTGCACTCCACTCAGCCTGGGCACCTCCACTCCACTCAGCCTGGGCACATTCACTCCACTCAGCCTTGGCACTTCCAGTCCCACTCTGCCAGGGAACCCCAACTCCACTCAGCCTGGGCACCTCCACTCCACTCAGCCTGGGCGCATTCACTCCACTCAGCCTGGGTACATTCACTCCACTCAGCCTGGGCACTTCCAATGCCACTCTGCCTGGGAACCTGCACTCCACTCAGCCTGGGCACATTCACTCCACTCAGCCTTGGCACTTCCAGTCCCACTCTGCCAGGGAACCCCAACTCCACTCAGCCTGGGCACCTCCACTCCACTCAGCCTGGGCACATTCACTCCACTCAGCCTGGGCACATTCACTCCACTCCGCCTGGGCACTTCCAGTCGCACTCTGCCCAGGAACCTCCACTCCCACTCTGCCTGGGCACCTCCACTCCACTCAGCCAGGGCACATTCACTCCACTCAGCCTGGGCACTTCCAGTCCCACTCTGCCTGGGAACCTGCACTCCACTCAGCCTGGGCACCTCCACTCCACTCAGCCTGGGCACATTCACTCCACTCAGCCTTGGCACTTCCAGTCCCACTCTGCCAGGGAACCCCAACTCCACTCAGCCTGGGCACCTCCACTCCACTCAGCCTGGGCACATTCACTCCACTCAGCCTGGGTACATTCACTCCACTCAGCCTGGGCACTTCCAATGCCACTCTGCCTGGGAACCTGCACTCCACTCAGCCTGGGCACATTCACTCCACTCAGCCTTGGCACTTCCAGTCCCACTCTGCCAGGGAACCCCAACTCCACTCAGCCTGGGCACCTCCACTCCACTCAGCCTGGGCACATTCACTCCACTCAGCCTGGGTACATTCACTCCACTCAGCCTGGGCACTTCCAGTCCCACTCTGCCCAGGAACCTCCACTCCCACTCTGCCTGGGAACCTCCGCTACTCCTCTCCACACCCGGCTCTCCACCCGACTCGCGGGGGCCCACTCTTAAGCCCCCCCGCCGCAAGTTATAGGCCCATTGCCCGGGCGGAAAGTGAACCGCGGAACTGTGCCCCGCCCTCAATTTTCGTCCGATCGGAACGCGGTTTGGACCCGTTCTCCTGGGCGGCCTCGCAGCCCCTCCCGACCCAGCCAGTTAGCTCGAAGGAGCCGCCCCGAGCACGGGGAGGTGTGACACTTGACGCTTTTGCGCAACAGTGCCCGCGCCACGAGCCAAAAAGCGCCCCCATCTCTCAGCGCCCATTCAAGGCAATGGGGAAACGCACGTTTCGGGCTCCGGCGGCCGGGCACATTCACTCCACTCTGTCTAGGCACATTGACTCCCATTCAGCCTGGGCACATTCACTCCACTCCGCCTGGGCACTTCCAGTCGCACTCTGCCTGGGAACCTGCACTGCACTCGGCCTGGGCACCTCCACTCCACTCAGCCAGGGCACATTCACTCCACTCAGCCTGGGCACTTCCAGTCCCACTCTGCCTGGGAACCTGCACTCCACTCAGCCTGGGCACCTCCACTCCACTCAGCCTGGGCACATTCACTCCACTCAGCCTTGGCACTTCCAGTCCCACTCTGCCAGGGAACCCCAACTCCACTCAGCCTGGGCACCTCCACTCCACTCAGCCTGGGCACATTCACTCCACTCAGCCTGGGTACATTCACTCCACTCAGCCTGGGCACTTCCAATGCCACTCTGCCTGGGAACCTGCACTCCACTCAGCCTGGGCACCTCCACTCCACTCAGCCTGGGCACTTCCAGTCCCACTCTGCCTGGGAACCTGCACTCCACTCGGCCTGGGTAACTCCACTCCACTCAGCCTGGGCACCTCCACTCCACTCGGCCTGGGCACCTCCACTCCACTCAGCCTGTGCACATTCACTCCACTCAGCCTGGGCACTTCCAATCCTACTCTGCCTGGGAACCAGCACTCCACTCAGCCTTGGCACCTCCACTCCACTGAGCCTGGGCACATTCACTCCACTCAGCCTGGGCACTTCCAGTCCCTCTCTGCCTCGGAACCTGCACTCCACTCGGCCTGGGCACCTCCACTCCACTCAGCCTGGGCACATTCACTCCACTCAGCCTGGGAACTTCCAATCCCACTCTGCCTGGGAACCTGCACTCCACTCAGCCTGGGCACCTCCACTCCACTGAGCCTGAGCACATTCACTCCACTCAGCCTGGGCACTTCCAGTCCCACTCTGCCTCGGAACCTGCACTCCACTCGGCCTGGGCACCTCCACTCCACTCAGCCTGGGCACATTCACTCCACTCAGCCTGGGCACTTCCAATCCCACTCTGCCTGGGAACCTGCACTCCACTCAGCCTGGGCACCTCCACTCCATTCAGCCTGGGTACATTCACTCCACTCAGCCTGGGCACTTCCAGTCCCACTCTGCCTGGGTACCTGCACTCCACTCAGCCTGGGCACCTCCACTCCATTCAGCCTGGGTACATTCACTCCACTCCGACTGGGCACTTCCAGTCCCACTCTCCCTGGGAACCTGCACTCCACTCGGCCTGGGCACCTCCACTCCACTCAGCCTGGGCACATTCACTCCACTCAGCCTGGGCACTTCCAATCCCACTCTGCCTGGGAACCTGCACTCCACTCAGCCTGGGCACCTCCACTCCATTCAGCCTGGGTACATTCACTCCACTCAGTCTGGGCACTTCCAGTCCCACTCTGCCTGGGAACCTGCACTCCACTCGGCCTGGGCACCTCCACTCCACTCAGCCTGGGCACATTCACTCCACTCAGCCTGGGCACTTCCAATCCCACTCTGCCTGGGAACCTGCACTCCACTCAGCCTGGGCACCTCCACTCCATTCAGCCTGGGTACATTCACTCCACTCAGTCTGGGCACTTCCAGTCCCACTCTGCCTGGGAACCTGCACTCCACTCAGCCTGGGCACCTCCACTCCACTCAGCCTGGGTATATTCACTCCACTCAGCCTTGGCACTTCCAGTCACACTCTGCCAGGGAACCCCAACTCCACTCAGCCTGGGCACCTCCACTCCACTCAGCCTGGGCACATTCACTCCACTCAGCCTGGGCACTTCCAGTCCCACTCTGCCTGGGAACCTGCACTCCACTCGGCCTGGGCACTTCCATTCCACTCAGCCTGGGCACTTTCACTCCACTCAGCCTGGGCACTTCCAATCCCACTCTGCCTGGGAACCTGCACTCCCACTCTGCCTGGGAACCTCCGCTACTCCTCTCCACACCCGGCTCTCCACCCGACTCGCGGGGGCCCACTCTTAAGCCCCCCCGCCGCAAGTTATAGGCCCTTTGCCCGGGCGGAAAGTGAACCGTGGAACTGTGCCCCGCCCTCAATTCTCGTCCGATCGGAACGCGGTTTGGACCCGTTCTCCTGGGCGGCCTCGCAGCCCCTCCCGACCCAGCCAGTTAGCTCCAAGGGGCCGCCCCGTGCACGGGGAGGTGTGACACTTGACGCTTTGGCGCAACGGTGCCCGCGCCACGAGCCAAAAAGCGCCCCCCTCTCTCAGCGCCCATTCAAGGCAATGGGGAAACGCAGGTTTCGGGCTCCGGCAGCCGGGCACATTAACTCCACTCTGTCTAGGCACATTGACTCCCATTCAGCCTGGGCACATTCACTCCACTCCGACTGGGCACTTCCAGTCCCACTCTGCCTGGGAACCTGCACTCCACTTGGCCTGGGCTCCTCCACTCCACTCAGCCTGGGCACATTCACTCCACTCAGCCTGGGCACTTCCAATCCCACTCTGCCTGGGAACCTGCATTCCACTCAGCCTGGGCACTTTCACTCCACTCAGCCTGGACATTTCGAGGCCCACTCTGCCTGGGAACCTGCACTCCACTCAGCCTGGGCACCTCCACTCCATTCAGCCTGGGCACCTTCACTCCACTCAGCCTGGGCACTTCCAGTCCCACTCTGCCTTGGAACCTGCACTCCACTCGGCCTGGGCACCTCCACTCCACTCAGCCTGGGTACATTCACTCCATTCAGCCTGGGCACTTCCAATCCCACTCTGCCTGGGAACCTGCACTCCACTCAGCCTGGGCACCTCCACTCCACTCAGCCTGGGCACATTCACTCCACTCAGCCTTGGCACTTCCAGTCCCACTCTGCCAGGGAACCCCAACTCCACTCAGCCTGGTCACCTCCACTCCACTCAGCCTGGGCACATTCACTCCACTCAGCCTTGGCACTTCCAGTCCCACTCTGCCAGGGAACCCCAACTCCACTCAGCCTGGGCACCTCCACTCCACTCAGCCTGGGCACATTCACTCCACTCAGCCTGGGCACTTCCAGTCCCACTCTGCCCAGGAACCTCCACTCCCACTCTGCCTGGGAACCTCCGCTACTCCTCTCCACACCCGGCTCTCCACCCGACTCGCGGGGGCCCACTCTTAAGCCCCCCCGCCGCAAGTTATAGGCCCATTGCCCGGGCGGAAAGTGAACCGCGGAACTGTGCCCCGTCCTCAATTTTCGTCCGATCGGAACGCGGTTTGGACCCGTTCTCCTGGGCGGCCTCGCAGCCCCTCCCGACCCAGCCAGTTAGCTCGAAGGAGCCGCCCCGAGCACGGGGAGGTGTGACACTTGACGCTTTTGCGCAACAGTGCCCGCGCCACGAGCCAAAAAGCGCCCCCATCTCTCAGCGCCCATTCAAGGCAATGGGGAAACGCACGTTTCGGGCTCCGGCTGCCGGGCACATTCACTCCACTCTGTCTAGGCACATTGACTCCCATTCAGCCTGGGCACATTCACTCCACTCCGCCTGGGCACTTCCAGTCGCACTCTGCCTGGGAACCTGCACTCCACTTGGCCTGGGCACCTCCACTCCACTCAGCCAGGGCACATTCACTCCACTCAGCCTGGGCACTTCCAGTCCCACTCTGCCTGGGAACCTGCACTCCACTCAGCCTGGGCACCTCCACTCCACTCAGCCTGGGCACATTCACTCCACTCAGCCTTGGCACTTCCAGTCCCACTCTGCCAGGGAACCCCAACTCCACTCAGCCTGGGCACCTCCACTCCACTCAGCCTGGGCGCATTCACTCCACTCAGCCTGGGTACATTCACTCCACTCAGCCTGGGCACTTCCAATGCCACTCTGCCTGGGAACCTGCACTCCACTCAGCCTGGGCACATTCACTCCACTCAGCCTTGGCACTTCCAGTCCCACTCTGCCAGGGAACCCCAACTCCACTCAGCCTGGGCACCTCCACTCCACTCAGCCTGGGCACATTCACTCCACTCAGCCTGGGCACATTCACTCCACTCCGCCTGGGCACTTCCAGTCGCACTCTGCCCAGGAACCTCCACTCCCACTCTGCCTGGGCACCTCCACTCCACTCAGCCAGGGCACATTCACTCCACTCAGCCTGGGCACTTCCAGTCCCACTCTGCCTGGGAACCTGCACTCCACTCAGCCTGGGCACCTCCACTCCACTCAGCCTGGGCACATTCACTCCACTCAGCCTTGGCACTTCCAGTCCCACTCTGCCAGGGAACCCCAACTCCACTCAGCCTGGGCACCTCCACTCCACTCAGCCTGGGCACATTCACTCCACTCAGCCTGGGTACATTCACTCCACTCAGCCTGGGCACTTCCAATGCCACTCTGCCTGGGAACCTGCACTCCACTCAGCCTGGGCACATTCACTCCACTCAGCCTTGGCACTTCCAGTCCCACTCTGCCAGGGAACCCCAACTCCACTCAGCCTGGGCACCTCCACTCCACTCAGCCTGGGCACATTCACTCCACTCAGCCTGGGTACATTCACTCCACTCAGCCTGGGCACTTCCAGTCCCACTCTGCCCAGGAACCTCCACTCCCACTCTGCCTGGGAACCTCCGCTACTCCTCTCCACACCCGGCTCTCCACCCGACTCGCGGGGGCCCACTCTTAAGCCCCCCCGCCGCAAGTTATAGGCCCATTGCCCGGGCGGAAAGTGAACCGCGGAACTGTGCCCCGCCCTCAATTTTCGTCCGATCGGAACGCGGTTTGGACCCGTTCTCCTGGGCGGCCTCGCAGCCCCTCCCGACCCAGCCAGTTAGCTCGAAGGAGCCGCCCCGAGCACGGGGAGGTGTGACACTTGACGCTTTTGCGCAACAGTGCCCGCGCCACGAGCCAAAAAGCGCCCCCATCTCTCAGCGCCCATTCAAGGCAATGGGGAAACGCACGTTTCGGGCTCCGGCGGCCGGGCACATTCACTCCACTCTGTCTAGGCACATTGACTCCCATTCAGCCTGGGCACATTCACTCCACTCCGCCTGGGCACTTCCAGTCGCACTCTGCCTGGGAACCTGCACTGCACTCGGCCTGGGCACCTCCACTCCACTCAGCCAGGGCACATTCACTCCACTCAGCCTGGGCACTTCCAGTCCCACTCTGCCTGGGAACCTGCACTCCACTCAGCCTGGGCACCTCCACTCCACTCAGCCTGGGCACATTCACTCCACTCAGCCTTGGCACTTCCAGTCCCACTCTGCCAGGGAACCCCAACTCCACTCAGCCTGGGCACCTCCACTCCACTCAGCCTGGGCACATTCACTCCACTCAGCCTGGGTACATTCACTCCACTCAGCCTGGGCACTTCCAATGCCACTCTGCCTGGGAACCTGCACTCCACTCAGCCTGGGCACCTCCACTCCACTCAGCCTGGGCACTTCCAGTCCCACTCTGCCTGGGAACCTGCACTCCACTCGGCCTGGGTAACTCCACTCCACTCAGCCTGGGCACCTCCACTCCACTCGGCCTGGGCACCTCCACTCCACTCAGCCTGTGCACATTCACTCCACTCAGCCTGGGCACTTCCAATCCTACTCTGCCTGGGAACCAGCACTCCACTCAGCCTTGGCACCTCCACTCCACTGAGCCTGGGCACATTCACTCCACTCAGCCTGGGCACTTCCAGTCCCTCTCTGCCTCGGAACCTGCACTCCACTCGGCCTGGGCACCTCCACTCCACTCAGCCTGGGCACATTCACTCCACTCAGCCTGGGAACTTCCAATCCCACTCTGCCTGGGAACCTGCACTCCACTCAGCCTGGGCACCTCCACTCCACTGAGCCTGAGCACATTCACTCCACTCAGCCTGGGCACTTCCAGTCCCACTCTGCCTCGGAACCTGCACTCCACTCGGCCTGGGCACCTCCACTCCACTCAGCCTGGGCACATTCACTCCACTCAGCCTGGGCACTTCCAATCCCACTCTGCCTGGGAACCTGCACTCCACTCAGCCTGGGCACCTCCACTCCATTCAGCCTGGGTACATTCACTCCACTCAGCCTGGGCACTTCCAGTCCCACTCTGCCTGGGTACCTGCACTCCACTCAGCCTGGGCACCTCCACTCCATTCAGCCTGGGTACATTCACTCCACTCCGACTGGGCACTTCCAGTCCCACTCTCCCTGGGAACCTGCACTCCACTCGGCCTGGGCACCTCCACTCCACTCAGCCTGGGCACATTCACTCCACTCAGCCTGGGCACTTCCAATCCCACTCTGCCTGGGAACCTGCACTCCACTCAGCCTGGGCACCTCCACTCCATTCAGCCTGGGTACATTCACTCCACTCAGTCTGGGCACTTCCAGTCCCACTCTGCCTGGGAACCTGCACTCCACTCGGCCTGGGCACCTCCACTCCACTCAGCCTGGGCACATTCACTCCACTCAGCCTGGGCACTTCCAATCCCACTCTGCCTGGGAACCTGCACTCCACTCAGCCTGGGCACCTCCACTCCATTCAGCCTGGGTACATTCACTCCACTCAGTCTGGGCACTTCCAGTCCCACTCTGCCTGGGAACCTGCACTCCACTCAGCCTGGGCACCTCCACTCCACTCAGCCTGGGTATATTCACTCCACTCAGCCTTGGCACTTCCAGTCACACTCTGCCAGGGAACCCCAACTCCACTCAGCCTGGGCACCTCCACTCCACTCAGCCTGGGCACATTCACTCCACTCAGCCTGGGCACTTCCAGTCCCACTCTGCCTGGGAACCTGCACTCCACTCGGCCTGGGCACTTCCATTCCACTCAGCCTGGGCACTTTCACTCCACTCAGCCTGGGCACTTCCAATCCCACTCTGCCTGGGAACCTGCACTCCCACTCTGCCTGGGAACCTCCGCTACTCCTCTCCACACCCGGCTCTCCACCCGACTCGCGGGGGCCCACTCTTTAGCCCCTCCGCCGCAAGTTATAGGCCCTTTGCCCGGGCGGAAAGTGAACCGCGGAACATTGCCCCGCCCTCAATTCTCGTCCGATCGGAACGCGGTTTGGACCCGTTCTCCTGGGCGGCCTCGTAGCCCCTCCCGACCCGGCCAGTTAGCTCCAAGGGGCCGCCCCGAGCACGGGGAGGTGTGACACTTGACGCTTTTGCGCAACGGTGCCCGCGCCACGAGCCAAAAAGCGCCCCTCTCTCTCAGCGCCCATTCAAGGCAATGGGGAAACGCACGTATCGGGCTCTGGCGGCCGGGCACATTCACTCCACTCTGTCTAGGCACATTGACTCCCATTCAGCCTGGGCACATTCACTCCACTCCGCCTGGGCACTTCCAGTCCCACTCTGCCTGGGAACCTGCACTCCACTCGGCCTGGGCACCTCCACTCCACTCAGCCTGGGTACATTCACTCCACTCTTCCTGGGCACTTCCAATCCCACTCTGCCTGGGAACCTGCACTCCACTCAGCCTGGGCACCTCCACTCCACTCAGCCTGGGCACATTCACTCCACTCAGCCTTGGCACTTCCAGTCCCACTCTGCCAGGGAACCCCAACTCCACTCAGCCTGGGCACCTCCACTCCAGTCAGCCTGGGCACTTTCACTCCACTCAGCCTGGACATTTCCAGTCCCACTCTGCCTGGGAACCTGCACTCCACTCAGCCTGGGCACCTCCACTCCATTCAGCCTGGGCACCTTCACTCCACTCAGCCTGGGCACTTCCAGTCCCACTCTGCCTTGGAACCTGCACTCCACTCGGCCTGGGCACCTCCACTCCACTCAGCCTGGGTACATTCACTCCACTCAGCCTGGGTACATTCACTCCATTCAGCCTGGGCACTTCCAGTCCCACTCTGCCAGGGAACCCCAACTCCACTCAGCCTGGGCACCTCCACTCCACTCAGCCTGGGCACATTCACTCCACTCAGCCTGGGTACATTCACTCCACTCAGCCTGGGCACTTCCAATGCCACTCTGCCTGGGAACCTGCACTCCACTCAGCCTGGGCACCTCCACTCCACTCAGCCTGGGCACTTCCAGTCCCACTCTGCCTGGGAACCTGCACTCCACTCGGCCTGGGTAACTCCACTCCAGTCAGCCTGGGCACCTCCACTCCACTCGGCCTGGGCACCTCCACTCCACTCAGCCAGGGCACATTCACTCCACTCAGCCTGGGCACTTCCAATCCTACTCTGCCTGGGAACCTGCACTCCACTCAGCCTTGGCACCTCCACTCCACTGAGCCTGGGCACATTCACTCCACTCAGCCTGGGCACATCCAGTCCCTCTCTGCCTCGGAACCTGCACTCCACTCGGCCTGGGCACCTCCACTCCACTCAGCCTGGGCACATTCACTCCACTCAGCCTGGGCACTTCCAATCCCACTCTGCCTGGGAACCTGCACTCCACTCAGCCTGGGCACCTCCACTCCACTGAGCCTGAGCACATTCACTCCACTCAGCCTGGGCACTTCCAGTCCCACTCTGCCTCGGAACCTGCACTCCACTCGGCCTGGGCACCTCCACTCCACTCAGCCTGGGCACATTCACTCCACTCAGCCTGGGCACTTCCAATCCCACTCTGCCTGGGAACCTGCACTCCACTCAGCCTGGGCACCTCCACTCCATTCAGCCTGGGTACATTCACTCCACTCAGCCTGGGTACATTCACTCCATTCAGCCTGGGCACTTCCAATGCCACTCTGCCTGGGAACCTGCACTCCACTCAGCCTGGGCACCTCCACTCCACTCAGCCTGGGCACTTCCAGTCCCACTCTGCCTGGGAACCTCCACTCCCACTCTGCCTGGGCACCTCCACCTCACTCAGCTTGGGCACATTCACTCCACTCAGCCTTGGCACTTCCAGTCCCACTCTGCCAGGGAACCACTACTCCACTCAGCCTGGGCACCTCCACTCCACTCAGCCTGGGCACATTCACTCCACTCAGCCTGGGCACTTCCAGTCCCACTCTGCCTGGGAACCTGCACTCCACTCAGCCTGGGCACCTCCACTCCATTCAGTCTGGGCACCTCCACTCCACTCAGCCTGGGCACATTCACTCCACTCAGCCTGGGCACTTCCAGTCCCACTCTGCCTGGGAACCTGCACTCCACTCGGCCTGGGCACCTCCACTCCACTCAGCCTGGGCACTTCCAGTCCCACTCTGCCCAGGAACCTCCACTCCCACTCTGCCTGGGCACCTCCACTCCACTCAGCCTGGGCACATTCACTCCACTCAGCCTTGGCACTTCCAGTCCCACTCTGGCAGGGAACCCCAACTCCACTCAGCCTGGGCAGCTCCACTCCACTCAGCCTGGGCACATTCACTCCACTAAGCTTGGGCACTTCCTGTCCCACTCTGCCTGGGAACTTGCACTCCACTCAGCCTGGCCACCTCCACTCCATTCAGCCTGGGCACATTCACTCCACTCAGCCTGGGCACTTCCAGTCCCACTCTGCCTGGGAACCAGCACTCCACTCAGCCTGGGCACCTCCACTCCATTCAGCCTGGGCACCTCCACTCCACTCAGCCTGGGCACATTCACTCCACTCAGCCTGGGCACTTCCAGTCCCACTCTGCCAGGGAACCTGCACTCCACTCGGCCTGGGCACCTCCACTCCACTCAGCCTGGGCACATTCACTCCACTCAGCCTGGGAACCTGCACTCCACTCGGCACTCGGGTTCTCCTGGGCGGCCTCGCAGCCCCTCCCGACCCAGCCAGTTAGGTCCAAGGGGCCGCCCTGAGCACGGGGAGGTGTGACACTTGACGCTTTTGCGCAACAGTGCCCGCGCCACGAGCCAAAAAGCGCCCCCCTCTCTCAGCGCCCATTCAAGGCAATGGGGAAACGCACGTTTCGGGCTCCGGCGGCCGGGCACATTCACTCCACTCTGTCTAGGCACATTGACTCCCATTCAGCCTGGGCACATTCACTCCACTCCGCCTGGGCACTTCCAGTCGCACTCTGCCTGGGAACCTGCACTCCACTCGGCCTGGGCACCTCCACTCCACTCAGCCAGGGCACATTCACTCCACTCAGCCTGGGCACTTCCAATCCCACTCTGCCTGGGAACCTGCACTCCACTCAGCCTGGGTACATTCACTCCACTCAGCCTCGGCACTTCCATTCCCACTGTGCCTGGGAACCTGCACTCCACTCAGCCTGGGCACCTCCACTCCACTCAGCCTGGGCACATTCACTCCACTCAGCCTTGGCACTTCCAGTCCCACTCTGCCAGGGAACCCCAACTCCACTCAGCCTGGGCACCGCCACTCCACTCAGCCTGGGTACATTCACTCCACTCAGCTTGGGCACTTCCAATCCCACTCTGCCTGGGAACCTGCACTCCACTCAGCCTGGGCACATTCACTCCATTCAGCCTGGGCACTTCCAATCCCACTCTGCCTGGGGACCTGCACTCCACTCGGCCTGGGCACCTCCATTCCACTCAGCCTGGGTACATTCACTCCATTCAGCCTGGGCACTTCCAATCCCACTCTGCCTGGGAACCTGCACTCCACTCAGCCTGGGCACCTCCACTCCACTCAGCCTGGGCACATTCACTCCACTCAGCCTTGGCACTTCCAGTCCCACTCTGCCAGGGAACCCCAACTCCACTCAGCCTGGGCACCTCCACTCCACTCAGCCTGGGCACATTCACTCCACTCAGGCTTGGCACTTCCAGTCCCACTCTGCCAGGGAACCCCAACTCCACTCAGCCTGGGCACCTCCACTCCACTCAGCCTGGGCACATTCACTCCACTCAGCCTGGGCACTTCCAGTCCCACTCTGCCCAGGAACCTCCACTCCCACTCTGCCTGGGAACCTCCGCTACTCCTCTCCACACCCGGCTCTCCACCCGACTCGCGGTGGCCCACTCTTAAGCCCCCCCGCCGCAAGTTATAGGCCCTTTGCCCGGGCGGAAAGTGAACCGCGGAACTGTGCCCCGCCCTCAATTCTCGTCCGATCGGAACGCGGTTTGGACCCGTTCTCCTGGGCGGCCTCGCAGCCCCTCCCGACCCGGCCAGTTAGTTCCAAGGGGCCGCCCCGAGCACGGGGAGGTGTGACACTTGACGCTTTGGCGCAACGGTGCCCGCGCCACGAGCCAAAAAGCGCCCCCCTCTCTCCGCGCCCATTCAAGGCAATGGGGAAACGCACGTTTCGGGCTCCGGCGACCGGGCACATTCACTCCACTCTGTCTAGGCACATTGACTCCCATTCAGCCTGGGCACCTCCACTCCACTCCGCCTGGGAACTTCCAGTCCCACTCTGCCTGGGAACCTGCACTCCACTCGGCCTGGGCACCTCCACTCCACTCGGCCTGGGCACCTCCACTCCACTCAGCCTGGGCACATTCACTCCACTCAGCCTGGGCACTTCCAATCCTACTCTGCCTGGGAACCTGCACTCCACTCAGCCTTGGCACCTCCACTCCACTGAGCCTGGGCACATTCACTCCACTCAGCCTGGGCACTTCCAGTCCCTCTCTGCCTCGGAACCTGCACTCCACTCGGCCTGGGCACCTCCACTCCACTCAGCCTGGGCACATTCACTCCACTCAGCCTGGGCACTTCCAATCCCACTCTGCCTGGGAACCTGCACTCCACTCAGCCTGGGCACCTCCACTCCACTCAGCCTGGGCACATTCACTCCACTCAGCCTTGGCACTTCCAGTCCCACTCTGCCAGGGAACCCCAACTCCACTCAGCCTGGGGACCTCCACTCCAGTCAGCCTGGGCACTTTCACTCCACTCAGCCTGGACATTTCCAGTCCCACTCTGCCTGGGAACCTGCACTCCATCAAGCCTGGGCACCTCCACTCCATTCAGCCTGGGCACCTTCACTCCACTCAGCCTGGGCACTTCCAATCCCACTCTGCCTGGGAACCTGCACTCCACTCAGCCTGGGCACCTCCACTCCACTCAGCCTGGGTACATTCACTCCATTCAGCCTGGGCACTTCCAATCCCACTCTGCCTGGGAACCTGCACTCCACTCAGCCTGGGCACCTCCACTCCACTCAGCATGGGCACATTCACTCCACTCAGCCTGGGCACTTCCAGTCCCACTCTGCCAGGGAACCCCAACTCCACTCAGCCTGGTCACCTCCACTCCACTCAGCCTGGGCACATTCACTCCACTCAGCCTTGGCACTTCCAGTCCCACTCTGCCAGGGAACCCCAACTCCACTCAGCCTGGGCACCTCCACTCCACTCAGCCTGGGCACATTCACTCCACTCAGCCTGGGCACTTCCAATCCCACTCTGCCCAGGAACCTCCACTCCCACTCTGCCTGGGAACCTCCGCTACTCCTCTCCACACCCGGCTCTCCACCCGACTCGCGGGGGCCCACTCTTAAGCCCCCCCGCCGCAAGTTATAGGCCCATTGCCCGGGCGGAAAGTGAACCGCGGAACTGTGCCCCGCCCTCAATTTTCGTCGGATATGAACGCGGTTTGGACCCGTTCTCCTGGGCGGCCTCGCAGCCCCTCCCAACCCAGCCAGTTAGCTCCAAGGGGCCGCCCCGAGCACGGGGAGGTGTGACACTTGACGCTTTTGCGCAACAGTGCCCGCGCCACGAGCCAAAAAGCGCCCCCCTCTCTCCGCGCCCATTCAAGGCAATGGGGAAACGCACGTTTCGGGCTCCGGCGGCCGGGCACATTCACTCCACTCTGTCTAGGCACATTGACTCCCATTCAGCCTGGGCACATTCACTCCACTCCGCCTGGGCACTTCCAGTCGCACTCTGCCTGGGAACCTGCACTCCACTCGGCCTGGGCACCTCCACTCCACTCAGCCAGGGCACATTCACTCCACTCAGCCTGGGCACTTCCAGTCCCACTCTGCCTGGGAACCTGCACTCCACTCAGCCTGGGCACCTCCAGTCCACTCAGCCTGGGTACATTCACTCCATTCAGCCTGGGCACTTCCAATCCCACTCTGCCAGGGAACCTGCACTCCACTCAGCCTGGGCACCTCCACTCCACTCAGCCTGGGCACATTCACTCCACTCAGCCTTGGCACTTCCAGTCCCACTCTGCCAGGGAACCCCAACTCCACTCAGCCTGGGCACCTCCACTCCATTCAGCCTGGGCACATTCACTCCACTCAGCCTGGGAACATTCACTCCACTCAGCCTGGGCACTTCCAATGCCACTCTGCCTGGGATCCTGCACTCCACTCAGCCTGGGCACCTCCACTCCACTCAGCCTGGGCACTTCCAGTCCCACTCTGCCTGGGAACCTGCACTCCACTCGGCCTGGATAACTCCACTCCACTCAGCCTGGGCAAATTCACCCCACTCGGCCTGGGCACTTCCAATCCCACTCTGCCTGGGAACCTGCACTCCACTCAGCCTGGGCACCTCCACTCCATTCAGCCTGGGTACATTCACTCCAATCAGCCTGGGCACTTCCAGTCCCACTCTGCCTGGGAACCTGCACTCCACTCAGCCTGGGCACCTCCTCTCCACTCAGCCTGGGCACATTCACTCCACTCAGCCTGGGTACATTCACTCCACTCAGCCTGGGCACTTCCAGTCCCACTCTGCCTGGGAACCTGCACTCCACTCAGCCTGGGCACCTCCACTCCACTCAGCCTGGGCACATTCACTCCACTCAGCCTGGGCACATTCACTCCACTCAGCCTGGGCACTTCCAGTCCCACTCTGCCCAGGAACCTCGACTCCCACTCTGCCTGGGAACCTCCGCTACTCCTCTCCACACCCGGCTCTCCACCCGACTCGCGGGGGCCCACTCTTAAGCCCCCCCGCCGCAAGTTATAGGCCCTTTGCCCGGGCGGAAAGTGAACCGCGGAACTGTGCCCCGCCCTCAATTCTCGTCCGATCGGAACGCGGTTTGGACCCGTTCTCCTGGGCGGCCTCGCAGCCCCTCCCGACCCTGCCAGTTAGCTCCAAGGGGCCGCCCCGTGCACGGGGAGGTGTGACCCTTGACGCTTTGGCGCAACGGTGCCCGCGCCACGAGCCAAAAAGCGCCCCCCTCTCTCCGCGCCCATTCAAGGCAATGGGGAAACGCACGTTTCGGGCTCCGGCAGCCGGGCACATTAACTCCACTCTGTCTAGGAACATTGACTCCCATTCAGCCTGGGCACATTCACTCCACTCCAACTGGGCACTTCCAGTCCCACTCTGCCTGGGAACCTGCACTCCACTCGGCCTGGGCACCTCCACTCCACTCAGCCTGGGCACATTCACTCCACTCAGCCTGGGCACTTCCAATCCCACTCTGCCTGGGAACCTGCACTCCACTCAGCCAGGGCACCTCCACTCCATTCAGCCTGGGTACATTCACTCCACTCAGTCTGGGCACTTCCAGTCCCACTCTGCCTGGGAACCTGCACTCCACTCAGCCTGGGCACCTCCACTCCACTCAGCCTGGGCACATTCACTCCACTCAGCCTTGGCACTTCCAGTCCCACTCTGCCAGGGAACCCCAACTCCACTCAGCCTGGGCACCTCCACTCCACTCAGCCTGGGCACATTCACTCCACTCAGCCTGGGCACTTCCAGTCCCACTCTGCCTGGGAACCTGCACTCCACTCGGCCTGGGCACTTCCATTCCACTCAGCCTGGGCACATTCACTCCACTCAGCCTGGGCACTTCCAATCCCACTCTGCCTGGGAACCTGCACTCCACTCAGCCTGGGCACCTCCACTCCATTCAGCCTGGGTACATTCACTCCACTCAGCCTGGGCACTTCCAGTCCCACTCTGCCTGGGAACCTGCACTCCACTCAGCCTGGGCACCTCCTCTCCACTCAGCCTGGGCACATTCACTCCACTCAGCCTGGGCACATTCACTCCACTCAGCCTGAGCACTTCCAGTCCCACTCTGCCCAGGAACCTCCACTCCCACTCTGCCTGGGAACCTCCGCTACTCCTCTCTACACCTGGCTCTCCACCCGACTCGCGGTGGCCCACTCTTAAGCCCCCCCGCCGCAAGTTATAGGCCCATTGCCCGGGCGGAAAGTGAACCGCGGAACTGTGCCCCGCCCTCAATTTTCGTTCGATCGGAACGCGGTTTGGACCCGTTCTCCTGGGCGGCCTCGCAGCCCCTCCCGACCCAGCCAGTTAGCTCCAAGGGGCCGCCCCGAGCACGGGGAGGTGTGACACTTGACGCTTTTGCGCAACAGTGCCCGCGCCACGAGCCAAAAAGCGCCCCCCTCTCTCAGCGCCCATTCAAGGCAATGGGGAAACGCACGTTTCGGGCTCCGGCAGCCGGGCACATTAACTCCACTCTGTCTAGGCACATTGACTCCCATTCAGCCTGGGCACATTCACTCCACTCAGCCTGGGCACTTCCAGTCGCACTCTGCCTGGGAACCTGCACTCCACTCAGCCTGGGCACCTCCACTCCATTCAGCCTGGGTACATTCACTTCACTCAGCCTGGGCACTTCCAGTCCCACTCTGCCTGGGAACCTGCACTCCACTCGGCCTGGGCACTTCCACTCCACTCAGCCTGGGCACATTCACTCCACTCAGCCTGGGCACTTCCAATCCCACTCTGCCTGGGAACCTGCACTCCACTCAGCCTGGGCACCTCCACTCCATTCAGCCTGGGCACCTCCACTCCACTCAGCCTGGGCACATTCACTCCACTCAGCCTGGGCACTTCCAATCCCACTCTGCCTGGGAACCTGCACTCCACTCAGCCTGGGCACCTCCACTCCATTCAGCCTGGGTACATTCACTCCACTCAGTCTGGGCACTTCCAGTCCCACTCTGCCTGGGAACCTGCACTCCACTCGGCCTGGGCACCTCCACTCCACTCAGCCTGGGCACATTCACTCCACTCAGCCTGGGCACTTCCAATCCCACTCTGCCTGGGAACCTGCACTCCACTCAGCCTGGGCACCTCCACTCCATTCAGCCTGGGTACATTCACTCCACTCAGTCTGGGCACTTCCAGTCCCACTCTGCCTGGGAACCTGCACTCCACTCAGCCTGGGCACCTCCACTCCACTCAGCCTGGGTATATTCACTCCACTCAGCCTTGGCACTTCCAGTCACACTCTGCCAGGGAACCCCAACTCCACTCAGCCTGGGCACCTCCACTCCACTCAGCCTGGGCACATTCACTCCACTCAGCCTGGGCACTTCCAGTCCCACTCTGCCTGGGAACCTGCACTCCACTCGGCCTGGGCACTTCCATTCCACTCAGCCTGGGCACTTTCACTCCACTCAGCCTGGGCACTTCCAATCCCACTCTGCCTGGGAACCTGCACTCCCACTCTGCCTGGGAACCTCCGCTACTCCTCTCCACACCCGGCTCTCCACCCGACTCGCGGGGGCCCACTCTTAAGCCCCCCCGCCGCAAGTTATAGGCCCTTTGCCCGGGCGGAAAGTGAACCGTGGAACTGTGCCCCGCCCTCAATTCTCGTCCGATCGGAACGCGGTTTGGACCCGTTCTCCTGGGCGGCCTCGCAGCCCCTCCCGACCCAGCCAGTTAGCTCCAAGGGGCCGCCCCGTGCACGGGGAGGTGTGACACTTGACGCTTTGGCGCAACGGTGCCCGCGCCACGAGCCAAAAAGCGCCCCCCTCTCTCAGCGCCCATTCAAGGCAATGGGGAAACGCAGGTTTCGGGCTCCGGCAGCCGGGCACATTAACTCCACTCTGTCTAGGCACATTGACTCCCATTCAGCCTGGGCACATTCACTCCACTCCGACTGGGCACTTCCAGTCCCACTCTGCCTGGGAACCTGCACTCCACTTGGCCTGGGCTCCTCCACTCCACTCAGCCTGGGCACATTCACTCCACTCAGCCTGGGCACTTCCAATCCCACTCTGCCTGGGAACCTGCATTCCACTCAGCCTGGGCACTTTCACTCCACTCAGCCTGGACATTTCGAGGCCCACTCTGCCTGGGAACCTGCACTCCACTCAGCCTGGGCACCTCCACTCCATTCAGCCTGGGCACCTTCACTCCACTCAGCCTGGGCACTTCCAGTCCCACTCTGCCTTGGAACCTGCACTCCACTCGGCCTGGGCACCTCCACTCCACTCAGCCTGGGTACATTCACTCCATTCAGCCTGGGCACTTCCAATCCCACTCTGCCTGGGAACCTGCACTCCACTCAGCCTGGGCACCTCCACTCCACTCAGCCTGGGCACATTCACTCCACTCAGCCTTGGCACTTCCAGTCCCACTCTGCCAGGGAACCCCAACTCCACTCAGCCTGGTCACCTCCACTCCACTCAGCCTGGGCACATTCACTCCACTCAGCCTTGGCACTTCCAGTCCCACTCTGCCAGGGAACCCCAACTCCACTCAGCCTGGGCACCTCCACTCCACTCAGCCTGGGCACATTCACTCCACTCAGCCTGGGCACTTCCAGTCCCACTCTGCCCAGGAACCTCCACTCCCACTCTGCCTGGGAACCTCCGCTACTCCTCTCCACACCCGGCTCTCCACCCGACTCGCGGGGGCCCACTCTTAAGCCCCCCCGCCGCAAGTTATAGGCCCATTGCCCGGGCGGAAAGTGAACCGCGGAACTGTGCCCCGTCCTCAATTTTCGTCCGATCGGAACGCGGTTTGGACCCGTTCTCCTGGGCGGCCTCGCAGCCCCTCCCGACCCAGCCAGTTAGCTCGAAGGAGCCGCCCCGAGCACGGGGAGGTGTGACACTTGACGCTTTTGCGCAACAGTGCCCGCGCCACGAGCCAAAAAGCGCCCCCATCTCTCAGCGCCCATTCAAGGCAATGGGGAAACGCACGTTTCGGGCTCCGGCTGCCGGGCACATTCACTCCACTCTGTCTAGGCACATTGACTCCCATTCAGCCTGGGCACATTCACTCCACTCCGCCTGGGCACTTCCAGTCGCACTCTGCCTGGGAACCTGCACTCCACTTGGCCTGGGCACCTCCACTCCACTCAGCCAGGGCACATTCACTCCACTCAGCCTGGGCACTTCCAGTCCCACTCTGCCTGGGAACCTGCACTCCACTCAGCCTGGGCACCTCCACTCCACTCAGCCTGGGCACATTCACTCCACTCAGCCTTGGCACTTCCAGTCCCACTCTGCCAGGGAACCCCAACTCCACTCAGCCTGGGCACCTCCACTCCACTCAGCCTGGGCGCATTCACTCCACTCAGCCTGGGTACATTCACTCCACTCAGCCTGGGCACTTCCAATGCCACTCTGCCTGGGAACCTGCACTCCACTCAGCCTGGGCACATTCACTCCACTCAGCCTTGGCACTTCCAGTCCCACTCTGCCAGGGAACCCCAACTCCACTCAGCCTGGGCACCTCCACTCCACTCAGCCTGGGCACATTCACTCCACTCAGCCTGGGCACATTCACTCCACTCCGCCTGGGCACTTCCAGTCGCACTCTGCCCAGGAACCTCCACTCCCACTCTGCCTGGGCACCTCCACTCCACTCAGCCAGGGCACATTCACTCCACTCAGCCTGGGCACTTCCAGTCCCACTCTGCCTGGGAACCTGCACTCCACTCAGCCTGGGCACCTCCACTCCACTCAGCCTGGGCACATTCACTCCACTCAGCCTTGGCACTTCCAGTCCCACTCTGCCAGGGAACCCCAACTCCACTCAGCCTGGGCACCTCCACTCCACTCAGCCTGGGCACATTCACTCCACTCAGCCTGGGTACATTCACTCCACTCAGCCTGGGCACTTCCAATGCCACTCTGCCTGGGAACCTGCACTCCACTCAGCCTGGGCACATTCACTCCACTCAGCCTTGGCACTTCCAGTCCCACTCTGCCAGGGAACCCCAACTCCACTCAGCCTGGGCACCTCCACTCCACTCAGCCTGGGCACATTCACTCCACTCAGCCTGGGTACATTCACTCCACTCAGCCTGGGCACTTCCAGTCCCACTCTGCCCAGGAACCTCCACTCCCACTCTGCCTGGGAACCTCCGCTACTCCTCTCCACACCCGGCTCTCCACCCGACTCGCGGGGGCCCACTCTTAAGCCCCCCCGCCGCAAGTTATAGGCCCATTGCCCGGGCGGAAAGTGAACCGCGGAACTGTGCCCCGCCCTCAATTTTCGTCCGATCGGAACGCGGTTTGGACCCGTTCTCCTGGGCGGCCTCGCAGCCCCTCCCGACCCAGCCAGTTAGCTCGAAGGAGCCGCCCCGAGCACGGGGAGGTGTGACACTTGACGCTTTTGCGCAACAGTGCCCGCGCCACGAGCCAAAAAGCGCCCCCATCTCTCAGCGCCCATTCAAGGCAATGGGGAAACGCACGTTTCGGGCTCCGGCGGCCGGGCACATTCACTCCACTCTGTCTAGGCACATTGACTCCCATTCAGCCTGGGCACATTCACTCCACTCCGCCTGGGCACTTCCAGTCGCACTCTGCCTGGGAACCTGCACTGCACTCGGCCTGGGCACCTCCACTCCACTCAGCCAGGGCACATTCACTCCACTCAGCCTGGGCACTTCCAGTCCCACTCTGCCTGGGAACCTGCACTCCACTCAGCCTGGGCACCTCCACTCCACTCAGCCTGGGCACATTCACTCCACTCAGCCTTGGCACTTCCAGTCCCACTCTGCCAGGGAACCCCAACTCCACTCAGCCTGGGCACCTCCACTCCACTCAGCCTGGGCACATTCACTCCACTCAGCCTGGGTACATTCACTCCACTCAGCCTGGGCACTTCCAATGCCACTCTGCCTGGGAACCTGCACTCCACTCAGCCTGGGCACCTCCACTCCACTCAGCCTGGGCACTTCCAGTCCCACTCTGCCTGGGAACCTGCACTCCACTCGGCCTGGGTAACTCCACTCCACTCAGCCTGGGCACCTCCACTCCACTCGGCCTGGGCACCTCCACTCCACTCAGCCTGTGCACATTCACTCCACTCAGCCTGGGCACTTCCAATCCTACTCTGCCTGGGAACCAGCACTCCACTCAGCCTTGGCACCTCCACTCCACTGAGCCTGGGCACATTCACTCCACTCAGCCTGGGCACTTCCAGTCCCTCTCTGCCTCGGAACCTGCACTCCACTCGGCCTGGGCACCTCCACTCCACTCAGCCTGGGCACATTCACTCCACTCAGCCTGGGAACTTCCAATCCCACTCTGCCTGGGAACCTGCACTCCACTCAGCCTGGGCACCTCCACTCCACTGAGCCTGAGCACATTCACTCCACTCAGCCTGGGCACTTCCAGTCCCACTCTGCCTCGGAACCTGCACTCCACTCGGCCTGGGCACCTCCACTCCACTCAGCCTGGGCACATTCACTCCACTCAGCCTGGGCACTTCCAATCCCACTCTGCCTGGGAACCTGCACTCCACTCAGCCTGGGCACCTCCACTCCATTCAGCCTGGGTACATTCACTCCACTCAGCCTGGGCACTTCCAGTCCCACTCTGCCTGGGTACCTGCACTCCACTCAGCCTGGGCACCTCCACTCCATTCAGCCTGGGTACATTCACTCCACTCCGACTGGGCACTTCCAGTCCCACTCTCCCTGGGAACCTGCACTCCACTCGGCCTGGGCACCTCCACTCCACTCAGCCTGGGCACATTCACTCCACTCAGCCTGGGCACTTCCAATCCCACTCTGCCTGGGAACCTGCACTCCACTCAGCCTGGGCACCTCCACTCCATTCAGCCTGGGTACATTCACTCCACTCAGTCTGGGCACTTCCAGTCCCACTCTGCCTGGGAACCTGCACTCCACTCGGCCTGGGCACCTCCACTCCACTCAGCCTGGGCACATTCACTCCACTCAGCCTGGGCACTTCCAATCCCACTCTGCCTGGGAACCTGCACTCCACTCAGCCTGGGCACCTCCACTCCATTCAGCCTGGGTACATTCACTCCACTCAGTCTGGGCACTTCCAGTCCCACTCTGCCTGGGAACCTGCACTCCACTCAGCCTGGGCACCTCCACTCCACTCAGCCTGGGTATATTCACTCCACTCAGCCTTGGCACTTCCAGTCACACTCTGCCAGGGAACCCCAACTCCACTCAGCCTGGGCACCTCCACTCCACTCAGCCTGGGCACATTCACTCCACTCAGCCTGGGCACTTCCAGTCCCACTCTGCCTGGGAACCTGCACTCCACTCGGCCTGGGCACTTCCATTCCACTCAGCCTGGGCACTTTCACTCCACTCAGCCTGGGCACTTCCAATCCCACTCTGCCTGGGAACCTGCACTCCCACTCTGCCTGGGAACCTCCGCTACTCCTCTCCACACCCGGCTCTCCACCCGACTCGCGGGGGCCCACTCTTTAGCCCCTCCGCCGCAAGTTATAGGCCCTTTGCCCGGGCGGAAAGTGAACCGCGGAACATTGCCCCGCCCTCAATTCTCGTCCGATCGGAACGCGGTTTGGACCCGTTCTCCTGGGCGGCCTCGTAGCCCCTCCCGACCCGGCCAGTTAGCTCCAAGGGGCCGCCCCGAGCACGGGGAGGTGTGACACTTGACGCTTTTGCGCAACGGTGCCCGCGCCACGAGCCAAAAAGCGCCCCTCTCTCTCAGCGCCCATTCAAGGCAATGGGGAAACGCACGTATCGGGCTCTGGCGGCCGGGCACATTCACTCCACTCTGTCTAGGCACATTGACTCCCATTCAGCCTGGGCACATTCACTCCACTCCGCCTGGGCACTTCCAGTCCCACTCTGCCTGGGAACCTGCACTCCACTCGGCCTGGGCACCTCCACTCCACTCAGCCTGGGTACATTCACTCCACTCTTCCTGGGCACTTCCAATCCCACTCTGCCTGGGAACCTGCACTCCACTCAGCCTGGGCACCTCCACTCCACTCAGCCTGGGCACATTCACTCCACTCAGCCTTGGCACTTCCAGTCCCACTCTGCCAGGGAACCCCAACTCCACTCAGCCTGGGCACCTCCACTCCAGTCAGCCTGGGCACTTTCACTCCACTCAGCCTGGACATTTCCAGTCCCACTCTGCCTGGGAACCTGCACTCCACTCAGCCTGGGCACCTCCACTCCATTCAGCCTGGGCACCTTCACTCCACTCAGCCTGGGCACTTCCAGTCCCACTCTGCCTTGGAACCTGCACTCCACTCGGCCTGGGCACCTCCACTCCACTCAGCCTGGGTACATTCACTCCACTCAGCCTGGGTACATTCACTCCATTCAGCCTGGGCACTTCCAGTCCCACTCTGCCAGGGAACCCCAACTCCACTCAGCCTGGGCACCTCCACTCCACTCAGCCTGGGCACATTCACTCCACTCAGCCTGGGTACATTCACTCCACTCAGCCTGGGCACTTCCAATGCCACTCTGCCTGGGAACCTGCACTCCACTCAGCCTGGGCACCTCCACTCCACTCAGCCTGGGCACTTCCAGTCCCACTCTGCCTGGGAACCTGCACTCCACTCGGCCTGGGTAACTCCACTCCAGTCAGCCTGGGCACCTCCACTCCACTCGGCCTGGGCACCTCCACTCCACTCAGCCAGGGCACATTCACTCCACTCAGCCTGGGCACTTCCAATCCTACTCTGCCTGGGAACCTGCACTCCACTCAGCCTTGGCACCTCCACTCCACTGAGCCTGGGCACATTCACTCCACTCAGCCTGGGCACATCCAGTCCCTCTCTGCCTCGGAACCTGCACTCCACTCGGCCTGGGCACCTCCACTCCACTCAGCCTGGGCACATTCACTCCACTCAGCCTGGGCACTTCCAATCCCACTCTGCCTGGGAACCTGCACTCCACTCAGCCTGGGCACCTCCACTCCACTGAGCCTGAGCACATTCACTCCACTCAGCCTGGGCACTTCCAGTCCCACTCTGCCTCGGAACCTGCACTCCACTCGGCCTGGGCACCTCCACTCCACTCAGCCTGGGCACATTCACTCCACTCAGCCTGGGCACTTCCAATCCCACTCTGCCTGGGAACCTGCACTCCACTCAGCCTGGGCACCTCCACTCCATTCAGCCTGGGTACATTCACTCCACTCAGCCTGGGTACATTCACTCCATTCAGCCTGGGCACTTCCAATGCCACTCTGCCTGGGAACCTGCACTCCACTCAGCCTGGGCACCTCCACTCCACTCAGCCTGGGCACTTCCAGTCCCACTCTGCCTGGGAACCTCCACTCCCACTCTGCCTGGGCACCTCCACCTCACTCAGCTTGGGCACATTCACTCCACTCAGCCTTGGCACTTCCAGTCCCACTCTGCCAGGGAACCACTACTCCACTCAGCCTGGGCACCTCCACTCCACTCAGCCTGGGCACATTCACTCCACTCAGCCTGGGCACTTCCAGTCCCACTCTGCCTGGGAACCTGCACTCCACTCAGCCTGGGCACCTCCACTCCATTCAGTCTGGGCACCTCCACTCCACTCAGCCTGGGCACATTCACTCCACTCAGCCTGGGCACTTCCAGTCCCACTCTGCCTGGGAACCTGCACTCCACTCGGCCTGGGCACCTCCACTCCACTCAGCCTGGGCACTTCCAGTCCCACTCTGCCCAGGAACCTCCACTCCCACTCTGCCTGGGCACCTCCACTCCACTCAGCCTGGGCACATTCACTCCACTCAGCCTTGGCACTTCCAGTCCCACTCTGGCAGGGAACCCCAACTCCACTCAGCCTGGGCAGCTCCACTCCACTCAGCCTGGGCACATTCACTCCACTAAGCTTGGGCACTTCCTGTCCCACTCTGCCTGGGAACTTGCACTCCACTCAGCCTGGCCACCTCCACTCCATTCAGCCTGGGCACATTCACTCCACTCAGCCTGGGCACTTCCAGTCCCACTCTGCCTGGGAACCAGCACTCCACTCAGCCTGGGCACCTCCACTCCATTCAGCCTGGGCACCTCCACTCCACTCAGCCTGGGCACATTCACTCCACTCAGCCTGGGCACTTCCAGTCCCACTCTGCCAGGGAACCTGCACTCCACTCGGCCTGGGCACCTCCACTCCACTCAGCCTGGGCACATTCACTCCACTCAGCCTGGGAACCTGCACTCCACTCGGCACTCGGGTTCTCCTGGGCGGCCTCGCAGCCCCTCCCGACCCAGCCAGTTAGGTCCAAGGGGCCGCCCTGAGCACGGGGAGGTGTGACACTTGACGCTTTTGCGCAACAGTGCCCGCGCCACGAGCCAAAAAGCGCCCCCCTCTCTCAGCGCCCATTCAAGGCAATGGGGAAACGCACGTTTCGGGCTCCGGCGGCCGGGCACATTCACTCCACTCTGTCTAGGCACATTGACTCCCATTCAGCCTGGGCACATTCACTCCACTCCGCCTGGGCACTTCCAGTCGCACTCTGCCTGGGAACCTGCACTCCACTCGGCCTGGGCACCTCCACTCCACTCAGCCAGGGCACATTCACTCCACTCAGCCTGGGCACTTCCAATCCCACTCTGCCTGGGAACCTGCACTCCACTCAGCCTGGGTACATTCACTCCACTCAGCCTCGGCACTTCCATTCCCACTGTGCCTGGGAACCTGCACTCCACTCAGCCTGGGCACCTCCACTCCACTCAGCCTGGGCACATTCACTCCACTCAGCCTTGGCACTTCCAGTCCCACTCTGCCAGGGAACCCCAACTCCACTCAGCCTGGGCACCGCCACTCCACTCAGCCTGGGTACATTCACTCCACTCAGCTTGGGCACTTCCAATCCCACTCTGCCTGGGAACCTGCACTCCACTCAGCCTGGGCACATTCACTCCATTCAGCCTGGGCACTTCCAATCCCACTCTGCCTGGGGACCTGCACTCCACTCGGCCTGGGCACCTCCACTCCACTCAGCCTGGGTACATTCACTCCATTCAGCCTGGGCACTTCCAATCCCACTCTGCCTGGGAACCTGCACTCCACTCAGCCTGGGCACCTCCACTCCACTCAGCCTGGGCACATTCACTCCACTCAGCCTTGGCACTTCCAGTCCCACTCTGCCAGGGAACCCCAACTCCACTCAGCCTGGGCACCTCCACTCCACTCAGCCTGGGCACATTCACTCCACTCAGGCTTGGCACTTCCAGTCCCACTCTGCCAGGGAACCCCAACTCCACTCAGCCTGGGCACCTCCACTCCACTCAGCCTGGGCACATTCACTCCACTCAGCCTGGGCACTTCCAGTCCCACTCTGCCCAGGAACCTCCACTCCCACTCTGCCTGGGAACCTCCGCTACTCCTCTCCACACCCGGCTCTCCACCCGACTCGCGGTGGCCCACTCTTAAGCCCCCCCGCCGCAAGTTATAGGCCCTTTGCCCGGGCGGAAAGTGAACCGCGGAACTGTGCCCCGCCCTCAATTCTCGTCCGATCGGAACGCGGTTTGGACCCGTTCTCCTGGGCGGCCTCGCAGCCCCTCCCGACCCGGCCAGTTAGTTCCAAGGGGCCGCCCCGAGCACGGGGAGGTGTGACACTTGACGCTTTGGCGCAACGGTGCCCGCGCCACGAGCCAAAAATCGCCCCCCTCTCTCCGCGCCCATTCAAGGCAATGGGGAAACGCACGTTTCGGGCTCCGGCGACCGGGCACATTCACTCCACTCTGTCTAGGCACATTGACTCCCATTCAGCCTGGGCACCTCCACTCCACTCCGCCTGGGCACTTCCAGTCCCACTCTGCCTGGGAACCTGCACTCCACTCGGCCTGGGCACCTCCACTCCACTCGGCCTGGGCACCTCCACTCCACTCAGCCTGGGCACATTCACTCCACTCAGCCTGGGCACTTCCAATCCTACTCTGCCTGGGAACCTGCACTCCACTCAGCCTTGGCACCTCCACTCCACTGAGCCTGGGCACATTCACTCCACTCAGCCTGGGCACTTCCAATCCCACTCTGCCTGGGAACCTGCACTCCACTCAGCCTGGGCACCTCCACTCCACTCAGCCTGGGCACATTCACTCCACTCAGCCTTGGCACTTCCAGTCCCACTCTGCCAGGGAACCCCAACTCCACTCAGCCTGGGGACCTCCACTCCAGTCAGCCTGGGCACTTTCACTCCACTCAGCCTGGACATTTCCAGTCCCACTCTGCCTGGGAACCTGCACTCCATCAAGCCTGGGCACCTCCACTCCATTCAGCCTGGGCACCTTCACTCCACTCAGCCTGGGCACTTCCAGTCCCACTCTGCCTTGGAACCTGCACTCCACTCGGCCTGGGCACCTCCACTCCACTCAGCCTGGGTACATTCACTCCATTCAGCCTGGGCACTTCCAATCCCACTCTGCCTGGGAACCTGCACTCCACTCAGCCTGGGCACCTCCACTCCACTCAGCATGGGCACATTCACTCCACTCAGCCTGGGCACTTCCAGTCCCACTCTGCCAGGGAACCCCAACTCCACTCAGCCTGGTCACCTCCACTCCACTCAGCCTGGGCACATTCACTCCACTCAGCCTTGGCACTTCCAGTCCCACTCTGCCAGGGAACCCCAACTCCACTCAGCCTGGGCACCTCCACTCCACTCAGCCTGGGCACATTCACTCCACTCAGCCTGGGCACATTCACTCCACTCAGCCTGGGCACTTCCAGTCCCACTCTGCCTGGGAACCCCAACTCCACTCAGCCTGGGCTCCTCCTCTCCACTCAGCCTGGGCACATTCACTCCACTCAGCCTGGGCACATTCACTCCACTCAGCCTGGGCACTTCCAGTCCCACTCTGCCTGGGAACCTGCACTCCACTCGACCTGGGCACCTCCACTCCACTCAGCCTGGGCACATTCACTCCACTCAGCCTGGGCACTTCCAATCCCACTCTGCCTGGGAACCTGCACTCCACTCAGCCTGGGCACCTCCACTCCACTCAGCCTGGGCACATTCACTCCACTCACCATGGGCACTTCCAATCCCACTCTGCCTGGGAACCTGCACTCCACTCAGTCTGGGCACCTCCACTCCACTCAGCCTGGGCACATTCACTCCACTCAGCCTGGGCACTTCCAATCCCACTCTGCCTGGTTACCTGCACTCCACTCAGCCTGTGCACCTTCACTCCATTCAGCCTGGGCACATTCACTCCACTCAGCCTGGGCACTTCCAATCCCACTCTGCCTGGGAACCTGCACTCCACTCAGCCAGGGCACCTCCACTCCACTCAGCCTGGGCACATTCACTCCACTCAGCCTTGGCACTTCCAGTCCCACTCTGCCAGGGAACCTGCACTCCACTCAGCCTGGGCACCTCCACTCCACTCAGCCTGGGCACTTTCAATCCACTCAGCCTGGACATTTCCAGTCCCACTCTGCCTGGGAACCTGCACTCCACTCAGCCTGGGCACCTCCACTCCATTCAGCCTGGGCACCTTCACTCCACTCATCCTGGGCACTTCCAGTCCCACTCTGCCTTGGAACCTGCACTCCACTCGGCCTGGGCACCTCCACTCCACTCAGCCTGGGTACATTCACTCCATTCAGCCTGGGCACTTCCAATCCCACTCTGCCTGGGAACCTGCACTCCACTCAGCCTGGGCACCTCCACTCCACTCAGCCTGAGCACATTCACTCCACTCAGCCTTGGCACTTCCAGTCCCACTCTGCCAGGGAACCCCAACTCCACTCAGCCTGGTCACCTCCACTCCACTCAGCCTGGGCACATTCACTCCACTCAGCCTTGGCACTTCCAGTCCCACTCTGCCAGGGAACCCCAACTCCACTCAGCCTTGGCACCTCCACTCCCCTCAGCCTGGGCACATTCACTCCACTCAGCCTGGGCACTTCCAGTCCCACTCTGCCCAGGAACCTCCACTCCCACTCTGCCTGGGAACCTCCGCTACTCCTCTCCACACCCGGCTCGCCACCCGACTCGCGGGGGCCCACTCTTAAGCCCCCCCGCCGCAAGTTATAGGCCCATTGCCCCGGCGGAAAGTGAACCGCGGAACTGTGCCCCGCCCTCAATTCTCGTCCGATCGGAACGCGGTTTGGACCCGTTCTCCTGGGCGGCCTCGCAGCCCCTCCCGACCCAGCCAGTTAGCTCCAAGGGGCCGCCCCGAGCACGGGGAGGTGTGACACTTGACGCTTTGGCGCAACGGTGCCCGCGCCACGAGCCAAAAAGCGCCCCCTCTCTCCGCGCCCATTCAAGGCAATGGGGAAACGCACGTTTCGGGCTCCGGCGGCTGGGCACATTCACTCCACTCTGTCTAGGCACATTGACTCCCATTCAGCGTGGGCACATTCACTCCACTCCGCCTGGGCACATTCACTCCACTCAGCCTGGGCACTTCCAGTCGCACTCTGCCTGGGAACCTGCACTCCTCTCCTCCTGGGCACCTCCACTCCACTCAGCCTGGGCACATTCACTCCACTCAGCCTGGGCACTTCCAGTCCCACTCTGCCTGGGAACCTGCACTCCACTCAGCCTGGTCACCTCCACTCCATTCAGCCTGGGCACATTCACTCCACTCAGCCTGAGCACTTCCAGTCCCACTCTGCCTGGGAACCTGCACTCCACTCAGCCTGGGCACCTCCACTCCACTCTGCTTGGGTACATTCACTCCATTCAGCCTGGGCACTTCCAATCCCACTCTGCCAGGGATCCTGCACTCCACTCAGCCTGGGCACCTCCACTCCACTCAGCCTGGGCACATTCACTCCACTCAGCCTTGGCACTTCCAGTCCCACTCTGCCAGGGAATCCCAACTCCACCCAGCCTGGGCACCTCCACTCCACTCAGCCTGGGCACATTCACTCCACTCAGCCTGGGTACATTCACTCCACTCAGCCTGGGCACTTCCAATCCCACTCTGCCTGGGAACCTGCACTCCACTCAGCCTGGGCACCTCCAGTCCACTCAGCCTGGGAACTTCCAGTCCCACTCTGCCTGGGAACCTACACTCCTCTCGGCCTGGGCACCTCCACTCCACTCAGCCTGGGCAAATTCACTCCACTCGGCCTGGGCACTTCCAATCCCACCCTGCCTGGGAACCTGCACTCCACTCAGCCTGGGCACCTCCACTCCATTCAGCCTGGGTACATTCACTCCACTCAGCCTGGGCACTTCCAGTCCCACTCTGCCTGGGAACCTGCACTCCACTCAGCCTGGGCTCCTCCTCTCCACTCAGCCTGGGCACATTCACTCCACTCAGCCTGGGCACATTCACTCCACTCAGCCTGGGCACTTCCAGTCCCACTCTGCCTGGGAACCTGCACTCCACTCGGCCTGCACACCTCCACTCCACTCAGCCAGGGCACATTCACTCCACTCAGCCTGGGCACTTCCAATCCCACTCTGCCTGGGAACCTGCACTCCACTCAGCCTGGGCACCTCCACTCCACTCAGCCTGGGCACATTCACTCCACTCAGCCTGGGGACTTCCAATCCCACTCTGCCTGGGAACCTGCACTCCACTCAGCCTGGGCACCTCCACTCCACTCAGCCTTGGTACATTCACTCCACTCAGCCTGGGCACTTCCAGTCCCACTCTGCCTGGGAACCGGCACTCCACTCAGCCTGGGCTCCTCCTCTCCACTCAGCCTGGGCACATTCACTCCACTCAGCCTCGGCACATTCACTCCACTCAGCCTGGGCACATTCACTCCACTCAGCCTGGGCACTTCCAGTCCCACTCAGCCTGGGAACCTGCACTCCACTCGGCCTGGGCACCTCCACTCCACTCAGCCTGGGCACATTCACTCCACTCAGCCTGGGCACTTCCAATCCCACTCTGCCTGGGAACCTGCACTCCACTCAGCCTGGGCACATTCACTCCACTCAGCCTGGGCACTTCCAATCCCACTCTGCCTCGGAACCTGCACTCCACTCAGCCTGGGCACCTCCACTCCACTCAGCCTGGGCACTTCCAGTCCCACTCTGCCTGGGAACCGGCACTCCACTCAGCCTGGGCTCCTCCTCTCCACTCAGCCTGGGCACATTCACTCCACTCAGCCTGGGCACATTCACTCCACTCAGCCTGGGCACATTCACTCCACTCAGCCTGGGCACTTCCAGTCCCACTCAGCCTGGGAACCTGCACTCCACTCGGCCTGGGCACCTCCACTCCACTCAGCCTGGGCACATTCACTCCACTCAGCCTGGGCACTTCCAATCCCACTCAGCCTGGGCACCTCCACTCCACTCAGCCTGGGCACATTCACTCCACTCAGCCTGGGCACTTCCAATCCCACTCTGCCTCGGAACCTGCACTCCACTCAGCCTGGGCACCTCCACTCCACTCAGCCTGGGCACATTCACTCCACTCAGCCTGGGCACTTCCAATCCCACTCTGCCAGGGAACCCCAACTCCACTCAGCCTGGTCACCTCCACTCCACTCAGCCTGGGCACATTCACTCCACTCAGCCTTGGCACTTCCAGTCCCACTCTGCCAGGGAATCCCAACTCCACTCAGCCTGGGAACCTCCACTCCACTCAGCCTGGGCACATTCACTCCACTCAGCCTGGGTACATTCACTCCACTCAGCCTGGGCACTTCCAATCCCACTCTGCCTGGGAACCTGCACTCCACTCAGCCTGGCCACCTCCACTCCACTCAGCCTGGGCACTTCCAGTCCCACTCTGCCTGGGAACCTGCACTCCTCTCGGCCTGGGCACCTCCACTCCACTCAGGCTGGGCAAATTCACTCCACTCGGCCTGGGCACTTCCAATCCCACTCTGCCTGGGAACCTGCACTCCACTCAGCCTGGGCACCTCCACTCCATTCAACCTGGGTACATTCACTCCACTCAGCCTGGGCACTTCCAGTCCCACTCTGCCTGGGAACCTGCACTCCACTCAGCCTGGGCTCCTCCTCTCCACTCAGCCTGGGCACATTCACTCCACTCAGCCTGGGCACATTCACTCCACTCAGCCTGGGCACATTCACTCCACTCAGCCTGGGCACTTCCAGTCCCACTCTGCCTGGGAACCTTCACTCCACTCGGCCTGCGCACCTCCACTCCAATCAGCCTGGGCACATTCACTCCACTCAGCCTGGGCACTTCCAATCCCACTCTGCCTGGAACCTGCACTCTACTCAGCCTGGGCACATTCACTCCACTCAGCCTGGGGACTTCCAATCCCACTCTGCCTGGGAACCTGCACTCCACTCAGCCTAGGCACCTCCACTCCACTCAGCCTGGGCAAATTCACTCCACTCGGCCTGGGCACTTCCAATCCCACTCTGCCTGGGAACCTGCACTCCACTCAGCCTGGGCACCTCCACTCCATTCAGCCTGGGTACATTCACTCCACTCAGCCTGGGCACTTCCAGTCCCACTCTGCCTGGGAACCTGCACTCCACTCAGCCTGGGCTCCTCCTCTCCACTCAGCCTGGGCACATTCACTCCACTCAGCCTGGGCACATTCACTCCACTCAGCCTGGGCACTTCCAGTCCCACTCTGCCTGGGAACCTGCACTCCACTCGACCTGGGCACCTCCACTCCACTCAGCCTGGGCACATTCACTCCACTCAGCCTGGGCACTTCCAATCCCACTCTGCCTGGGAACCTGCACTCCACTCAGCGTGGGCTCCTCCTCTCCACTCAGCCTGGGCACATTCACTCCACTCAGCCTGGGCACATTCACTCCACTCAGCCTGGGCACTTCCAGTCCCACTCTGCCTCGGAACCTGCACTCCACTCGACCTGGGCACCTCCACTCCACTCAGCCTGGGCACATTCACTCCACTCAGCCTGGGCACTTCCAATCCCACTCTGCTTGGGAACCTGCACTCCACTCAGCCTGGGCACCTCCACTCCACTCAGCCTGGGCACATTCACTCCACTCAGCATGGGCACTTCCAATCCCACTCTGCCTGGGAACCTGCACTCCACTCAGTCTGGGCACCTCCACTCCACTCAGCCTGGGCACATTCACTCCACTCAGCCTTGGCACTTCCAGTCCCACTCTGCCAGGGAACCCCAACTCCACTCAGCCTGGGCACCTCCACTCCACTCAGCCTGGGCACATTCACTCCACTCAGCCTGGGCACTTCCAGTCCACTCAGCCTGGGCTCATTCACTCCACTCAGCCTTGGCACTTCCATTCCCACTCTGCCAGGGAACCCCAACTCCACTCAGCCTGGGCACCTCCACTCCACTCAGCCTGGGCACATTCACTCCACTCAGCCTCGGCACTTCCAATCCCACTCTGCCTGGGAACCTGCACTCCTCTCGGCCTGGGCACCTCCACTCCACTCAGCCTGGGAAAATTCACTCCACTCGGCCTGGGCACTTCCAATCCCACTCTGCCTGGGAACCTGCACTCCACTCAGCCTGGGCACCTCCACTCCATTCAGCCTGGGTACATTCACTCCACTCAGCCTGGGCACTTCCAGTCCCACTCTGCCTGGGAACCTGCACTCCACTCAGCCTGGGCTCCTCCTCTCCACTCAGCCTGGGCACATTCACTCCACTCTGCCTGGGCACATTCACTCCACTCAGCCTGGGCACTTCCAGTCCCACTCTGCCTGGGAACCTGCACTCCACTCGACCTGGGCACCTCCACTCCACTCAGCCTGGGCACATTCACTCCACTCAGCCTGGGCACTTCCAATCCCACTCTGCCTGGGAACCTGCACTCCACTCAGCCTGGGCACCTCCACTCCACTCAGCCTGGGCACATTCACTCCACTCAGCATGGGCACTTCCAATCCCACTCTGCCTGGGAACCTGCACTCCACTCAGTCTGGGCACCTCCACTCCACTCAGCCTGGGCACATTCACTCCACTCAGCCTGGGCACTTCCAATCCCACTCTGCCTGGTTACCTGCACTCCACTCAGCCTGTGCACCTCCACTCCATTCAGCCTGGGCACATTCACTCCACTCAGCCTGGGCACTTCCAGTCCCACTCTGCCAGGGAACCCCAACTCCACTCAGCCTGGTCACCTCCACTCCATTCAGCCTGGGCAAATTCACTCCACTCAGCCTGGGCACATTCACTCCACTCAGCCTTGGCACTTCCAGTCCCACTCTGCCAGGGAACCCCAACTCCACTCAGCCTGGTCACCTCCACTCCACTCAGCCTGGGCACATTCACTCCACTCAGCCTTGGCACTTCCAGTCCCACTCTGCCAGGGAACCCCAACTCCACTCAGCCTGGGCTCCTCCACTCCACTCAGCCTGGGCACATTCACTCCACTCAGCCTGGGTACATTCACTCCACTCAGCCTCGGCACTTCCAATCCCACTCTGCCTGGGAACCTGCACTCCACTCAGCCTGGGCACCTCCACTCCACTCAGCTTGGGTACATTCACTCCATTCAGCCTGGGCACTTCCAATCCCACTCTGCCTGGGATCCTGCACTCCACTCAGCCTGGGCACCTCCACTCCACTCAGCCTGGGCACATTCACTCCACTCAGCCTTGGCACTTCCAGTCCCACTCTGCCAGGGAATTCCAACTCCACTCAGCCTGGGCACCTCCACTCCACTCAGCCTGGGCACATTCACTCCACTCAGCCTGGGTACATTCACTCCACTCAGCCTGGGCACTTCCAATCCCACTCTGCCTGGGAGCCTGCACTCCACTCAGCCTGGGCACCTCCACTCCACTCAGCCTGGGCACTTCCAGTCCCACTCTGCCTGGGAACCTGCACTCCTCTCGGCCTGGGCACCTCCACTCCACTCAGCCTGGGCACATTCACTCCACTCAGCCTGGGCACTTCTAGTCCCACTCTGCCTGGGAACCTGCACTCCACTCAGCCTGGTCACCTCCACTCCATTCAGCCTGGGCACATTCACTCCACTCAGCCTGAGCACTTCTAGTCCCACTCTGCCTGGGAACCTGCACTCCACTCAGCCTGGGCACCTCCACTCCACTCAGCCTGGGTACATTCACTCCATTCAGCCTGGGCACTTCCAATCCCACTCTGCCAGGGATCCTGCACTCCACTCAGCCTGGGCACCTCCACTCCACTCAGCCTGGGCACATTCACTCCACTCAGCCTTGGCACTTCCAGTCCCACTCTGCCAGGGAATCCCAACTCCACTCAGCCTGGGCACCTCCACTCCACTCAGCCTGGGCACATTCACTCCACTCAGCCTGGGTACATTCACTCCACTCAGCCTGGGCACTTCCAATCCCACTCTGCCTGGGAACCTGCACTCCACTCAGCCTGGGCACCTCCAGTCCACTCAGCCTGGGAACTTCCAGTCCCACTCTGCCTGGGAACCTGCACTCCTCTCGGCCTGGGCACCTCCACTCCACTCAGCCTGGGCAAATTCACTCCACTCGGCCTGGGCACTTCCAATCCCACCCTGCCTGGGAACCTGCACTCCACTCAGCCTGGGCACCTCCACTCCATTCAGCCTGGGTACATTCACTCCACTCAGCCTGGGCACTTCCAATCCCACTCTGCCTCGGAACCTGCACTCCACTCAGCTTGGGCACCTCCACTCCACTCAGCCTGGGTACATTCACTCCAATCAGCCTGGGCACTTCCAGTCCCACTCTGCCTGGGAACCGGCACTCCACTCAGCCTGGGCTCCTCCTCTCCACTCAGCCTGGGCACATTCACTCCACTCAGCCTGGGCACATTCACTCCACTCAGCCTGGGCACATTCACTCCACTCAGCCTGGGCACTTCCAGTCCCACTCTGCCAGGGAACCCCAACTCCACTCAGCCTGGGCACCTCCACTCCACTCAGCCTGGGCACATTCACTCCACTCAGCCTGGGCAATTCCAGTCCACTCAGCCTGGGCTCATTCACTCCACTCAGCCTTGGCACTTCCAGTCCCACTCTGCCAGGGAACCCCAACTCCACTCAGCCTGGGCACCTCCACTCCACTCAGCCTGACCACATTCACTCCACTCAGCCTCCGCACTTCCAATCCCACTCTGCCTGGGAACCTGCACTCCTCTCGGCCTGGGCACCTCCACTCCACTCAGCCTGGGCAAATTCACTCCACTCGGCCTGGGCACTTCCAATCCCACTCTGCCTGGGAACCTGCACTCCACTCAGCCTGGGCACCTCCACTCCATTCAGCCTGGGTACATTCACTCCACTCAGCCTGGGCACTTCCAGTCCCACTCTGCCTGGGAACCTGCACTCCACTCAGCCTGGGCTCCTCCTCTCCACTCAGCCTGGGCACATTCACTCCACTCAGCCTGGGCACATTCACTCCACTCAGCCTGGGCACTTCCAGTCCCACTCTGCCTGGGAACCTGCACTCCACTCGACCTGGGAAACCTCCACTCCACTCAGCCTGGGCACATTCACTCCACTCAGCCTGGGCACTTCCAATCCCACTCTGCCTGGGAACCTGCACTCCACTCAGCCTGGACTCCTCCTCTCCACTCAGCCTGGGCACATTCACTCCACTCAGCCTGGGCACATTCACTCCACTCAGCCTGGGCACTTCCAGTCCCACTCTTCCTGGGAACCTGCACTCCACTCGACCTGGGCACCTCCACTCCACTCAGCCTGGGCACATTCACTCCACTCAGCCTGGGCACTTCCAATCCCACTCTGCCTGGGAACCTGCACTCCACTCAGCCTGGGCTCCTCCTCTCCACTCAGCCTGGGCACATTCACTCCACTCAGCCTGGGCACATTCACTCCACTCAGCCTGGGCACATTCACTCCACTCAGCCTGGGCACTTCCAGTCCCACTCTGCCTGGGAACCTGCACTCCTCTCGGCCTGGGCACCTCCACTCCACTCAGCCTGGGCAAATTCACTCCACTCGGCCTGGGCACTACCAATCCCACTCTGCCTGGGAACCTGCACTCCACTCAGCCTGGGCACCTCCACTCCATTCAGCCTGGGTACATTCACTCCACTCAGCCTGGGCACTTCCAGTCCCACTCTGCCTGGGAACCTCCACTCCACTCAGCCTGGGCACATTCACTCCACTCAGCCTGGGCACTTCCAATCCCATTCTGCCTGGGAACCTGCACTCCACTCAGCCTGGGCACCTCCACTCCACTCAGCCTGGGCACATTCACTCCACTCAGCCTGGGGACTTCCAATCCCACTCAGCCTGGGAACCTGCACTCCACTCAGCCTGGGCACCTCCACTCCACTCAGCCTGGGTACATTCACTCCACTCAGCCTGGGCACTTCCAGTCCCACTCTGCCTGGGAACCTGCACTCCACTCAGCCTGGGCTCCTCCTCTCCACTCAGCCTGGGCACATTCACTCCACTCAGCCTGGGCACATTCACTCCACTCAGCCTGGGCACATTCACTCCACTCAGCCTGGGCACTTCCAGTCCCACTCAGCCTGGGAACCTGCACTCCACTCGGCCTGGGCACCTCCACTCCACTCAGCCTGGGCACATTCACTCCACTCAGCCTGGGCACTTCAAATCCCACTCTGCCTGGGAACCTGCACTCCACTCAGCCTGGGCACCTCCACTCCACTCAGCCTGGGCACATTCACTCCACTCAGCCTGGGCACTTCCAATCCCACTCTGCCTCGGAACCTGCACTCCACTCAGCCTGGGCACCTCCACTCCACTCAGCCTGGGCACATTCACTCCACTCAGCCTGGGCACTTCCAATCCCACTCTGCCAGGGAACCCCAACTCCACTCAGCCTGGTCACCTCCACTCCACTCAGCCTGGGCACATTCACTCCACTCAGCCTTGGCACTTCCAGTCCCACTCTGCCAGGGAATCCCAACTCCACTCAGCCTGGGCACCTCCACTCCACTCAGCCTGGGCACATTCACTCCACTCAGCCTGGGTACATTCACTCCACTCAGCCTGGGCACTTCCAATCCCACTCTGCCTGGGAACCTGCACTCCACTCAGCCTGGGCACCTCCACTCAGCCTGGGCACTTCCAGTCCCACTCTGCCTGGGAACCTGCTACCTTCACTCCACTCAGCCTGTGCACCTCCACTCCATTCAGCCTGGGCACATTCACTCCACTCAGCCTGGGCACTTCCAGTCCCACTCTGCCAGGGAACCTGCACTCCACTCAGCCTGGGCACCTCCACTCCACTCAGCCTGGGCACATTCACTCCACTCAGCTTGGGCACATTCACTCTACTCAGCCTGGGCACTTCCAGTCCCACTCTGCCCAGGAACCTCCACTCCCACTCTGCCTGGGAACCTCCGCTACTCCTCTCCACACCCGGCTCTCCACCCGACTCGCGGGGGCCCACTCTTAAGCCCCCCCGCCGCAAGTTATAGGCCCATTGCCCGGGCGGAAAGTGAACCGCGGAACTGTGCCCCGACCTCAATTCTCGTCCGATCGGAACGCGGTTTGGACCCGTTCTCCTGGGCGGCCTCGCAGCCCCTCCCGACCCAGCCAGTTAGCTCCAAGGGGCCGCCCCGAGCACGGGGAGGTGTGACACTTGACGCTTTGGCGCAACGGTGCCCGCGCCACGAGCCAAAAAGCGCCCCCCTCTCTCCGCGCCCATTCAAGGCAATGGGGAAACGCACGTTTCGGGCTCCGGCGGCTGGGCACATTCACTCCACTCTGTCTAGGCACATTGACTCCCATTCAGCGTGGGCACATTCACTCCACTCCGCCTGGGCACATTCACTCCACTCAGCCTGGGCACTTCCAGTCGCACTCTGCCTGGGAACCTGCACTCCACTCAGCCTGGTCACCTCCACTCCATTCAGCCTGGGCACATTCACTCCACTCAGCCTGAGCACTTCCAGTCCCACTCTGCCTGGGAACCTGCACTCCACTCAGCCTGGGCACCTCCACTCCACTCAGCTTGGGTACATTCACTCCATTCAGCCTGTGCACTTCCAATCCCACTCTGCCTGGGATCCTGCACTCCACTCAGCCTGGGCACCTCCAATCCACTCAGCCTGGGCACATTCACTCCACTCAGCCTTGGCACTTCCAGTCCCACTCTGCCAGGGAATTCCAACTCCACTCAGCCTGGGCACCTCCACTCCACTCAGCCTGGGCACATTCACTCCACTCAGCCTGGGTACATTCACTCCACTCAGCCTGGGCACTTCCAATCCCACTCTGCCTGGGAACCTGCACTCCACTCAGCCTGGGCACCTCCACTCCACTCAGCCTGGGCACTTCCAGTCCCACTCTGCCTGGGAACCTGCACTCCTCTCGGCCTGGGCACCTCCACTCCACTCAGCCTGGGCACATTCACTCCACTCAGCCTGGGCACTTCCAGTCCCACTCTGCCTGGGAACCTGCACTTCACTCAGCCTGGTCACCTCCACTCCATTCAGCCTGGGCACATTCACTCCACTCAGCCTCAGCACTTCCAGTCCCACTCTGCCTGGGAACCTGCACTCCACTCAGCCTGGGCACCTCCACTCCACTCAGCCTGGGTACATTCACTCCATTCAGCCTGGGCACTTCCAATCCCACTCTGCCAGGGATCCTGCACTCCACTCAGCCTGGGCACCTCCACTCCACTCAGCCTGGGCACATTCACTCCACTCAGCCTTGGCACTTCCATTCCCACTCTGCCAGGGAATCCCAACTCCACTCAGCCTGGGCACCTCCACTCCACTCAGCCTGGGCACATTCACTCCACTCAGCCTGGGTACATTCACTCCACTCAGCCTGGGCACTTCCAATCCCACTCTGCCTGGGAACCTGCACTCCACTCAGCCTGGGCACCTCCAGTCCACTCAGCCTGGGAACTTCCAGTCCCACTCTGCCTGGGAACCTGCACTCCTCTCGGCCTGGGCACCTCCACTCCACTCAGCCTGGGCAAATTCACTCCACTCGGCCTGGGCACTTCCAATCCCACCCTGCCTGGGAACCTGCACTCCACTCACCCTGGGCACCTCCACTCCATTCAGCCTGGGTACATTCACTCCACTCAGCCTGGGCACTTCCAGTCCCACTCTGCCTGGGAACCTGCACTCCACTCAGCCTGGGCTCCTCCTCTCCACTCAGCCTGGGCACATTCACTCCACTCAGCCTGGGCACATTCACTCCACTCAGCCTGGGCACTTCCAGTCCCACTCTGCCTGGGAACCTGCACTCCACTCGGCCTGCGCACCTCCACTCCACTCAGCCTGGGCACATTCACTCCACTCAGCCTGGGCACTTCCAATCCCACTCTGCCTGGGAACCTGCACTCCACTCAGCTTGGGCACCTCCACTCCACTCAGCCTGGGCACATTCACTCCACTCAGCCTGGGGACTTCCAATCCCACTCTGCCTGGGAACCTGCACTCCACTCAGCCTGGGCACCTCCACTCCACTCAGCCTGGGTACATTCACTCCACTCAGCCTGGGCACTTCCAGTCCCACTCTGCCTGGGAACCGGCACTCCACTCAGCCTGGGCTCCTCCTCTCCACTCAGGCTGGGCACATTCACTCCACTCAGCCTGGGCACATTCACTCCACTCAGCCTGGGCACATTCACTCCACTCAGCCTGGGCACTTCCAGTCCCACTCAGCCTGGGAACCTGCACTCCACTCGGCCTGGGCACCTCCACTCCACTCAGCCTGGGCACATTCACTCCACTCAGCCGGGGCACTTCCAATCCCACTCTGCCTGGGAACCTGCACTCCACTCAGCCTGGGCACCTCCACTCCACTCAGCCTGGGCACATTCACTCCACTCAGCCTGGGCACTTCCAATCCCACTCTGCCTCGGAACCTGCACTCCACTCAGCCTGGGCACCTCCACTCCACTCAGCCTGGGCACATTCACTCCACTCAGCCTGGGCACTTCCAATCCCACTCTGCCAGGGAACCCCAACTCCACTCAGCCTGGTCACCTCCACTCCACTCAGCCTGGGCACATTCACTCCACTCAGCCTTGGCACTTCCAGTCCCACTCTGCCAGGGAATCCCAACTCCACTCAGCCTGGGCACCTCCACTCCACTCAGCCTGGGCACATTCACTCCACTCAGCCTGGGTACATTCACTCCACTCAGCCTGGGCACTTCCAATCCCACTCTGCCTGGGAACCTGCACTCCACTCAGCCTGGGCACCTCCACTCCACTCAGCCTGGGCACTTCCAGTCCCACTCTGCCTGGGAACCTGCACTCCTCTCGGCCTGGGCACCTCCACTCCACTCAGCCTGGGCAAATTCACTCCACTCGGCCTGGGCACTTCCAATCCCACTCTGCCTGGGAACCTGCACTCCACTCAGCCTGGGAACCTGCACTCCACTCAGCCTGGGCACCTCCACTCCACTCAGCCTGGGCACATTCACTCCACTCAGCCTGGGGACTTCCAATCCCACTCTGCCTGGGAACCTGCACTCCACTCAGCCTGGGCACCTCCACTCCACTCAGCCTGGGCAAATTCACTCCACTCGGCCTGGGCACTTCCAATCCCACTCTGCCTGGGAACCTGCACTCCACTCAGCCTGGGCACCTCCACTCCATTCAGCCTGGGTACATTCACTCCACTCAGCCTGGGCACTTCCAGTCCCACTCTGCCTGGGAACCTGCACTCCACTCAGCCTGGGCTCCTCCTCTCCACTCAGCCTGGGCACATTCACTCCACTCAGCCTGGGCACATTCACTCCACTCAGCCTGGGCATTTCCAGTCCCACTCTGCCTGGGAACCTGCACTCCACTCGACCTGGGCACCTCCACTCCACTCAGCCTGGGCACATTCACTCCACTCAGCCTGGGCACTTCCAATCCCACTCTGCCTGGGAACCTGCACTCCACTCAGCCTGGGCTCCTCCTCTCCACTCAGCCTGGGCACATTCACTCCACTCAGCCTGGGCACATTCACTCCACTCAGCCTGGGCACTTCCAGTCCCACTCTGCCTGGGAACCTGCACTCCACTCGACCTGGGCACCTCCACTCCACTCAGCCTGGGCACATTCACTCCACTCAGCCTGGGCACTTCCAATCCCACTCTGCCTGGGAACCTGCACTCCACTCAGCCTGGGCACCTCCACTCCACTCAGCCTGGGCACATTCACTCCACTCAGCATGGGCACTTCCAATCCCACTCTGCCTGGGAACCTGCACTCCACTCAGTCTGGGCACCTCCACTCCACTCAGCCTGGGCACATTCACTCCACTCAGCCTGGGCACTTCCAATCCCACTCTGCCTGGTTACCTGCACTCCACTCAGCCTGTGCACCTCCACTCCATTCAGCCTGGGCACATTCACTCCACTCAGCCTGGGCACTTCCAATCCCACTCTGCCTGGGAACCTGCACTCCACTCAGCCTGGGCACCTCCACTCCACTCAGCCTGGGCACATTCACTCCACTCAGCCTTGGCACTTCCAGTCCCACTCTGCCAGGGAACCCCAACTCCACTCAGCCTGGGCACCTCCTCTCCACTCAGCCTGGGCACTTTCACTCCACTCAGCCTGGACATTTCCAGTCCCACTCTGCCTGGGAACCTGCACTCCACTCAGCCTGGGCACCTCCACTCCATTCAGCCTGGGCACCTTCACTCCACTCATCCTGGGCACTTCCAGTCCCACTCTGCCTGGGAACCTGAACTCCACTGGGCCTGGGCACCTCCACTCCACTCAGCCTGGGTACATTCACTCCATTCAGCCTGGGCACTTCCAATCCCACTCTGCCTGGGAACCTGCACTCCACTCAGCCTGGGCACCTCCACTCCACTCAGCCTGGGCACATTCACTCCACTCAGCCTTGGCACTTCCAGTCCCACTCTGCCAGGGAACCCCAACTCCACTCAGCCTGGTCACCTCCACTCCACTCAGCCTGGGCACATTCACTCCACTGAGCCTTGGCACTTCCAGTCCCACTCTGCCAGGGAACCCCAACTCCACTCAGCCTGGGCACCTCCACTCCCCTCAGCCTGGGCACATTCACTCCACTCAGCCTGGGCACTTCCAGTCCCACTCTGCCCAGGAACCTCCACTCCCACTCTGCCTGGGAACCTCCGCTACTCCTCTCCACACCCGGCTCTCCACCCGACTCGCGGGGGCCCACTCTTAAGCCCCCCCGCCGCAAGTTATAGGCTCATTGCCCGGGCGGAAAGTGAACCGCGGAACTGTGCCCCGCCCTCAATTCTCGTCCGATCGGTAAGCGGTTTGGACCCGTTCTCCTGGGCGGCCTCGCAGCCCTTCCCGACCCAGCCAGTAAGCTCCAAGGGGCCGCCCCGAGCAGGGGGAGGTGTGACACTTGACGCTTTGGCGCAACGGTGCCCGCGCCACGAGCCAAAAAGCGCCCCCCTCTCTCCGCGCCCATTCAAGGCAATGGGGAAACGCACGTTTCGGGCTCCGGCGGCCGGGCACATTCACTCCACTCTGTCTAGGCACATTGACTCCCATTCAGCCTGGGCACCTGCACTCCACTCAGCCTGGGCACTTCCAGTCCCACTCTGCCTGGGAACCTGCACTCCACTCGGCCTGGGCACCTCCACTCCACTCAGCCTGGGCAAATTCACTGCACTAAGCCTGGGCACTTCCAATCCCACTCTGCCTGGGAACCTGCACTCCACTCAGCCTGGGCACCTGCACTCCACTCAGCCTGGGTACATTCACTCCACTCAGCCTGGGCACTTCCAATCCCACTCTGCCAGGGAACCTGCACTCCACTCAGCCTGGGCACCTCCACTCCACTCAGCCTGGGCACATTCACTCCACTCAGCCTGGGTACATTCACTCCACTCAGCCTCGGCACTTCCAATCCCACTCTGCCTGGGAACCTGCACTCCACTCAGCCTGGGCACTTCCACTCCACTCAGCCAGGGCACTTCCAGTCCCACTCTGCCTGGGAACCTGCACTCCACTCGGCCTGGGCACCTCCACTCCATTCAGCCTGGGTACATTCACTCCACTCAGCCTGGGCACTTCCAGTCCCACTCTGCCTGGGAACCTGCACTCCACTCAGCCTGGGCACCTCCACTCCACTCAGCCTGGGCACATTCACTCCACTCAGCCTTGGCACTTCCAGTCCCACTCTGCCAGGGAACCCCAACTCCACTCAGCCTGGGCACCTCCACTCCACTCAGCCTGGGCACATTCACTCCACTCAGCCTGGGCACTTCCAGTCCACTCAGCCTGGGCTCATTCACTCCACTCAGCCTTGGCACTTCCAGTCCCACTCTGCCAGGGAACCCCAACTCCACTCAGCCTGGGCACCTCCACTCCACTCAGCCTGGGCACATTCACTCCACTCAGCCTCGGCACTTCCAATCCCACTCTGCCTGGGAACCTGCACTCCTCTCGGCCTGGGCACCTCCACTCCACTCAGCCTGGGCAAATTCACTCCACTCGGCCTGGGCACTTCCAATCCCACTCTGCCTGGGAACCTGCACTCCACTCAGCCTGGGCACCTCCACTCCACTCAGCTTGGGTACATTCACTCCATTCAGCCTGGGCACTTCCAATCCCACTCTGCCTGGGATCCTGCACTCCACTCAGCCTGGGCACCTCCACTCCACTCAGCCTGGGCACATTCACTCCACTCAGCCTGGGCACATTCACTCCACTCAGCCTGGGCACTTCCAGTCCCACTCTGCCTGGGAACCTGCACTCCACTCAGCCTGGGCACATTCACTCCACTCAGCCTGGGTACATTCACTCCACTCAGCCTGGGCACTTCCAATCCCACTCTGCCTGGGAACCTGCACTCCACTCAGCCTGGGCACCTCCACTCCACTCAGCCTGGGCACTTCCAGTCCCACTCTGCCTGGGAACCTGCACTCCTCTCGGCCTGGGCACCTCCACTCCACTCAGCCTGGGTACATTCACTCCACTCAGCCTGGGCACTTCCAATCCCACTCTGCCTGGGAACCTGCACTCCACTCAGTCTGGGCCCCTCCACTCCACTCAGCCTGGGCACATTCACTCCACTCAGCCTAGGCCCTTCCAATCCCACTCTGCCTGGTTACCTGCACTCCACTCAGCCTGTGCACCTCCACTCCATTCAGCCTGGGCACATTCACTCCACTCAGCCTGGGCACTTCCAGTCCCACTCTGCCTGGGAACCTGCTACCTTCACTCCACTCAGCCTGTGCACCTCCACTCCATTCAGCCTGGGCACATTCACTCCACTCAGCCTGGGCACTTCCAGTCCCACTCTGCCAGGGAACCTGCACTCCACTCAGCCTGGGCACCTCCACTCCACTCAGCCTGGGCACATTCACTCCACTCAGCTTGGGCACATTCACTCTACTCAGCCTGGGCACTTCCAGTCCCACTCTGCCCAGGAACCTCCACTCCCACTCTGCCTGGGAACCTCCGCTACTCCTCTCCACACCCGGCTCTCCACCCGACTCGCGGGGGCCCACTCTTAAGCCCCCCCGCCGCAAGTTATAGGCCCATTGCCCGGGCGGAAAGAGAACCGCGGAACTGTGCCCTGACCTCAATTCTCGTCCGATCGGAACGCGGTTTGGACCCGTTCTCCTGGGCGGCCTCGCAGCCCCTCCCGACCCAGCCAGTTAGCTCCAAGGGGCCGCCCCGAGCACGGGGAGGTGTGACACTTGACGCTTTGGCGCAACGGTGCCCGCGCCACGAGCCAAAAAGCGCCCCCCTCTCTCCGCGCCCATTCAAGGCAATGGGGAAACGCACGTTTCGGGCTCCGGCGGCTGGGCACATTCACTCCACTCTGTCTAGGCACATTGACTCCCATTCAGCGTGGGCACATTCACTCCACTCCGCCTGGGCACATTCACTCCACTCAGCCTGGGCACTTCCAGTCGCACTCTGCCTGGGAACCTGCACTCCACTCAGCCTGGTCACCTCCACTCCATTCAGCCTGGGCACATTCACTCCACTCAGCCTGAGCACTTCCAGTCCCACTCTGCCTGGGAACCTGCACTCCACTCAGCCTGGGCACCTCCACTCCACTCAGCTTGGGTACATTCACTCCATTCAGCCTGTGCACTTCCAATCCCACTCTGCCTGGGATCCTGCACTCCACTCAGCCTGGTCACCTCCACTCCACTCAGCCTGGGCACATTCACTCCACTCAGCCTTGGCACTTCCAGTCCCACTCTGCCAGGGAATTCCAACTCCACTCAGCCTGGGCACCTCCACTCCACTCAGCCTGGGCACATTCACTCCACTCAGCCTGGGTACATTCACTCCACTCAGCCTGGGCACTTCCAATCCCACTCTGCCTGGGAACCTGCACTCCACTCAGCCTGGGCACCTCCACTCCACTCAGCCTGGGCACTTCCAGTCCCACTCTGCCTGGGAACCTGCACTCCACTCAGCCTGGGCACCTCCACTCCACTCAGCTTGGGTACATTCACTCCATTCAGCCTGTGCACTTCCAATCCCACTCTGCCTGGGATCCTGCACTCCACTCAGCCTGGGCACCTCCAATCCACTCAGCCTGGGCACATTCACTCCACTCAGCCTTGGCACTTCCAGTCCCACTCTGCCAGGGAATTCCAACTCCACTCAGCCTGGGCACCTCCACTCCACTCAGCCTGGGCACATTCACTCCACTCAGCCTGGGTACATTCACTCCACTCAGCCTGGGCACTTCCAATCCCACTCTGCCTGGGAACCTGCACTCCACTCAGCCTGGGCACCTCCACTCCACTCAGCCTGGGCACTTCCAATCCCACTCTGCCTGGGAACCTGCACTCCTCTCGGCCTGGGCACCTCCACTCCACTCAGCCTGGGCACATTCACTCCACTCAGCCTGGGCACTTCCAGTCCCACTCTGCCTGGGAACCTGCACTTCACTCAGCCTGGTCACCTCCACTCCATTCAGCCTGGGCACATTCACTCCACTCAGCCTCAGCACTTCCAGTCCCACTCTGCCTGGGAACCTGCACTCCACTCAGCCTGGGCACCTCGACTCCACTCAGCCTGGGTACATTCACTCCATTCAGCCTGGGCACTTCCAATCCCACTCTGCCAGGGATCCTGCACTCCACTCAGCCTGGGCACCTCCACTCCACTCAGCCTGGGCACATTCACTCCACTCAGCCTTGGCACTTCCATTCCCACTCTGCCAGGGAATCCCAACTCCACTCAGCCTGGGCACCTCCACTCCACTCAGCCTGGGCACATTCACTCCACTCAGCCTGGGTACATTCACTCCACTCAGCCTGGGCACTTCCAATCCCACTCTGCCTGGGAACCTGCACTCCACTCAGCCTGGGCACCTCCAGTCCACTCAGCCTGGGAACTTCCAGTCCCACTCTGCCTGGGAACCTGCACTCCTCTCGGCCTGGGCACCTCCACTCCACTCAGCCTGGGCAAATTCACTCCACTCGGCCTGGGCACTTCCAATCCCACCCTGCCTGGGATCCTGCACTCCACTCACCCTGGGCACCTCCACTCCATTCAGCCTGGGTACATTCACTCCACTCAGCCTGGGCACTTCCAGTCCCACTCTGCCTGGGAACCTGCACTCCACTCAGCCTGGGCTCCTCCTCTCCACTCAGCCTGGGCACATTCACTCCACTCAGCCTGGGCACATTCACTCCACTCAGCCTGGGCACTTCCAGTCCCACTCTGCCTGGGAACCTGCACTCCACTCGGCCTGCGCACCTCCACTCCACTCAGCCTGGGCACATTCACTCCACTCAGCCTGGGCACTTCCAATCAAACTCTGCCTGGGAACCTGCACTCCACTCAGCTTGGGCACCTCCACTCCACTCAGCCTGGGCACATTCACTCCACTCAGCCTGGGGACTTCCAATCCCACTCTGCCTGGGAACCTGCACTCCACTCAGCCTGGGCACCTCCACTCCACTCAGCCTGGGTACATTCACTCCACTCAGCCTGGGCACTTCCAGTCCCACTCTGCCTGGGAACCGGCACTCCACTCAGCCTGGGCTCCTCCTCTCCACTCAGGCTGGGCACATTCACTCCACTCAGCCTGGGCACATTCACTCCACTCAGCCTGGGCACATTCACTCCACTCAGCCTGGGCACTTCCAGTCCCACTCAGCCTGGGAACCTGCACTCCACTCGGCCTGGGCACCTCCACTCCACTCAGCCTGGGCACATTCACTCCACTCAGCCTGGGCACTTCCAATCCCACTCTGCCTGGGAACCTGCACTCCACTCAGCCTGGGCACCTCCACTCCACTCAGCCTGGGCACATTCACTCCACTCAGCCTGGGCACTTCCAATCCCACTCTGCCTCGGAACCTGCACTCCACTCAGCCTGGGCACCTCCACTCCACTCAGCCTGGGCACATTCACTCCACTCAGCCTGGGCACTTCCAATCCCACTCTGCCAGGGAACCCCAACTCCACTCAGCCTGGTCACCTCCACTCCACTCAGCCTGGGCACATTCACTCCACTCAGCCTTGGCACTTCCAGTCCCACTCTGCCAGGGAATCCCAACTCCACTCAGCCTGGGCACCTCCACTCCACTCAGCCTGGGCACATTCACTCCACTCAGCCTGGGTACATTCACTCCACTCAGCCTGGGCACTTCCAATCCCACTCTGCCTGGGAACCTGCACTCCACTCAGCCTGGGCACCTCCACTCCACTCAGCCTGGGCACTTCCAGTCCCACTCTGCCTGGGAACCTGCACTCCTCTCGGCCTGGGCACCTCCACTCCACTCAGCCTGGGCAAATTCACTCCACTCGGCCTGGGCACTTCCAATCCCACTCTGCCTGGGAACCTGCACTCCACTCAGCCTGGGAACCTGCACTCCACTCAGCCTGGGCACCTCCACTCCACTCAGCCTGGGCACATTCACTCCACTCAGCCTGGGGACTTCCAATCCCACTCTGCCTGGGAACCTGCACTCCACTCAGCCTGGGCACCTCCACTCCACTCAGCCTGGGCAAATTCACTCCACTCGGCCTGGGCACTTCCAATCCCACTCTGCCTGGGAACCTGCACTCCACTCAGCCTGGGCACCTCCACTCCATTCAGCCTGGGTACATTCACTCCACTCAGCCTGGGCACTTCCAGTCCCACTCTGCCTGGGAACCTGCACTCCACTCAGCCTGGGCACCTCCACTCCACTCAGCCTGGGCACATTCACTCCACTCAGCCTTGGCACTTCCAGTCCCACTCTGCCAGGGAACCCCAACTCCACTCAGCCTGGGCACCTCCTCTCCACTCAGCCTGGGCACTTTCACTCCACTCAGCCTGGACATTTCCAGTCCCACTCTGCCTGGGAACCTGCACTCCACTCAGCCTGGGCACCTCCACTCCATTCAGCCTGGGCACCTTCACTCCACTCATCCTGGGCACTTCCAGTCCCACTCTGCCTGGGAACCTGAACTCCACTCGGCCTGGGCACCTCCACTCCACTCAGCCTGGGTACATTCACTCCATTCAGCCTGGGCACTTCCAATCCCACTCTGCCTGGGAACCTGCACTCCACTCAGCCTGGGCACCTCCACTCCACTCAGCCTGGGCACATTCACTCCACTCAGCCTTGGCACTTCCAGTCCCACTCTGCCAGGGAACCCCAACTCCACTCAGCCTGGTCACCTCCACTCCACTCAGCCTGGGCACATTCACTCCACTGAGCCTTGGCACTTCCAGTCCCACTCTGCCAGGGAACCCCAACTCCACTCAGCCTGGGCACCTCCACTCCCCTCAGCCTGGGCACATTCACTCCACTCAGCCTGGGCACTTCCAGTCCCACTCTGCCCAGGAACCTCCACTCCCACTCTGCCTGGGAACCTCCGCTACTCCTCTCCACACCCGGCTCTCCACCCGACTCGCGGGGGCCCACTCTTAAGCCCCCCCGCCGCAAGTTATAGGCTCATTGCCCGGGCGGAAAGTGAACCGCGGAACTGTGCCCCGCCCTCAATTCTCGTCCGATCGGTAAGCGGTTTGGACCCGTTCTCCTGGGCGGCCTCGCAGCCCTTCCCGACCCAGCCAGTAAGCTCCAAGGGGCCGCCCCGAGCAGGGGGAGGTGTGACACTTGACGCTTTGGCGCAACGGTGCCCGCGCCACGAGCCAAAAAGCGCCCCCCTCTCTCCGCGCCCATTCAAGGCAATGGGGAAACGCACGTTTCGGGCTCCGGCGGCCGGGCACATTCACTCCACTCTGTCTAGGCACATTGACTCCCATTCAGCCTGGGCACCTGCACTCCACTCAGCCTGGGCACTTCCAGTCCCACTCTGCCTGGGAACCTGCACTCCACTCGGCCTGGGCACCTCCACTCCACTCAGCCTGGGCAAATTCACTGCACTCAGCCTGGGCACTTCCAATCCTACTCTGCCTGGGAACCTGCACTCCACTCAGCCTGGGCACCTGCACTCCACTCAGCCTGGGTACATTCACTCCACTCAGCCTGGGCACTTCCAATCCCACTCTGCCAGGGAACCTGCACTCCACTCAGCCTGGGCACCTCCACTCCACTCAGCCTGGGCACATTCACTCCACTCAGCCTGGGTACATTCACTCCACTCAGCCTCGGCACTTCCAATCCCACTCTGCCTGGGAACCTGCACTCCACTCAGCCTGGGCACTTCCACTCCACTCAGCCAGGGCACTTCCAGTCCCACTCTGCCTGGGAACCTGCACTCCACTCGGCCTGGGCACCTCCACTCCATTCAGCCTGGGTACATTCACTCCACTCAGCCTGGGCACTTCCAGTCCCACTCTGCCTGGGAACCTGCACTCCACTCAGCCTGGGCACCTCCACTCCACTCAGCCTGGGCACATTCACTCCACTCAGCCTTGGCACTTCCAGTCCCACTCTGCCAGGGAACCCCAACTCCACTCAGCCTGGGCACCTCCACTCCACTCAGCCTGGGCACATTCACTCCACTCAGCCTGGGCACTTCCAGTCCACTCAGCCTGGGCTCATTCACTCCACTCAGCCTTGGCACTTCCAGTCCCACTCTGCCAGGGAACCCCAACTCCACTCAGCCTGGGCACCTCCACTCCACTCAGCCTGGGCACATTCACTCCACTCAGCCTCGGCACTTCCAATCCCACTCTGCCTGGGAACCTGCACTCCTCTCGGCCTGGGCACCTCCACTCCACTCAGCCTGGGCAAATTCACTCCACTCGGCCTGGGCACTTCCAATCCCACTCTGCCTGGGAACCTGCACTCCACTCAGCCTGGGCACCTCCACTCCACTCAGCTTGGGTACATTCACTCCATTCAGCCTGGGCACTTCCAATCCCACTCTGCCTGGGATCCTGCACTCCACTCAGCCTGGGCACCTCCACTCCACTCAGCCTGGGCACATTCACTCCACTCAGCCTGGGCACATTCACTCCACTCAGCCTGGGCACTTCCAGTCCCACTCTGCCTGGGAACCTGCACTCCACTCAGCCTGGGCACATTCACTCCACTCAGCCTGGGTACATTCACTCCACTCAGCCTGGGCACTTCCAATCCCACTCTGCCTGGGAACCTGCACTCCACTCAGCCTGGGCACCTCCACTCCACTCAGCCTGGGCACTTCCAGTCCCACTCTGCCTGGGAACCTGCACTCCTCTCGGCCTGGGCACCTCCACTCCACTCAGCCTGGGCAAATTCACTCCACTCGGCCTGGGCACTTCCAATCCCACTCTGCCTGGGAACCTGCACTCCACTCAGCCTGGGCACCTCCACTCTATTCAGCCTGGGTACATTCACTCCACTCAGCCTGGGCACTTCCAATCCCACTCTGCCTGGGAACCTGCACTCCACTCAGTCTGGGCCCCTCCACTCCACTCAGCCTGGGCACATTCACTCCACTCAGCCTAGGCCCTTCCAATCCCACTCTGCCTGGTTACCTGCACTCCACTCAGCCTGTGCACCTCCACTCCATTCAGCCTGGGCACATTCACTCCACTCAGCCTGGGCACTTCCAGTCCCACTCTGCCTGGGAACCTGCTACCTTCACTCCACTCAGCCTGTGCACCTCCACTCCATTCAGCCTGGGCACATTCACTCCACTCAGCCTGGGCACTTCCAGTCCCACTCTGCCAGGGAACCTGCACTCCACTCAGCCTGGGCACCTCCACTCCACTCAGCCTGGGCACATTCACTCCACTCAGCTTGGGCACATTCACTCTACTCAGCCTGGGCACTTCCAGTCCCACTCTGCCCAGGAACCTCCACTCCCACTCTGCCTGGGAACCTCCGCTACTCCTCTCCACACCCGGCTCTCCACCCGACTCGCGGGGGCCCACTCTTAAGCCCCCCCGCCGCAAGTTATAGGCCCATTGCCCGGGCGGAAAGAGAACCGCGGAACTGTGCCCTGACCTCAATTCTCGTCCGATCGGAACGCGGTTTGGACCCGTTCTCCTGGGCGGCCTCGCAGCCCCTCCCGACCCAGCCAGTTAGCTCCAAGGGGCCGCCCCGAGCACGGGGAGGTGTGACACTTGACGCTTTGGCGCAACGGTGCCCGCGCCACGAGCCAAAAAGCGCCCCCCTCTCTCCGCGCCCATTCAAGGCAATGGGGAAACGCACGTTTCGGGCTCCGGCGGCTGGGCACATTCACTCCACTCTGTCTAGGCACATTGACTCCCATTCAGCGTGGGCACATTCACTCCACTCCGCCTGGGCACATTCACTCCACTCAGCCTGGGCACTTCCAGTCGCACTCTGCCTGGGAACCTGCACTCCACTCAGCCTGGTCACCTCCACTCCATTCAGCCTGGGCACATTCACTCCACTCAGCCTGAGCACTTCCAGTCCCACTCTGCCTGGGAACCTGCACTCCACTCAGCCTGGGCACCTCCACTCCACTCAGCTTGGGTACATTCACTCCATTCAGCCTGTGCACTTCCAATCCCACTCTGCCTGGGATCCTGCACTCCACTCAGCCTGGTCACCTCCACTCCACTCAGCCTGGGCACATTCACTCCACTCAGCCTTGGCACTTCCAGTCCCACTCTGCCAGGGAATTCCAACTCCACTCAGCCTGGGCACCTCCACTCCACTCAGCCTGGGCACATTCACTCCACTCAGCCTGGGTACATTCACTCCACTCAGCCTGGGCACTTCCAATCCCACTCTGCCTGGGAACCTGCACTCCACTCAGCCTGGGCACCTCCACTCCACTCAGCCTGGGCACTTCCAGTCCCACTCTGCCTGGGAACCTGCACTCCTCTCGGCCTGGGCACCTCCACTCCACTCAGCCTGGGCACATTCACTCCACTCAGCCTGGGCACTTCCAGTCCCACTCTGCCTGGGAACCTGCACTTCACTCAGCCTGGTCACCTCCACTCCATTCAGCCTGGGCACATTCACTCCACTCAGCCTCAGCACTTCCAGTCCCACTCTGCCTGGGAACCTGCACTCCACTCAGCCTGGGCACCTCCACTCCACTCAGCCTGGGTACATTCACTCCATTCAGCCTGGGCACTTCCAATCCCACTCTGCCAGGGATCCTGCACTCCACTCAGCCTGGGCACCTCCACTCCACTCAGCCTGGGCACATTCACTCCACTCAGCCTTGGCACTTCCAGTCCCACTCTGCCAGGGAATCCCAACTCCACTAGGCCTGGGCACCTCCACTCCACTCAGCCTGGGCACATTCACTCCACTCAGCCTGGGTACATTCACTCCACTCAGCCTGGGCACTTCCAATCCCACTCTGCCTGGGAACCTGCACTCCACTCAGCCTGGGCACCTCCAGTCCACTCAGCCTGGGAACTTCCAGTCCCACTCTGCCTGGGAACCTGCACTCCTCTCGGCCTTGGCACCTCCACTCCACTCAGCCTGGGCAAATTCACTCCACTCGGCCTGGGCACTTCCAATCCCACCCTGCCTGGGAACCTGCACTCCACTCACCCTGGGCACCTCCACTCCATTCAGCCTGGGTACATTCACTCCACTCAGCCTGGGCACTTCCAGTCCCACTCTGCCTGGGAACCTGCACTCCACTCAGCCTGGGCTCCTCCTCTCCACTCAGCCTGGGCACATTCACTCCACTCAGCCTGGGCACATTCACTCCACTCAGCCTGGGCACTTCCAGTCCCACTCTGCCTGGGAACCTGCACTCCACTCGGCCTGCGCACCTCCACTCCACTCAGCCTGGGCACATTCACTCCACTCAGCCTGGGCACTTCCAATCCCACTCTGCCTGGGAACCTGCACTCCACTCAGCCTGGGCACCTCCACTCCACTCAGCCTGGGCACATTCACTCCACTCAGCCTGGGGACTTCCAATCCCACTCTGCCTGGGAACCTGCACTCCACTCAGCCTGGGCACCTCCACTCCACTCAGCCTGGGTACATTCACTCCACTCAGCCTGGGCACTTCCAGTCCCACTCTGCCTGGGAACCGGCACTCCACTCAGCCTGGGCTCCTCCTCTCCACTCAGCCTGGGCACATTCACTCCACTCAGCCTGAGCACATTCACTCCACTCAGCCTGGGCACATTCACTCCACTCAGCCTGGGCACTTCCAGTCCCACTCAGCCTGGGAACCTGCACTCCACTCGGCCTGGGCACCTCCACTCCACTCAGCCTGGGCACATTCACTCCACTCAGCCTGGGCACTTCCAATCCCACTCTGCCTGGGAACCTGCACTCCACTCAGCCTGGGCACCTCCACTCCACTCAGCCTGGGCACATTCACTCCACTCAGCCTGGGCACATTCACTCCACTCAGCCTGGGCACTTCCAATCCCACTCTGCCAGGGAACCCCAACTCCACTCAGCCTGGTCACCTCCACTCCACTCAGCCTGGGCACATTCACTCCACTCAGCCTTGGCACTTCCAGTCCCACTCTGCCAGGGAATCCCAACTCCACTCAGCCTGGGCACCTCCACTCCACTCAGCCTGGGCACATTCACTCCACTCAGCCTGGGCACTTCCAATCCCACTCTGCCAGGGAACCCCAACTCCACTCAGCCTGGTCACCTCCACTCCACTCAGCCTGGGCACATTCACTCCACTCAGCCTTGGCACTTCCAGTCCCACTCTGCCAGGGAATCCCAACTCCACTCAGCCTGGGCACCTCCACTCCACTCAGCCTGGGCACATTCACTCCACTCAGCCTGGGTACATTCACTCCACTCAGCCTGGGCACTTCCAATCCCACTCTGCCTGGGAACCTGCACTCCACTCAGCCTGGGCACCTCCACTCCACTCAGCCTGGGCACTTCCAGTCCCACTCTGCCTGGGAACCTGCACTCCTCTCGGCCTGGGCACCTCCACTCCACTCAGCCTGGGCAAATTCACTCCACTCGGCCTGGGCACTTCCAATCCCACTCTGCCTGGGAACCTGCACTCCACTCAGCCTGGGAACCTGCACTCCACTCAGCCTGGGCACCTCCACTCCACTCAGCCTGGGCACATTCACTCCACTCAGCCTGGGGACTTCCAATCCCACTCTGCCTGGGAACCTGCACTCCACTCAGCCTGGGCACCTCCACTCCACTCAGCCTGGGCAAATTCACTCCACTCGGCCTGGGCACTTCCAATCCCACTCTGCCTGGGAACCTGCACTCCACTCAGCCTGGGCACCTCCACTCCATTCAGCCTGGGTACATTCACTCCACTCAGCCTGGGCACTTCCAGTCCCACTCTGCCTGGGAACCTGCACTCCACTCAGCCTGGGCTCCTCCTCTCCACTCAGCCTGGGCACATTCACTCCACTCAGCCTGGGCACATTCACTCCACTCAGCCTGGGCACTTCCAGTCCCACTCTGCCTGGGAACCTGCACTCCACTCGACCTGGGCACCTCCACTCCACTCAGCCTGGGCACATTCACTCCACTCAGCCTGGTCAATTCCAATCCCACTCTGCCTGGGAACCTGCACTCCACTCAGCCTGGGCTCCTCCTCTCCACTCAGCCTGGGCACATTCACTCCACTCAGCCTGGGCACATTCACTCCACTCGGCCTGGGCACTTCCAATCCCACTCTGCCTGGGAACCTGCACTCCACTCAGCCTGGGCACCTCCACTCCATTCAGCCTGGGTACATTCACTCCACTCAGCCTGGGCACTTCCAGTCCCACTCTGCCTGGGAACCTGCACTCCACTCAGCCTGGGCTCCTCCTCTCCACTCAGCCTGGGCACATTCACTCCACTCAGCCTGGGCACATTCACTCCACTCAGCCTGGGCACTTCCAGTCCCACTCTGCCTGGGAACCTGCACTCCACTCGACCTGGGCACCTCCACTCCACTCAGCCTGGGCACCTCCACTCCACTCAGCCTGGGCACTTCCAGTCCCACTCTGCCTGGGAACCTGCACTCCTCTCGGCCTGGGCACCTCCTCTCCACTCAGCCTGGGCACATTCACTCCACTCAGCCTGGGCACATTCACTCCACTCAGCCTGGGCACTTCCAGTCCCACTCTGCCTGGGAACCTGCACTCCACTCGACCTGGGCACCTCCACTCCACTCAGCCTGGGCACATTCACTCCACTCAGCCTGGGCACTTCCAATCCCACTCTGCCTGGGAACCTGCACTCCACTCAGTCTGGGCACCTCCACTCCACTCAGCCTGGGCACATTCACTCCACTCAGCCTGGGCACTTCCAATCCCACTCTGCCTGGTTACCTGCACTCCACTCAGCCTGTGCACCTCCACTCCATTCAGCCTGGGCACCTTCACTCCACTCATCCTGGGCACTTCCAGTCCCACTCTGCCTGGGAACCTGCACTCCACTCGGCCTGGGCACCTCCACTCCACTCAGCCTGGGTACATTCACTCCATTCAGCCTGGGCACTTCCAATCCCACTCTGCCTGGGAACCTGCACTCCACTCAGCCTGGGCACCTCCACTCCACTCAGCCTGGGCACATTCACTCCACTCAGCCTTGGCACTTCCAGTCCCACTCTGCCAGGGAACCCCAACTCCACTCAGCCTGGTCACCTCCACTCCACTCAGCCTGGGCACATTCACTCCACTCAGCCTTGGCACTTCCAGTCCCACTCTGCCAGGGAACCCCAACTCCACTCAGCCTGGGCACCTCCACTCCCCTCAGCCTGGGCACATTCACTCCACTCAGCCTGGGCACTTCCAGTCCCACTCTGCCCAGGAACCTCCACTCCCACTCTGCCTGGGAACCTCCGCTACTCCTCTCCACACCCGGCTCTCCACCCGACTCGCGGTGGCCCACTCTTAAGCCCCCCCGCCGCAAGTTATAGGCTCATTGCCCGGGCGGAAAGTGAACCGCGGAACTGTGCCCCGCCCTCAATTCTCGTCCGATCAAAAAGCGGTTTGGACCCGTTCTCCTGGGCGGCCTCGCAGCCCTTCCCGACCCAGCCAGTAAGCTCCAAGGGGCCGCCCCGAGCAGGGGGAGGTGTGACACTTGACGCTTTGGCGCAACGGTGCCCGCGCCACGAGCCAAAAAGCGCCCCCCTCTCTCCGCGCCCATTCAAGGCAATGGGGAAACGCACGTTTCGGGCTCCGGCGGCCGGGCACATTCACTCCACTCTGTCTAGGCACATTGACTCCCATTCAGCCTGGGCACCTGCACTCCACTCAGCCTGGGCACTTCCAGTCCCACTCTGCCTGGGAACCTGCACTCCACTCAGCCTGGGCACCTCCACTCCACTCAGCCTGGGCACATTCACTCCACTCAGCCTTGGCACTTCCAGTCCCACTCTGCCAGGGAACCCCAACTTCACTCAGCCTGGGCACCTCCACTCCACTCAGCCTGGGCACATTCACTCCACTCAGCCTGGGCACTTCCAGTCCACTCAGCCTGGGCTCATTCACTCCACTCAGCCTGGGCACATTCACTCCACTCAGCCTGGGTACATTCACTCCACTCAGCCTGGGCACTTCCAGTCCCACTCTGCCTGGGAACCTGCACTCCACCCAGCCTGGGCACCTCCTCTCCACTCAGCCTGGGCACATTCACTCCACTCAGCCTTGGCACATTCACTCCACTCAGCCTGGGCACATTCACTCCACTCAGCCTGGGCACTTCCAGTCCCACTTTGCCTGGGAACCTCCACTCCCACTCTGCCTGGGCACCTCCACCTCACTCAGCTTGGGCACTTTCACTCCACTCAGCCTTGGCACTTCCAGTCCCACTCTGCCAGGGAACCCCTACTCCACTCAGCCTGGGCACCTCCACTCCACTCAGCCTGGGCACATTCACTCCACTCAGCCTGGGCACTTCCAGTCCCACTCTGCCAGGGAACCCCAACTCCACTCAGCCTGGGCACCTCCACTCCACTCAGCCTGGGCACATTCACTCCACTCAGCCTCGGCACTTACAATCCCACTCTGCCTGGGAACCTGCACTCCACTCAGCCTGGGCTCCTCCTCTCCACTCAGCCTGGGCACATTCACTCCACTCAGCCTGGGCACATTCACTCCACTCAGCCTGGGCACTTCCAGTCCCACTCTGCCTGGGAACCTGCACTCCACTCGGCCTGCGCACCTCCACTCCACTCAGCCTGGGCACATTCACTCCACTCAGCCTGGGCACTTCCAATCCCACTCTGCCTGGGAACCTGCACTCCACTCAGCCTGGGCACCTCCACTCCACTCAGCCTGGGCACATTCACTCCACTCAGCCTGGGGACTTCCAATCCCACTCTGCCTGGGAACCTGCACTCCACTCAGCCTGGGCACCTCCACTCCACTCAGCCTGGGTACATTCACTCCACTCAGCCTGGGCACTTCCAGTCCCACTCTGCCTGGGAACCGGCACTCCACTCAGCCTGGGCTCCTCCTCTCCACTCAGCCTGGGCACATTCACTCCACTCAGCCTGGGCACATTCACTCCACTCAGCCTGGGCACATTCACTCCACTCAGCCTGGGCACTTCCAGTCCCACTCAGCCTGGGAACCTGCACTCCACTCGGCCTGGGCACCTCCACTCCACTCAGCCTGGGCACATTCACTCCACTCAGCCTGGGCACTTCCAATCCCACTCTGCCTGGGAACCTGCACTCCACTCAGCCTGGGCACCTCCACTCCACTCAGCCTGGGCACATTCACTCCACTCAGCCTGGGCACTTCCAATCCCACTCTGCCTCGGAACCTGCACTCCACTCAGCCTGGGCACCTCCACTCCACTCAGCCTGGGCACATTCACTCCACTCAGCCTGGGCACTTCCAATCCCACTCTGCCAGGGAACCCCAACTCCACTCAGCCTGGTCACCTCCACTCCACTCAGCCTGGGCACATTCACTCCACTCAGCCTTGGCACTTCCAGTCCCACTCTGCCAGGGAATCCCAACTCCACTCAGCCTGGTCACCTCCACTCCACTCAGCCTGGGCACCTCCACTCCACTCAGCCTGGGCACATTCACTCCACTCAGCCTTGGTACATTCACTCCACTCAGCCTGGGCACTTCCAATCCCACTCTGCCTGGGAACATGCACTCCACTCAGCCTGGGCACCTCCACTCCACTCAGCCTGGGCACTTCCAGTCCCACTCTGCCTGGGAACCTGCACTCCACTCGACCTGGGCACCTCCACTCCACTCAGCCTGGGCACATTCACTCCACTCAGCCTGGGCACTTCCAATCCCACTCTGCCTGGGAACCTGCACTCCACTCAGCCTGGGCTCCTCCTCTCCACTCAGCCTGGGCACATTCACTCCACTCAGCCTGGGCACATTCACTCCACTCAGCCTGGGCACTTCCAGTCCCACTCTGCCTGGGAACCTGCACTCCACTCGACCTGGGCACCTCCACTCCACTCAGCCTGGGCACATTCACTCCACTCAGCCTGGGCACTTCCAATCCCACTCTGCCTGGGAACCTGCACTCCACTCAGCCTGGGCACCTCCACTCCACTCAGCCTGGGCACATTCACTCCACTCAGCATGGGCACTTCCAATCCCACTCTGCCTGGGAACCTGCACTCCACTCAGTCTGGGCACCTCCACTCCACTCAGCCTGGGCACATTCACTCCACTCAGCCTGGGCACTTCCAATCCCACTCTGCCTGGTTACCTGCACTCCACTCAGCCTGTGCACCTCCACTCCATTCAGCCTGGGCACATTCACTCCACTCAGCCTGGGCACTTCCAATCCCACTCTGCCTGGGAACCTGCACTCCACTCAGCCTGGGCACCTCCACTCCACTCAGCCTGGGCACATTCACTCCACTCAGCCTTGGCACTTCCAGTCCCACTCTGCCAGGGAACCCCAACTCCACTCAGCCTGGGCACCTCCACTCCACTCAGCCTGGGCACTTTCACTCCACTCAGCCTGGACATTTCCAGTCCCACTCTGCCTGGGAACCTGCACTCCACTCAGCCTGGGCACCTCCACTCCATTCAGCCTGGGCACCTTCACTCCACTCAACCTGGGCACTTCCAGTCCCACTCAGCCTGGGCTCCTCCTCTCCACTCAGCCTGGGCACATTCACTCCACTCAGCCTGGGCACATTCACTCCACTCAGCCTGGGCACTTCCAGTCCCACTCTGCCTGGGAACCTGAACTCCACTCGACCTGGGCACCTCCACTCCACTCAGCCTGGGCACATTCACTCCACTCAGCCTGGGCACTTCCAATCCCACTCTGCCTGGGAACCTGCACTCCACTCAGCCTGGGGACCTCCACTCCACTCAGCCTGGGCACATTCACTCCACTCAGCATGGGCACTTCCAATCCCACTCTGCCTGGGAACCTGCACTCCACTCAGTCTGGGCACCTCCACTCCACTCAGCCTGGGCACATTCACTCCACTCAGCCTGGGCACTTCCAATCCCACTCTGCCTGGTTACCTGCACTCCACTCAGCCTGTGCACCTCCACTCCATTCAGCCTGGGCACATTCACTCCACTCAGCCTGGGCACCTCCACTCCACTCAGCCTGGGCACATTCACTCCACTCAGCCTGGGCACCTCCACTCCACTCAGCCTGGGCACATTCACTCCACTCAGCCTTGGTACATTCACTCCACTCAGCCTGGGCACTTCCAATCCCACTCTGCCTGGGCACATTCACTCCACTCAGCCTGGGCACATTCACTCCACTCAGCCTGGGCACTTCCAGTCCCACTCTGCCTGGGAACCTGCACTCCACTCGACCTGGGCACCTCCACTCCACTCAGCCTGGGCACATTCACTCCACTCAGCCTGGGCACTTCCAATCCTCTCGGCCTGGGCACCTCCACTCCACTCAGCCTGGGCAAATTCACTCCACTCGGCCTGGGCACTTCCAATCCCAATCTGCCTGGGAACCTGCACTCCACTCAGCCTGGGAACCTGCACTCCACTCAGCCTGGGCACCTCCACTCCACTCAGCCTGGGCACATTCACTCCACTCAGCCTGGGGACTTCCAATCCCACTCTGCCTGGGAACCTGCACTCCACTCAGCCTGGGCACCTCCACTCCACTCAGCCTGGGCAAATTCACTCCACTCGGCCTGGGCACTTCCAATCCCAATCTGCCTGGGAACCTGCACTCCACTCAGCCTGGGAACCTGCACTCCACTCAGCCTGGGCACCTCCACTCCACTCAGCCTGGGCACATTCACTCCACTCAGCCTGGGCACTTCCAGTCCCACTCTGCCTGGGAACCTGCACTCCTCTCGGCCTGGGCACCTCCACTCCACTCAGCCTGGGCAAATTCACTCCACTCGGCCTGGGCACTTCCAATCCCACTCTGCCTGGGAACCTGCACTCCACTCAGCCTGGGAACCTGCACTCCACTCAGCCTGGGCACCTCCACTCCACTCAGCCTGGGCACATTCACTCCACTCAGCCTGGGGACTTCCAATCCCACTCTGCCTGGGAACCTGCACTCCACTCAGCCTGGGCACCTCCACTCCACTCAGCCTGGGCAAATTCACTCCACTCGGCCTGGGCACTTCCAATCCCACTCTGCCTGGGAACCTGCACTCCACTCAGCCTGGGCACCTCCACTCCATTCAGCCTGGGTACATTCACTCCACTCAGCCTGGGCACTTCCAGTCCCACTCTGCCTGGGAACCTGCACTCCACTCAGCCTGGGCTCCTCCTCTCCACTCAGCCTGGGCACATTCACTCCACTCAGCCTGGGCACATTCACTCCACTCAGCCTGGGCACTTCCAGTCCCACTCTGCCTGGGAACCTGCACTCCACTCGACCTGGGCACCTCCACTCCACTCAGCCTGGGCACATTCACTCCACTCAGCCTGGTCAATTCCAATCCCACTCTGCCTGGGAACCTGCACTCCACTCAGCCTGGGCTCCTCCTCTCCACTCAGCCTGGGCACATTCACTCCACTCAGCCTGGGCACATTCACTCCACTCGGCCTGGGCACTTCCAATCCCACTCTGCCTGGGAACCTGCACTCCACTCAGCCTGGGCACCTCCACTCCATTCAGCCTGGGTACATTCACTCCACTCAGCCTGGGCACTTCCAGTCCCACTCTGCCTGGGAACCTGCACTCCACTCAGCCTGGGCTCCTCCTCTCCACTCAGCCTGGGCACATTCACTCCACTCAGCCTGGGCACATTCACTCCACTCAGCCTGGGCACTTCCAGTCCCACTCTGCCTGGGAACCTGCACTCCACTCGACCTGGGCACCTCCACTCCACTCAGCCTGGGCACCTCCACTCCACTCAGCCTGGGCACTTCCAGTCCCACTCTGCCTGGGAACCTGCACTCCTCTCGGCCTGGGCACCTCCTCTCCACTCAGCCTGGGCACATTCACTCCACTCAGCCTGGGCACATTCACTCCACTCAGCCTGGGCACTTCCAGTCCCACTCTGCCTGGGAACCTGCACTCCACTCGACCTGGGCACCTCCACTCCACTCAGCCTGGGCACATTCACTCCACTCAGCCTGGGCACTTCCAATCCCACTCTGCCTGGGAACCTGCACTCCACTCAGTCTGGGCACCTCCACTCCACTCAGCCTGGGCACATTCACTCCACTCAGCCTGGGCACTTCCAATCCCACTCTGCCTGGTTACCTGCACTCCACTCAGCCTGTGCACCTCCACTCCATTCAGCCTGGGCACCTTCACTCCACTCATCCTGGGCACTTCCAGTCCCACTCTGCCTGGGAACCTGCACTCCACTCGGCCTGGGCACCTCCACTCCACTCAGCCTGGGTACATTCACTCCATTCAGCCTGGGCACTTCCAATCCCACTCTGCCTGGGAACCTGCACTCCACTCAGCCTGGGCACCTCCACTCCACTCAGCCTGGGCACATTCACTCCACTCAGCCTTGGCACTTCCAGTCCCACTCTGCCAGGGAACCCCAACTCCACTCAGCCTGGTCACCTCCACTCCACTCAGCCTGGGCACATTCACTCCACTCAGCCTTGGCACTTCCAGTCCCACTCTGCCAGGGAACCCCAACTCCACTCAGCCTGGGCACCTCCACTCCCCTCAGCCTGGGCACATTCACTCCACTCAGCCTGGGCACTTCCAGTCCCACTCTGCCCAGGAACCTCCACTCCCACTCTGCCTGGGAACCTCCGCTACTCCTCTCCACACCCGGCTCTCCACCCGACTCGCGGTGGCCCACTCTTAAGCCCCCCCGCCGCAAGTTATAGGCTCATTGCCCGGGCGGAAAGTGAACCGCGGAACTGTGCCCCGCCCTCAATTCTCGTCCGATCAAAAAGCGGTTTGGACCCGTTCTCCTGGGCGGCCTCGCAGCCCTTCCCGACCCAGCCAGTAAGCTCCAAGGGGCCGCCCCGAGCAGGGGGAGGTGTGACACTTGACGCTTTGGCGCAACGGTGCCCGCGCCACGAGCCAAAAAGCGCCCCCCTCTCTCCGCGCCCATTCAAGGCAATGGGGAAACGCACGTTTCGGGCTCCGGCGGCCGGGCACATTCACTCCACTCTGTCTAGGCACATTGACTCCCATTCAGCCTGGGCACCTGCACTCCACTCAGCCTGGGCACTTCCAGTCCCACTCTGCCTGGGAACCTGCACTCCACTCAGCCTGGGCACCTCCACTCCACTCAGCCTGGGCACATTCACTCCACTCAGCCTTGGCACTTCCAGTCCCACTCTGCCAGGGAACCCCAACTTCACTCAGCCTGGGCACCTCCACTCCACTCAGCCTGGGCACATTCACTCCACTCAGCCTGGGCACTTCCAGTCCACTCAGCCTGGGCTCATTCACTCCACTCAGCCTGGGCACATTCACTCCACTCAGCCTGGGTACATTCACTCCACTCAGCCTGGGCACTTCCAGTCCCACTCTGCCTGGGAACCTGCACTCCACCCAGCCTGGGCACCTCCTCTCCACTCAGCCTGGGCACATTCACTCCACTCAGCCTTGGCACATTCACTCCACTCAGCCTGGGCACATTCACTCCACTCAGCCTGGGCACTTCCAGTCCCACTTTGCCTGGGAACCTCCACTCCCACTCTGCCTGGGCACCTCCACCTCACTCAGCTTGGGCACTTTCACTCCACTCAGCCTTGGCACTTCCAGTCCCACTCTGCCAGGGAACCCCTACTCCACTCAGCCTGGGCACCTCCACTCCACTCAGCCTGGGCACATTCACTCCACTCAGCCTGGGCACTTCCAGTCCCACTCTGCCAGGGAACCCCAACTCCACTCAGCCTGGGCACCTCCACTCCACTCAGCCTGGGCACATTCACTCCACTCAGCCTCGGCACTTACAATCCCACTCTGCCTGGGAACCTGCACTCCACTCAGCCTGGGCTCCTCCTCTCCACTCAGCCTGGGCACATTCACTCCACTCAGCCTGGGCACATTCACTCCACTCAGCCTGGGCACTTCCAGTCCCACTCTGCCTGGGAACCTGCACTCCACTCGGCCTGCGCACCTCCACTCCACTCAGCCTGGGCACATTCACTCCACTCAGCCTGGGCACTTCCAATCCCACTCTGCCTGGGAACCTGCACTCCACTCAGCCTGGGCACCTCCACTCCACTCAGCCTGGGCACATTCACTCCACTCAGCCTGGGGACTTCCAATCCCACTCTGCCTGGGAACCTGCACTCCACTCAGCCTGGGCACCTCCACTCCACTCAGCCTGGGTACATTCACTCCACTCAGCCTGGGCACTTCCAGTCCCACTCTGCCTGGGAACCGGCACTCCACTCAGCCTGGGCTCCTCCTCTCCACTCAGCCTGGGCACATTCACTCCACTCAGCCTGGGCACATTCACTCCACTCAGCCTGGGCACATTCACTCCACTCAGCCTGGGCACTTCCAGTCCCACTCAGCCTGGGAACCTGCACTCCACTCGGCCTGGGCACCTCCACTCCACTCAGCCTGGGCACATTCACTCCACTCAGCCTGGGCACTTCCAATCCCACTCTGCCTGGGAACCTGCACTCCACTCAGCCTGGGCACCTCCACTCCACTCAGCCTGGGCACATTCACTCCACTCAGCCTGGGCACTTCCAATCCCACTCTGCCTCGGAACCTGCACTCCACTCAGCCTGGGCACCTCCACTCCACTCAGCCTGGGCACATTCACTCCACTCAGCCTGGGCACTTCCAATCCCACTCTGCCAGGGAACCCCAACTCCACTCAGCCTGGTCACCTCCACTCCACTCAGCCTGGGCACATTCACTCCACTCAGCCTTGGCACTTCCAGTCCCACTCTGCCAGGGAATCCCAACTCCACTCAGCCTGGTCACCTCCACTCCACTCAGCCTGGGCACCTCCACTCCACTCAGCCTGGGCACATTCACTCCACTCAGCCTTGGTACATTCACTCCACTCAGCCTGGGCACTTCCAATCCCACTCTGCCTGGGAACATGCACTCCACTCAGCCTGGGCACCTCCACTCCACTCAGCCTGGGCACTTCCAGTCCCACTCTGCCTGGGAACCTGCACTCCACTCGACCTGGGCACCTCCACTCCACTCAGCCTGGGCACATTCACTCCACTCAGCCTGGGCACTTCCAATCCCACTCTGCCTGGGAACCTGCACTCCACTCAGCCTGGGCTCCTCCTCTCCACTCAGCCTGGGCACATTCACTCCACTCAGCCTGGGCACATTCACTCCACTCAGCCTGGGCACATTCACTCCACTCAGCCTGGGCACTTCCAGTCCCACTCTGCCTGGGAACCTGCACTCCACTCGACCTGGGCACCTCCACTCCACTCAGCCTGGGCACATTCACTCCACTCAGCCTGGGCACTTCCAATCCCACTCTGCCTGGGAACCTGCACTCCACTCAGCCTGGGCACCTCCACTCCACTCAGCCTGGGCACATTCACTCCACTCAGCATGGGCACTTCCAATCCCACTCTGCCTGGGAACCTGCACTCCACTCAGTCTGGGCACCTCCACTCCACTCAGCCTGGGCACATTCACTCCACTCAGCCTGGGCACTTCCAATCCCACTCTGCCTGGTTACCTGCACTCCACTCAGCCTGTGCACCTCCACTCCATTCAGCCTGGGCACATTCACTCCACTCAGCCTGGGCACTTCCAATCCCACTCTGCCTGGGAACCTGCACTCCACTCAGCCTGGGCACCTCCACTCCACTCAGCCTGGGCACATTCACTCCACTCAGCCTTGGCACTTCCAGTCCCACTCTGCCAGGGAACCCCAACTCCACTCAGCCTGGGCACCTCCACTCCACTCAGCCTGGGCACTTTCACTCCACTCAGCCTGGACATTTCCAGTCCCACTCTGCCTGGGAACCTGCACTCCACTCAGCCTGGGCACCTCCACTCCATTCAGCCTGGGCACCTTCACTCCACTCAACCTGGGCACTTCCAGTCCCACTCAGCCTGGGCTCCTCCTCTCCACTCAGCCTGGGCACATTCACTCCACTCAGCCTGGGCACATTCACTCCACTCAGCCTGGGCACTTCCAGTCCCACTCTGCCTGGGAACCTGAACTCCACTCGACCTGGGCACCTCCACTCCACTCAGCCTGGGCACATTCACTCCACTCAGCCTGGGCACTTCCAATCCCACTCTGCCTGGGAACCTGCACTCCACTCAGCCTGGGGACCTCCACTCCACTCAGCCTGGGCACATTCACTCCACTCAGCATGGGCACTTCCAATCCCACTCTGCCTGGGAACCTGCACTCCACTCAGTCTGGGCACCTCCACTCCACTCAGCCTGGGCACATTCACTCCACTCAGCCTGGGCACTTCCAATCCCACTCTGCCTGGTTACCTGCACTCCACTCAGCCTGTGCACCTCCACTCCATTCAGCCTGGGCACATTCACTCCACTCAGCCTGGGCACCTCCACTCCACTCAGCCTGGGCACATTCACTCCACTCAGCCTGGGCACCTCCACTCCACTCAGCCTGGGCACATTCACTCCACTCAGCCTTGGTACATTCACTCCACTCAGCCTGGGCACTTCCAATCCCACTCTGCCTGGGCACATTCACTCCACTCAGCCTGGGCACATTCACTCCACTCAGCCTGGGCACTTCCAGTCCCACTCTGCCTGGGAACCTGCACTCCACTCGACCTGGGCACCTCCACTCCACTCAGCCTGGGCACATTCACTCCACTCAGCCTGGGCACTTCCAATCCTCTCGGCCTGGGCACCTCCACTCCACTCAGCCTGGGCAAATTCACTCCACTCGGCCTGGGCACTTCCAATCCCAATCTGCCTGGGAACCTGCACTCCACTCAGCCTGGGAACCTGCACTCCACTCAGCCTGGGCACCTCCACTCCACTCAGCCTGGGCACATTCACTCCACTCAGCCTGGGGACTTCCAATCCCACTCTGCCTGGGAACCTGCACTCCACTCAGCCTGGGCACCTCCACTCCACTCAGCCTGGGCAAATTCACTCCACTCGGCCTGGGCACTTCCAATCCCAATCTGCCTGGGAACCTGCACTCCACTCAGCCTGGGAACCTGCACTCCACTCAGCCTGGGCACCTCCACTCCACTCAGCCTGGGCACATTCACTCCACTCAGCCTGGGGACTTCCAATCCCACTCTGCCTGGGAACCTGCACTCCACTCAGCCTGGGCACCTCCACTCCACTCAGCCTGGGCAAATTCACTCCACTCGGCCTGGGCACTTCCAATCCCACTCTGCCTGGGAACCTGCACTCCACTCAGCCTGGGCACCTCCACTCCATTCAGCCTGGGTACATTCACTCCACTCAGCCTGGGCACTTCCAGTCCCACTCTGCCTGGGAACCTGCACTCCACTCAGCCTGGGCTCCTCCTCTCCACTCAGCCTGGGCACATTCACTCCACTCAGCCTGGGCACATTCACTCCACTCAGCCTGGGCACTTCCAGTCCCACTCTGCCTGGGAACCTGCACTCCACTCGACCTGGGCACCTCCACTCCACTCAGCCTGGGCACATTCACTCCACTCAGCCTGGGCACTTCCAATCCCACTCTGCCTGGGAACCTGCACTCCACTCAGCCTGGGCTCCTCCTCTCCACTCAGCCTGGGCACATTCACTCCACTCAGCCTGGGCACATTCACTCCACTCAGCCTGGGCACTTCCAGTCCCACTCTGCCTGGGAACCTGCACTCCACTCGACCTGGGCACCTCCACTCCACTCAGCCTGGGCACATTCACTCCACTCAGCCTGGGCACTTCCAATCCCACTCTGCCTGGGAACCTGCACTCCACTCAGCCTGGGCACCTCCACTCCACTCAGCCTGGGCACATTCACTCCACTCAGCATGGGCACTTCCAATCCCACTCTGCCTGGGAACCTGCACTCCACTCAGTCTGGGCACCTCCACTCCACTCAGCCTGGGCACATTCACTCCACTCAGCCTGGGCACTTCCAATCCCACTCTGCCTGGTTACCTGCACTCCACTCAGCCTGTGCACCTCCACTCCATTCAGCCTGGGCACATTCACTCCACTCAGCCTGGGCACTTCCAATCCCACTCTGCCTGGGAACCTGCACTCCACTCAGCCTGGGCACCTCCACTCCACTCAGCCTGGGCACATTCACTCCACTCAGCCTTGGCACTTCCAGTCCCACTCTGCCAGGGAACCCCAACTCCACTCAGCCTGGGCACCTCCACTCCACTCAGCCTGGGCACTTTCACTCCACTCAGCCTGGACATTTCCAGTCCCACTCTGCCTGGGAACCTGCACTCCACTCAGCCTGGGCACCTCCACTCCATTCAGCCTGGGCACCTTCACTCCACTCAACCTGGGCACTTCCAGTCCCACTCAGCCTGGGCTCCTCCTCTCCACTCAGCCTGGGCACATTCACTCCACTCAGCCTGGGCACATTCACTCCACTCAGCCTGGGCACTTCCAGTCCCACTCTGCCTGGGAACCTGAACTCCACTCGACCTGGGCACCTCCACTCCACTCAGCCTGGGCACATTCACTCCACTCAGCCTGGGCACTTCCAATCCCACTCTGCCTGGGAACCTGCACTCCACTCAGCCTGGGGACCTCCACTCCACTCAGCCTGGGCACATTCACTCCACTCAGCATGGGCACTTCCAATCCCACTCTGCCTGGGAACCTGCACTCCACTCAGTCTGGGCACCTCCACTCCACTCAGCCTGGGCACATTCACTCCACTCAGCCTGGGCACTTCCAATCCCACTCTGCCTGGTTACCTGCACTCCACTCAGCCTGTGCACCTCCACTCCATTCAGCCTGGGCACATTCACTCCACTCAGCCTGGGCACTTCCAATCCCACTCTGCCTGGGAACCTGCACTCCACTCAGCCTGGGCACCTCCACTCCACTCAGCCTGGGCACATTCACTCCACTCAGCCTTGGCACTTCCAGTCCCACTCTGCCAGGGAACCCCAACTCCACTCAGCCTGGGCACCTCCACTCCACTCAGCCTGGGCACTTTCACTCCACTCAGCCTGGACATTTCCAGTCCCACTCTGCCTGGGAACCTGCACTCCACTCAGCCTGGGCACCTCCACTCCATTCAGCCTGGGCACCTTCACTCCACTCATCCTGGGCACTTCCAGTCCCACTCAGCCTGGGCACATTCACTCCACTCAGCCTGGGCACTTCCAGTCCCACTCAGCCTGGGAACCTGCACTCCACTCGGCCTGGGCACCTCCACTCCACTCAGCCTGGGCACATTCACTCCACTCAGCCTGGGCACTTCCAATCCCACTCTGCCTGGGAACCTGCACTCCACTCAGCCTGGGCACCTCCACTCCACTCAGCCTGGGCACATTCACTCCACTCAGCCTGGGCACTTCCAATCCCACTCTGCCTCGGAACCTGCACTCCACTCAGCCTGGGCACCTCCACTCCACTCAGCCTGGGCACATTCACTCCACTCAGCCTGGGCACTACCAATCCCACTCTGCCAGGGAACCCCAACTCCACTCAGCCTGGTCACCTCCACTCCACTCAGCCTGGGCACATTCACTCCACTCAGCCTTGGCACTTCCAGTCCCACTCTGCCAGGGAATCCCAACTCCACTCAGCCTGGGCACCTCCACTCCACTCAGCCTGGGCACATTCACTCCACTCAGCCTGGGTACATTCACTCCACTCAGCCTGGGCACTTCCAATCCCACTCTGCCTGGGAACCTGCACTCCACTCAGCCTGGGCACCTCCACTCCACTCAGCCTGGGCACTTCCAGTCCCACTCTGCCTGGGAACCTGCACTCCTCTCGGCCTGGGCACCTCCACTCCACTCAGCCTGGGCAAATTCACTCCACTCGGCCTGGGCACTTCCAATCCCACTCTGCCTGGGAACCTGCACTCCACTCAGCCTGGGAACCTGCACTCCACTCAGCCTGGGCACCTCCACTCCACTCAGCCTGGGCACATTCACTCCACTCAGCCTGGGGACTTCCAATCCCACTCTGCCTGGGAACCTGCACTCCACTCAGCCTGGGCACCTCCACTCCACTCAGCCTGGGCAAATTCACTCCACTCGGCCTGGGCACTTCCAATCCCACTCTGCCTGGGAACCTGCACTCCACTCAGCCTGGGCACCTCCACTCCATTCAGCCTGGGTACATTCACTCCACTCAGCCTGGGCACTTCCAGTCCCACTCTGCCTGGGAACCTGCACTCCACTCAGCCTGGGCTCCTCCTCTCCACTCAGCCTGGGCACATTCACTCCACTCAGCCTGGGCACATTCACTCCACTCAGCCTGGGCACTTCCAGTCCCACTCTGCCTGGGAACCTGCACTCCACTCGACCTGGGCACCTCCACTCCACTCAGCCTGGGCTCATTCACTCCACTCAGCCTGGGCACTTCCAATCCCACTCTGCCTGGGAACCTGCACTCCACTCAGCCTAGGCTCCTCCTCTCCACTCAGCCTGGGCACATTCACTCCACTCAGCCTGGGCACCTCCACTCCACTCAGCCTGGGCACATTCACTCCACTCAGCCTTGGCACTTCCAGTCCCACTCTGCCAGGGAATCCCAACTCCACTCAGCCTGGGCACCTCCACTCCACTCAGCCTGGGCACATTCACTCCACTCAGCCTGGGTAAATTCACTCCACTCAGCCTGGGCACTTCCAATCCCACTCTGCCTGGGAACCTGCACTCCACTCAGCCTGGGCACCTCCACTCCACTCAGCCTGGGCACTTCCAGTCCCACTCTGCCTGGGAACCTGCACTCCTCTCGGCCTGGGCACCTCCACTCCACTCAGCCTGGGCAAATTCACTCCACTCGGCCTGGGCACTTCCAATCCCACTCTGCCTGGGAACCTGCACTCCACTCAGCCTGGGCACCTCCACTCCATTCAGCCTGGGTACATTCACTCCACTCAGCCTGGGCACTTCCAGTCCCACTCTGCCTGGGAACCTGCACTCCACTCAGCCTGGGCTCCTCCTCTCCACTCAGCCTGGGCACATTCACTCCACTCAGCCTGGGCACATTCACTCCACTCTGCCTGGGCACATTCACTCCACTCAGCCTGGGCACTTCCAGTCCCACTCTGCCTGGGAACCTGCACTCCACTCGGCCTGGGCACCTCCACTCCACTCAGCCTGGGCACCTTCACTCCACTCAGCCTGGGCACTTCCAATCCCACTCTGCCTGGGAACCTGCACTCCACTCAGCCTGGGCACCTCCACTCCACTCAGCCTGGGCATATTCACTCCACTCAGCCTGGGGACTTCCAATCCCACTCTGCCTGGGAACCTGCACTCCACTCAGCCTGGGCACCTCCACTCCACTCAGCCTGGGCACATTCACTCCACTCAGCCTGGGCACTTCCAATCCCACTCTGCCTGGGAACCTGCACTCCACTCAGCCTGGGCACCTCCACTCCATTCAGCCTGGGCACATTCACTCCACTCAGCCTGGGCACTTCCAGTCCCACTCTGCCCAGGAACCTCCACTCCCACTCTGCCTGGGAACCTCCGCTACTCCTCTCCACACCCGGCTCTCCACCCGACTCGTGGGGGCCCACTCTTAAGCCCCCCCGCCGCAAGTTATAGGCCCATTGCCCGGGCGGAAAGTGAACCGCGGAACTGTGCCCCGCCCTCAATTCTCGTCCGATCGGAACGCGGTTTGGACCCGTTCTCCTGGGCGGCCTCGCAGCCCCTCCCGACCAAGCCAGTTAGCTCCAAAAGGCCGCCCCGAGCACGGGGAGGTGTGACACTTGACGCTTTGGCACAACGGTGCCCGCGCCACGAGCCAAAAAGCGCCCCCCTCTCTCCGCGCCCATTCAAGGCAATGGGGAAACGCACGTTTCGGGCTCCGGCGGCCGGGCACATTCACTCCACTCTGTCTAGGCACATTGACTCCCATTCAGCCCTAGCACCTCCACTCCACTCAGCCTGGGCACTTCCAGTCCCACTCGGCCTGGGCACCTCCACTCCACTCAGCCTGGGCAAATTCACTGCACTCAGCCTGGGCACTTCCAATCCCACTCTGCCTGGGAACCTGCACTCCACTCAGCCTGGGCACCTGCACTCCACTCAGCGTGGGTACATTCACTCCACTCAGCCTGGGCACTTCCAGTCCCACTCTGCCAGGGAACCCCAACTCCACTCAGCCTGGGCACCTCCAATCCACTCAGCCTGGGCACATTCACTCCACTCAGCCTGGGTACATTAACTCCACTCAGCCTCGGCACTTCCAATCCCACTCTGCCTGGGAACCTGCACTCCACTCAGCCTGGGCACTTCCACTCCACTCAGCCTGGGCACTTCCAGTCCCACTCTGCCTGGGAACCTGCACTCCACTCGGCCTGGGCACCTCCACTCCACTCAGCCTGGGCAAATTCACTCCACTCAGCCTGGGCACATTCACTCCACTCAGCCTTGGCACTTCCAGTCCCACTCTGCCAGGGAACCCCAACTCCACTCAGCCTGGTCACCTCCACTCCACTCAGCCTGGGCACATTCACTCCACTCAGCCTGGGTACATTCACTCCACTCAGCCTCGGCACTTCCAATCCCACTCTGCCTGGGAACCTGCACTCCACTCAGCCTGGGCACTTCCACTCCACTCAGCCTGGGCACTTCCAGTCCCACTCTGCCTGGGTACATTCACTCCACTCAGCCTGGGCACTTCCAGTCCCACTCTGCCTGGGAACCTGCACTCCACTCAGCCTGGGCACCTCCTCTCCACTCAGCCTGGGCACATTCACTCCACTCAGCCTGGGCACATTCACTCCACTCAGCCTGGGCACATTCACTCCACTCAGCCTGGGCACTTCCAGTCCCACTCTGCCCAGGAACCTCCACTCCCACTCTGCCTTGGCACCTCCACTCCACTCAGCCTGGGCACATTCACTCCACTCAGCCTTGGCACTTCCAGTCCCACTCTGCCAGGGAACCCCAACTCCACTCAGCCTGGGCACCTCCACTCCACTCAGCCTGGGCACATTCACTCCACTCAGCCTGGGCACTTCCAATCCCACTCTGCCTCGGAACCTGCACTCCACTCAGCCTGGGCACCTCCACTCCACTCAGCCTGGGCACATTCACTCCACTCAGCCTGGGCACTTCCAATCCCACTCTGCCAGGGAACCCCAACTCCACTCAGCCTGGTCACCTCCACTCCACTCAGCCTGGGCACATTCACTCCACTCAGCCTTGGCACTTCCAGTCCCACTCTGCCAGGGAACCCCAACTCCACTCAGCCTGGGCACCTCCACTCCACTCAGCCTGGGCACATTCACTCCACTCAGCCTGGGTACATTCACTCCACTCAGCCTCGGCACTTCCAATCCCACTCTGCCTGGGAACCTGCACTCCACTCAGCCTGGGCACTTCCACTCCACTCAGCCTGGGCACTTCCAGTCCCACTCTGCCTGGGACCTCCACTCCACTCGGCCTGGGCACCTCCACTCCACTCAGCCTGGGCAAATTCACTCCACTCAGCCTGGGCACTTCCAATCCCACTCTGCCAGGGAACCTGCACTCCACTCAGCCTTGGCACCTCCACTCCATTCAGCCTGGGTACATTCACTCCACTCAGCCTGGGAACTTCCAGTCCCACTCTGCCTGGGAACCTGCACTCCACCCAGCCTGGGCACCTCCTCTCCACTCAGCCTGGGCACATTCACTCCACTCAGCCTGGGCACATTCACTCCACTCAGCCTGGGCACATTCACTCCACTCAGCCTGGGCACTTCCAGTCCCACTCTGCCTGGGAACCTCCACTCCCACTCTGCCTGGGCACCTCCACCTCACTCAGCTTGGGCACATTCACTCCACTCAGCCTTGGCACTTCCAGTCCCACTCTGCCAGGGAACCCCTACTCCACTCAGCCTGGGCACCTCCACTCCACTCAGCCTGGGCACATTCACTCCACTCAGCCTGGGCACTTCCAGTCCCACTCTGCCTGGGAACCTGCACTCCACTCAGCCTGGGCACCTCCACTCCATTCAGCCTGGGCACCTCCACTCCACTCAGCCTGGGCACATTCACTCCACTCAGCCTGGGCACTTCCAGTCCCACTCTGCCTGGGAACCTGCACTCCACTCGGCCTGGGCACCTCCACTCCACTCAGCCTGGGCACTTCCAGTCCCACTCTGCCCAGGAACCTCCACTCCCACTCTGCCTGGGCACCTCCACTCCACGCAGCCTGGGCACATTCGCTCCACTCAGCCTTGGCACTTCCAGTCCCACTCTGTCAGGGAACCCCAACTCCACTCAGCCTGGGCACCTCCACTCCACTCAGCCTGGGCACATTCACTCCACTCAGCTTGGGCACTTCCTGTCCCACTCTGCCTGGGAACCTGCACTCCACTCAGCCTGGCCACCTCCACTCCATTCAACCTGGGCACATTCACTCCACTCAGCCTGGGCACTTCCAGTCCCACTCTGCCTGGGAACCTGCACTCCACTCAGCCTGGGCACCTCCACTCCATTCAGCCTGGGCACCTCCACTCCACTCAGCCTGGGCACATTCACTCCACTCAGCCTGGGCACTTCCAGTCCCACTCTGCCTGGGAACCTGCACTCCACTCGGCCTGTGCACCTCCACTCCACTCAGCCTGGGCACATTCACTCCACTCAGCCTGGGCACTTCCAGTCCCACTCTGCCTGGGAACCTCCACTCCCACTCTGCCTGGGCACCTCCACCTCTCTCAGCTTGGGCACATTCACTCCAATCAGCCTTGGCACTTCCAGTCTCACTCTGCCAGGGAACCCCTACTCCACTCAGCCTGGGCACCTCCACTCCACTCAGCCTGGGCACATTCACTCCACTCAGCCTGGGCACTTCCAGTCCCACTCTGCCTGGGAACCTGCACTCCACTCAGCCTGGGCACCTCCACTCCATTCAGCCTGGGAACCTCCACTCTATCAGCCTGGGCACATTCACTCCACTCAGCCTGGGCACTTCCAGTCCCACTCTGCCTGGGAACCTGCACTCCACTCGGCCTGGGCACCTCCACTCCACTCAGCCTGGGCACTTCCAGTCCCACTCTGCCCAGGAACCTCCACTCCCACTCTGCCTGGGCACTTCCACTCCACTCAGCCTGGGCACATTCACTCCACTCAGCCTTGGCACTTCCAGTCCCACTCTGGCAGGGAACCCCAACTCCACTCAGCCTGGGCACCTCCACTCCACTCAGCCTGGGTACATTCACTCCATTCAGCCTGGGCACTTCCAATCCCACTCTGCCTGGGAACCTGCACTCCACTCAGCCTGGGCACCTCCGCTACTCCTCTCTACACCCGGCTCTCCACCCGACTCGCGGGGGCCCAATCTTAAGCCCCCCCGCCGCAAGTTATAGGCCCATTGCCCGGGCGGAAAGTGAACCGCGGAACTGTGCCCCGCCCTCAATTTTCGTAAGATCGGAACGCGGTTTGGACCCGTTCTCCTGGGCGGCCTCGCAGCCCCTCCCGACCCAGCCAGTTAGCTCCAAGGGGCCGCCCCGAGCACGGGGAGGTGTGACACTTGACGCTTTTGCGCAACAGTGCCCGCGCCACGAGCCAAAAAGCGCCCCCCTCTCTCAGCGCCCATTCAAGGCAATGGGGAAACGCACGTTTCGGGCTCCGGCGGCCGGGCACATTCACTCCACTCTGTCTAGGCACATTGACTCCCATTCAGCCTGGGCACATTCACTCCACTCCGCCTGGGCACTTCCAGTCGCACTCTGCCTGGGAACCTGCACTCCACTCGGCCTGGGCACCTCCACTCCACTCAGCCAGGGCACATTCACTCCACTCAGCCTGGGCACTTCCAATCCCACTCTGCCTGGGAACCTGCACTCCACTCAGCCTGGGTACATTCACTCCACTCAGCCTCGGCACTTCCATTCCCACTGTGCCTGGGAACCTGCACTCCACTCAGCCTGGGCACCTCCACTCCACTCAGCCTGGGCACATTCACTCCACTCAGCCTTGGCACTTCCAGTCCCACTCTGCCAGGGAACCCCAACTCCACTCAGCCTGGGCACCGCCACTCCACTCAGCCTGGGTACATTCACTCCACTCAGCCTGGGCACTTCCAATCCCACTCTGCCTGGGAACCTGAACTCCACTCAGCCTGGGCACATTCACTCCATTCAGCCTGGGCACTTCCAATCCCACTCTGCCTGGGAACCTGCACTCCACTCGGCCTGGGCACCTCCACTCCACTCAGCCTGGGTACATTCACTCCATTCAGCCTGGGCACTTCCAATCCCACTCTGCCTGGGAACCTGCACTCCACTCAGCCTGGGCACCTCCACTCCACTCAGCCTGGGCACATTCACTCCACTCAGCCTTGGCACTTCCAGTCCCACTCTGCCAGGGAACCCCAACTCCACTCAGCCTGGGCACCTCCACTCCACTCAGCCTGGGCACATTCACTCCACTCAGGCTTGGCACTTCCAGTCCCACTCTGCCAGGGAACCCCAACTCCACTCAGCCTGGGCACCTCCACTCCACTCAGCCTGGGCACATTCACTCCACTCAGCCTTGGCACTTCCAGTCCCACTCTGCCAGGGAACCCCAACTCCACTCAGCCTGGGCACCGCCACTCCACTCAGCCTGGGTACATTCACTCCACTCAACCTGGGCACTTCCAATCCCACTCTGCCTGGGAACCTGCACTCCACTCAGCCTGGGCACATTCACTCCATTCAGCCTGGGCACTTCCAATCCCACTCTGCCTGGGAACCTGCACTCCACTCGGCCTGGGCACCTCCACTCCACTCAGCCTGGGTACATTCACTCCATTCAGCCTGGGAACTTCCAATCCCACTCTGCCTGGGAACCTGCACTCCACTCAGCCTGGGCACCTCCACTCCACTCAGCCTGGGCACATTCACTCCACTCAGCCTTGGCACTTCCAGTCCCACTCTGCCAGGGAACCCCAACTCCACTCAGCCTGGGCACCTCCACTCCATTCAGCCTGGGTACATTCACTCCACTCAGTCTGGGCACTTCCAGTCCCACTCTGCCTGGGAACCTGCACTCCACTCAGCCTGGGCACCTCCACTCCACTCAGCCTGGGCACATTCACTCCACTCAGCCTTGGCACTTCCAGGCCCACTCTGCCAGGGAACCCCAACTCCACTCAGCCTGGGCACCTCCACTCCACTCAGCCTGGGTACATTCACTCCACTCAGCCTGGGCACTTCCAGTCCCACTCTGCCTGGGAACCTGCACTCCACTCGGCCTGGGGACTTCCATTCCACTCAGCCTGGGCACATTCACTCCACTCAGCCTGGGCACTTCCAGTCCCACTCTGCCTGGGAACCTGCACTCCACTCAGCCTGGGTACATTCACTCCACTCAGCCTCGGCACTTCCATTCCCACTGTGCCTGGGAACCTGCACTCCACTCAGCCTGGGCACCTCCACTCCACTCAGCCTGGGCACATTCACTCCACTCAGCCTTTGCACTTCCAGTCCCACTCTGCCAGGGAACCCCAACTCCACTCAGCCTGGGCACCGCCACTCCACTCAGCCTGGGTACATTCACTCCACTCAGCCTGGGCACTTCCAATCCCACTCTGCCTTGGAACCTGCACTCCACTCAGCCTGGGCACATTCACTCCATTCAGCCTGGGCACTTCCAATCCCACTCTGCCTGGGAACCTGCACTCCACTCGGCCTGGGCACCTCCACTCCACTCAGCCTGGGTACATTCACTCCATTCAGCCTGGGCACTTCCAATCCCACTCTGCCTGGGAACCTGCACTCCACTCAGCCTGGGCACCTCCACTCCACTCAGCCTGGGCACATTCACTCCACTCAGCCTTGGCACTTCCAGTCCCACTCTGCCAGGGAACCCCAACTCCACTCAGCCTGGGCACCTCCACTCCACTCAGCCTGGGCACATTCACTCCACTCAGGCTTGGCACTTCCAGTCCCACTCTGCCAGGGAACCCCAACTCCACTCAGCCTGGGCACCTCCACTCCACTCAGCCTGGGCACATTCACTCAGCCTGGGCACTTCCAGTCCCACTCTGCCCAGGAACCTCCACTCCCACTCTTCCTGGGAACCTCCGCTACTCCTCTCCACACCCGGCTCTCCACCCGACTCGCGGGGGCCCACTCTTAAGCCCCCCCGCCGCAAGTTATAGGCCCTTTGCCCGGGCGGAAAGTGAACCGCGGAACTGTGCCCCGCCCTCAATTCTCGTCCGATCGGAACGCGGTTTGGACCCGTTCTCCTGGGCGGCCTCGCAGCCGCTCCCGACCCGGCCAGTTAGTTCCAAGGGGCCGCCCCGAGCACGGGGAGGTGTGACACTTGACGCTTTGGCGCAACGGTGCCCGCGCCACGAGGCAAAAAGCGCCCCCCTCTCTCCGCGCCCATTCAAGGCAATGGGGAAACGCACGTTTCGGGCTCCGGCGGCCGGGCACATTCACTCCACTCTGTCTAGGCACATTGACTCCCATTCAGCCTGGGCACCTCCACTCCACTCGGCCTGGGCACTTCCAGTCCCACTCTGCCTGGGAACCTGCACTCCACTCCGCCTGGGCACCTCCACTCCACTCGGCCTGGGCACCTCCACTCCACTCAGCCTGGGCACATTCACTCCACTAAGCCTGGGCACTTCCAATCCTACTCTGCCTGGGAACCTGCACTCCACTCAGCCTTGGCACCTCCACTCCACTGAGCCTGGGCACATTCACTCCACTCAGCCTGGGCACTTCCAGTCCCTCTCTGCCTCGGAACCTGCACTCCACTCGGCCTGGGCACCTCCACTCCACTCAGCCTGGGCACATTCACTCCACTCAGCCTGGGCACTTCCAATCCCACTCTGCCTGGGAACCTGCACTCCACTCAGCCTGGGCACCTCCACTCCACTGAGCCTGAGCACATTCACTCCACTCAGCCTGGCCACTTCCAGTCCCACTCTGCCTCGGAACCTGCACTCCACTCGGCCTGGGCACCTCCACTCCACTCAGCCTGGGCACATTCACTCCACTCAGCCTGGGCACTTCCAATCCCACTCTGCCTGGGAACCTGCACTCCACTCAGCCTGGGCACCTCCACTCCATTCAGTCTGGGTACATTCACTCCACTCAGCCTGGGCACTTCCAGTCCCACTCTGCCTGGGAACCTGCACTCCACTCAGCCTGGGCACCTCCACTCCATTCAGCCTGGGTACATTCACTCCACTCAGCCTGGACACATCCAGTCTCACTCTGCCTGGGAACCTGCACTCCACTCGGCCTGGGCACTTCCACTCCACTCAGCCTGGGCACATTCACTCCACTCAGCCTGGGCACTTCCAATCCCACTCTGCCTGGGAACCTGCACTCCACTCAGCCTGGGCACCTCCACTCCATTCAGCCTGGGTACATTCACTCCACTCAGCCTGGGCACTTCCAGTCCCACTCTGCCTGGGAACCTGCACTACACTCAGCCTGGGCACCTCCACTCCACTCAGCCTGGGCACATTCACTCCACTCAGCCTGGGCACATTCACTCCACTCAGCCTGGGCACTTCCAGTCCCACTCTGCCCAGGAACCTCCACTCCCACTCTGCCTGGGAACCTCCGCTACTCCTCTCCACACCCGGCTCTCCACCCGACTCGCGGGGGCCCACTCTTAAGCCCCCCCCGCCGCAAGTTATAGGCCCTTTGCCCGGGCGGAAAGTGAACCGCGGAACTGTGCCCCGCCCTCAATTCTCGTCCGATCGGAACGCGGTTTGGACCCGTTCTCCTGGGCGGCCTCGCAGCCCCTTCCGACCCAGCCAGTTAGCTCCAAGGGGCCGCCCCGTGCACGGGGAGGTGTGACACTTGACGCTTTGGCGCAACGGTGCCCGCGCCACGAGCCAAAAAGCGCCCCCCTCTCTCCGCGCCCATTCAAGGCAATGGGGAAACGCACGTTTCGGGCTCCGGCAGCCGGGCACATTAACTCCACTCTGTCTGGGCACATTGACTCCCATTCAGCCTGGGCACATTCACTCCACTCAGTCTGGGCACTTCCAGTCCCACTCTGCCTGGGAACCTGCACTCCACTCAGCCTGGGCACCTCTACTCCACTCAGCCTGGGCACATTCACTCCACTCAGCCTTGGCACTTCCAGTCCCACTCTGCCAGGGAACCCTAACTCCACTCAGCCTGGGCACCTCCACTCCACTCAGCCTGGGTACATTCACTCCACTCAGCATGGGCACTTCCAGTCCCACTCTGCCTGGGAACCTGCACTCCACTCGGCCTGGGCACTTCCATTCCACTCAGACTGGGCACATTCACTCCACTCAGCCTGGGCACTTCCAATCCCACTCTGCCTGGGAACCTGCACTCCCACTCTGCCTGGGAACCTCCGCTACTCCTCTCCACACCCGGCTCTCCACCCGACTCGCGGGGGCCCACTCTTTAGCCCCCCCGCCGCAAGTTATAGGCCCTTTGCCCGGGCGGAAAGTGAACCGCGGAACTGTGCCCCGCCCTCAATTCTCGTCCGATCGGAACGCGGTTTGGACCCGTTCTCCTGGGCGGCCTCGTAGCCCCTCCCGACCCGGCCAGTTAGCTCCAAGGGGCCGCCCCGAGCCCGGGGAGGTGTGACACTTGACGCTTTTGCGCAACGGTGCCCGCGCCACGAGCCAAAAAGCGCCCCCCTCTCTCAGCGCCCATTCAAGGCAATGGGGAAACGCACGTATTGGGCTCTGGCGGCCGGGCACATTCACTCCACTCTGTCTAGGCACATTGACTCCCATTCAGCCTGGGCACATTCACTCCACTCCGCCTGGGCACTTCCAGTCCCACTCTGCCTGGGAACCTGCACTCCACTCGGCCTGGGCACCTCCACTCCACTCAGCCTGGGTACATTCACTCCACTCAGCCTGGGCACTTCCAATCCCACTCTGCCTGGGAACCTGCACTCCACTCAGCCTGGGCACCTCCACTCCATTCAGCCTGGGTACATTCACTCCACTCAGCATGGGCACTTCCAGTCCCACTCTGCCTGGGAACCTGCACTCCACTCGGCCTGGGCACTTCCATTCCACTCAGCCTGGGCACATTCACTCCACTCAGCCTTGGCACTTCCAGTCCCACTCTGCCAGGGAACCCCAACTCCACTCAGCCTGGGCACCTCCACTCCACTCAGCCTGGGCACATTCACTCCACTCAGCCTGGGTACATTCACTCCACTCAGCCTGGGCACTTCCAGTCCCACTCTGCCCAGGAACCTCCACTCCCACTCTGCCTGGGAACCTCCGCTACTCCTCTCCACACCCGGCTCTCCACCCGACTCGCGGGGGCCCACTCTTAAGCCCCCCCGCCGCAAGTTATAGGCCCATTGCCCGGGCGGAAAGTGAACCGCGGAACTGTGCCCCGCCCTCAATTTTCGTCCGATCGGAACGCGGTTTGGACCCGTTCTCCTGGGCGGCCTCGCAGCCCCTCCCGACCCAGCCAATTAGCTCCAAGGAGCGGCCCCGAGCACGGGGAGGTGTGACACTTGACGCTTTTGCGCAACAGTGCCCGCGCCAGGAGCCAAAAAGCGCCCCCATCTCTCAGCGCCCATTCAAGGCAATGGGGAAACGCACGTTTCGGTCTCCGGCGGCCGGGCACATTCACTCCACTCTGTCTAGGCACATTGACTCCCATTCAGCCTGGGCACATTCACTCCACTCCGCCTGGGCACTTCCAGTACCACTCTGCCTGGGAACCTGCACTGCACTCGGCCTGGGCACCTCCACTCCACTCAGCCAGGGCACATTCACTCCACTCAGCCTGGGCACTTCCAGTCCCACTCTGCCTGGGAACCTGCACTCCACTCAGCCTGGGCACCTCCACTCCACTCAGCCTGGGCACATTCACTCCACTCAGCCTTGGCACTTCCAGTCCCACTCTGCCAGGGAACCCCAACTCCACTCAGCCTGGGCACCTCCACTCCACTCAGCCTGGGCACATTCACTCCACTCAGCCTGGGTACATTCACTCCACTCAGCCTGGGCACTTCCAATGCCACTCTGCCTGGGAACCTGCACTCCACTCAGCCTGGGCACCTCCACTCCACTCAGCCTGGGCACTTCCAGTCCCACTCTGCCTGGGAACCTGCACTCCACTCGGCCTGGGTAACTCCACTCCACTCAGCCTGGGCACCTCCACTCCACTCGGCCTGGGCACCTCCACTCCACTCAGCCTGTGCACATTCACTCCACTCAGCCTGGGCACTTCCAATCCTACTCTGCCTGGGAACCAGCACTCCACTCAGCCTTGGCACCTCCACTCCACTGAGCCTGGGCACATTCACTCCACTCAGCCTGGGCACTTCCAGTCCCTCTCTGCCTCGGAACCTGCACTCCACTCGGCCTGGGCACCTCCACTCCACTCAGCCTGGGCACATTCACTCCACTCAGCCTGGGAACTTCCAATCCCACTCTGCCTGGGAACCTGCACTCCACTCAGCCTGGGCACCTCCACTCCACTGAGCCTGAGCACATTCACTCCACTCAGCCTGGGCACTTCCAGTCCCACTCTGCCTCGGAACCTGCACTCCACTCGGCCTGGGCACCTCCACTCCACTCAGCCTGGGCACATTCACTCCACTCAGCCTGGGCACTTCCAATCCCACTCTGCCTGGGAACCTGCACTCCACTCAGCCTGGGCACCTCCACTCCATTCAGCCTGGGTACATTCACTCCACTCAGCCTGGGTACATTCACTCCATTCAGCCTGGGCACTTCCAATGCCACTCTGCCTGGGAACCTGCACTCCACTCAGCCTGGGCACCTCCACTCCACTCAGCCTGGGCACATCCAGTCCCACTCTGCCTGGGAACCTCCACTCCCACTCTGCCTGGGCACCTCCACCTCACTCAGCTTGGGCACATTCACTCCACTCAGCCTTGGCACTTCCAGTCCCACTCTGCCAGGGAACCACTACTCCACTCAGCCTGGGCACCTCCACTCCACTCAGCCTGGGCACATTCACTCCACTCAGCCTGGGCACTTCCAGTCCCACTCTGCCTGGGAACCTGCACTCCACTCAGCCTGGGCACCTCCACTCCATTCAGTCTGGGCACCTCCACTCCACTCAGCCTGGGCACATTCACTCCACTCAGCCTGGGCACTTCCAGTCCCACTCTGCCTGGGAACCTGCACTCCACTCGGCCTGGGCACCTCCACTCCACTCAGCCTGGGCACTTCCAGTCCCACTCTGCCCAGGAACCTCCACTCCCACTCTGCCTGGGCACCTCCACTCCACTCAGCCTGGGCACATTCACTCCACTCAGCCTTGGCACTTCCAGTCCCACTCTGGCAGGGAACCCCAACTCCACTCAGCCTGGGCAGCTCCACTCCACTCAGCCTGGGCACATTCACTCCACTAAGCTTGGGCACTTCCTGTCCCACTCTGCCTGGGAACTTGCACTCCACTCAGCCTGGCCACCTCCACTCCATTCAGCCTGGGCACATTCACTCCACTCAGCCTGGGCACTTCCAGTCCCACTCTGCCTGGGAACCAGCACTCCACTCAGCCTGGGCACCTCCACTCCATTCAGCCTGGGCACCTCCACTCCACTCAGCCTGGGCACATTCACTCCACTCAGCCTGGGCACTTCCAGTCCCACTCTGCCAGGGAACCTGCACTCCACTCGGCCTGGGCACCTCCACTCCACTCAGCCTGGGCACATTCACTCCACTCAGCCTGGGAACCTGCACTCCACTCGGCACTCGGGTTCTCCTGGGCGGCCTCGCAGCCCCTCCCGACCCAGCCAGTTAGGTCCAAGGGGCCGCCCTGAGCACGGGGAGGTGTGACACTTGACGCTTTTGCGCAACAGTGCCCGCGCCACGAGCCAAAAAGCGCCCCCCTCTCTCAGCGCCCATTCAAGGCAATGGGGAAACGCACGTTTCGGGCTCCGGCGGCCGGGCACATTCACTCCACTCTGTCTAGGCACATTGACTCCCATTCAGCCTGGGCACATTCACTCCACTCCGCCTGGGCACTTCCAGTCGCACTCTGCCTGGGAACCTGCACTCCACTCGGCCTGGGCACCTCCACTCCACTCAGCCAGGGCACATTCACTCCACTCAGCCTGGGCACTTCCAATCCCACTCTGCCTGGGAACCTGCACTCCACTCAGCCTGGGTACATTCACTCCACTCAGCCTCGGCACTTCCATTCCCACTGTGCCTGGGAACCTGCACTCCACTCAGCCTGGGCACCTCCACTCCACTCAGCCTGGGCACATTCACTCCACTCAGCCTTGGCACTTCCAGTCCCACTCTGCCAGTGAACCCCAACTCCACTCAGCCTGGGCACCGCCACTCCACTCAGCCTGGGTACATTCACTCCACTCAGCTTGGGCACTTCCAATCCCACTCTGCCTGGGAACCTGCACTCCACTCAGCCTGGGCACATTCACTCCATTCAGCCTGGGCACTTCCAATCCCACTCTGCCTGGGGACCTGCACTCCACTCGGCCTGGGCACCTCCACTCCACTCAGCCTGGGTACATTCACTCCATTCAGCCTGGGCACTTCCAATCCCACTCTGCCTGGGAACCTGCACTCCACTCAGCCTGGGCACCTCCACTCCACTCAGCCTGGGCACATTCACTCCACTCAGCCTTGGCACTTCCAGTCCCACTCTGCCAGGGAACCCCAACTCCACTCAGCCTGGGCACCTCCACTCCACTCAGCCTGGGCACATTCACTCCACTCAGGCTTGGCACTTCCAGTCCCACTCTGCCAGGGAACCCCAACTCCACTCAGCCTGGGCACCTCCACTCCACTCAGCCTGGGCACATTCACTCCACTCAGCCTGGGCACTTCCAGTCCCACTCTGCCCAGGAACCTCCACTCCCACTCTGCCTGGGAACCTCCGCTACTCCTCTCCACACCCGGCTCTCCACCCGACTCGCGGTGGCCCACTCTTAAGCCCCCCCGCCGCAAGTTATAGGCCCTTTGCCCGGGCGGAAAGTGAACCGCGGAACTGTGCCCCGCCCTCAATTCTCGTCCGATCGGAACGCGGTTTGGACCCGTTCTCCTGGGCGGCCTCGCAGCCCCTCCCGACCCGGCCAGTTAGTTCCAAGGGGCCGCCCCGAGCACGGGGAGGTGTGACACTTGACGCTTTGGCGCAACGGTGCCCGCGCCACGAGCCAAAAAGCGCCCCCCTCTCTCCGCGCCCATTCAAGGCAATGGGGAAACGCACGTTTCGGGCTCCGGCGACCGGGCACATTCACTCCACTCTGTCTAGGCACATTGACTCCCATTCAGCCTGGGCACCTCCACTCCACTCCGCCTGGGCACTTCCAGTCCCACTCTGCCTGGGAACCTGCACTCCACTCGGCCTGGGCACCTCCACTCCACTCGGCCTGGGCACCTCCACTCCACTCAGCCTGGGCACATTCACTCCACTCAGCCTGGGCACTTCCAATCCAACTCTGCCTGGGAACCTGCACTCCACTCAGCCTTGGCACCTCCACTCCACTGAGCCTGGGCACATTCACTCCACTCATCCTGGGCACTTCCAGTCCCTCTCTGCCTCGGAACCTGCACTCCACTCGGCCTGGGCACCTCCACTCCACTCAGCCTGGGCACATTCACTCCACTCAGCCTGGGCACTTCCAATCCCACTCTGCCTGGGAACCTGCACTCCACTCAGCCTGGGCACCTCCACTCCACTCAGCCTGGGCACATTCACTCCACTCAGCCTTGGCACTTCCAGTCCCACTCTGCCAGGGAACCCCAACTCCACTCAGCCTGGGGACCTCCACTCCAGTCAGCCTGGGCACATTCACTCCACTCAGCCTTGGCACTTCCAGTCCCACTCTGCCAGGGAACCCCAACTCCACTCAGCCTGGGGACCTCCACTCCAGTCAGCCTGGGCACTTTCACTCCACTCAGCCTGGACATTTCCAGTCCCACTCTGCCTGGGAACCTGCACTCCATCAAGCCTGGGCACCTCCACTCCACTCAGCCTGGGCACTTCCAGTCCCACTCTGCCTTGGAACCTGCACTCCACTCGGCCTGGGCACCTCCACTCCACTCAGCCTGGGTACATTCACTCCATTCAGCCTGGGCACTTCCAATCCCACTCTGCCTGGGAACCTGCACTCCACTCAGCCTGGGCACCTCCACTCCACTCAGCATGGGCACATTCACTCCACTCAGCCTTGGCACTTCCAGTCCCACTCTGCCAGGGAACCCCAACTCCACTCAGCCTGGTCACCTCCACTCCACTCAGCCTGGGCACATTCACTCCACTCAGCCTTGGCACTTCCAGTCCCACTCTGCCAGGGAACCCCAACTCCACTCAGCCTGGGCACCTCCACTCCACTCAGCCTGGGCACATTCACTCCACTCAGCCTGGGCACTTCCAGTCCCACTCTGCCCAGGAACCTCGACTCCCACTCTGCCTGGGAACCTCCGCTACTCCTCTCCACAACCGGCTCTCCACCCGACTCGCGGGGGCCCACTCTTAAGCCCCCCCGCCGCAAGTTATAGGCCCTTTGCCCGGGCGGAAAGTGAACCGCGGAACTGTGCCCCGCCCTCAATTCTCGTCCGATCGGAACGCGGTTTGGACCCGTTCTCCTGGGCGGCCTCGCAGCCCCTCCCGACCCTGCCAGTTAGCTCCAAGGGGCCGCCCCGTGCACGGGGAGGTGTGACCCTTGACGCTTTGGCGCAACGGTGCCCGCGCCACGAGCCAAAAAGCGCCCCCCTCTCTCCGCGCCCATTCAAGGCAATGGGGAAACGCACGTTTCGGGCTCCGACAGCCGGGCACATTAACTCCACTCTGTCTAGGCACATTGACTCCCATTCAGCCTGGGCACATTCACTCCACTCCGACTGGGCACTTCCAGTCCCACTCTGCCTGGGAACCTGCACTCCACTCGGCCTGGGCACCTCCACTCCACTCAGCCTGGGCACATTCACTCCACTCAGCCTGGGCACTTCCAATCCCACTCTGCCTGGGAACCTGCACTCCACTCAGCCAGGGCACCTCCACTCCATTCAGCCTGGGTACATTCACTCCACTCAGTCTGGGCACTTCCAGTCCCACTCTGCCTGGGAACCTGCACTCCACTCAGCCTGGGCACCTCCACTCCACTCAGCCTGGGCACATTCACTCCACTCAGCCTTGGCACTTCCAGTCCCACTCTGCCAGGGAACCCCAACTCCACTCAGCCTGGGCACCTCCACTCCACTCAGCCTGGGCACATTCACTCCACTCAGCCTGGGCACTTCCAGTCCCACTCTGCCTGGGAACCTGCACTCCACTCGGCCTGGGCACTTCCATTCCACTCAGCCTGGGTACATTCACTCCACTCAGCCTGGGCACTTCCAATCCCACTCTGCCTGGGAACCTGCACTCCACTCAGCCTGGGCACCTCCACTCCATTCAGCCTGGGTACATTCACTCCACTCAGCCTGGGCACTTCCAGTCCCACTCTGCCTGGGAACCTGCACTCCACTCAGCCTGGGCACCTCCTCTCCACTCAGCCTGGGCACATTCACTCCACTCAGCCTGGGCACATTCACTCCACTCAGCCTGAGCACTTCCAGTCCCACTCTGCCCAGGAACCTCCACTCCCACTCTGCCTGGGAACCTCCGCTACTCCTCTCTACACCTGGCTCTCCACCCGACTCGCGGTGGCCCACTCTTAAGCCCCCCCGCCGCAAGTTATAGGCCCATTGCCCGGGCGGAAAGTGAACCGCGGAACTGTGCCCCGCCCTCAATTTTCGTTCGATCGGAACGCGGTTTGGACCCGTTCTCCTGGGCGGCCTCGCAGCCCCTCCCGACCCAGCCAGTTAGCTCCAAGGGGCCGCCCCGAGCACGGGGAGGTGTGACACTTGACGCTTTTGCGCAACAGTGCCCGCGCCACGAGCCAAAAAGCGCCCCCCTCTCTCAGCGCCCATTCAAGGCAATGGGGAAACGCACGTTTCGGGCTCCGGCAGCCGGGCACATTAACTCCACTCTGTCTAGGCACATTGACTCCCATTCAGCCTGGGCACATTCACTCCACTCAGCCTGGGCACTTCCAGTCGCACTCTGCCTGGGAACCTGCACTCCACTCAGCCTGGGCACCTCCACTCCATTCAGCCTGGGTACATTCACTTCACTCAGCCTGGGCACTTCCAGTCCCACTCTGCCTGGGAACCTGCACTCCACTCGGCCTGGGCACTTCCACTCCACTCAGCCTGGGCACATTCACTCCACTCAGCCTGGGCACTTCCAATCCCACTCTGCCTGGGAACCTGCACTCCACTCAGCCTGGGCACCTCCACTCCATTCAGCCTGGGCACATTCACTCCACTCAGCCTGGGCACATTCACTCCACTCAGCCTTGGCACTTCCAGTCCCACTCTGCCAGGGAACCCCAACTCCACTCAGCCTGGGCACCTCCACTCCACTCAGCCTGGGCACATTCACTCCACTCAGCCTGGGTACATTCACTCCACTCAGCCTGGGCACTTCCAGTCCCACTCTGCCCAGGAACCTCCACTCCCACTCTGCCTGGGAACCTCCGCTACTCCTCTCCACACCCGGCTCTCCACCCGACTCGCGGGGGCCCACTCTTAAGCCCCCCCGCCGCAAGTTATAGGCCCATTGCCCGGGCGGAAAGTGAACCGCGGAACTGTGCCCCGCCCTCAATTTTCGTCCGATCGGAACGCGGTTTGGACCCGTTCTCCTGGGCGGCCTCGCAGCCCCTCCCGACCCAGCCAATTAGCTCCAAGGAGCGGCCCCGAGCACGGGGAGGTGTGACACTTGACGCTTTTGCGCAACAGTGCCCGCGCCAGGAGCCAAAAAGCGCCCCCATCTCTCAGCGCCCATTCAAGGCAATGGGGAAACGCACGTTTCGGGCTCCGGCGGCCGGGCACATTCACTCCACTCTGTCTAGGCACATTGACTCCCATTCAGCCTGGGCACATTCACTCCACTCCGCCTGGGCACTTCCAGTCCCACTCTGCCTGGGAACCTGCACTGCACTCGGCCTGGGCACCTCCACTCCACTCAGCCAGGGCACATTCACTCCACTCAGCCTGGGCACTTCCAGTCCCACTCTGCCTGGGAACCTGCACTCCACTCAGCCTGGGCACCTCCACTCCACTCAGCCTGGGCACATTCACTCCACTCAGCCTTGGCACTTCCAGTCCCACTCTGCCAGGGAACCCCAACTCCACTCAGCCTGGGCACCTCCACTCCACTCAGCCTGGGCACATTCACTCCACTCAGCCTGGGTACATTCACTCCACTCAGCCTGGGCACTTCCAATGCCACTCTGCCTGGGAACCTGCACTCCACTCAGCCTGGGCACCTCCACTCCACTCAGCCTGGGCACTTCCAGTCCCACTCTGCCTGGGAACCTGCACTCCACTCGGCCTGGGTAACTCCACTCCACTCAGCCTGGGCACCTCCACTCCACTCGGCCTGGGCACCTCCACTCCACTCAGCCTGTGCACATTCACTCCACTCAGCCTGGGCACTTCCAATCCTACTCTGCCTGGGAACCAGCACTCCACTCAGCCTTGGCACCTCCACTCCACTGAGCCTGGGCACATTCACTCCACTCAGCCTGGGCACTTCCAGTCCCTCTCTGCCTCGGAACCTGCACTCCACTCGGCCTGGGCACCTCCACTCCACTCAGCCTGGGCACATTCACTCCACTCAGCCTGGGAACTTCCAATCCCACTCTGCCTGGGAACCTGCACTCCACTCAGCCTGGGCACCTCCACTCCACTGAGCCTGAGCACATTCACTCCACTCAGCCTGGGCACTTCCAGTCCCACTCTGCCTCGGAACCTGCACTCCACTCGGCCTTGGCACCTCCACTCCACTCAGCCTGGGCACATTCACTCCACTCAGCCTGGGCACTTCCAATCCCACTCTGCCTGGGAACCTGCACTCCACTCAGCCTGGGCACCTCCACTCCATTCAGCCTGGGTACATTCACTCCACTCAGCCTGGGCACTTCCAGTCCCACTCTGCCTGGGAACCTGCACTCCACTCAGCCTGGGCACCTCCACTCCATTCAGCCTGGGTACATTCACTCCACTCCGACTGGGCACTTCCAGTCCCACTCTCCCTGGGAACCTGCACTCCACTCGGCCTGGGCACCTCCACTCCACTCAGCCTGGGCACATTCACTCCACTCAGCCTGGGCACTTCCAATCCCACTCTGCCTGGGAACCTGCACTCCACTCAGCCTGGGCACCTCCACTCCATTCAGCCTGGGTACATTCACTCCACTCAGTCTGGGCACTTCCAGTCCCACTCTGCCTGGGAACCTGCACTCCACTCGGCCTGGGCACCTCCACTCCACTCAGCCTGGGCACATTCACTCCACTCAGCCTGGGCACTTCCAATCCCACTCTGCCTGGGAACCTGCACTCCACTCAGCCTGGGCACCTCCACTCCATTCAGCCTGGGTACATTCACTCCACTCAGTCTGGGCACTTCCAGTCCCACTCTGCCTGGGAACCTGCACTCCACTCAGCCTGGGCACCTCCACTCCACTCAGCCTGGGTATATTCACTCCACTCAGCCTTGGCACTTCCAGTCACACTCTGCCAGGGAACCCCAACTCCCACTCTGCCTGGGAACCTCCGCTACTCCTCTCCACACCCGGCTCTCCACCCGACTCGCGGGGGCCCACTCTTTAGCCCCTCCGCCGCAAGTTATAGGCCCTTTGCCCGGGCGGAAAGTGAACCGCGGAACATTGCCCCGCCCTCAATTCTCGTCCGATCGGAACGCGGTTTGGACCCGTTCTCCTGGGCGGCCTCGTAGCCCCTCCCGACCCGGCCAGTTAGCTCCAAGGGGCCGCCCCGAGCACGGGGAGGTGTGACACTTGACGCTTTTGCGCAACGGTGCCCGCGCCACGAGCCAAAAAGCGCCCCTCTCTCTCAGCGCCCATTCAAGGCAATGGGGAAACGCACGTATCGGGCTCTGGCGGCCGGGCACATTCACTCCACTCTGTCTAGGCACATTGACTCCCATTCAGCCTGGGCACATTCACTCCACTCCGCCTGGGCACTTCCAGTCCCACTCTGCCTGGGAACCTGCACTCCACTCGGCCTGGGCACCTCCACTCCACTCAGCCTGGGTACATTCACTCCACTCTGCCTGGGCACTTCCAATCCCACTCTGCCTGGGAACCTGCACTCCACTCAGCCTGGGCACCTCCACTCCACTCAGCCTGGGCACATTCACTCCACTCAGCCTTGGCACTTCCAGTCCCACTCTGCCAGGGAACCCCAACTCCACTCAGCCTGGGCACCTCCACTCCAGTCAGCCTGGGCACTTTCACTCCACTCAGCCTGGACATTTCCAGTCCCACTCTGCCTGGGAACCTGCACTCCACTCAGCCTGGGCACCTCCACTCCATTCAGCCTGGGCACCTTCACTCCACTCAGCCTGGGCACTTCCAGTCCCACTCTGCCTTGGAACCTGCACTCCACTCGGCCTGGGCACCTCCACTCCACTCAGCCTGGGTACATTCACTCCACTCAGCCTGGGTACATTCACTCCATTCAGCCTGGGCACTTCCAGTCCCACTCTGCCAGGGAACCCCAACTCCACTCAGCCTGGGCACCTCCACTCCACTCAGCCTGGGCACATTCACTCCACTCAGCCTGGGTACATTCACTCCACTCAGCCTGGGCACTTCCAATGCCACTCTGCCTGGGCACTTCCAGTCCCACTCTGCCTGGGAACCTGCACTCCACTCGGCCTGGGTAACTCCACTCCAGTCAGCCTGGGCACCTCCACTCCACTCGGCCTGGGCACCTCCACTCCACTCAGCCAGGGCACATTCACTCCACTCAGCCTGGGCACTTCCAATCCTACTCTGCCTGGGAACCTGCACTCCACTCAGCCTTGGCACCTCCACTCCACTGAGCCTGGGCACATTCACTCCACTCAGCCTGGGCACATCCAGTCCCTCTCTGCCTCGGAACCTGCACTCCACTCGGCCTGGGCACCTCCACTCCACTCAGCCTGGGCACATTCACTCCACTCAGCCTGGGCACTTCCAATCCCACTCTGCCTGGGAACCTGCACTCCACTCAGCCTGGGCACCTCCACTCCACTGAGCCTGAGCACATTCACTCCACTCAGCCTGGGCACTTCCAGTCCCACTCTGCCTCGGAACCTGCACTCCACTCGGCCTGGGCACCTCCACTCCACTCAGCCTGGGCACATTCACTCCACTCAGCCTGGGCACTTCCAATCCCACTCTGCCTGGGAACCTGCACTCCACTCAGCCTGGGCACCTCCACTCCATTCAGCCTGGGTACATTCACTCCACTCAGCCTGGGTACATTCACTCCATTCAGCCTGGGCACTTCCAATGCCACTCTGCCTGGGAACCTGCACTCCACTCAGCCTGGGCACCTCCACTCCACTCAGCCTGGGCACTTCCAGTCCCACTCTGCCTGGGAACCTCCACTCCCACTCTGCCTGGGCACCTCCACCTCACTCAGCTTGGGCACATTCACTCCACTCAGCCTTGGCACTTCCAGTCCCACTCTGCCAGGGAACCACTACTCCACTCAGCCTGGGCACCTCCACTCCACTCAGCCTGGGCACATTCACTCCACTCAGCCTGGGCACTTCCAGTCCCACTCTGCCTGGGAACCTGCACTCCACTCAGCCTGGGCACCTCCACTCCATTCAGTCTGGGCACCTCCACTCCACTCAGACTGGGCACATTCACTCCACTCAGCCTGGGCACTTCCAGTCCCACTCTGCCTGGGAACCTGCACTCCACTCGGCCTGGGCACCTCCACTCCACTCAGCCTGGGCACTTCCAGTCCCACTCTGCCCAGGAACCTCCACTCCCACTCTGCCTGGGCACCTCCACTCCACTCAGCCTGGGCACATTCACTCCACTCAGCCTTGGCACTTCCAGTCCCACTCTGGCAGGGAACCCCAACTCCACTCAGCCTGGGCAGCTCCACTCCACTCAGCCTGCGCACATTCACTCCACTAAGCTTGGGCACTTCCTGTCCCACTCTGCCTGGGAACTTGCACTCCACTCAGCCTGGCCACCTCCACTCCATTCAGCCTGGGCACATTCACTCCACTCAGCCTGGGCACTTCCAGTCCCACTCTGCCTGGGAACCAGCACTCCACTCAGCCTGGGCACCTCCACTCCATTCAGCCTGGGCACCTCCACTCCACTCAGCCTGGGCACATTCACTCCACTCAGCCTGGGCACTTCCACTCCCACTCTGCCAGGGAACCTGCACTCCACTCGGCCTGGGCACCTCCACTCCACTCAGCCTGGGCACATTCACTCCACTCAGCCTGGGAACCTGCACTCCACTCGGCACTCGGGTTCTCCTGGGCGGCCTCGCAGCCCCTCCCGACCCAGCCAGTTAGGTCCAAGGGGCCGCCCTGAGCACGGGGAGGTGTGACACTTGACGCTTTTGCGCAACAGTGCCCGCGCCACGAGCCAAAAAGCGCCCCCCTCTCTCAGCGCCCATTCAAGGCAATGGGGAAACGCACGTTTCGGGCTCCGGCGGCCGGGCACATTCACTCCACTCTGTCTAGGCACATTGACTCCCATTCAGCCTGGGCACATTCACTCCACTCCGCCTGGGCACTTCCAGTCGCACTCTGCCTGGGAACCTGCACTCCACTCGGCCTGGGCACCTCCACTCCACTCAGCCAGGGCACATTCACTCCACTCAGCCTGGGCACTTCCAATCCCACTCTGCCTGGGAACCTGCACTCCACTCAGCCTGGGTACATTCACTCCACTCAGCCTCGGCACTTCCATTCCCACTGTGCCTGGGAACCTGCACTCCACTCAGCCTGGGCACCTCCACTCCACTCAGCCTGGGCACATTCACTCCACTCAGCCTTGGCACTTCCAGTCCCACTCTGCCAGGGAACCCCAACTCCACTCAGCCTGGGCACCGCCACTCCACTCAGCCTGGGTACATTCACTCCACTCAGCTTGGGCACTTCCAATCCCACTCTGCCTGGGAACCTGCACTCCACTCAGCCTGGGCACATTCACTCCATTCAGCCTGGGCACTTCCAATCCCACTCTGCCTGGGGACCTGCACTCCACTCGGCCTGGGCACCTCCACTCCACTCAGCCTGGGTACATTCACTCCATTCAGCCTGGGCACTTCCAATCCCACTCTGCCTGGGAACCTGCACTCCACTCAGCCTGGGCACCTCCACTCCACTCAGCCTGGGCACATTCACTCCACTCAGCCTTGGCACTTCCAGTCCCACTCTGCCAGGGAACCCCAACTCCACTCAGCCTGGGCACCTCCACTCCACTCAGCCTGGGCACATTCACTCCACTCAGGCTTGGCACTTCCAGTCCCACTCTGCCAGGGAACCCCAACTCCACTCAGCCTGGGCACCTCCACTCCACTCAGCCTGGGCACATTCACTCCACTCAGCCTGGGCACTTCCAGTCCCACTCTGCCCAGGAACCTCCACTCCCACTCTGCCTGGGAACCTCCGCTACTCCTCTCCACACCCGGCTCTCCACCCGACTCGCGGTGGCCCACTCTTAAGCCCCCCCGCCGCAAGTTATAGGCCCTTTGCCCGGGCGGAAAGTGAACCGCGGAACTGTGCCCCGCCCTCAATTCTCGTCCGATCGGAACGCGGTTTGGACCCGTTCTCCTGGGCGGCCTCGCAGCCCCTCCCGACCCGGCCAGTTAGTTCCAAGGGGCCGCCCCGAGCACGGGGAGGTGTGACACTTGACGCTTTGGCGCAACGGTGCCCGCGCCACGAGCCAAAAATCGCCCCCCTCTCTCCGCGCCCATTCAAGGCAATGGGGAAACGCACGTTTCGGGCTCCGGCGACCGGGCACATTCACTCCACTCTGTCTAGGCACATTGACTCCCATTCAGCCTGGGCACCTCCACTCCACTCCGCCTGGGCACTTCCAGTCCCACTCTGCCTGGGAACCTGCACTCCACTCGGCCTGGGCACCTCCACTCCACTCGGCCTGGGCACCTCCACTCCACTCAGCCTGGGCACATTCACTCCACTCAGCCTGGGCACTTCCAATCCTACTCTGCCTGGGAACCTGCACTCCACTCAGCCTTGGCACCTCCACTCCACTGAGCCTGGGCACATTCACTCCACTCAGCCTGGGCACTTCCAATCCCACTCTGCCTGGGAACCTGCACTCCACTCAGCCTGGGCACCTCCACTCCACTCAGCCTGGGCACATTCACTCCACTCAGCCTTGGCACTTCCAGTCCCACTCTGCCAGGGAACCCCAACTCCACTCAGCCTGGGGACCTCCACTCCAGTCAGCCTGGGCACTTTCACTCCACTCAGCCTGGACATTTCCAGTCCCACTCTGCCTGGGAACCTGCACTCCATCAAGCCTGGGCACCTCCACTCCATTCAGCCTGGGCACCTTCACTCCACTCAGCCTGGGCACTTCCAGTCCCACTCTGCCTTGGAACCTGCACTCCACTCGGCCTGGGCACCTCCACTCCACTCAGCCTGGGTACATTCACTCCATTCAGCCTGGGCACTTCCAATCCCACTCTGCCTGGGAACCTGCACTCCACTCAGCCTGGGCACCTCCACTCCACTCAGCATGGGCACATTCACTCCACTCAGCCTGGGCACTTCCAGTCCCACTCTGCCAGGGAACCCCAACTCCACTCAGCCTGGTCACCTCCACTCCACTCAGCCTGGGCACATTCACTCCACTCAGCCTTGGCACTTCCAGTCCCACTCTGCCAGGGAACCCCAACTCCACTCAGCCTGGGCACCTCCACTCCACTCAGCCTGGGCACATTCACTCCACTCAGCCTGGGCACTTCCAGTCCCACTCTGCCCAGGAACCTCGACTCCCACTCTGCCTGGGAACCTCCGCTACTCCTCTCCACACCCGGCTCTCCACCCGACTCGCGGGGGCCCACTCTTAAGCCCCCCCGCCGCAAGTTATAGGCCCTTTGCCCGGGCGGAAAGTGAACCGCGGAACTGTGCCCCGCCCTCAATTCTCGTCCGATCGGAACGCGGTTTGGACCCGTTCTCCTGGGCGGCCTCGCAGCCCCTCCCGACCCTGCCAGTTAGCTCCAAGGGGCCGCCCCGTGAAAGGGGAGGTGTGACCCTTGACGCTTTGGCGCAACGGTGCCCGCGCCACGAGCCAAAAAGCGCCCCCCTCTCTCCGCGCCCATTCAAGGCAATGGGGAAACGCACGTTTCGGGCTCCGGCAGCCGGGCACATTAACTCCACTCTGTCTAGGCACATTGACTCCCATTCAGCCTGGGCACCTCCACTCCACTCCGCCTGGGCACTTCCAGTCCCACTCTGCCTGGGAACCTGCACTCCACTCGGCCTGGGCACCTCCACTCCACTCGGCCTGGGCACATTCACTCCACTCAGCCTGGGCACTTCCAATCCCACTCTGCCTGGGAACCTGCACTCCACTCAGCCAGGGCACCTCCACTCCATTCAGCCTGGGTACATTCACTCCACTCAGTCTGGGCACTTCCAGTCCCACTCTGCCTGGGAACCTGCACTCCACTCAGCCTGGGCACCTCCACTCCACTCAGCCTGGGCACATTCACTCCACTCAGCCTTGGCACTTCCAGTCCCACTCTGCCAGGGAACCCCAACTCCACTCAGCCTGGGCACCTCCACTCCACTCAGCCTGGGCACATTCACTCCACTCAGCCTGGGCACTTCCAGTCCCACTCTGCCTGGGAACCTGCACTCCACTCGGCCTGGGCACTTCCATTCCACTCAGCCTGGGTACATTCACTCCACTCAGCCTGGGCACTTCCAATCCCACTCTGCCTGGGAACCTGCACTCCACTCAGCCTGGGCACCTCCACTCCATTCAGCCTGGGTACATTCACTCCACTCAGCCTGGGCACTTCCAGTCCCACTCTGCCTGGGAACCTGCACTCCACTCAGCCTGGGCACCTCCTCTCCACTCAGCCTGGGCACATTCACTCCACTCAGCCTGGGCACATTCACTCCACTCAGCCTGAGCACTTCCAGTCCCACTCTGCCCAGGAACCTCCACTCCCACTCTGCCTGGGAACCTCCGCTACTCCTCTCTACACCTGGCTCTCCACCCGACTCGCGGTGGCCCACTCTTAAGCCCCCCCGCCGCAAGTTATAGGCCCATTGCCCGGGCGGAAAGTGAACCGCGGAACTGTGCCCCGCCCTCAATTTTCGTTCGATCGGAACGCGGTTTGGACCCGTTCTCCTGGGCGGCCTCGCAGCCCCTCCCGACCCAGCCAGTTAGCTCCAAGGGGCCGCCCCGAGCACGGGGAGGTGTGACACTTGACGCTTTTGCGCAACAGTGCCCGCGCCACGAGCCAAAAAGCGCCCCCCTCTCTCAGCGCCCATTCAAGGCAATGGGGAAACGCACGTTTCGGGCTCCGGCAGCCGGGCACATTAACTCCACTCTGTCTAGGCACATTGACTCCCATTCAGCCTGGGCACATTCACTCCACTCAGCCTGGGCACTTCCAGTCGCACTCTGCCTGGGAACCTGCACTCCACTCAGCCTGGGCACCTCCACTCCATTCAGCCTGGGTACATTCACTTCACTCAGCCTGGGCACTTCCAGTCCCACTCTGCCTGGGAACCTGCACTCCACTCGGCCTGGGCACTTCCACTCCACTCAGCCTGGGCACATTCACTCCACTCAGCCTGGGCACTTCCAATCCCACTCTGCCTGGGAACCTGCACTCCACTTGGCCTGGGCACCTCCACTCCACTCAGCCAGGGCACATTCACTCCACTCAGCCTGGGCACTTCCAATCCCACTCTGCCTGGGAACCTGCATTCCACTCAGCCTGGGCACTTTCACTCCACTCAGCCTGGACATTTCCAGGCCCACTCTGCCTGGGAACCTGCACTCCACTCAGCCTGGGCACCTCCACTCCATTCAGCCTGGGCACCTTCACTCCACTCAGCCTGGGCACTTCCAGTCCCACTCTGCCTTGGAACCTGCACTCCACTCGGCCTGGGCACCTCCACTCCACTCAGCCTGGGTACATTCACTCCATTCAGCCTGGGCACTTCCAATCCCACTCTGCCTGGGAACCTGCACTCCACTCAGCCTGGGCACCTCCACTCCATTCAGCCTGGGCACCTTCACTCCACTCAGCCTGGGCACTTCCAGTCCCACTCTGCCAGGGAACCCAAACTCCACTCAGCCTGGGCACCTCCACTCCACTCAGCCTGGGCACATTCACTCCACTCAGCCTGGGTACATTCACTCCACTCAGCCTGGGCACTTCCAATGCCACTCTGCCTGGGAACCTGCACTCCACTCAGCCTGGGCACCTCCACTCCACTCAGCCTGGGCACTTCCAGTCCCACTCTGCCTGGGAACCTGCACTCCACTCGGCCTGGGTAACTCCACTCCACTCAGCCTGGGCAAATTCACTCCACTCGGCCTGGGCACTTCCAATCCCACTCTGCCTGGGAACCTGCACTCCACTCAGCCTGGGCACCTCCACTCCATTCAGCCTGGGTACATTCACTCCACTCAGCCTGGGCACTTCCAGTCCCACTCTGCCTGGGAACCTGCACTCCACTCAGCCTGGGCACCTCCACTCCACTCAGCCTGGGCACATTCACTCCACTCAGCCTGGGCACATTCACTCCACTCAGCCTGGGCACTTCCAGTCCCACTCTGCCCAGGAACCTCCACTCCCACTCTGCCTGGGAACCTCCGCTACTCCTCTCCACACCCGGCTCTCCACCCGACTCGCGGGGGCCCACTCTTAAGCCCCCCCGCCGCAAGTTATAGGCCCTTTGCCCGGGCGGAAAGTGAACCGTGGAACTGTGCCCCGCCCTCAATTCTCGTCCGATCGGAACGCGGTTTGGACCCGTTCTCCTGGGCGGCCTCGCAGCCCCTCCCGACCCAGCCAGTTAGCTCCAAGGGGCCGCCCCGTGCACGGGGAGGTGTGACACTTGACGCTTTGGCGCAACGGTGCCCGCGCCACGAGCCAAAAAGCGCCCCCCTCTCTCCGCGCCCATTCAAGGCAATGGGGAAACGCAGGTTTCGGGCTCCGGCAGCCGGGCACATTAACTCCACTCTGTCTAGGCACATTGACTCCCATTCAGCCTGGGCACATTCACTCCACTCCGACTGGGCACTTCCAGTCCCACTCTGCCTGGGAACCTGCACTCCACTTGGCCTGGGCTCCTCCACTCCACTCAGCCTGGGCACATTCACTCCACTCAGCCTGGGCACTTCCAATCCCACTCTGCCTGGGAACCTGCATTCCACTCAGCCTGGGCACTTTCACTCCACTCAGCCTGGACATTTCCAGGCCCACTCTGCCTGGGAACCTGCACTCCACTCAGCCTGGGCACCTCCACTCCATTCAGCCTGGGCACCTTCACTCCACTCAGCCTGGGCACTTCCAGTCCCACTCTGCCTTGGAACCTGCACTCCACTCGGCCTGGGCACCTCCACTCCACTCAGCCTGGGTACATTCACTCCATTCAGCCTGGGCACTTCCAATCCCACTCTGCCTGGGAACCTGCACTCCACTCAGCCTGGGCACCTCCACTCCACTCAGCCTGGGCACATTCACTCCACTCAGCCTTGGCACTTCCAGTCCCACTCTGCCAGGGAACCCCAACTCCACTCAGCCTGGTCACCTCCACTCCACTCAGCCTGGGCACATTCACTCCACTCAGCCTTGGCACTTCCAGTCCCACTCTGCCAGGGAACCCCAACTCCACTCAGCCTGGGCACCTCCACTCCACTCAGCCTGGGCACATTCACTCCACTCAGCCTGGGCACTTCCAGTCCCACTCTGCCCAGGAACCTCCACTCCCACTCTGCCTGGGAACCTCCGCTACTCCTCTCCACACCCGGCTCTCCACCCGACTCGCGGGGGCCCACTCTTAAGCCCCCCCGCCGCAAGTTATAGGCCCATTGCCCGGGCGGAAAGTGAACCGCGGAACCGTGCCCCGCCCTCAATTTTCGTCCGATCGGAACGCGGTTTGGACCCGTTCTCCTGGGCGGCCTCGCAGCCCCTCCCGACCCAGCCAGTTAGCTCCAAGGAGCCGCCCCGAGCACGGGGAGGTGTGACACTTGACGCTTTTGCGCAACAGTGCCCGCGCCACGAGCCAAAAAGCGCCCCCATCTCTCAGCGCCCATTCAAGGCAATGGGGAAACGCACGTTTCGGGCTCCGGCGGCCGGGCACATTCACTCCACTCTGTCTAGGCACATTGACTCCCATTCAGCCTGGGCACATTCACTCCACTCCGCCTGGGCACTTCCAGTCGCACTCTGCCTGGGAACCTGCACTCCACTTGGCCTGGGCACCTCCACTCCACTCAGCCAGGGCACATTCACTCCACTCAGCCTGGGCACTTCCAGTCCCACTCTGCCTGGGAACCTGCACTCCACTCAGCCTGGGCACCTCCACTCCACTCAGCCTGGGCACATTCACTCCACTCAGCCTTGGCACTTCCAGTCCCACTCTGCCAGGGAACCCCAACTCCACTCAGCCTGGGCACCTCCACTCCACTCAGCCTGGGCGCATTCACTCCACTCAGCCTGGGTACATTCACTCCACTCAGCCTGGGCACTTCCAATGCCACTCTGCCTGGGAACCTGCACTCCACTCAGCCTGGGCACATTCACTCCACTCAGCCTTGGCACTTCCAGTCCCACTCTGCCAGGGAACCCCAACTCCACTCAGCCTGGGCACCTCCACTCCACTCAGCCTGGGCACATTCACTCCACTCAGCCTGGGCACATTCACTCCACTCCGCCTGGGCACTTCCAGTCGCACTCTGCCCAGGAACCTCCACTCCCACTCTGCCTGGGCACCTCCACTCCACTCAGCCAGGGCACATTCACTCCACTCAGCCTGGGCACTTCCAGTCCCACTCTGCCTGGGAACCTGCACTCTACTCAGCCTGGGCACCTCCACTCCACTCAGCCTGGGCACATTCACTCCACTCAGCCTTGGCACTTCCAGTCCCACTCTGCCAGGGAACCCCAACTCCACTCAGCCTGGGCACCTCCACTCCACTCAGCCTGGGCACATTCACTCCACTCAGCCTGGATACATTCACTCCACTCAGCCTGGGCACTTCCAATGCCACTCTGCCTGGGAACCTGCACTCCACTCAGCCTGGGCACATTCACTCCACTCAGCCTTGGCACTTCCAGTCCCACTCTGCCAGGGAACCCCAACTCCACTCAGCCTGGGCACCTCCACTCCACTCAGCCTGGGCACATTCACTCCACTCAGCCTGGGTACATTCACTCCACTCAGCCTGGGCACTTCCAGTCCCACTCTGCCCAGGAACCTCCACTCCCACTCTGCCTGGGAACCTCCGCTACTCCTCTCCACACCCGGCTCTCCACCCGACTCGCGGGGGCCCACTCTTAAGCCCCCCCGCCGCAAGTTATAGGCCCATTGCCCGGGCGGAAAGTGAACCGCGGAACTGTGCCCCGCCCTCAATTTTCGTCCGATCGGAACGCGGTTTGGACCCGTTCTCCTGGGCGGCCTCGCAGCCCCTCCCGACCCAGCCAATTAGCTCCAAGGAGCGGCCCCGAGCACGGGGAGGTGTGACACTTGACGCTTTTGCGCAACAGTGCCCGCGCCAGGAGCCAAAAAGCGCCCCCATCTCTCAGCGCCCATTCAAGGCAATGGGGAAACGCACGTTTCGGTCTCCGGCGGCCGGGCACATTCACTCCACTCTGTCTAGGCACATTGACTCCCATTCAGCCTGGGCACATTCACTCCACTCCGCCTGGGCACTTCCAGTACCACTCTGCCTGGGAACCTGCACTGCACTCGGCCTGGGCACCTCCACTCCACTCAGCCAGGGCACATTCACTCCACTCAGCCTGGGCACTTCCAGTCCCACTCTGCCTGGGAACCTGCACTCCACTCAGCCTGGGCACCTCCACTCCACTCAGCCTGGGCACATTCACTCCACTCAGCCTTGGCACTTCCAGTCCCACTCTGCCAGGGAACCCCAACTCCACTCAGCCTGGGCACCTCCACTCCACTCAGCCTGGGCACATTCACTCCACTCAGCCTGGGTACATTCACTCCACTCAGCCTGGGCACTTCCAATGCCACTCTGCCTGGGAACCTGCACTCCACTCAGCCTGGGCACCTCCACTCCACTCAGCCTGGGCACTTCCAGTCCCACTCTGCCTGGGAACCTGCACTCCACTCGGCCTGGGTAACTCCACTCCACTCAGCCTGGGCACCTCCACTCCACTCGGCCTGGGCACCTCCACTCCACTCAGCCTGTGCACATTCACTCCACTCAGCCTGGGCACTTCCAATCCTACTCTGCCTGGGAACCAGCACTCCACTCAGCCTTGGCACCTCCACTCCACTGAGCCTGGGCACATTCACTCCACTCAGCCTGGGCACTTCCAGTCCCTCTCTGCCTCGGAACCTGCACTCCACTCGGCCTGGGCACCTCCACTCCACTCAGCCTGGGCACATTCACTCCACTCAGCCTGGGAACTTCCAATCCCACTCTGCCTGGGAACCTGCACTCCACTCAGCCTGGGCACCTCCACTCCACTGAGCCTGAGCACATTCACTCCACTCAGCCTGGGCACTTCCAGTCCCACTCTGCCTCGGAACCTGCACTCCACTCGGCCTGGGCACCTCCACTCCACTCAGCCTGGGCACATTCACTCCACTCAGCCTGGGCACTTCCAATCCCACTCTGCCTGGGAACCTGCACTCCACTCAGCCTGGGCACCTCCACTCCATTCAGCCTGGGTACATTCACTCCACTCAGCCTGGGTACATTCACTCCATTCAGCCTGGGCACTTCCAATGCCACTCTGCCTGGGAACCTGCACTCCACTCAGCCTGGGCACCTCCACTCCACTCAGCCTGGGCACTTCCAGTCCCACTCTGCCTGGGAACCTCCACTCCCACTCTGCCTGGGCACCTCCACCTCACTCAGCTTGGGCACATTCACTCCACTCAGCCTTGGCACTTCCAGTCCCACTCTGCCAGGGAACCACTACTCCACTCAGCCTGGGCACCTCCACTCCACTCAGCCTGGGCACATTCACTCCACTCAGCCTGGGCACTTCCAGTCCCACTCTGCCTGGGAACCTGCACTCCACTCAGCCTGGGCACCTCCACTCCATTCAGTCTGGGCACCTCCACTCCACTCAGCCTGGGCACATTCACTCCACTCAGCCTGGGCACTTCCAGTCCCACTCTGCCTGGGAACCTGCACTCCACTCGGCCTGGGCACCTCCACTCCACTCAGCCTGGGCACTTCCAGTCCCACTCTGCCCAGGAACCTCCACTCCCACTCTGCCTGGGCACCTCCACTCCACTCAGCCTGGGCACATTCACTCCACTCAGCCTTGGCACTTCCAGTCCCACTCTGGCAGGGAACCCCAACTCCACTCAGCCTGGGCAGCTCCTCTCCACTCAGCCTGGGCACATTCACTCCACTAAGCTTGGGCACTTCCTGTCCCACTCTGCCTGGGAACTTGCACTCCACTCAGCCTGGCCACCTCCACTCCATTCAGCCTGGGCACATTCACTCCACTCAGCCTGGGCACTTCCAGTCCCACTCTGCCTGGGAACCAGCACTCCACTCAGCCTGGGCACCTCCACTCCATTCAGCCTGGGCACCTCCACTCCACTCAGCCTGGGCACATTCACTCCACTCAGCCTGGGCACTTCCAGTCCCACTCTGCCAGGGAACCTGCACTCCACTCGGCCTGGGCACCTCCACTCCACTCAGCCTGGGCACATTCACTCCACTCAGCCTGGGAACCTGCACTCCACTCGGCACTCGGGTTCTCCTGGGCGGCCTCGCAGCCCCTCCCGACCCAGCCAGTTAGGTCCAAGGGGCCGCCCTGAGCACGGGGAGGTGTGACACTTGACGCTTTTGCGCAACAGTGCCCGCGCCACGAGCCAAAAAGCGCCCCCCTCTCTCAGCGCCCATTCAAGGCAATGGGGAAACGCACGTTTCGGGCTCCGGCGGCCGGGCACATTCACTCCACTCTGTCTAGGCACATTGACTCCCATTCAGCCTGGGCACATTCACTCCACTCCGCCTGGGCACTTCCAGTCGCACTCTGCCTGGGAACCTGCACTCCACTCGGCCTGGGCACCTCCACTCCACTCAGCCAGGGCACATTCACTCCACTCAGCCTGGGCACTTCCAATCCCACTCTGCCTGGGAACCTGCACTCCACTCAGCCTGGGTACATTCACTCCACTCAGCCTCGGCACTTCCATTCCCACTGTGCCTGGGAACCTGCACTCCACTCAGCCTGGGCACCTCCACTCCACTCAGCCTGGGCACATTCACTCCACTCAGCCTTGGCACTTCCAGTCCCACTCTGCCAGTGAACCCCAACTCCACTCAGCCTGGGCACCGCCACTCCACTCAGCCTGGGTACATTCACTCCACTCAGCTTGGGCACTTCCAATCCCACTCTGCCTGGGAACCTGCACTCCACTCAGCCTGGGCACATTCACTCCATTCAGCCTGGGCACTTCCAATCCCACTCTGCCTGGGGACCTGCACTCCACTCGGCCTGGGCACCTCCACTCCACTCAGCCTGGGTACATTCACTCCATTCAGCCTGGGCACTTCCAATCCCACTCTGCCTGGGAACCTGCACTCCACTCAGCCTGGGCACCTCCACTCCACTCAGCCTGGGCACATTCACTCCACTCAGCCTTGGCACTTCCAGTCCCACTCTGCCAGGGAACCCCAACTCCACTCAGCCTGGGCACCTCCACTCCACTCAGCCTGGGCACATTCACTCCACTCAGGAACCCCAACTCCACTCAGCCTGGGCACCTCCACTCCACTCAGCCTGGGCACATTCACTCCACTCAGCCTGGGCACTTCCAGTCCCACTCTGCCCAGGAACCTCCACTCCCACTCTGCCTGGGAACCTCCGCTACTCCTCTCCACACCCGGCTCTCCACCCGACTCGCGGTGGCCCACTCTTAAGCCCCCCCGCCGCAAGTTATAGGCCCTTTGCCCGGGCGGAAAGTGAACCGCGGAACTGTGCCCCGCCCTCAATTCTCGTCCGATCGGAACGCGGTTTGGACCCGTTCTCCTGGGCGGCCTCGCAGCCCCTCCCGACCCGGCCAGTTAGTTCCAAGGGGCCGCCCCGAGCACGGGGAGGTGTGACACTTGACGCTTTGGCGCAACGGTGCCCGCGCCACGAGCCAAAAAGCGCCCCCCTCTCTCCGCGCCCATTCAAGGCAATGGGGAAACGCACGTTTCGGGCTCCGGCGACCGGGCACATTCACTCCACTCTGTCTAGGCACATTGACTCCCATTCAGCCTGGGCACCTCCACTCCACTCCGCCTGGGCACTTCCAGTCCCACTCTGCCTGGGAACCTGCACTCCACTCGGCCTGGGCACCTCCACTCCACTCGGCCTGGGCACCTCCACTCCACTCAGCCTGGGCACATTCACTCCACTCAGCCTGGGCACTTCCAATCCAACTCTGCCTGGGAACCTGCACTCCACTCAGCCTTGGCACCTCCACTCCACTGAGCCTGGGCACATTCACTCCACTCATCCTGGGCACTTCCAGTCCCTCTCTGCCTCGGAACCTGCACTCCACTCGGCCTGGGCACCTCCACTCCACTCAGCCTGGGCACATTCACTCCACTCAGCCTGGGCACTTCCAATCCCACTCTGCCTGGGAACCTGCACTCCACTCAGCCTGGGCACCTCCACTCCACTCAGCCTGGGCACATTCACTCCACTCAGCCTTGGCACTTCCAGTCCCACTCTGCCAGGGAACCCCAACTCCACTCAGCCTGGGGACCTCCACTCCAGTCAGCCTGGGCACTTTCACTCCACTCAGCCTGGACATTTCCAGTCCCACTCTGCCTGGGAACCTGCACTCCATCAAGCCTGGGCACCTCCACTCCATTCAGCCTGGGCACCTTCACTCCACTCAGCCTGGGCACTTCCAGTCCCACTCTGCCTTGGAACCTGCACTCCACTCGGCCTGGGCACCTCCACTCCACTCAGCCTGGGTACATTCACTCCATTCAGCCTGGGCACTTCCAATCCCACTCTGCCTGGGAACCTGCACTCCACTCAGCCTGGGCACCTCCACTCCACTCAGCATGGGCACATTCACTCCACTCAGCCTGGGCACTTCCAGTCCCACTCTGCCAGGGAACCCCAACTCCACTCAGCCTGGTCACCTCCACTCCACTCAGCCTGGGCACATTCACTCCACTCAGCCTTGGCACTTCCAGTCCCACTCTGCCAGGGAACCCCAACTCCACTCAGCCTGGGCACCTCCACTCCACTCAGCCTGGGCACATTCACTCCACTCAGCCTGGGCACTTCCAGTCCCACTCTGCCCAGGAACCTCGACTCCCACTCTGCCTGGGAACCTCCGCTACTCCTCTCCACAACCGGCTCTCCACCCGACTCGCGGGGGCCCACTCTTAAGCCCCCCCGCCGCAAGTTATAGGCCCTTTGCCCGGGCGGAAAGTGAACCGCGGAACTGTGCCCCGCCCTCAATTCTCGTCCGATCGGAACGCGGTTTGGACCCGTTCTCCTGGGCGGCCTCGCAGCCCCTCCCGACCCTGCCAGTTAGCTCCAAGGGGCCGCCCCGTGCACGGGGAGGTGTGACCCTTGACGCTTTGGCGCAACGGTGCCCGCGCCACGAGCCAAAAAGCGCCCCCCTCTCTCCGCGCCCATTCAAGGCAATGGGGAAACGCACGTTTCGGGCTCCGACAGCCGGGCACATTAACTCCACTCTGTCTAGGCACATTGACTCCCATTCAGCCTGGGCACATTCACTCCACTCCGACTGGGCACTTCCAGTCCCACTCTGCCTGGGAACCTGCACTCCACTCGGCCTGGGCACCTCCACTCCACTCAGCCTGGGCACATTCACTCCACTCAGCCTGGGCACTTCCAATCCCACTCTGCCTGGGAACCTGCACTCCACTCAGCCAGGGCACCTCCACTCCATTCAGCCTGGGTACATTCACTCCACTCAGTCTGGGCACTTCCAGTCCCACTCTGCCTGGGAACCTGCACTCCACTCAGCCTGGGCACCTCCACTCCACTCAGCCTGGGCACATTCACTCCACTCAGCCTTGGCACTTCCAGTCCCACTCTGCCAGGGAACCCCAACTCCACTCAGCCTGGGCACCTCCACTCCACTCAGCCTGGGCACATTCACTCCACTCAGCCTGGGCACTTCCAGTCCCACTCTGCCTGGGAACCTGCACTCCACTCGGCCTGGGCACTTCCATTCCACTCAGCCTGGGTACATTCACTCCACTCAGCCTGGGCACTTCCAATCCCACTCTGCCTGGGAACCTGCACTCCACTCAGCCTGGGCACCTCCACTCCATTCAGCCTGGGTACATTCACTCCACTCAGCCTGGGCACTTCCAGTCCCACTCTGCCTGGGAACCTGCACTCCACTCAGCCTGGGCACCTCCTCTCCACTCAGCCTGGGCACATTCACTCCACTCAGCCTGGGCACATTCACTCCACTCAGCCTGAGCACTTCCAGTCCCACTCTGCCCAGGAACCTCCACTCCCACTCTGCCTGGGAACCTCCGCTACTCCTCTCTACACCTGGCTCTCCACCCGACTCGCGGTGGCCCACTCTTAAGCCCCCCCGCCGCAAGTTATAGGCCCATTGCCCGGGCGGAAAGTGAACCGCGGAACTGTGCCCCGCCCTCAATTTTCGTTCGATCGGAACGCGGTTTGGACCCGTTCTCCTGGGCGGCCTCGCAGCCCCTCCCGACCCAGCCAGTTAGCTCCAAGGGGCCGCCCCGAGCACGGGGAGGTGTGACACTTGACGCTTTTGCGCAACAGTGCCCGCGCCACGAGCCAAAAAGCGCCCCCCTCTCTCAGCGCCCATTCAAGGCAATGGGGAAACGCACGTTTCGGGCTCCGGCAGCCGGGCACATTAACTCCACTCTGTCTAGGCACATTGACTCCCATTCAGCCTGGGCACATTCACTCCACTCAGCCTGGGCACTTCCAGTCGCACTCTGCCTGGGAACCTGCACTCCACTCAGCCTGGGCACCTCCACTCCATTCAGCCTGGGTACATTCACTTCACTCAGCCTGGGCACTTCCAGTCCCACTCTGCCTGGGAACCTGCACTCCACTCGGCCTGGGCACTTCCACTCCACTCAGCCTGGGCACATTCACTCCACTCAGCCTGGGCACTTCCAATCCCACTCTGCCTGGGAACCTGCACTCCACTCAGCCTGGGCACCTCCACTCCATTCAGCCTGGGCACATTCACTCCACTCAGCCTGGGCACATTCACTCCACTCAGCCTTGGCACTTCCAGTCCCACTCTGCCAGGGAACCCCAACTCCACTCAGCCTGGGCACCTCCACTCCACTCAGCCTGGGCACATTCACTCCACTCAGCCTGGGTACATTCACTCCACTCAGCCTGGGCACTTCCAGTCCCACTCTGCCCAGGAACCTCCACTCCCACTCTGCCTGGGAACCTCCGCTACTCCTCTCCACACCCGGCTCTCCACCCGACTCGCGGGGGCCCACTCTTAAGCCCCCCCGCCGCAAGTTATAGGCCCATTGCCCGGGCGGAAAGTGAACCGCGGAACTGTGCCCCGCCCTCAATTTTCGTCCGATCGGAACGCGGTTTGGACCCGTTCTCCTGGGCGGCCTCGCAGCCCCTCCCGACCCAGCCAATTAGCTCCAAGGAGCGGCCCCGAGCACGGGGAGGTGTGACACTTGACGCTTTTGCGCAACAGTGCCCGCGCCAGGAGCCAAAAAGCGCCCCCATCTCTCAGCGCCCATTCAAGGCAATGGGGAAACGCACGTTTCGGGCTCCGGCGGCCGGGCACATTCACTCCACTCTGTCTAGGCACATTGACTCCCATTCAGCCTGGGCACATTCACTCCACTCCGCCTGGGCACTTCCAGTCCCACTCTGCCTGGGAACCTGCACTGCACTCGGCCTGGGCACCTCCACTCCACTCAGCCAGGGCACATTCACTCCACTCAGCCTGGGCACTTCCAGTCCCACTCTGCCTGGGAACCTGCACTCCACTCAGCCTGGGCACCTCCACTCCACTCAGCCTGGGCACATTCACTCCACTCAGCCTTGGCACTTCCAGTCCCACTCTGCCAGGGAACCCCAACTCCACTCAGCCTGGGCACCTCCACTCCACTCAGCCTGGGCACATTCACTCCACTCAGCCTGGGTACATTCACTCCACTCAGCCTGGGCACTTCCAATGCCACTCTGCCTGGGAACCTGCACTCCACTCAGCCTGGGCACCTCCACTCCACTCAGCCTGGGCACTTCCAGTCCCACTCTGCCTGGGAACCTGCACTCCACTCGGCCTGGGTAACTCCACTCCACTCAGCCTGGGCACCTCCACTCCACTCGGCCTGGGCACCTCCACTCCACTCAGCCTGTGCACATTCACTCCACTCAGCCTGGGCACTTCCAATCCTACTCTGCCTGGGAACCAGCACTCCACTCAGCCTTGGCACCTCCACTCCACTGAGCCTGGGCACATTCACTCCACTCAGCCTGGGCACTTCCAGTCCCTCTCTGCCTCGGAACCTGCACTCCACTCGGCCTGGGCACCTCCACTCCACTCAGCCTGGGCACATTCACTCCACTCAGCCTGGGAACTTCCAATCCCACTCTGCCTGGGAACCTGCACTCCACTCAGCCTGGGCACCTCCACTCCACTGAGCCTGAGCACATTCACTCCACTCAGCCTGGGCACTTCCAGTCCCACTCTGCCTCGGAACCTGCACTCCACTCGGCCTGGGCACCTCCACTCCACTCAGCCTGGGCACATTCACTCCACTCAGCCTGGGCACTTCCAATCCCACTCTGCCTGGGAACCTGCACTCCACTCAGCCTGGGCACCTCCACTCCATTCAGCCTGGGTACATTCACTCCACTCAGCCTGGGCACTTCCAGTCCCACTCTGCCTGGGAACCTGCACTCCACTCAGCCTGGGCACCTCCACTCCATTCAGCCTGGGTACATTCACTCCACTCCGACTGGGCACTTCCAGTCCCACTCTCCCTGGGAACCTGCACTCCACTCGGTCTGGGCACCTCCACTCCACTCAGCCTGGGCACATTCACTCCACTCAGCCTGGGCACTTCCAATCCCACTCTGCCTGGGAACCTGCACTCCACTCAGCCTGGGCACCTCCACTCCATTCAGCCTGGGTACATTCACTCCACTCAGTCTGGGCACTTCCAGTCCCACTCTGCCTGGGAACCTGCACTCCACTCGGCCTGGGCACCTCCACTCCACTCAGCCTGGGCACATTCACTCCACTCAGCCTGGGCACTTCCAATCCCACTCTGCCTGGGAACCTGCACTCCACTCAGCCTGGGCACCTCCACTCCATTCAGCCTGGGTACATTCACTCCACTCAGTCTGGGCACTTCCAGTCCCACTCTGCCTGGGAACCTGCACTCCACTCAGCCTGGGCACCTCCACTCCACTCAGCCTGGGTATATTCACTCCACTCAGCCTTGGCACTTCCAGTCACACTCTGCCAGGGAACCCCAACTCCCACTCTGCCTGGGAACCTCCGCTACTCCTCTCCACACCCGGCTCTCCACCCGACTCGCGGGGGCCCACTCTTTAGCCCCTCCGCCGCAAGTTATAGGCCCTTTGCCCGGGCGGAAAGTGAACCGCGGAACATTGCCCCGCCCTCAATTCTCGTCCGATCGGAACGCGGTTTGGACCCGTTCTCCTGGGCGGCCTCGTAGCCCCTCCCGACCCGGCCAGTTAGCTCCAAGGGGCCGCCCCGAGCACGGGGAGGTGTGACACTTGACGCTTTTGCGCAACGGTGCCCGCGCCACGAGCCAAAAAGCGCCCCTCTCTCTCAGCGCCCATTCAAGGCAATGGGGAAACGCACGTATCGGGCTCTGGCGGCCGGGCACATTCACTCCACTCTGTCTAGGCACATTGACTCCCATTCAGCCTGGGCACATTCACTCCACTCCGCCTGGGCACTTCCAGTCCCACTCTGCCTGGGAACCTGCACTCCACTCGGCCTGGGCACCTCCACTCCACTCAGCCTGGGTACATTCACTCCACTCTGCCTGGGCACTTCCAATCCCACTCTGCCTGGGAACCTGCACTCCACTCAGCCTGGGCACCTCCACTCCACTCAGCCTGGGCACATTCACTCCACTCAGCCTTGGCACTTCCAGTCCCACTCTGCCAGGGAACCCCAACTCCACTCAGCCTGGGCACCTCCACTCCAGTCAGCCTGGGCACTTTCACTCCACTCAGCCTGGACATTTCCAGTCCCACTCTGCCTGGGAACCTGCACTCCACTCAGCCTGGGCACCTCCACTCCATTCAGCCTGGGCACCTTCACTCCACTCAGCCTGGGCACTTCCAGTCCCACTCTGCCTTGGAACCTGCACTCCACTCGGCCTGGGCACCTCCACTCCACTCAGCCTGGGTACATTCACTCCACTCAGCCTGGGTACATTCACTCCATTCAGCCTGGGCACTTCCAGTCCCACTCTGCCAGGGAACCCCAACTCCACTCAGCCTGGGCACCTCCACTCCACTCAGCCTGGGCACATTCACTCCACTCAGCCTGGGTACATTCACTCCACTCAGCCTGGGCACTTCCAATGCCACTCTGCCTGGGCACTTCCAGTCCCACTCTGCCTGGGAACCTGCACTCCACTCGGCCTGGGTAACTCCACTCCAGTCAGCCTGGGCACCTCCACTCCACTCGGCCTGGGCACCTCCACTCCACTCAGCCAGGGCACATTCACTCCACTCAGCCTGGGCACTTCCAATCCTACTCTGCCTGGGAACCTGCACTCCACTCAGCCTTGGCACCTCCACTCCACTGAGCCTGGGCACATTCACTCCACTCAGCCTGGGCACATCCAGTCCCTCTCTGCCTCGGAACCTGCACTCCACTCGGCCTGGGCACCTCCACTCCACTCAGCCTGGGCACATTCACTCCACTCAGCCTGGGCACTTCCAATCCCACTCTGCCTGGGAACCTGCACTCCACTCAGCCTGGGCACCTCCACTCCACTGAGCCTGAGCACATTCACTCCACTCAGCCTGGGCACTTCCAGTCCCACTCTGCCTCGGAACCTGCACTCCACTCGGCCTGGGCACCTCCACTCCACTCAGCCTGGGCACATTCACTCCACTCAGCCTGGGCACTTCCAATCCCACTCTGCCTGGGAACCTGCACTCCACTCAGCCTGGGCACCTCCACTCCATTCAGCCTGGGTACATTCACTCCACTCAGCCTGGGTACATTCACTCCATTCAGCCTGGGCACTTCCAATGCCACTCTGCCTGGGAACCTGCACTCCACTCAGCCTGGGCACCTCCACTCCACTCAGCCTGGGCACTTCCAGTCCCACTCTGCCTGGGAACCTCCACTCCCACTCTGCCTGGGCACCTCCACCTCACTCAGCTTGGGCACATTCACTCCACTCAGCCTTGGCACTTCCAGTCCCACTCTGCCAGGGAACCACTACTCCACTCAGCCTGGGCACCTCCACTCCACTCAGCCTGGGCACATTCACTCCACTCAGCCTGGGCACTTCCAGTCCCACTCTGCCTGGGAACCTGCACTCCACTCAGCCTGGGCACCTCCACTCCATTCAGTCTGGGCACCTCCACTCCACTCAGACTGGGCACATTCACTCCACTCAGCCTGGGCACTTCCAGTCCCACTCTGCCTGGGAACCTGCACTCCACTCGGCCTGGGCACCTCCACTCCACTCAGCCTGGGCACTTCCAGTCCCACTCTGCCCAGGAACCTGCACTCCACTCAGCCTGGGCACCTCCACTCCATTCAGCCTGGGTACATTCACTCCACTCAGCCTGGGCACTTCCAGTCCCACTCTGCCTGGGAACCTGCACTCCACTCAGCCTGGGCACCTCCACTCCATTCAGCCTGGGTACATTCACTCCACTCCGACTGGGCACTTCCAGTCCCACTCTCCCTGGGAACCTGCACTCCACTCGGCCTGGGCACCTCCACTCCACTCAGCCTGGGCACATTCACTCCACTCAGCCTGGGCACTTCCAATCCCACTCTGCCTGGGAACCTGCACTCCACTCAGCCTGGGCACCTCCACTCCATTCAGCCTGGGTACATTCACTCCACTCAGTCTGGGCACTTCCAGTCCCACTCTGCCTGGGAACCTGCACTCCACTCGGCCTGGGCACCTCCACTCCACTCAGCCTGGGCACATTCACTCCACTCAGCCTGGGCACTTCCAATCCCACTCTGCCTGGGAACCTGCACTCCACTCAGCCTGGGCACCTCCACTCCATTCAGCCTGGGTACATTCACTCCACTCAGTCTGGGCACTTCCAGTCCCACTCTGCCTGGGAACCTGCACTCCACTCAGCCTGGGCACCTCCACTCCACTCAGCCTGGGTATATTCACTCCACTCAGCCTTGGCACTTCCAGTCACACTCTGCCAGGGAACCCCAACTCCCACTCTGCCTGGGAACCTCCGCTACTCCTCTCCACACCCGGCTCTCCACCCGACTCGCGGGGGCCCACTCTTTAGCCCCTCCGCCGCAAGTTATAGGCCCTTTGCCCGGGCGGAAAGTGAACCGCGGAACATTGCCCCGCCCTCAATTCTCGTCCGATCGGAACGCGGTTTGGACCCGTTCTCCTGGGCGGCCTCGTAGCCCCTCCCGACCCGGCCAGTTAGCTCCAAGGGGCCGCCCCGAGCACGGGGAGGTGTGACACTTGACGCTTTTGCGCAACGGTGCCCGCGCCACGAGCCAAAAAGCGCCCCTCTCTCTCAGCGCCCATTCAAGGCAATGGGGAAACGCACGTATCGGGCTCTGGCGGCCGGGCACATTCACTCCACTCTGTCTAGGCACATTGACTCCCATTCAGCCTGGGCACATTCACTCCACTCCGCCTGGGCACTTCCAGTCCCACTCTGCCTGGGAACCTGCACTCCACTCGGCCTGGGCACCTCCACTCCACTCAGCCTGGGTACATTCACTCCACTCTGCCTGGGCACTTCCAATCCCACTCTGCCTGGGAACCTGCACTCCACTCAGCCTGGGCACCTCCACTCCACTCAGCCTGGGCACATTCACTCCACTCAGCCTTGGCACTTCCAGTCCCACTCTGCCAGGGAACCCCAACTCCACTCAGCCTGGGCACCTCCACTCCCGTCAGCCTGGGCACTTTCACTCCACTCAGCCTGGACATTTCCAGTCCCACTCTGCCTGGGAACCTGCACTCCACTCAGCCTGGGCACCTCCACTCCATTCAGCCTGGGCACCTTCACTCCACTCAGCCTGGGCACTTCCAGTCCCACTCTGCCTTCGAACCTGCACTCCACTCGGCCTGGGCACCTCCACTCCACTCAGCCTGGGTACATTCACTCCACTCAGCCTGGGTACATTCACTCCATTCAGCCTGGGCACTTCCAGTCCCACTCTGCCAGGGAACCCCAACTCCACTCAGCCTGGGCACCTCCACTCCACTCAGCCTGGGCACATTCACTCCACTCAGCCTGGGTACATTCACTCCACTCAGCCTGGGCACTTCCAATGCCACTCTGCCTGGGCACTTCCAGTCCCACTCTGCCTGGGAACCTGCACTCCACTCGGCCTGGGTAACTCCACTCCAGTCAGCCTGGGCACCTCCACTCCACTCGGCCTGGGCACCTCCACTCCACTCAGCCAGGGCACATTCACTCCACTCAGCCTGGGCACTTCCAATCCTACTCTGCCTGGGAACCTGCACTCCACTCAGCCTTGGCACCTCCACTCCACTGAGCCTGGGCACATTCACTCCACTCAGCCTGGGCACATCCAGTCCCTCTCTGCCTCGGAACCTGCACTCCACTCGGCCTGGGCACCTCCACTCCACTCAGCCTGGGCACATTCACTCCACTCAGCCTGGGCACTTCCAATCCCACTCTGCCTGGGAACCTGCACTCCACTCAGCCTGGGCACCTCCACTCCACTGAGCCTGAGCACATTCACTCCACTCAGCCTGGGCACTTCCAGTCCCACTCTGCCTCGGAACCTGCACTCCACTCGGCCTGGGCACCTCCACTCCACTCAGCCTGGGCACATTCACTCCACTCAGCCTGGGCACTTCCAATCCCACTCTGCCTGGGAACCTGCACTCCACTCAGCCTGGGCACCTCCACTCCATTCAGCCTGGGTACATTCACTCCACTCAGCCTGGGTACATTCACTCCATTCAGCCTGGGCACTTCCAATGCCACTCTGCCTGGGAACCTGCACTCCACTCAGCCTGGGCACCTCCACTCCACTCAGCCTGGGCACTTCCAGTCCCACTCTGCCTGGGAACCTCCACTCCCACTCTGCCTGGGCACCTCCACCTCACTCAGCTTGGGCACATTCACTCCACTCAGCCTTGGCACTTCCAGTCCCACTCTGCCAGGGAACCACTACTCCACTCAGCCTGGGCACCTCCACTCCACTCAGCCTGGGCACATTCACTCCACTCAGCCTGGGCACTTCCAGTCCCACTCTGCCTGGGAACCTGCACTCCACTCAGCCTGGGCACCTCCACTCCATTCAGTCTGGGCACCTCCACTCCACTCAGACTGGGCACATTCACTCCACTCAGCCTGGGCACTTCCAGTCCCACTCTGCCTGGGAACCTGCACTCCACTCGGCCTGGGCACCTCCACTCCACTCAGCCTGGGCACTTCCAGTCCCACTCTGCCCAGGAACCTCCACTCCCACTCTGCCTGGGCACCTCCACTCCACTCAGCCTGGGCACATTCACTCCACTCAGCCTTGGCACTTCCAGTCCCACTCTGGCAGGGAACCCCAACTCCACTCAGCCTGGGCAGCTCCACTCCACTCAGCCTGGGCACATTCACTCCACTAAGCTTGGGCACTTCCTGTCCCACTCTGCCTGGGAACTTGCACTCCACTCAGCCTGGCCACCTCCACTCCATTCAGCCTGGGCACATTCACTCCACTCAGCCTGGGCACTTCCAGTCCCACTCTGCCTGGGAACCAGCACTCCACTCAGCCTGGGCACCTCCACTCCATTCAGCCTGGGCACCTCCACTCCACTCAGCCTGGGCACATTCACTCCACTCAGCCTGGGCACTTCCAGTCCCACTCTGCCAGGGAACCTGCACTCCACTCGGCCTGGGCACCTCCACTCCACTCAGCCTGGGCACATTCACTCCACTCAGCCTGGGAACCTGCACTCCACTCGGCACTCGGGTTCTCCTGGGCGGCCTCGCAGCCCCTCCCGACCCAGCCAGTTAGGTCCAAGGGGCCGCCCTGAGCACGGGGAGGTGTGACACTTGACGCTTTTGCGCAACAGTGCCCGCGCCACGAGCCAAAAAGCGCCCCCCTCTCTCAGCGCCCATTCAAGGCAATGGGGAAACGCACGTTTCGGGCTCCGGCGGCCGGGCACATTCACTCCACTCTGTCTAGGCACATTGACTCCCATTCAGCCTGGGCACATTCACTCCACTCCGCCTGGGCACTTCCAGTCGCACTCTGCCTGGGAACCTGCACTCCACTCGGCCTGGGCACCTCCACTCCACTCAGCCAGGGCACATTCACTCCACTCAGCCTGGGCACTTCCAATCCCACTCTGCCTGGGAACCTGCACTCCACTCAGCCTGGGTACATTCACTCCACTCAGCCTCGGCACTTCCATTCCCACTGTGCCTGGGAACCTGCACTCCACTCAGCCTGGGCACCTCCACTCCACTCAGCCTGGGCACATTCACTCCACTCAGCCTTGGCACTTCCAGTCCCACTCTGCCAGGGAACCCCAACTCCACTCAGCCTGGGCACCGCCACTCCACTCAGCCTGGGTACATTCACTCCACTCAGCTTGGGCACTTCCAATCCCACTCTGCCTGGGAACCTGCACTCCACTCAGCCTGGGCACATTCACTCCATTCAGCCTGGGCACTTCCAATCCCACTCTGCCTGGGGACCTGCACTCCACTCGGCCTGGGCACCTCCACTCCACTCAGCCTGGGTACATTCACTCCATTCAGCCTGGGCACTTCCAATCCCACTCTGCCTGGGAACCTGCACTCCACTCAGCCTGGGCACCTCCACTCCACTCAGCCTGGGCACATTCACTCCACTCAGCCTTGGCACTTCCAGTCCCACTCTGCCAGGGAACCCCAACTCCACTCAGCCTGGGCACCTCCACTCCACTCAGCCTGGGCACATTCACTCCACTCAGGCTTGGCACTTCCAGTCCCACTCTGCCAGGGAACCCCAACTCCACTCAGCCTGGGCACCTCCACTCCACTCAGCCTGGGCACATTCACTCCACTCAGCCTGGGCACTTCCAGTCCCACTCTGCCCAGGAACCTCCACTCCCACTCTGCCTGGGAACCTCCGCTACTCCTCTCCACACCCGGCTCTCCACCCGACTCGCGGTGGCCCACTCTTAAGCCCCCCCGCCGCAAGTTATAGGCCCTTTGCCCGGGCGGAAAGTGAACCGCGGAACTGTGCCCCGCCCTCAATTCTCGTCCGATCGGAACGCGGTTTGGACCCGTTCTCCTGGGCGGCCTCGCAGCCCCTCCCGACCCGGCCAGTTAGTTCCAAGGGGCCGCCCCGAGCACGGGGAGGTGTGACACTTGACGCTTTGGCGCAACGGTGCCCGCGCCACGAGCCAAAAATCGCCCCCCTCTCTCCGCGCCCATTCAAGGCAATGGGGAAACGCACGTTTCGGGCTCCGGCGACCGGGCACATTCACTCCACTCTGTCTAGGCACATTGACTCCCATTCAGCCTGGGCACCTCCACTCCACTCCGCCTGGGCACTTCCAGTCCCACTCTGCCTGGGAACCTGCACTCCACTCGGCCTGGGCACCTCCACTCCACTCGGCCTGGGCACCTCCACTCCACTCAGCCTGGGCACATTCACTCCACTCAGCCTGGGCACTTCCAATCCTACTCTGCCTGGGAACCTGCACTCCACTCAGCCTTGGCACCTCCACTCCACTGAGCCTGGGCACATTCACTCCACTCAGCCTGGGCACTTCCAATCCCACTCTGCCTGGGAACCTGCACTCCACTCAGCCTGGGCACCTCCACTCCACTCAGCCTGGGCACATTCACTCCACTCAGCCTTGGCACTTCCAGTCCCACTCTGCCAGGGAACCCCAACTCCACTCAGCCTGGGGACCTCCACTCCAGTCAGCCTGGGCACTTTCACTCCACTCAGCCTGGACATTTCCAGTCCCACTCTGCCTGGGAACCTGCACTCCATCAAGCCTGGGCACCTCCACTCCATTCAGCCTGGGCACCTTCACTCCACTCAGCCTGGGCACTTCCAGTCCCACTCTGCCTTGGAACCTGCACTCCACTCGGCCTGGGCACCTCCACTCCACTCAGCCTGGGTACATTCACTCCATTCAGCCTGGGCACTTCCAATCCCACTCTGCCTGGGAACCTGCACTCCACTCAGCCTGGGCACCTCCACTCCACTCAGCATGGGCACATTCACTCCACTCAGCCTGGGCACTTCCAGTCCCACTCTGCCAGGGAACCCCAACTCCACTCAGCCTGGTCACCTCCACTCCACTCAGCCTGGGCACATTCACTCCACTCAGCCTTGGCACTTCCAGTCCCACTCTGCCAGGGAACCCCAACTCCACTCAGCCTGGGCACCTCCACTCCACTCAGCCTGGGCACATTCACTCCACTCAGCCTGGGCACTTCCAGTCCCACTCTGCCCATGAACCTCGACTCCCACTCTGCCTGGGAACCTCCGCTACTCCTCTCCACACCCGGCTCTCCACCCGACTCGCGGGGGCCCACTCTTAAGCCCCCCCGCCGCAAGTTATAGGCCCTTTGCCCGGGCGGAAAGTGAACCGCGGAACTGTGCCCCGCCCTCAATTCTCGTCCGATCGGAACGCGGTTTGGACCCGTTCTCCTGGGCGGCCTCGCAGCCCCTCCCGACCCTGCCAGTTAGCTCCAAGGGGCCGCCCCGTGAAAGGGGAGGTGTGACCCTTGACGCTTTGGCGCAACGGTGCCCGCGCCACGAGCCAAAAAGCGCCCCCCTCTCTCCGCGCCCATTCAAGGCAATGGGGAAACGCACGTTTCGGGCTCCGGCAGCCGGGCACATTAACTCCACTCTGTCTAGGCACATTGACTCCCATTCAGCCTGGGCACCTCCACTCCACTCCGCCTGGGCACTTCCAGTCCCACTCTGCCTGGGAACCTGCACTCCACTCGGCCTGGGCACCTCCACTCCACTCGGCCTGGGCACATTCACTCCACTCAGCCTGGGCACTTCCAATCCCACTCTGCCTGGGAACCTGCACTCCACTCAGCCAGGGCACCTCCACTCCATTCAGCCTGGGTACATTCACTCCACTCAGTCTGGGCACTTCCAGTCCCACTCTGCCTGGGAACCTGCACTCCACTCAGCCTGGGCACCTCCACTCCACTCAGCCTGGGCACATTCACTCCACTCAGCCTTGGCACTTCCAGTCCCACTCTGCCAGGGAACCCCAACTCCACTCAGCCTGGGCACCTCCACTCCACTCAGCCTGGGCACATTCACTCCACTCAGCCTGGGCACTTCCAGTCCCACTCTGCCTGGGAACCTGCACTCCACTCGGCCTGGGCACTTCCATTCCACTCAGCCTGGGTACATTCACTCCACTCAGCCTGGGCACTTCCAATCCCACTCTGCCTGGGAACCTGCACTCCACTCAGCCTGGGCACCTCCACTCCATTCAGCCTGGGTACATTCACTCCACTCAGCCTGGGCACTTCCAGTCCCACTCTGCCTGGGAACCTGCACTCCACTCAGCCTTGGCACCTCCTCTCCACTCAGCCTGGGCACATTCACTCCACTCAGCCTGGGCACATTCACTCCACTCAGCCTGAGCACTTCCAGTCCCACTCTGCCCAGGAACCTCCACTCCCACTCTGCCTGGGAACCTCCGCTACTCCTCTCTACACCTGGCTCTCCACCCGACTCGCGGTGGCCCACTCTTAAGCCCCCCCGCCGCAAGTTATAGGCCCATTGCCCGGGCGGAAAGTGAACCGCGGAACTGTGCCCCGCCCTCAATTTTCGTTCGATCGGAACGCGGTTTGGACCCGTTCTCCTGGGCGGCCTCGCAGCCCCTCCCGACCCAGCCAGTTAGCTCCAAGGGGCCGCCCCGAGCACGGGGAGGTGTGACACTTGACGCTTTTGCGCAACAGTGCCCGCGCCACGAGCCAAAAAGCGCCCCCCTCTCTCAGCGCCCATTCAAGGCAATGGGGAAACGCACGTTTCGGGCTCCGGCAGCCGGGCACATTAACTCCACTCTGTCTAGGCACATTGACTCCCATTCAGCCTGGGCACATTCACTCCACTCAGCCTGGGCACTTCCAGTCGCACTCTGCCTGGGAACCTGCACTCCACTCAGCCTGGGCACCTCCACTCCATTCAGCCTGGGTACATTCACTTCACTCAGCCTGGGCACTTCCAGTCCCACTCTGCCTGGGAACCTGCACTCCACTCGGCCTGGGCACTTCCACTCCACTCAGCCTGGGCACATTCACTCCACTCAGCCTGGGCACTTCCAATCCCACTCTGCCTGGGAACCTGCACTCCACTCAGCCTGGGCACCTCCACTCCATTCAGCCTGGGCACATTCACTCCACTCAGCCTGGGCACATTCACTCCACTCAGCCTGGGCACTTCCAGTCCCACTCTGCCCAGGAACCTCCACTCCCACTCTGCCTGGGAACCTCCGCTACTCCTCTCCACACCCGGCTCTCCACCCGACTCGCGGGGGCCCACTCTTAAGCCCCCCCGCCGCAAGTTATAGGCCCATTGCCCGGGCGGAAAGTGAACCGCGGAACTGTGCCCCGCGGAACTGTGCCCCGCCCTCAATTCTCGTCCGATCGGAAAGCGGTTTGGACCCGTTCTCCTGGGCGGCCTCGCAGCCCTTCCCGACCCTGCCAGTAAGCTCCAAGGGGCCGCCCCGAGCACGGGGAGGTGTGACACTTGACGCTTTGGCGCAACGGTGCCCGCGCCACGAGCCAAAAAGCGCCCCCCTCTCTCCGCGCCCATTCAAGGCAATGGGGAAACGCACGTTTCGGGCTCCGGCGGCCGGGCACATTCACTCCACTCTGTCTAGGCACATTGACTCCCATTCAGCCTGGGCACCTCCACTCCACTCAGCCTGGGCACTTCCAGTCCCACTCTGCCTGGGAACCTGCACTCCACTCGGCCTGGGCACCTCCACTCCACTCAGCCTGGGCAAATTCACTGCACTCAGCCTGGGCACTTCCAATCCCACTCTGCCTGGGAACCTGCACTCCACTCAGCCTGGGCACCTGCACTCCACTCAGCCTGGGTACATTCACTCCACTCAGCCTGGGCACTTCCAATCCCACTCTGCCAGGGAACCCCAACTCCACTCAGCCTGGGCACCTCCACTCCACTCAGCCTGGGCACATTCACTCCACTCAGCCTGGGTACATTCACTCCACTCAGCCTGGGCACTTCCAATCCCACTCTGCCTCGGAACCTGCACTCCACTCGGCCTGCGCACCTCCACTCCACTCAGCCTGGGCAAATTCACTCCACTCGGCCTGGGCACTTCCAATCCCACTCTGCCTGGGAACCTGCACTCCACTCAGCCTGGGCACCTCCACTCCATTCAGCCTGGGTACATTCACTCCACTCAGCCTGGGCACTTCCAGTCTCACTCTGCCTGGGAACCTGCACTCCACTCAGCCTGGGCTCCTCCTCTCCACTCAGCCTGGGCACATTCACTCCACTCAGCCTGGGCACATTCACTCCACTCAGCCTGGGCACATTCACTCCACTCAGCCTGGGCACTTCCAGTCCCACTCTGCCTGGGAACCTGCACTCTACTCGGCCTGCGCACCTCCACTCCACTCAGCCTGGGCACATTCACTCCACTCAGCCTGGGGACTTCCAATCCCACTCTGCCTGGGAACCTGCACTCCACTCAGCCTGGGCACCTCCACTCCACTCAGCCTGGGCAAATTCACTCCACTCGGCCTGGGCACTTCCAATCCCACTCTGCCTGGGAACCTGCACTCCACTCAGCCTGGGCACCTCCACTCCATTCAGCCTGGGTACATTCACTCCACTCAGCCTGGGCACTTCCAGTCCCACTCTGCCTGGGAACCTGCACTCCACTCAGCCTGGGCTCCTCCTCTCCACTCAGCCTGGGCACATTCACTCCACTCAGCCTGGGCACATTCACTCCACTCAGCCTGGGCACTTCCAGTCCCATTCTGCCTGGGAACCTGCACTCCACTCGACCTGGGCACCTCCACTCCACTCAGCCTGGGCACATTCACTCCACTCAGCCTGGGCACTTCCAATCCCACTCTGCCTGGGAACCTGCACTCCACTCAGCCTGGGCTCCTCCTCTCCACTCAGCCTGGGCACATTCACTCCACTCAGCCTGGGCACATTCACTCCACTCAGCCTGGGCACTTCCAGTCCCACTCTGTCTGGGAACCTGCACTCCACTCGACCTGGGCACCTCCACTCCACTCAGCCTGGGCACATTCACTCCACTCAGCCTGGGCACTTCCAATCCCACTCTGCCTGGGAACCTGCACTCCACTCAGCCTGGGCACCTCCACTCCACTCAGCCTGGGCACATTCACTCCACTCACCATGGGCACTTCCAATCCCACTCTGCCTGGGAACCTGCACTCCACTCAGTCTGGGCACCTCCACTCCACTCAGCCTGGGCACATTCACTCCACTCAGCCTGGGCACTTCCAATCCCACTCTGCCTGGTTACCTGCACTCCACTCAGCCTGTGCACCTTCACTCCATTCAGCCTGGGCACATTCACTCCACTCAGCCTGGGCACTTCCAATCCCACTCTGCCTGGGAACCTGCACTCCACTCAGCCAGGGCACCTCCACTCCACTCAGCCTGGGCACATTCACTCCACTCAGCCTTGGCACTTCCAGTCCCACTCTGCCAGGGAACCTGCACTCCACTCAGCCTGGGCACCTCCACTCCACTCAGCCTGGGCACTTTCAATCCACTCAGCCTGGACATTTCCAGTCCCACTCTGCCTGGGAACCTGCACTCCACTCAGCCTGGGCACCTCCACTCCATTCAGCCTGGGCACCTTCACTCCACTCATCCTGGGCACTTCCAGTCCCACTCTGCCTTGGAACCTGCACTCCACTCGGCCTGGGCACCTCCACTCCACTCAGCCTGGGTACATTCACTCCATTCAGCCTGGGCACTTCCAATCCCACTCTGCCTGGGAACCTGCACTCCACTCAGCCTGGGCACCTCCACTCCACTCAGCCTGGGCACATTCACTCCACTCAGCCTTGGCACTTCCAGTCCCACTCTGCCAGGGAACCCCAACTCCACTCAGCCTGGTCACCTCCACTCCACTCAGCCTGGGCACATTCACTCCACTCAGCCTTGGCACTTCCAGTCCCACTCTGCCAGGGAACCCCAACTCCACTCAGCCTTGGCACCTCCACTCCCCTCAGCCTGGGCACATTCACTCCACTCAGCCTGGGCACTTCCAGTCCCACTCTGCCCAGGAACCTCCACTCCCACTCTGCCTGGGAACCTCCGCTACTCCTCTCCACACCCGGCTCGCCACCCGACTCGCGGGGGCCCACTCTTAAGCGCCCCCGCCGCAAGTTATAGGCCCATTGCCCCGGCGGAAAGTGAACCGCGGAACTGTGCCCCGCCCTCAATTCTCGTCCGATCGGAACGCGGTTTGGACCCGTTCTCCTGGGCGGCCTCGCAGCCCCTCCCGACCCAGCCAGTTAGCTCCAAGGGGCCGCCCCGAGCACGGGGAGGTGTGACACTTGACGCTTTGGCGCAACGGTGCCCGCGCCACGAGCCAAAAAGCGCCCCCCTCTCTCCGCGCCCATTCAAGGCAATGGGGAAACGCACGTTTCGGGCTCCGGCGGCTGGGCACATTCACTCCACTCTGTCTAGGCACATTGACTCCCATTCAGCGTGGGCACATTCACTCCACTCCGCCTGGGCACATTCACTCCACTCAGCCTGGGCACTTCCAGTCGCACTCTGCCTGGGAACCTGCACTCCTCTCCTCCTGGGCACCTCCACTCCACTCAGCCTGGGCACATTCACTCCACTCAGCCTGGGCACTTCCAGTCCCACTCTGCCTGGGAACCTGCACTCCACTCAGCCTGGTCACCTCCACTCCATTCAGCCTGGGCACATTCACTCCACTCAGCCTGAGCACTTCCAGTCCCACTCTGCCTGGGAACCTGCACTCCACTCAGCCTGGGCACCTCCACTCCACTCTGCTTGGGTACATTCACTCCATTCAGCCTGGGCACTTCCAATCCCACTCTGCCAGGGATCCTGCACTCCACTCAGCCTGGGCACCTCCACTCCACTCAGCCTGGGCACATTCACTCCACTCAGCCTTGGCACTTCCAGTCCCACTCTGCCAGGGAATCCCAACTCCACCCAGCCTGGGCACCTCCACTCCACTCAGCCTGGGCACATTCACTCCACTCAGCCTGGGTACATTCACTCCACTCAGCCTGGGCACTTCCAATCCCACTCTGCCTGGGAACCTGCACTCCACTCAGCCTGGGCACCTCCAGTCCACTCAGCCTGGGAACTTCCAGTCCCACTCTGCCTGGGAACCTACACTCCTCTCGGCCTGGGCACCTCCACTCCACTCAGCCTGGGCAAATTCACTCCACTCGGCCTGGGCACTTCCAATCCCACCCTGCCTGGGAACCTGCACTCCACTCAGCCTGGGCACCTCCACTCCATTCAGCCTGGGTACATTCACTCCACTCAGCCTGGGCACTTCCAGTCCCACTCTGCCTGGGAACCTGCACTCCACTCAGCCTGGGCTCCTCCTCTCCACTCAGCCTGGGCACATTCACTCCACTCAGCCTGGGCACATTCACTCCACTCAGCCTGGGCACTTCCAGTCCCACTCTGCCTGGGAACCTGCACTCCACTCGGCCTGCACACCTCCACTCCACTCAGCCAGGGCACATTCACTCCACTCAGCCTGGGCACTTCCAATCCCACTCTGCCTGGGAACCTGCACTCCACTCAGCCTGGGCACCTCCACTCCACTCAGCCTGGGCACATTCACTCCACTCAGCCTGGGGACTTCCAATCCCACTCTGCCTGGGAACCTGCACTCCACTCAGCCTGGGCACCTCCACTCCACTCAGCCTTGGTACATTCACTCCACTCAGCCTGGGCACTTCCAGTCCCACTCTGCCTGGGAACCGGCACTCCACTCAGCCTGGGCTCCTCCTCTCCACTCAGCCTGGGCACATTCACTCCACTCAGCCTCGGCACATTCACTCCACTCAGCCTGGGCACATTCACTCCACTCAGCCTGGGCACTTCCAGTCCCACTCAGCCTGGGAACCTGCACTCCACTCGGCCTGGGCACCTCCACTCCACTCAGCCTGGGCACATTCACTCCACTCAGCCTGGGCACTTCCAATCCCACTCTGCCTGGGAACCTGCACTCCACTCAGCCTGGGCACATTCACTCCACTCAGCCTGGGCACTTCCAATCCCACTCTGCCTCGGAACCTGCACTCCACTCAGCCTGGGCACCTCCACTCCACTCAGCCTGGGCACTTCCAGTCCCACTCTGCCTGGGAACCGGCACTCCACTCAGCCTGGGCTCCTCCTCTCCACTCAGCCTGGGCACATTCACTCCACTCAGCCTGGGCACATTCACTCCACTCAGCCTGGGCACATTCACTCCACTCAGCCTGGGCACTTCCAGTCCCACTCAGCCTGGGAACCTGCACTCCACTCGGCCTGGGCACCTCCACTCCACTCAGCCTGGGCACATTCACTCCACTCAGCCTGGGCACTTCCAATCCCACTCAGCCTGGGCACCTCCACTCCACTCAGCCTGGGCACATTCACTCCACTCAGCCTGGGCACTTCCAATCCCACTCTGCCTCGGAACCTGCACTCCACTCAGCCTGGGCACCTCCACTCCACTCAGCCTGGGCACATTCACTCCACTCAGCCTGGGCACTTCCAATCCCACTCTGCCAGGGAACCCCAACTCCACTCAGCCTGGTCACCTCCACTCCACTCAGCCTGGGCACATTCACTCCACTCAGCCTTGGCACTTCCAGTCCCACTCTGCCAGGGAATCCCAACTCCACTCAGCCTGGGAACCTCCACTCCACTCAGCCTGGGCACATTCACTCCACTCAGCCTGGGTACATTCACTCCACTCAGCCTGGGCACTTCCAATCCCACTCTGCCTGGGAACCTGCACTCCACTCAGCCTGGCCATCTCCACTCCACTCAGCCTGGGCACTTCCAGTCCCACTCTGCCTGGGAACCTGCACTCCTCTCGGCCTGGGCACCTCCACTCCACTCAGGCTGGGCAAATTCACTCCACTCGGCCTGGGCACTTCCAATCCCACTCTGCCTGGGAACCTGCACTCCACTCAGCCTGGGCACCTCCACTCCATTCAACCTGGGTACATTCACTCCACTCAGCCTGGGCACTTCCAGTCCCACTCTGCCTGGGAACCTGCACTCCACTCAGCCTGGGCTCCTCCTCTCCACTCAGCCTGGGCACATTCACTCCACTCAGCCTGGGCACATTCACTCCACTCAGCCTGGGCACATTCACTCCACTCAGCCTGGGCACTTCCAGTCCCACTCTGCCTGGGAACCTTCACTCCACTCGGCCTGCGCACCTCCACTCCAATCAGCCTGGGCACATTCACTCCACTCAGCCTGGGCACTTCCAATCCCACTCTGCCTGGGAACCTGCACTCTACTCAGCCTGGGCACATTCACTCCACTCAGCCTGGGGACTTCCAATCCCACTCTGCCTGGGAACCTGCACTCCACTCAGCCTAGGCACCTCCACTCCACTCAGCCTGGGCAAATTCACTCCACTCGGCCTGGGCACTTCCAATCCCACTCTGCCTGGGAACCTGCACTCCACTCAGCCTGGGCACCTCCACTCCATTCAGCCTGGGTACATTCACTCCACTCAGCCTGGGCACTTCCAGTCCCACTCTGCCTGGGAACCTGCACTCCACTCAGCCTGGGCTCCTCCTCTCCACTCAGCCTGGGCACATTCACTCCACTCAGCCTGGGCACATTCACTCCACTCAGCCTGGGCACTTCCAGTCCCACTCTGCCTGGGAACCTGCACTCCACTCGACCTGGGCACCTCCACTCCACTCAGCCTGGGCACATTCACTCCACTCAGCCTGGGCACTTCCAATCCCACTCTGCCTGGGAACCTGCACTCCACTCAGCGTGGGCTCCTCCTCTCCACTCAGCCTGGGCACATTCACTCCACTCAGCCTGGGCACATTCACTCCACTCAGCCTGGGCACTTCCAGTCCCACTCTGCCTCGGAACCTGCACTCCACTCGACCTGGGCACCTCCACTCCACTCAGCCTGGGCACATTCACTCCACTCAGCCTGGGCACTTCCAATCCCACTCTGCTTGGGAACCTGCACTCCACTCAGCCTGGGCACCTCCACTCCACTCAGCCTGGGCACATTCACTCCACTCAGCATGGGCACTTCCAATCCCACTCTGCCTGGGAACCTGCACTCCACTCAGTCTGGGCACCTCCACTCCACTCAGCCTGGGCACATTCACTCCACTCAGCCTTGGCACTTCCAGTCCCACTCTGCCAGGGAACCCCAACTCCACTCAGCCTGGGCACCTCCACTCCACTCAGCCTGGGCACATTCACTCCACTCAGCCTGGGCACTTCCAGTCCACTCAGCCTGGGCTCATTCACTCCACTCAGCCTTGGCACTTCCAGTCCCACTCTGCCAGGGAACCCCAACTCCACTCAGCCTGGGCACCTCCACTCCACTCAGCCTGGGCACATTCACTCCACTCAGCCTCGGCACTTCCAATCCCACTCTGCCTGGGAACCTGCACTCCTCTCGGCCTGGGCACCTCCACTCCACTCAGCCTGGGAAAATTCACTCCACTCGGCCTGGGCACTTCCAATCCCACTCTGCCTGGGAACCTGCACTCCACTCAGCCTGGGCACCTCCACTCCATTCAGCCTGGGTACATTCACTCCACTCAGCCTGGGCACTTCCAGTCCCACTCTGCCTGGGAACCTGCACTCCACTCAGCCTGGGCTCCTCCTCTCCACTCAGCCTGGGCACATTCACTCCACTCTGCCTGGGCACATTCACTCCACTCAGCCTGGGCACTTCCAGTCCCACTCTGCCTGGGAACCTGCACTCCACTCGACCTGGGCACCTCCACTCCACTCAGCCTGGGCACATTCACTCCACTCAGCCTGGGCACTTCCAATCCCACTCTGCCTGGGAGCCTGCACTCCACTCAGCCTGGGCACCTCCACTCCACTCAGCCTGGGCACTTCCAGTCCCACTCTGCCTGGGAACCTGCACTCCTCTCGGCCTGGGCACCTCCACTCCACTCAGCCTGGGCACATTCACTCCACTCAGCCTGGGCACTTCTAGTCCCACTCTGCCTGGGAACCTGCACTCCACTCAGCCTGGTCACCTCCACTCCATTCAGCCTGGGCACATTCACTCCACTCAGCCTGAGCACTTCTAGTCCCACTCTGCCTGGGAACCTGCACTCCACTCAGCCTGGGCACCTCCACTCCACTCAGCCTGGGTACATTCACTCCATTCAGCCTGGGCACTTCCAATCCCACTCTGCCAGGGATCCTGCACTCCACTCAGCCTGGGCACCTCCACTCCACTCAGCCTGGGCACATTCACTCCACTCAGCCTTGGCACTTCCAGTCCCACTCTGCCAGGGAATCCCAACTCCACTCAGCCTGGGCACCTCCACTCCACTCAGCCTGGGCACATTCACTCCACTCAGCCTGGGTACATTCACTCCACTCAGCCTGGGCACTTCCAATCCCACTCTGCCTGGGAACCTGCACTCCACTCAGCCTGGGCACCTCCAGTCCACTCAGCCTGGGAACTTCCAGTCCCACTCTGCCTGGGAACCTGCACTCCTCTCGGCCTGGGCACCTCCACTCCACTCAGCCTGGGCAAATTCACTCCACTCGGCCTGGGCACTTCCAATCCCACCCTGCCTGGGAACCTGCACTCCACTCAGCCTGGGCACCTCCACTCCATTCAGCCTGGGTACATTCACTCCACTCAGCCTGGGCACTTCCAATCCCACTCTGCCTCGGAACCTGCACTCCACTCAGCTTGGGCACCTCCACTCCACTCAGCCTGGGTACATTCACTCCAATCAGCCTGGGCACTTCCAGTCCCACTCTGCCTGGGAACCGGCACTCCACTCAGCCTGGGCTCCTCCTCTCCACTCAGCCTGGGCACATTCACTCCACTCAGCCTGGGCACATTCACTCCACTCAGCCTGGGCACATTCACTCCACTCAGCCTGGGCACTTCCAGTCCCACTCTGCCAGGGAACCCCAACTCCACTCAGCCTGGGCACCTCCACTCCACTCAGCCTGGGCACATTCACTCCACTCAGCCTGGGCAATTCCAGTCCACTCAGCCTGGGCTCATTCACTCCACTCAGCCTTGGCACTTCCAGTCCCACTCTGCCAGGGAACCCCAACTCCACTCAGCCTGGGCACCTCCACTCCACTCAGCCTGAGCACATTCACTCCACTCAGCCTCCGCACTTCCAATCCCACTCTGCCTGGGAACCTGCACTCCTCTCGGCCTGGGCACCTCCACTCCACTCAGCCTGGGCAAATTCACTCCACTCGGCCTGGGCACTTCCAATCCCACTCTGCCTGGGAACCTGCACTCCACTCAGCCTGGGCACCTCCACTCCATTCAGCCTGGGTACATTCACTCCACTCAGCCTGGGCACTTCCAGTCCCACTCTGCCTGGGAACCTGCACTCCACTCAGCCTGGGCTCCTCCTCTCCACTCAGCCTGGGCACATTCACTCCACTCAGCCTGGGCACATTCACTCCACTCAGCCTGGGCACTTCCAGTCCCACTCTGCCTGGGAACCTGCACTCCACTCGACCTGGGAAACCTCCACTCCACTCAGCCTGGGCACATTCACTCCACTCAGCCTGGGCACTTCCAATCCCACTCTGCCTGGGAACCTGCACTCCACTCAGCCTGGACTCCTCCTCTCCACTCAGCCTGGGCACATTCACTCCACTCAGCCTGGGCACATTCACTCCACTCAGCCTGGGCACTTCCAGTCCCACTCTTCCTGGGAACCTGCACTCCACTCGACCTGGGCACCTCCACTCCACTCAGCCTGGGCACATTCACTCCACTCAGCCTGGGCACTTCCAATCCCACTCTGCCTGGGAACCTGCACTCCACTCAGCCTGGGCTCCTCCTCTCCACTCAGCCTGGGCACATTCACTCCACTCAGCCTGGGCACATTCACTCCACTCAGCCTGGGCACATTCACTCCACTCAGCCTGGGCACTTCCAGTCCCACTCTGCCTGGGAACCTGCACTCCTCTCGGCCTGGGCACCTCCACTCCACTCAGCCTGGGCAAATTCACTCCACTCGGCCTGGGCACTACCAATCCCACTCTGCCTGGGAACCTGCACTCCACTCAGCCTGGGCACCTCCACTCCATTCAGCCTGGGTACATTCACTCCACTCAGCCTGGGCACTTCCAGTCCCACTCTGCCTGGGAACCTCCACTCCACTCAGCCTGGGCACATTCACTCCACTCAGCCTGGGCACTTCCAATCCCACTCTGCCTGGGAACCTGCACTCCACTCAGCCTGGGCACCTCCACTCCACTCAGCCTGGGCACATTCACTCCACTCAGCCTGGGGACTTCCAATCCCACTCAGCCTGGGAACCTGCACTCCACTCAGCCTGGGCACCTCCACTCCACTCAGCCTGGGTACATTCACTCCACTCAGCCTGGGCACTTCCAGTCCCACTCTGCCTGGGAACCTGCACTCCACTCAGCCTGGGCTCCTCCTCTCCACTCAGCCTGGGCACATTCACTCCACTCAGCCTGGGCACATTCACTCCACTCAGCCTGGGCACATTCACTCCACTCAGCCTGGGCACTTCCAGTCCCACTCAGCCTGGGAACCTGCACTCCACTCGGCCTGGGCACCTCCACTCCACTCAGCCTGGGCACATTCACTCCACTCAGCCTGGGCACTTCAAATCCCACTCTGCCTGGGAACCTGCACTCCACTCAGCCTGGGCACCTCCACTCCACTCAGCCTGGGCACATTCACTCCACTCAGCCTGGGCACTTCCAATCCCACTCTGCCTCGGAACCTGCACTCCACTCAGCCTGGGCACCTCCACTCCACTCAGCCTGGGCACATTCACTCCACTCAGCCTGGGCACTTCCAATCCCACTCTGCCAGGGAACCCCAACTCCACTCAGCCTGGTCACCTCCACTCCACTCAGCCTGGGCACATTCACTCCACTCAGCCTTGGCACTTCCAGTCCCACTCTGCCAGGGAATCCCAACTCCACTCAGCCTGGGCACCTCCACTCCACTCAGCCTGGGCACATTCACTCCACTCAGCCTGGGTACATTCACTCCACTCAGCCTGGGCACTTCCAATCCCACTCTGCCTGGGAACCTGCACTCCACTCAGCCTGGGCACCTCCACTCAGCCTGGGCACTTCCAGTCCCACTCTGCCTGGGAACCTGCTACCTTCACTCCACTCAGCCTGTGCACCTCCACTCCATTCAGCCTGGGCACATTCACTCCACTCAGCCTGGGCACTTCCAGTCCCACTCTGCCAGGGAACCTGCACTCCACTCAGCCTGGGCACCTCCACTCCACTCAGCCTGGGCACATTCACTCCACTCAGCTTGGGCACATTCACTCTACTCAGCCTGGGCACTTCCAGTCCCACTCTGCCCAGGAACCTCCACTCCCACTCTGCCTGGGAACCTCCGCTACTCCTCTCCACACCCGGCTCTCCACCCGACTCGCGGGGGCCCACTCTTAAGCCCCCCCGCCGCAAGTTATAGGCCCATTGCCCGGGCGGAAAGTGAACCGCGGAACTGTGCCCCGACCTCAATTCTCGTCCGATCGGAACGCGGTTTGGACCCGTTCTCCTGGGCGGCCTCGCAGCCCCTCCCGACCCAGCCAGTTAGCTCCAAGGGGCCGCCCCGAGCACGGGGAGGTGTGACACTTGACGCTTTGGCGCAACGGTGCCCGCGCCACGAGCCAAAAAGCGCCCCCCTCTCTCCGCGCCCATTCAAGGCAATGGGGAAACGCACGTTTCGGGCTCCGGCGGCTGGGCACATTCACTCCACTCTGTCTAGGCACATTGACTCCCATTCAGCGTGGGCACATTCACTCCACTCCGCCTGGGCACATTCACTCCACTCAGCCTGGGCACTTCCAGTCGCACTCTGCCTGGGAACCTGCACTCCACTCAGCCTGGTCACCTCCACTCCATTCAGCCTGGGCACATTCACTCCACTCAGCCTGAGCACTTCCAGTCCCACTCTGCCTGGGAACCTGCACTCCACTCAGCCTGGGCACCTCCACTCCACTCAGCTTGGGTACATTCACTCCATTCAGCCTGTGCACTTCCAATCCCACTCTGCCTGGGATCCTGCACTCCACTCAGCCTGGGCACCTCCAATCCACTCAGCCTCGGCACATTCACTCCACTCAGCCTTGGCACTTCCAGTCCCACTCTGCCAGGGAATTCCAACTCCACTCAGCCTGGGCACCTCCACTCCACTCAGCCTGGGCACATTCACTCCACTCAGCCTGGGTACATTCACTCCACTCAGCCTGGGCACTTCCAATCCCACTCTGCCTGGGAACCTGCACTCCACTCAGCCTGGGCACCTCCACTCCACTCAGCCTGGGCACTTCCAGTCCCACTCTGCCTGGGAACCTGCACTCCTCTCGGCCTGGGCACCTCCACTCCACTCAGCCTGGGCACATTCACTCCACTCAGCCTGGGCACTTCCAGTCCCACTCTGCCTGGGAACCTGCACTTCACTCAGCCTGGTCACCTCCACTCCATTCAGCCTGGGCACATTCACTCCACTCAGCCTCAGCACTTCCAGTCCCACTCTGCCTGGGAACCTGCACTCCACTCAGCCTGGGCACCTCCACTCCACTCAGCCTGGGTACATTCACTCCATTCAGCCTGGGCACTTCCAATCCCACTCTGCCAGGGATCCTGCACTCCACTCAGCCTGGGCACCTCCACTCCACTCAGCCTGGGCACATTCACTCCACTCAGCCTTGGCACTTCCATTCCCACTCTGCCAGGGAATCCCAACTCCACTCAGCCTGGGCACCTCCACTCCACTCAGCCTGGGCACATTCACTCCACTCAGCCTGGGTACATTCACTCCACTCAGCCTGGGCACTTCCAATCCCACTCTGCCTGGGAACCTGCACTCCACTCAGCCTGGGCACCTCCAGTCCACTCAGCCTGGGAACTTCCAGTCCCACTCTGCCTGGGAACCTGCACTCCTCTCGGCCTGGGCACCTCCACTCCACTCAGCCTGGGCAAATTCACTCCACTCGGCCTGGGCACTTCCAATCCCACCCTGCCTGGGAACCTGCACTCCACTCACCCTGGGCACCTCCACTCCATTCAGCCTGGGTACATTCACTCCACTCAGCCTGGGCACTTCCAGTCCCACTCTGCCTGGGAACCTGCACTCCACTCAGCCTGGGCTCCTCCTCTCCACTCAGCCTGGGCACATTCACTCCACTCAGCCTGGGCACATTCACTCCACTCAGCCTGGGCACTTCCAGTCCCACTCTGCCTGGGAACCTGCACTCCACTCGGCCTGCGCACCTCCACTCCACTCAGCCTGGGCACATTCACTCCACTCAGCCTGGGCACTTCCAATCCCACTCTGCCTGGGAACCTGCACTCCACTCAGCTTGGGCACCTCCACTCCACTCAGCCTGGGCACATTCACTCCACTCAGCCTGGGGACTTCCAATCCCACTCTGCCTGGGAACCTGCACTCCACTCAGCCTGGGCACCTCCACTCCACTCAGCCTGGGTACATTCACTCCACTCAGCCTGGGCACTTCCAGTCCCACTCTGCCTGGGAACCGGCACTCCACTCAGCCTGGGCTCCTCCTCTCCACTCAGGCTGGGCACATTCACTCCACTCAGCCTGGGCACATTCACTCCACTCAGCCTGGGCACATTCACTCCACTCAGCCTGGGCACTTCCAGTCCCACTCAGCCTGGGAACCTGCACTCCACTCGGCCTGGGCACCTCCACTCCACTCAGCCTGGGCACATTCACTCCACTCAGCCGGGGCACTTCCAATCCCACTCTGCCTGGGAACCTGCACTCCACTCAGCCTGGGCACCTCCACTCCACTCAGCCTGGGCACATTCACTCCACTCAGCCTGGGCACTTCCAATCCCACTCTGCCTCGGAACCTGCACTCCACTCAGCCTGGGCACCTCCACTCCACTCAGCCTGGGCACATTCACTCCACTCAGCCTGGGCACTTCCAATCCCACTCTGCCAGGGAACCCCAACTCCACTCAGCCTGGTCACCTCCACTCCACTCAGCCTGGGCACATTCACTCCACTCAGCCTTGGCACTTCCAGTCCCACTCTGCCAGGGAATCCCAACTCCACTCAGCCTGGGCACCTCCACTCCACTCAGCCTGGGCACATTCACTCCACTCAGCCTGGGTACATTCACTCCACTCAGCCTGGGCACTTCCAATCCCACTCTGCCTGGGAACCTGCACTCCACTCAGCCTGGGCACCTCCACTCCACTCAGCCTGGGCACTTCCAGTCCCACTCTGCCTGGGAACCTGCACTCCTCTCGGCCTGGGCACCTCCACTCCACTCAGCCTGGGCAAATTCACTCCACTCGGCCTGGGCACTTCCAATCCCACTCTGCCTGGGAACCTGCACTCCACTCAGCCTGGGAACCTGCACTCCACTCAGCCTGGGCACCTCCACTCCACTCAGCCTGGGCACATTCACTCCACTCAGCCTGGGGACTTCCAATCCCACTCTGCCTGGGAACCTGCACTCCACTCAGCCTGGGCACCTCCACTCCACTCAGCCTGGGCAAATTCACTCCACTCGGCCTGGGCACTTCCAATCCCACTCTGCCTGGGAACCTGCACTCCACTCAGCCTGGGCACCTCCACTCCATTCAGCCTGGGTACATTCACTCCACTCAGCCTGGGCACTTCCAGTCCCACTCTGCCTGGGAACCTGCACTCCACTCAGCCTGGGCTCCTCCTCTCCACTCAGCCTGGGCACATTCACTCCACTCAGCCTGGGCACATTCACTCCACTCAGCCTGGGCATTTCCAGTCCCACTCTGCCTGGGAACCTGCACTCCACTCGACCTGGGCACCTCCACTCCACTCAGCCTGGGCACATTCACTCCACTCAGCCTGGGCACTTCCAATCCCACTCTGCCTGGGAACCTGCACTCCACTCAGCCTGGGCTCCTCCTCTCCACTCAGCCTGGGCACATTCACTCCACTCAGCCTGGGCACATTCACTCCACTCAGCCTGGGCACTTCCAGTCCCACTCTGCCTGGGAACCTGCACTCCACTCGACCTGGGCACCTCCACTCCACTCAGCCTGGGCACATTCACTCCACTCAGCCTGGGCACTTCCAATCCCACTCTGCCTGGGAACCTGCACTCCACTCAGCCTGGGCACCTCCACTCCACTCAGCCTGGGCACATTCACTCCACTCAGCATGGGCACTTCCAATCCCACTCTGCCTGGGAACCTGCACTCCACTCAGTCTGGGCACCTCCACTCCACTCAGCCTGGGCACATTCACTCCACTCAGCCTGGGCACTTCCAATCCCACTCTGCCTGGTTACCTGCACTCCACTCAGCCTGTGCACCTCCACTCCATTCAGCCTGGGCACATTCACTCCACTCAGCCTGGGCACTTCCAATCCCACTCTGCCTGGGAACCTGCACTCCACTCAGCCTGGGCACCTCCACTCCACTCAGCCTGGGCACATTCACTCCACTCAGCCTTGGCACTTCCAGTCCCACTCTGCCAGGGAACCCCAACTCCACTCAGCCTGGGCACCTCCTCTCCACTCAGCCTGGGCACTTTCACTCCACTCAGCCTGGACATTTCCAGTCCCACTCTGCCTGGGAACCTGCACTCCACTCAGCCTGGGCACCTCCACTCCACTCAGCCTGGGCACATTCACTCCACTCAGCATGGGCACTTCCAATCCCACTCTGCCTGGGAACCTGCACTCCACTCAGTCTGGGCACCTCCACTCCACTCAGCCTGGGCACATTCACTCCACTCAGCCTGGGCACTTCCAATCCCACTCTGCCTGGTTACCTGCACTCCACTCAGCCTGTGCACCTCCACTCCATTCAGCCTGGGCACATTCACTCCACTCAGCCTGGGCACTTCCAATCCCACTCTGCCTGGGAACCTGCACTCCACTCAGCCTGGGCACCTCCACTCCACTCAGCCTGGGCACATTCACTCCACTCAGCCTTGGCACTTCCAGTCCCACTCTGCCAGGGAACCCCAACTCCACTCAGCCTGGGCACCTCCTCTCCACTCAGCCTGGGCACTTTCACTCCACTCAGCCTGGACATTTCCAGTCCCACTCTGCCTGGGAACCTGCACTCCACTCAGCCTGGGCACCTCCACTCCATTCAGCCTGGGCACCTTCACTCCACTCATCCTGGGCACTTCCAGTCCCACTCTGCCTGGGAACCTGAACTCCACTGGGCCTGGGCACCTCCACTCCACTCAGCCTGGGTACATTCACTCCATTCAGCCTGGGCACTTCCAATCCCACTCTGCCTGGGAACCTGCACTCCACTCAGCCTGGGCACCTCCACTCCACTCAGCCTGGGCACATTCACTCCACTCAGCCTTGGCACTTCCAGTCCCACTCTGCCAGGGAACCCCAACTCCACTCAGCCTGGTCACCTCCACTCCACTCAGCCTGGGCACATTCACTCCACTGAGCCTTGGCACTTCCAGTCCCACTCTGCCAGGGAACCCCAACTCCACTCAGCCTGGGCACCTCCACTCCCCTCAGCCTGGGCACATTCACTCCACTCAGCCTGGGCACTTCCAGTCCCACTCTGCCCAGGAACCTCCACTCCCACTCTGCCTGGGAACCTCCGCTACTCCTCTCCACACCCGGCTCTCCACCCGACTCGCGGGGGCCCACTCTTAAGCCCCCCCGCCGCAAGTTATAGGCTCATTGCCCGGGCGGAAAGTGAACCGCGGAACTGTGCCCCGCCCTCAATTCTCGTCCGATCGGTAAGCGGTTTGGACCCGTTCTCCTGGGCGGCCTCGCAGCCCTTCCCGACCCAGCCAGTAAGCTCCAAGGGGCCGCCCCGAGCAGGGGGAGGTGTGACACTTGACGCTTTGGCGCAACGGTGCCCGCGCCACGAGCCAAAAAGCGCCCCCCTCTCTCCGCGCCCATTCAAGGCAATGGGGAAACGCACGTTTCGGGCTCCGGCGGCCGGGCACATTCACTCCACTCTGTCTAGGCACATTGACTCCCATTCAGCCTGGGCACCTGCACTCCACTCAGCCTGGGCACTTCCAGTCCCACTCTGCCTGGGAACCTGCACTCCACTCGGCCTGGGCACCTCCACTCCACTCAGCCTGGGCAAATTCACTGCACTAAGCCTGGGCACTTCCAATCCCACTCTGCCTGGGAACCTGCACTCCACTCAGCCTGGGCACCTCCACTCCACTCAGCCTGGGCACATTCACTCCACTCAGCCTGGGCACTTCCAATCCCACTCTGCCAGGGAACCTGCACTCCACTCAGCCTGGGCACCTCCACTCCACTCAGCCTGGGCACATTCACTCCACTCAGCCTGGGTACATTCACTCCACTCAGCCTCGGCACTTCCAATCCCACTCTGCCTGGGAACCTGCACTCCACTCAGCCTGGGCACTTCCACTCCACTCAGCCAGGGCACTTCCAGTCCCACTCTGCCTGGGAACCTGCACTCCACTCGGCCTGGGCACCTCCACTCCATTCAGCCTGGGTACATTCACTCCACTCAGCCTGGGCACTTCCAGTCCCACTCTGCCTGGGAACCTGCACTCCACTCAGCCTGGGCACCTCCACTCCACTCAGCCTGGGCACATTCACTCCACTCAGCATTGGCACTTCCAGTCCCACTCTGCCAGGGAACCCCAACTCCACTCAGCCTGGGCACCTCCACTCCACTCAGCCTGGGCACATTCACTCCACTCAGCCTGGGCACTTCCAGTCCACTCAGCCTGGGCTCATTCACTCCACTCAGCCTTGGCACTTCCAGTCCCACTCTGCCAGGGAACCCCAACTCCACTCAGCCTGGGCACCTCCACTCCACTCAGCCTGGGCACATTCACTCCACTCAGCCTCGGCACTTCCAATCCCACTCTGCCTGGGAACCTGCACTCCTCTCGGCCTGGGCACCTCCACTCCACTCAGCCTGGGCAAATTCACTCCACTCGGCCTGGGCACTTCCAATCCCACTCTGCCTGGGAACCTGCACTCCACTCAGCCTGGGCACCTCCACTCCACTCAGCTTGGGTACATTCACTCCATTCAGCCTGGGCACTTCCAATCCCACTCTGCCTGGGATCCTGCACTCCACTCAGCCTGGGCACCTCCACTCCACTCAGCCTGGGCACATTCACTCCACTCAGCCTGGGCACATTCACTCCACTCAGCCTTGGCACTTCCAGTCCCACTCTGCCAGGGAACCCCAACTCCACTCAGCCTGGGCACCTCCTCTCCACTCAGCCTGGGCACTTTCACTCCACTCAGCCTGGACATTTCCAGTCCCACTCTGCCTGGGAACCTGCACTCCACTCAGCCTGGGCACCTCCACTCCACTCAGCCTGGGCACATTCACTCCACTCAGCATGGGCACTTCCAATCCCACTCTGCCTGGGAACCTGCACTCCACTCAGTCTGGGCACCTCCACTCCACTCAGCCTGGGCACATTCACTCCACTCAGCCTGGGCACTTCCAATCCCACTCTGCCTGGTTACCTGCACTCCACTCAGCCTGTGCACCTCCACTCCATTCAGCCTGGGCACATTCACTCCACTCAGCCTGGGCACTTCCAATCCCACTCTGCCTGGGAACCTGCACTCCACTCAGCCTGGGCACCTCCACTCCACTCAGCCTGGGCACATTCACTCCACTCAGCCTTGGCACTTCCAGTCCCACTCTGCCAGGGAACCCCAACTCCACTCAGCCTGGGCACCTCCTCTCCACTCAGCCTGGGCACTTTCACTCCACTCAGCCTGGACATTTCCAGTCCCACTCTGCCTGGGAACCTGCACTCCACTCAGCCTGGGCACCTCCACTCCATTCAGCCTGGGCACCTTCACTCCACTCATCCTGGGCACTTCCAGTCCCACTCTGCCTGGGAACCTGAACTCCACTGGGCCTGGGCACCTCCACTCCACTCAGCCTGGGTACATTCACTCCATTCAGCCTGGGCACTTCCAATCCCACTCTGCCTGGGAACCTGCACTCCACTCAGCCTGGGCACCTCCACTCCACTCAGCCTGGGCACATTCACTCCACTCAGCCTTGGCACTTCCAGTCCCACTCTGCCAGGGAACCCCAACTCCACTCAGCCTGGTCACCTCCACTCCACTCAGCCTGGGCACATTCACTCCACTGAGCCTTGGCACTTCCAGTCCCACTCTGCCAGGGAACCCCAACTCCACTCAGCCTGGGCACCTCCACTCCCCTCAGCCTGGGCACATTCACTCCACTCAGCCTGGGCACTTCCAGTCCCACTCTGCCCAGGAACCTCCACTCCCACTCTGCCTGGGAACCTCCGCTACTCCTCTCCACACCCGGCTCTCCACCCGACTCGCGGGGGCCCACTCTTAAGCCCCCCCGCCGCAAGTTATAGGCTCATTGCCCGGGCGGAAAGTGAACCGCGGAACTGTGCCCCGCCCTCAATTCTCGTCCGATCGGTAAGCGGTTTGGACCCGTTCTCCTGGGCGGCCTCGCAGCCCTTCCCGACCCAGCCAGTAAGCTCCAAGGGGCCGCCCCGAGCAGGGGGAGGTGTGACACTTGACGCTTTGGCGCAACGGTGCCCGCGCCACGAGCCAAAAAGCGCCCCCCTCTCTCCGCGCCCATTCAAGGCAATGGGGAAACGCACGTTTCGGGCTCCGGCGGCCGGGCACATTCACTCCACTCTGTCTAGGCACATTGACTCCCATTCAGCCTGGGCACCTGCACTCCACTCAGCCTGGGCACTTCCAGTCCCACTCTGCCTGGGAACCTGCACTCCACTCGGCCTGGGCACCTCCACTCCACTCAGCCTGGGCAAATTCACTGCACTAAGCCTGGGCACTTCCAATCCCACTCTGCCTGGGAACCTGCACTCCACTCAGCCTGGGCACCTCCACTCCACTCAGCCTGGGCACATTCACTCCACTCAGCCTGGGCACTTCCAATCCCACTCTGCCAGGGAACCTGCACTCCACTCAGCCTGGGCACCTCCACTCCACTCAGCCTGGGCACATTCACTCCACTCAGCCTGGGTACATTCACTCCACTCAGCCTCGGCACTTCCAATCCCACTCTGCCTGGGAACCTGCACTCCACTCAGCCTGGGCACTTCCACTCCACTCAGCCAGGGCACTTCCAGTCCCACTCTGCCTGGGAACCTGCACTCCACTCGGCCTGGGCACCTCCACTCCATTCAGCCTGGGTACATTCACTCCACTCAGCCTGGGCACTTCCAGTCCCACTCTGCCTGGGAACCTGCACTCCACTCAGCCTGGGCACCTCCACTCCACTCAGCCTGGGCACATTCACTCCACTCAGCATTGGCACTTCCAGTCCCACTCTGCCAGGGAACCCCAACTCCACTCAGCCTGGGCACCTCCACTCCACTCAGCCTGGGCACATTCACTCCACTCAGCCTGGGCACTTCCAGTCCACTCAGCCTGGGCTCATTCACTCCACTCAGCCTTGGCACTTCCAGTCCCACTCTGCCAGGGAACCCCAACTCCACTCAGCCTGGGCACCTCCACTCCACTCAGCCTGGGCACATTCACTCCACTCAGCCTCGGCACTTCCAATCCCACTCTGCCTGGGAACCTGCACTCCTCTCGGCCTGGGCACCTCCACTCCACTCAGCCTGGGCAAATTCACTCCACTCGGCCTGGGCACTTCCAATCCCACTCTGCCTGGGAACCTGCACTCCACTCAGCCTGGGCACCTCCACTCCACTCAGCTTGGGTACATTCACTCCATTCAGCCTGGGCACTTCCAATCCCACTCTGCCTGGGATCCTGCACTCCACTCAGCCTGGGCACCTCCACTCCACTCAGCCTGGGCACATTCACTCCACTCAGCCTGGGCACATTCACTCCACTCAGCCTGGGCACTTCCAGTCCCACTCTGCCTGGGAACCTGCACTCCACTCAGCCTGGGCACATTCACTCCACTCAGCCTGGGTACATTCACTCCACTCAGCCTGGGCACTTCCAATCCCACTCTGCCTGGGAACCTGCACTCCACTCAGCCTGGGCACCTCCACTCCACTCAGCCTGGGCACTTCCAGTCCCACTCTGCCTGGGAACCTGCACTCCTCTCGGCCTGGGCACCTCCACTCCACTCAGCCTGGGTACATTCACTCCACTCAGCCTGGGCACTTCCAATCCCACTCTGCCTGGGAACCTGCACTCCACTCAGTCTGGGCCCCTCCACTCCACTCAGCCTGGGCACATTCACTCCACTCAGCCTAGGCCCTTCCAATCCCACTCTGCCTGGTTACCTGCACTCCACTCAGCCTGTGCACCTCCACTCCATTCAGCCTGGGCACATTCACTCCACTCAGCCTGGGCACTTCCAGTCCCACTCTGCCTGGGAACCTGCTACCTTCACTCCACTCAGCCTGTGCACCTCCACTCCATTCAGCCTGGGCACATTCACTCCACTCAGCCTGGGCACTTCCAGTCCCACTCTGCCAGGGAACCTGCACTCCACTCAGCCTGGGCACCTCCACTCCACTCAGCCTGGGCACATTCACTCCACTCAGCTTGGGCACATTCACTCTACTCAGCCTGGGCACTTCCAGTCCCACTCTGCCCAGGAACCTCCACTCCCACTCTGCCTGGGAACCTCCGCTACTCCTCTCCACACCCGGCTCTCCACCCGACTCGCGGGGGCCCACTCTTAAGCCCCCCCGCCGCAAGTTATAGGCCCATTGCCCGGGCGGAAAGAGAACCGCGGAACTGTGCCCTGACCTCAATTCTCGTCCGATCGGAACGCGGTTTGGACCCGTTCTCCTGGGCGGCCTCGCAGCCCCTCCCGACCCAGCCAGTTAGCTCCAAGGGGCCGCCCCGAGCACGGGGAGGTGTGACACTTGACGCTTTGGCGCAACGGTGCCCGCGCCACGAGCCAAAAAGCGCCCCCCTCTCTCCGCGCCCATTCAAGGCAATGGGGAAACGCACGTTTCGGGCTCCGGCGGCTGGGCACATTCACTCCACTCTGTCTAGGCACATTGACTCCCATTCAGCGTGGGCACATTCACTCCACTCCGCCTGGGCACATTCACTCCACTCAGCCTGGGCACTTCCAGTCGCACTCTGCCTGGGAACCTGCACTCCACTCAGCCTGGTCACCTCCACTCCATTCAGCCTGGGCACATTCACTCCACTCAGCCTGAGCACTTCCAGTCCCACTCTGCCTGGGAACCTGCACTCCACTCAGCCTGGGCACCTCCACTCCACTCAGCTTGGGTACATTCACTCCATTCAGCCTGTGCACTTCCAATCCCACTCTGCCTGGGATCCTGCACTCCACTCAGCCTGGTCACCTCCACTCCACTCAGCCTGGGCACATTCACTCCACTCAGCCTTGGCACTTCCAGTCCCACTCTGCCAGGGAATTCCAACTCCACTCAGCCTGGGCACCTCCACTCCACTCAGCCTGGGCACATTCACTCCACTCAGCCTGGGTACATTCACTCCACTCAGCCTGGGCACTTCCAATCCCACTCTGCCTGGGAACCTGCACTCCACTCAGCCTGGGCACCTCCACTCCACTCAGCCTGGGCACTTCCAGTCCCACTCTGCCTGGGAACCTGCACTCCACTCAGCCTGGGCACCTCCACTCCACTCAGCTTGGGTACATTCACTCCATTCAGCCTGTGCACTTCCAATCCCACTCTGCCTGGGATCCTGCACTCCACTCAGCCTGGGCACCTCCAATCCACTCAGCCTGGGCACATTCACTCCACTCAGCCTTGGCACTTCCAGTCCCACTCTGCCAGGGAATTCCAACTCCACTCAGCCTGGGCACCTCCACTCCACTCAGCCTGGGCACATTCACTCCACTCAGCCTGGGTACATTCACTCCACTCAGCCTGGGCACTTCCAATCCCACTCTGCCTGGGAACCTGCACTCCACTCAGCCTGGGCACCTCCACTCCACTCAGCCTGGGCACTTCCAGTCCCACTCTGCCTGGGAACCTGCACTCCTCTCGGCCTGGGCACCTCCACTCCACTCAGCCTGGGCACATTCACTCCACTCAGCCTGGGCACTTCCAGTCCCACTCTGCCTGGGAACCTGCACTTCACTCAGCCTGGTCACCTCCACTCCATTCAGCCTGGGCACATTCACTCCACTCAGCCTCAGCACTTCCAGTCCCACTCTGCCTGGGAACCTGCACTCCACTCAGCCTGGGCACCTCGACTCCACTCAGCCTGGGTACATTCACTCCATTCAGCCTGGGCACTTCCAATCCCACTCTGCCAGGGATCCTGCACTCCACTCAGCCTGGGCACCTCCACTCCACTCAGCCTGGGCACATTCACTCCACTCAGCCTTGGCACTTCCATTCCCACTCTGCCAGGGAATCCCAACTCCACTCAGCCTGGGCACCTCCACTCCACTCAGCCTGGGCACATTCACTCCACTCAGCCTGGGTACATTCACTCCACTCAGCCTGGGCACTTCCAATCCCACTCTGCCTGGGAACCTGCACTCCACTCAGCCTGGGCACCTCCAGTCCACTCAGCCTGGGAACTTCCAGTCCCACTCTGCCTGGGAACCTGCACTCCTCTCGGCCTGGGCACCTCCACTCCACTCAGCCTGGGCAAATTCACTCCACTCGGCCTGGGCACTTCCAATCCCACCCTGCCTGGGAACCTGCACTCCACTCACCCTGGGCACCTCCACTCCATTCAGCCTGGGTACATTCACTCCACTCAGCCTGGGCACTTCCAGTCCCACTCTGCCTGGGAACCTGCACTCCACTCAGCCTGGGCTCCTCCTCTCCACTCAGCCTGGGCACATTCACTCCACTCAGCCTGGGCACATTCACTCCACTCAGCCTGGGCACTTCCAGTCCCACTCTGCCTGGGAACCTGCACTCCACTCGGCCTGCGCACCTCCACTCCACTCAGCCTGGGCACATTCACTCCACTCAGCCTGGGCACTTCCAATCAAACTCTGCCTGGGAACCTGCACTCCACTCAGCTTGGGCACCTCCACTCCACTCAGCCTGGGCACATTCACTCCACTCAGCCTGGGGACTTCCAATCCCACTCTGCCTGGGAACCTGCACTCCACTCAGCCTGGGCACCTCCACTCCACTCAGCCTGGGTACATTCACTCCACTCAGCCTGGGCACTTCCAGTCCCACTCTGCCTGGGAACCGGCACTCCACTCAGCCTGGGCTCCTCCTCTCCACTCAGGCTGGGCACATTCACTCCACTCAGCCTGGGCACATTCACTCCACTCAGCCTGGGCACATTCACTCCACTCAGCCTGGGCACTTCCAGTCCCACTCAGCCTGGGAACCTGCACTCCACTCGGCCTGGGCACCTCCACTCCACTCAGCCTGGGCACATTCACTCCACTCAGCCTGGGCACTTCCAATCCCACTCTGCCTGGGAACCTGCACTCCACTCAGCCTGGGCACCTCCACTCCACTCAGCCTGGGCACATTCACTCCACTCAGCCTGGGCACTTCCAATCCCACTCTGCCTCGGAACCTGCACTCCACTCAGCCTGGGCACCTCCACTCCACTCAGCCTGGGCACATTCACTCCACTCAGCCTGGGCACTTCCAATCCCACTCTGCCAGGGAACCCCAACTCCACTCAGCCTGGTCACCTCCACTCCACTCAGCCTGGGCACATTCACTCCACTCAGCCTTGGCACTTCCAGTCCCACTCTGCCAGGGAATCCCAACTCCACTCAGCCTGGGCACCTCCACTCCACTCAGCCTGGGCACATTCACTCCACTCAGCCTGGGTACATTCACTCCACTCAGCCTGGGCACTTCCAATCCCACTCTGCCTGGGAACCTGCACTCCACTCAGCCTGGGCACCTCCACTCCACTCAGCCTGGGCACTTCCAGTCCCACTCTGCCTGGGAACCTGCACTCCTCTCGGCCTGGGCACCTCCACTCCACTCAGCCTGGGCAAATTCACTCCACTCGGCCTGGGCACTTCCAATCCCACTCTGCCTGGGAACCTGCACTCCACTCAGCCTGGGAACCTGCACTCCACTCAGCCTGGGCACCTCCACTCCACTCAGCCTGGGCACATTCACTCCACTCAGCCTGGGGACTTCCAATCCCACTCTGCCTGGGAACCTGCACTCCACTCAGCCTGGGCACCTCCACTCCACTCAGCCTGGGCAAATTCACTCCACTCGGCCTGGGCACTTCCAATCCCACTCTGCCTGGGAACCTGCACTCCACTCAGCCTGGGCACCTCCACTCCATTCAGCCTGGGTACATTCACTCCACTCAGCCTGGGCACTTCCAGTCCCACTCTGCCTGGGAACCTGCACTCCACTCAGCCTGGGCACCTCCACTCCACTCAGCCTGGGCACATTCACTCCACTCAGCCTTGGCACTTCCAGTCCCACTCTGCCAGGGAACCCCAACTCCACTCAGCCTGGGCACCTCCTCTCCACTCAGCCTGGGCACTTTCACTCCACTCAGCCTGGACATTTCCAGTCCCACTCTGCCTGGGAACCTGCACTCCACTCAGCCTGGGCACCTCCACTCCATTCAGCCTGGGCACCTTCACTCCACTCATCCTGGGCACTTCCAGTCCCACTCTGCCTGGGAACCTGAACTCCACTCGGCCTGGGCACCTCCACTCCACTCAGCCTGGGTACATTCACTCCATTCAGCCTGGGCACTTCCAATCCCACTCTGCCTGGGAACCTGCACTCCACTCAGCCTGGGCACCTCCACTCCACTCAGCCTGGGCACATTCACTCCACTCAGCCTTGGCACTTCCAGTCCCACTCTGCCAGGGAACCCCAACTCCACTCAGCCTGGTCACCTCCACTCCACTCAGCCTGGGCACATTCACTCCACTGAGCCTTGGCACTTCCAGTCCCACTCTGCCAGGGAACCCCAACTCCACTCAGCCTGGGCACCTCCACTCCCCTCAGCCTGGGCACATTCACTCCACTCAGCCTGGGCACTTCCAGTCCCACTCTGCCCAGGAACCTCCACTCCCACTCTGCCTGGGAACCTCCGCTACTCCTCTCCACACCCGGCTCTCCACCCGACTCGCGGGGGCCCACTCTTAAGCCCCCCCGCCGCAAGTTATAGGCTCATTGCCCGGGCGGAAAGTGAACCGCGGAACTGTGCCCCGCCCTCAATTCTCGTCCGATCGGTAAGCGGTTTGGACCCGTTCTCCTGGGCGGCCTCGCAGCCCTTCCCGACCCAGCCAGTAAGCTCCAAGGGGCCGCCCCGAGCAGGGGGAGGTGTGACACTTGACGCTTTGGCGCAACGGTGCCCGCGCCACGAGCCAAAAAGCGCCCCCCTCTCTCCGCGCCCATTCAAGGCAATGGGGAAACGCACGTTTCGGACTCCGGCGGCCGGGCACATTCACTCCACTCTGTCTAGGCACATTGACTCCCATTCAGCCTGGGCACCTGCACTCCACTCAGCCTGGGCACTTCCAGTCCCACTCTGCCTGGGAACCTGCACTCCACTCGGCCTGGGCACCTCCACTCCACTCAGCCTGGGCAAATTCACTGCACTCAGCCTGGGCACTTCCAATCCTACTCTGCCTGGGAACCTGCACTCCACTCAGCCTGGGCACCTGCACTCCACTCAGCCTGGGTACATTCACTCCACTCAGCCTGGGCACTTCCAATCCCACTCTGCCAGGGAACCTGCACTCCACTCAGCCTGGGCACCTCCACTCCACTCAGCCTGGGCACATTCACTCCACTCAGCCTGGGTACATTCACTCCACTCAGCCTCGGCACTTCCAATCCCACTCTGCCTGGGAACCTGCACTCCACTCAGCCTGGGCACTTCCACTCCACTCAGCCAGGGCACTTCCAGTCCCACTCTGCCTGGGAACCTGCACTCCACTCGGCCTGGGCACCTCCACTCCATTCAGCCTGGGTACATTCACTCCACTCAGCCTGGGCACTTCCAGTCCCACTCTGCCTGGGAACCTGCACTCCACTCAGCCTGGGCACCTCCACTCCACTCAGCCTGGGCACATTCACTCCACTCAGCCTTGGCACTTCCAGTCCCACTCTGCCAGGGAACCCCAACTCCACTCAGCCTGGGCACCTCCACTCCACTCAGCCTGGGCACATTCACTCCACTCAGCCTGGGCACTTCCAGTCCACTCAGCCTGGGCTCATTCACTCCACTCAGCCTTGGCACTTCCAGTCCCACTCTGCCAGGGAACCCCAACTCCACTCAGCCTGGGCACCTCCACTCCACTCAGCCTGGGCACATTCACTCCACTCAGCCTCGGCACTTCCAATCCCACTCTGCCTGGGAACCTGCACTCCTCTCGGCCTGGGCACCTCCACTCCACTCAGCCTGGGCAAATTCACTCCACTCGGCCTGGGCACTTCCAATCCCACTCTGCCTGGGAACCTGCACTCCACTCAGCCTGGGCACCTCCACTCCACTCAGCTTGGGTACATTCACTCCATTCAGCCTGGGCACTTCCAATCCCACTCTGCCTGGGATCCTGCACTCCACTCAGCCTGGGCACCTCCACTCCACTCAGCCTGGGCACATTCACTCCACTCAGCCTGGGCACATTCACTCCACTCAGCCTGGGCACTTCCAGTCCCACTCTGCCTGGGAACCTGCACTCCACTCAGCCTGGGCACATTCACTCCACTCAGCCTGGGTACATTCACTCCACTCAGCCTGGGCACTTCCAATCCCACTCTGCCTGGGAACCTGCACTCCACTCAGCCTGGGCACCTCCACTCCACTCAGCCTGGGCACTTCCAGTCCCACTCTGCCTGGGAACCTGCACTCCTCTCGGCCTGGGCACCTCCACTCCACTCAGCCTGGGCAAATTCACTCCACTCGGCCTGGGCACTTCCAATCCCACTCTGCCTGGGAACCTGCACTCCACTCAGCCTGGGCACCTCCACTCTATTCAGCCTGGGTACATTCACTCCACTCAGCCTGGGCACTTCCAATCCCACTCTGCCTGGGAACCTGCACTCCACTCAGTCTGGGCCCCTCCACTCCACTCAGCCTGGGCACATTCACTCCACTCAGCCTAGGCCCTTCCAATCCCACTCTGCCTGGTTACCTGCACTCCACTCAGCCTGTGCACCTCCACTCCATTCAGCCTGGGCACATTCACTCCACTCAGCCTGGGCACTTCCAGTCCCACTCTGCCTGGGAACCTGCTACCTTCACTCCACTCAGCCTGTGCACCTCCACTCCATTCAGCCTGGGCACATTCACTCCACTCAGCCTGGGCACTTCCAGTCCCACTCTGCCAGGGAACCTGCACTCCACTCAGCCTGGGCACCTCCACTCCACTCAGCCTGGGCACATTCACTCCACTCAGCTTGGGCACATTCACTCTACTCAGCCTGGGCACTTCCAGTCCCACTCTGCCCAGGAACCTCCACTCCCACTCTGCCTGGGAACCTCCGCTACTCCTCTCCACACCCGGCTCTCCACCCGACTCGCGGGGGCCCACTCTTAAGCCCCCCCGCCGCAAGTTATAGGCCCATTGCCCGGGCGGAAAGAGAACCGCGGAACTGTGCCCTGACCTCAATTCTCGTCCGATCGGAACGCGGTTTGGACCCGTTCTCCTGGGCGGCCTCGCAGCCCCTCCCGACCCAGCCAGTTAGCTCCAAGGGGCCGCCCCGAGCACGGGGAGGTGTGACACTTGACGCTTTGGCGCAACGGTGCCCGCGCCACGAGCCAAAAAGCGCCCCCCTCTCTCCGCGCCCATTCAAGGCAATGGGGAAACGCACGTTTCGGGCTCCGGCGGCTGGGCACATTCACTCCACTCTGTCTAGGCACATTGACTCCCATTCAGCGTGGGCACATTCACTCCACTCCGCCTGGGCACATTCACTCCACTCAGCCTGGGCACTTCCAGTCGCACTCTGCCTGGGAACCTGCACTCCACTCAGCCTGGTCACCTCCACTCCATTCAGCCTGGGCACATTCACTCCACTCAGCCTGAGCACTTCCAGTCCCACTCTGCCTGGGAACCTGCACTCCACTCAGCCTGGGCACCTCCACTCCACTCAGCTTGGGTACATTCACTCCATTCAGCCTGTGCACTTCCAATCCCACTCTGCCTGGGATCCTGCACTCCACTCAGCCTGGTCACCTCCACTCCACTCAGCCTGGGCACATTCACTCCACTCAGCCTTGGCACTTCCAGTCCCACTCTGCCAGGGAATTCCAACTCCACTCAGCCTGGGCACCTCCACTCCACTCAGCCTGGGCACATTCACTCCACTCAGCCTGGGTACATTCACTCCACTCAGCCTGGGCACTTCCAATCCCACTCTGCCTGGGAACCTGCACTCCACTCAGCCTGGGCACCTCCACTCCACTCAGCCTGGGCACTTCCAGTCCCACTCTGCCTGGGAACCTGCACTCCTCTCGGCCTGGGCACCTCCACTCCACTCAGCCTGGGCACATTCACTCCACTCAGCCTGGGCACTTCCAGTCCCACTCTGCCTGGGAACCTGCACTTCACTCAGCCTGGTCACCTCCACTCCATTCAGCCTGGGCACATTCACTCCACTCAGCCTCAGCACTTCCAGTCCCACTCTGCCTGGGAACCTGCACTCCACTCAGCCTGGGCACCTCAACTCCACTCAGCCTGGGTACATTCACTCCATTCAGCCTGGGCACTTCCAATCCCACTCTGCCAGGGATCCTGCACTCCACTCAGCCTGGGCACCTCCACTCCACTCAGCCTGGGCACATTCACTCCACTCAGCCTTGGCACTTCCAGTCCCACTCTGCCAGGGAATCCCAACTCCACTAGGCCTGGGCACCTCCACTCCACTCAGCCTGGGCACATTCACTCCACTCAGCCTGGGTACATTCACTCCACTCAGCCTGGGCACTTCCAATCCCACTCTGCCTGGGAACCTGCACTCCACTCAGCCTGGGCACCTCCAGTCCACTCAGCCTGGGAACTTCCAGTCCCACTCTGCCTGGGAACCTGCACTCCTCTCGGCCTTGGCACCTCCACTCCACTCAGCCTGGGCAAATTCACTCCACTCGGCCTGGGCACTTCCAATCCCACCCTGCCTGGGAACCTGCACTCCACTCACCCTGGGCACCTCCACTCCATTCAGCCTGGGTACATTCACTCCACTCAGCCTGGGCACTTCCAGTCCCACTCTGCCTGGGAACCTGCACTCCACTCAGCCTGGGCTCCTCCTCTCCACTCAGCCTGGGCACATTCACTCCACTCAGCCTGGGCACATTCACTCCACTCAGCCTGGGCACTTCCAGTCCCACTCTGCCTGGGAACCTGCACTCCACTCGGCCTGCGCACCTCCACTCCACTCAGCCTGGGCACATTCACTCCACTCAGCCTGGGCACTTCCAATCCCACTCTGCCTGGGAACCTGCACTCCACTCAGCCTGGGCACCTCCACTCCACTCAGCCTGGGCACATTCACTCCACTCAGCCTGGGGACTTCCAATCCCACTCTGCCTGGGAACCTGCACTCCACTCAGCCTGGGCACCTCCACTCCACTCAGCCTGGGTACATTCACTCCACTCAGCCTGGGCACTTCCAGTCCCACTCTGCCTGGGAACCGGCACTCCACTCAGCCTGGGCTCCTCCTCTCCACTCAGCCTGGGCACATTCACTCCACTCAGCCTGAGCACATTCACTCCACTCAGCCTGGGCACATTCACTCCACTCAGCCTGGGCACTTCCAGTCCCACTCAGCCTGGGAACCTGCACTCCACTCGGCCTGGGCACCTCCACTCCACTCAGCCTGGGCACATTCACTCCACTCAGCCTGGGCACTTCCAATCCCACTCTGCCTGGGAACCTGCACTCCACTCAGCCTGGGCACCTCCACTCCACTCAGCCTGGGCACATTCACTCCACTCAGCCTGGGCACATTCACTCCACTCAGCCTGGGCACTTCCAATCCCACTCTGCCAGGGAACCCCAACTCCACTCAGCCTGGTCACCTCCACTCCACTCAGCCTGGGCACATTCACTCCACTCAGCCTTGGCACTTCCAGTCCCACTCTGCCAGGGAATCCCAACTCCACTCAGCCTGGGCACCTCCACTCCACTCAGCCTGGGCACATTCACTCCACTCAGCCTGGGCACTTCCAATCCCACTCTGCCAGGGAACCCCAACTCCACTCAGCCTGGTCACCTCCACTCCACTCAGCCTGGGCACATTCACTCCACTCAGCCTTGGCACTTCCAGTCCCACTCTGCCAGGGAATCCCAACTCCACTCAGCCTGGGCACCTCCACTCCACTCAGCCTGGGCACATTCACTCCACTCAGCCTGGGTACATTCACTCCACTCAGCCTGGGCACTTCCAATCCCACTCTGCCTGGGAACCTGCACTCCACTCAGCCTGGGCACCTCCACTCCACTCAGCCTGGGCACTTCCAGTCCCACTCTGCCTGGGAACCTGCACTCCTCTCGGCCTGGGCACCTCCACTCCACTCAGCCTGGGCAAATTCACTCCACTCGGCCTGGGCACTTCCAATCCCACTCTGCCTGGGAACCTGCACTCCACTCAGCCTGGGAACCTGCACTCCACTCAGCCTGGGCACCTCCACTCCACTCAGCCTGGGCACATTCACTCCACTCAGCCTGGGGACTTCCAATCCCACTCTGCCTGGGAACCTGCACTCCACTCAGCCTGGGCACCTCCACTCCACTCAGCCTGGGCAAATTCACTCCACTCGGCCTGGGCACTTCCAATCCCACTCTGCCTGGGAACCTGCACTCCACTCAGCCTGGGCACCTCCACTCCATTCAGCCTGGGTACATTCACTCCACTCAGCCTGGGCACTTCCAGTCCCACTCTGCCTGGGAACCTGCACTCCACTCAGCCTGGGCTCCTCCTCTCCACTCAGCCTGGGCACATTCACTCCACTCAGCCTGGGCACATTCACTCCACTCAGCCTGGGCACTTCCAGTCCCACTCTGCCTGGGAACCTGCACTCCACTCGACCTGGGCACCTCCACTCCACTCAGCCTGGGCACATTCACTCCACTCAGCCTGGTCAATTCCAATCCCACTCTGCCTGGGAACCTGCACTCCACTCAGCCTGGGCTCCTCCTCTCCACTCAGCCTGGGCACATTCACTCCACTCAGCCTGGGCACATTCACTCCACTCGGCCTGGGCACTTCCAATCCCACTCTGCCTGGGAACCTGCACTCCACTCAGCCTGGGCACCTCCACTCCATTCAGCCTGGGTACATTCACTCCACTCAGCCTGGGCACTTCCAGTCCCACTCTGCCTGGGAACCTGCACTCCACTCAGCCTGGGCTCCTCCTCTCCACTCAGCCTGGGCACATTCACTCCACTCAGCCTGGGCACATTCACTCCACTCAGCCTGGGCACTTCCAGTCCCACTCTGCCTGGGAACCTGCACTCCACTCGACCTGGGCACCTCCACTCCACTCAGCCTGGGCACCTCCACTCCACTCAGCCTGGGCACTTCCAGTCCCACTCTGCCTGGGAACCTGCACTCCTCTCGGCCTGGGCACCTCCTCTCCACTCAGCCTGGGCACATTCACTCCACTCAGCCTGGGCACATTCACTCCACTCAGCCTGGGCACTTCCAGTCCCACTCTGCCTGGGAACCTGCACTCCACTCGACCTGGGCACCTCCACTCCACTCAGCCTGGGCACATTCACTCCACTCAGCCTGGGCACTTCCAATCCCACTCTGCCTGGGAACCTGCACTCCACTCAGCCTGGGCACCTCCACTCCACTCAGCCTGGGCACATTCACTCCACTCAGCATGGGCACTTCCAATCCCACTCTGCCTGGGAACCTGCACTCCACTCAGTCTGGGCACCTCCACTCCACTCAGCCTGGGCACATTCACTCCACTCAGCCTGGGCACTTCCAATCCCACTCTGCCTGGTTACCTGCACTCCACTCAGCCTGTGCACCTCCACTCCATTCAGCCTGGGCACCTTCACTCCACTCATCCTGGGCACTTCCAGTCCCACTCTGCCTGGGAACCTGCACTCCACTCGGCCTGGGCACCTCCACTCCACTCAGCCTGGGTACATTCACTCCATTCAGCCTGGGCACTTCCAATCCCACTCTGCCTGGGAACCTGCACTCCACTCAGCCTGGGCACCTCCACTCCACTCAGCCTGGGCACATTCACTCCACTCAGCCTTGGCACTTCCAGTCCCACTCTGCCAGGGAACCCCAACTCCACTCAGCCTGGTCACCTCCACTCCACTCAGCCTGGGCACATTCACTCCACTCAGCCTTGGCACTTCCAGTCCCACTCTGCCAGGGAACCCCAACTCCACTCAGCCTGGGCACCTCCACTCCCCTCAGCCTGGGCACATTCACTCCACTCAGCCTGGGCACTTCCAGTCCCACTCTGCCCAGGAACCTCCACTCCCACTCTGCCTGGGAACCTCCGCTACTCCTCTCCACACCCGGCTCTCCACCCGACTCGCGGTGGCCCACTCTTAAGCCCCCCCGCCGCAAGTTATAGGCTCATTGCCCGGGCGGAAAGTGAACCGCGGAACTGTGCCCCGCCCTCAATTCTCGTCCGATCAAAAAGCGGTTTGGACCCGTTCTCCTGGGCGGCCTCGCAGCCCTTCCCGACCCAGCCAGTAAGCTCCAAGGGGCCGCCCCGAGCAGGGGGAGGTGTGACACTTGACGCTTTGGCGCAACGGTGCCCGCGCCACGAGCCAAAAAGCGCCCCCCTCTCTCCGCGCCCATTCAAGGCAATGGGGAAACGCACGTTTCGGGCTCCGGCGGCCGGGCACATTCACTCCACTCTGTCTAGGCACATTGACTCCCATTCAGCCTGGGCACCTGCACTCCACTCAGCCTGGGCACTTCCAGTCCCACTCTGCCTGGGAACCTGCACTCCACTCAGCCTGGGCACCTCCACTCCACTCAGCCTGGGCACATTCACTCCACTCAGCCTTGGCACTTCCAGTCCCACTCTGCCAGGGAACCCCAACTTCACTCAGCCTGGGCACCTCCACTCCACTCAGCCTGGGCACATTCACTCCACTCAGCCTGGGCACTTCCAGTCCACTCAGCCTGGGCTCATTCACTCCACTCAGCCTGGGCACATTCACTCCACTCAGCCTGGGTACATTCACTCCACTCAGCCTGGGCACTTCCAGTCCCACTCTGCCTGGGAACCTGCACTCCACCCAGCCTGGGCACCTCCTCTCCACTCAGCCTGGGCACATTCACTCCACTCAGCCTTGGCACATTCACTCCACTCAGCCTGGGCACATTCACTCCACTCAGCCTGGGCACTTCCAGTCCCACTTTGCCTGGGAACCTCCACTCCCACTCTGCCTGGGCTCCTCCACCTCACTCAGCTTGGGCACTTTCACTCCACTCAGCCTTGGCACTTCCAGTCCCACTCTGCCAGGGAACCCCTACTCCACTCAGCCTGGGCACCTCCACTCCACTCAGCCTGGGCACATTCACTCCACTCAGCCTGGGCACTTCCAGTCCCACTCTGCCAGGGAACCCCAACTCCACTCAGCCTGGGCACCTCCACTCCACTCAGCCTGGGCACATTCACTCCACTCAGCCTCGGCACTTACAATCCCACTCTGCCTGGGAACCTGCACTCCACTCAGCCTGGGCTCCTCCTCTCCACTCAGCCTGGGCACATTCACTCCACTCAGCCTGGGCACATTCACTCCACTCAGCCTGGGCACTTCCAGTCCCACTCTGCCTGGGAACCTGCACTCCACTCGGCCTGCGCACCTCCACTCCACTCAGCCTGGGCACATTCACTCCACTCAGCCTGGGCACTTCCAATCCCACTCTGCCTGGGAACCTGCACTCCTCTCAGCCTGGGCACCTCCACTCCACTCAGCCTGGGCACATTCACTCCACTCAGCCTGGGGACTTCCAATCCCACTCTGCCTGGGAACCTGCACTCCACTCAGCCTGGGCACCTCCACTCCACTCAGCCTGGGTACATTCACTCCACTCAGCCTGGGCACTTCCAGTCCCACTCTGCCTGGGAACCGGCACTCCACTCAGCCTGGGCTCCTCCTCTCCACTCAGCCTGGGCACATTCACTCCACTCAGCCTGGGCACATTCACTCCACTCAGCCTGGGCACATTCACTCCACTCAGCCTGGGCACTTCCAGTCCCACTCAGCCTGGGAACCTGCACTCCACTCGGCCTGGGCACCTCCACTCCACTCAGCCTGGGCACATTCACTCCACTCAGCCTGGGCACTTCCAATCCCACTCTGCCTGGGAACCTGCACTCCACTCAGCCTGGGCACCTCCACTCCACTCAGCCTGGGCACATTCACTCCACTCAGCCTGGGCACTTCCAATCCCACTCTGCCTCGGAACCTGCACTCCACTCAGCCTGGGCACCTCCACTCCACTCAGCCTGGGCACATTCACTCCACTCAGCCTGGGCACTTCCAATCCCACTCTGCCAGGGAACCCCAACTCCACTCAGCCTGGTCACCTCCACTCCACTCAGCCTGGGCACATTCACTCCACTCAGCCTTGGCACTTCCAGTCCCACTCTGCCAGGGAATCCCAACTCCACTCAGCCTGGTCACCTCCACTCCACTCAGCCTGGGCACCTCCACTCCACTCAGCCTGGGCACATTCACTCCACTCAGCCTTGGTACATTCACTCCACTCAGCCTGGGCACTTCCAATCCCACTCTGCCTGGGAACATGCACTCCACTCAGCCTGGGCACCTCCACTCCACTCAGCCTGGGCACTTCCAGTCCCACTCTGCCTGGGAACCTGCACTCCACTCGACCTGGGCACCTCCACTCCACTCAGCCTGGGCACATTCACTCCACTCAGCCTGGGCACTTCCAATCCCACTCTGCCTGGGAACCTGCACTCCACTCAGCCTGGGCTCCTCCTCTCCACTCAGCCTGGGCACATTCACTCCACTCAGCCTGGGCACATTCACTCCACTCAGCCTGGGCACTTCCAGTCCCACTCTGCCTGGGAACCTGCACTCCACTCGACCTGGGCACCTCCACTCCACTCAGCCTGGGCACATTCACTCCACTCAGCCTGGGCACTTCCAATCCCACTCTGCCTGGGAACCTGCACTCCACTCAGCCTGGGCACCTCCACTCCACTCAGCCTGGGCACATTCACTCCACTCAGCATGGGCACTTCCAATCCCACTCTGCCTGGGAACCTGCACTCCACTCAGTCTGGGCACCTCCACTCCACTCAGCCTGGGCACATTCACTCCACTCAGCCTGGGCACTTCCAATCCCACTCTGCCTGGTTACCTGCACTCCACTCAGCCTGTGCACCTCCACTCCATTCAGCCTGGGCACATTCACTCCACTCAGCCTGGGCACTTCCAATCCCACTCTGCCTGGGAACCTGCACTCCACTCAGCCTGGGCACCTCCACTCCACTCAGCCTGGGCACATTCACTCCACTCAGCCTTGGCACTTCCAGTCCCACTCTGCCAGGGAACCCCAACTCCACTCAGCCTGGGCACCTCCACTCCACTCAGCCTGGGCACTTTCACTCCACTCAGCCTGGACATTTCCAGTCCCACTCTGCCTGGGAACCTGCACTCCACTCAGCCTGGGCACCTCCACTCCATTCAGCCTGGGCACCTTCACTCCACTCAACCTGGGCACTTCCAGTCCCACTCAGCCTGGGCTCCTCCTCTCCACTCAGCCTGGGCACATTCACTCCACTCAGCCTGGGCACATTCACTCCACTCAGCCTGGGCACTTCCAGTCCCACTCTGCCTGGGAACCTGAACTCCACTCGACCTGGGCACCTCCACTCCACTCAGCCTGGGCACATTCACTCCACTCAGCCTGGGCACTTCCAATCCCACTCTGCCTGGGAACCTGCACTCCACTCAGCCTGGGGACCTCCACTCCACTCAGCCTGGGCACATTCACTCCACTCAGCATGGGCACTTCCAATCCCACTCTGCCTGGGAACCTGCACTCCACTCAGTCTGGGCACCTCCACTCCACTCAGCCTGGGCACATTCACTCCACTCAGCCTGGGCACTTCCAATCCCACTCTGCCTGGTTACCTGCACTCCACTCAGCCTGTGCACCTCCACTCCATTCAGCCTGGGCACATTCACTCCACTCAGCCTGGGCACCTCCACTCCACTCAGCCTGGGCACATTCACTCCACTCAGCCTGGGCACCTCCACTCCACTCAGCCTGGGCACATTCACTCCACTCAGCCTTGGTACATTCACTCCACTCAGCCTGGGCACTTCCAATCCCACTCTGCCTGGGCACATTCACTCCACTCAGCCTGGGCACATTCACTCCACTCAGCCTGGGCACTTCCAGTCCCACTCTGCCTGGGAACCTGCACTCCACTCGACCTGGGCACCTCCACTCCACTCAGCCTGGGCACATTCACTCCACTCAGCCTGGGCACTTCCAATCCTCTCGGCCTGGGCACCTCCACTCCACTCAGCCTGGGCAAATTCACTCCACTCGGCCTGGGCACTTCCAATCCCAATCTGCCTGGGAACCTGCACTCCACTCAGCCTGGGAACCTGCACTCCACTCAGCCTGGGCACCTCCACTCCACTCAGCCTGGGCACATTCACTCCACTCAGCCTGGGGACTTCCAATCCCACTCTGCCTGGGAACCTGCACTCCACTCAGCCTGGGCACCTCCACTCCACTCAGCCTGGGCAAATTCACTCCACTCGGCCTGGGCACTTCCAATCCCAATCTGCCTGGGAACCTGCACTCCACTCAGCCTGGGAACCTGCACTCCACTCAGCCTGGGCACCTCCACTCCACTCAGCCTGGGCACATTCACTCCACTCAGCCTGGGGACTTCCAATCCCACTCTGCCTGGGAACCTGCACTCCACTCAGCCTGGGCACCTCCACTCCACTCAGCCTGGGCAAATTCACTCCACTCGGCCTGGGCACTTCCAATCCCACTCTGCCTGGGAACCTGCACTCCACTCAGCCTGGGCACCTCCACTCCATTCAGCCTGGGTACATTCACTCCACTCAGCCTGGGCACTTCCAGTCCCACTCTGCCTGGGAACCTGCACTCCACTCAGCCTGGGCTCCTCCTCTCCACTCAGCCTGGGCACATTCACTCCACTCAGCCTGGGCACATTCACTCCACTCAGCCTGGGCACTTCCAGTCCCACTCTGCCTGGGAACCTGCACTCCACTCGACCTGGGCACCTCCACTCCACTCAGCCTGGGCACATTCACTCCACTCAGCCTGGGCACTTCCAATCCCACTCTGCCTGGGAACCTGCACTCCACTCAGCCTGGGCTCCTCCTCTCCACTCAGCCTGGGCACATTCACTCCACTCAGCCTGGGCACATTCACTCCACTCAGCCTGGGCACTTCCAGTCCCACTCTGCCTGGGAACCTGCACTCCACTCGACCTGGGCACCTCCACTCCACTCAGCCTGGGCACATTCACTCCACTCAGCCTGGGCACTTCCAATCCCACTCTGCCTGGGAACCTGCACTCCACTCAGCCTGGGCACCTCCACTCCACTCAGCCTGGGCACATTCACTCCACTCAGCATGGGCACTTCCAATCCCACTCTGCCTGGGAACCTGCACTCCACTCAGTCTGGGCACCTCCACTCCACTCAGCCTGGGCACATTCACTCCACTCAGCCTGGGCACTTCCAATCCCACTCTGCCTGGTTACCTGCACTCCACTCAGCCTGTGCACCTCCACTCCATTCAGCCTGGGCACATTCACTCCACTCAGCCTGGGCACTTCCAATCCCACTCTGCCTGGGAACCTGCACTCCACTCAGCCTGGGCACCTCCACTCCACTCAGCCTGGGCACATTCACTCCACTCAGCCTTGGCACTTCCAGTCCCACTCTGCCAGGGAACCCCAACTCCACTCAGCCTGGGCACCTCCACTCCACTCAGCCTGGGCACTTTCACTCCACTCAGCCTGGACATTTCCAGTCCCACTCTGCCTGGGAACCTGCACTCCACTCAGCCTGGGCACCTCCACTCCATTCAGCCTGGGCACCTTCACTCCACTCAACCTGGGCACTTCCAGTCCCACTCAGCCTGGGCTCCTCCTCTCCACTCAGCCTGGGCACATTCACTCCACTCAGCCTGGGCACATTCACTCCACTCAGCCTGGGCACTTCCAGTCCCACTCTGCCTGGGAACCTGAACTCCACTCGACCTGGGCACCTCCACTCCACTCAGCCTGGGCACATTCACTCCACTCAGCCTGGGCACTTCCAATCCCACTCTGCCTGGGAACCTGCACTCCACTCAGCCTGGGGACCTCCACTCCACTCAGCCTGGGCACATTCACTCCACTCAGCATGGGCACTTCCAATCCCACTCTGCCTGGGAACCTGCACTCCACTCAGTCTGGGCACCTCCACTCCACTCAGCCTGGGCACATTCACTCCACTCAGCCTGGGCACTTCCAATCCCACTCTGCCTGGTTACCTGCACTCCACTCAGCCTGTGCACCTCCACTCCATTCAGCCTGGGCACATTCACTCCACTCAGCCTGGGCACTTCCAATCCCACTCTGCCTGGGAACCTGCACTCCACTCAGCCTGGGCACCTCCACTCCACTCAGCCTGGGCACATTCACTCCACTCAGCCTTGGCACTTCCAGTCCCACTCTGCCAGGGAACCCCAACTCCACTCAGCCTGGGCACCTCCACTCCACTCAGCCTGGGCACTTTCACTCCACTCAGCCTGGACATTTCCAGTCCCACTCTGCCTGGGAACCTGCACTCCACTCAGCCTGGGCACCTCCACTCCATTCAGCCTGGGCACCTTCACTCCACTCATCCTGGGCACTTCCAGTCCCACTCAGCCTGGGCACATTCACTCCACTCAGCCTGGGCACTTCCAGTCCCACTCAGCCTGGGAACCTGCACTCCACTCGGCCTGGGCACCTCCACTCCACTCAGCCTGGGCACATTCACTCCACTCAGCCTGGGCACTTCCAATCCCACTCTGCCTGGGAACCTGCACTCCACTCAGCCTGGGCACCTCCACTCCACTCAGCCTGGGCACATTCACTCCACTCAGCCTGGGCACTTCCAATCCCACTCTGCCTCGGAACCTGCACTCCACTCAGCCTGGGCACCTCCACTCCACTCAGCCTGGGCACATTCACTCCACTCAGCCTGGGCACTACCAATCCCACTCTGCCAGGGAACCCCAACTCCACTCAGCCTGGTCACCTCCACTCCACTCAGCCTGGGCACATTCACTCCACTCAGCCTTGGCACTTCCAGTCCCACTCTGCCAGGGAATCCCAACTCCACTCAGCCTGGGCACCTCCACTCCACTCAGCCTGGGCACATTCACTCCACTCAGCCTGGGTACATTCACTCCACTCAGCCTGGGCACTTCCAATCCCACTCTGCCTGGGAACCTGCACTCCACTCAGCCTGGGCACCTCCACTCCACTCAGCCTGGGCACTTCCAGTCCCACTCTGCCTGGGAACCTGCACTCCTCTCGGCCTGGGCACCTCCACTCCACTCAGCCTGGGCAAATTCACTCCACTCGGCCTGGGCACTTCCAATCCCACTCTGCCTGGGAACCTGCACTCCACTCAGCCTGGGAACCTGCACTCCACTCAGCCTGGGCACCTCCACTCCACTCAGCCTGGGCACATTCACTCCACTCAGCCTGGGGACTTCCAATCCCACTCTGCCTGGGAACCTGCACTCCACTCAGCCTGGGCACCTCCACTCCACTCAGCCTGGGCAAATTCACTCCACTCGGCCTGGGCACTTCCAATCCCACTCTGCCTGGGAACCTGCACTCCACTCAGCCTGGGCACCTCCACTCCATTCAGCCTGGGTACATTCACTCCACTCAGCCTGGGCACTTCCAGTCCCACTCTGCCTGGGAACCTGCACTCCACTCAGCCTGGGCTCCTCCTCTCCACTCAGCCTGGGCACATTCACTCCACTCAGCCTGGGCACATTCACTCCACTCAGCCTGGGCACTTCCAGTCCCACTCTGCCTGGGAACCTGCACTCCACTCGACCTGGGCACCTCCACTCCACTCAGCCTGGGCTCATTCACTCCACTCAGCCTGGGCACTTCCAATCCCACTCTGCCTGGGAACCTGCACTCCACTCAGCCTAGGCTCCTCCTCTCCACTCAGCCTGGGCACATTCACTCCACTCAGCCTGGGCACCTCCACTCCACTCAGCCTGGGCACATTCACTCCACTCAGCCTTGGCACTTCCAGTCCCACTCTGCCAGGGAATCCCAACTCCACTCAGCCTGGGCACCTCCACTCCACTCAGCCTGGGCACATTCACTCCACTCAGCCTGGGTAAATTCACTCCACTCAGCCTGGGCACTTCCAATCCCACTCTGCCTGGGAACCTGCACTCCACTCAGCCTGGGCACCTCCACTCCACTCAGCCTGGGCACTTCCAGTCCCACTCTGCCTGGGAACCTGCACTCCTCTCGGCCTGGGCACCTCCACTCCACTCAGCCTGGGCAAATTCACTCCACTCGGCCTGGGCACTTCCAATCCCATTCTGCCTGGGAACCTGCACTCCACTCAGCCTGGGCACCTCCACTCCATTCAGCCTGGGTACATTCACTCCACTCAGCCTGGGCACTTCCAGTCCCACTCTGCCTGGGAACCTGCACTCCACTCAGCCTGGGCTCCTCCTCTCCACTCAGCCTGGGCACATTCACTCCACTCAGCCTGGGCACATTCACTCCACTCTGCCTGGGCACATTCACTCCACTCAGCCTGGGCACTTCCAGTCCCACTCTGCCTGGGAACCTGCACTCCACTCGGCCTGGGCACCTCCACTCCACTCAGCCTGGGCACCTTCACTCCACTCAGCCTGGGCACTTCCAATCCCACTCTGCCTGGGAACCTGCACTCCACTCAGCCTGGGCACCTCCACTCCACTCAGCCTGGGCATATTCACTCCACTCAGCCTGGGGACTTCCAATCCCACTCTGCCTGGGAACCTGCACTCCACTCAGCCTGGGCACCTCCACTCCACTCAGCCTGGGCACATTCACTCCACTCAGCCTGGGCACTTCCAATCCCACTCTGCCTGGGAACCTGCACTCCACTCAGCCTGGGCACCTCCACTCCATTCAGCCTGGGCACATTCACTCCACTCAGCCTGGGCACTTCCAGTCCCACTCTGCCCAGGAACCTCCACTCCCACTCTGCCTGGGAACCTCCGCTACTCCTCTCCACACCCGGCTCTCCACCCGACTCGTGGGGGCCCACTCTTAAGCCCCCCCGCCGCAAGTTATAGGCCCATTGCCCGGGCGGAAAGTGAACCGCGGAACTGTGCCCCGCCCTCAATTCTCGTCCGATCGGAACGCGGTTTGGACCCGTTCTCCTGGGCGGCCTCGCAGCCCCTCCCGACCAAGCCAGTTAGCTCCAAAAGGCCGCCCCGAGCACGGGGAGGTGTGACACTTGACGCTTTGGCACAACGGTGCCCGCGCCACGAGCCAAAAAGCGCCCCCCTCTCTCCGCGCCCATTCAAGGCAATGGGGAAACGCACGTTTCGGGCTCCGGCGGCCGGGCACATTCACTCCACTCTGTCTAGGCACATTGACTCCCATTCAGCCCTAGCACCTCCACTCCACTCAGCCTGGGCACTTCCAGTCCCACTCGGCCTGGGCACCTCCACTCCACTCAGCCTGGGCAAATTCACTGCACTCAGCCTGGGCACTTCCAATCCCACTCTGCCTGGGAACCTGCACTCCACTCAGCCTGGGCACCTGCACTCCACTCAGCGTGGGTACATTCACTCCACTCAGCCTGGGCACTTCCAGTCCCACTCTGCCAGGGAACCCCAACTCCACTCAGCCTGGGCACCTCCAATCCACTCAGCCTGGGCACATTCACTCCACTCAGCCTGGGTACATTAACTCCACTCAGCCTCGGCACTTCCAATCCCACTCTGCCTGGGAACCTGCACTCCACTCAGCCTGGGCACTTCCACTCCACTCAGCCTGGGCACTTCCAGTCCCACTCTGCCTGGGAACCTGCACTCCACTCGGCCTGGGCACCTCCACTCCACTCAGCCTGGGCAAATTCACTCCACTCAGCCTGGGCACATTCACTCCACTCAGCCTTGGCACTTCCAGTCCCACTCTGCCAGGGAACCCCAACTCCACTCAGCCTGGTCACCTCCACTCCACTCAGCCTGGGCACATTCACTCCACTCAGCCTGGGTACATTCACTCCACTCAGCCTCGGCACTTCCAATCCCACTCTGCCTGGGAACCTGCACTCCACTCAGCCTGGGCACTTCCACTCCACTCAGCCTGGGCACTTCCAGTCCCACTCTGCCTGGGTACATTCACTCCACTCAGCCTGGGCACTTCCAGTCCCACTCTGCCTGGGAACCTGCACTCCACTCAGCCTGGGCACCTCCTCTCCACTCAGCCTGGGCACATTCACTCCACTCAGCCTGGGCACATTCACTCCACTCAGCCTGGGCACATTCACTCCACTCAGCCTGGGCACTTCCAGTCCCACTCTGCCCAGGAACCTCCACTCCCACTCTGCCTTGGCACCTCCACTCCACTCAGCCTGGGCACATTCACTCCACTCAGCCTTGGCACTTCCAGTCCCACTCTGCCAGGGAACCCCAACTCCACTCAGCCTGGGCACCTCCACTCCACTCAGCCTGGGCACATTCACTCCACTCAGCCTGGGCACTTCCAATCCCACTCTGCCTCGGAACCTGCACTCCACTCAGCCTGGGCACCTCCACTCCACTCAGCCTGGGCACATTCACTCCACTCAGCCTGGGCACTTCCAATCCCACTCTGCCAGGGAACCCCAACTCCACTCAGCCTGGTCACCTCCACTCCACTCAGCCTGGGCACATTCACTCCACTCAGCCTTGGCACTTCCAGTCCCACTCTGCCAGGGAACCCCAACTCCACTCAGCCTGGGCACCTCCACTCCACTCAGCCTGGGCACATTCACTCCACTCAGCCTGGGTACATTCACTCCACTCAGCCTCGGCACTTCCAATCCCACTCTGCCTGGGAACCTGCACTCCACTCAGCCTGGGCACTTCCACTCCACTCAGCCTGGGCACTTCCAGTCCCACTCTGCCTGGGACCTCCACTCCACTCGGCCTGGGCACCTCCACTCCACTCAGCCTGGGCAAATTCACTCCACTCAGCCTGGGCACTTCCAATCCCACTCTGCCAGGGAACCTGCACTCCACTCAGCCTTGGCACCTCCACTCCATTCAGCCTGGGTACATTCACTCCACTCAGCCTGGGAACTTCCAGTCCCACTCTGCCTGGGAACCTGCACTCCACCCAGCCTGGGCACCTCCTCTCCACTCAGCCTGGGCACATTCACTCCACTCAGCCTGGGCACATTCACTCCACTCAGCCTGGGCACATTCACTCCACTCAGCCTGGGCACTTCCAGTCCCACTCTGCCTGGGAACCTCCACTCCCACTCTGCCTGGGCACCTCCACCTCACTCAGCTTGGGCACATTCACTCCACTCAGCCTTGGCACTTCCAGTCCCACTCTGCGAGGGAACCCCTACTCCACTCAGCCTGGGCACCTCCACTCCACTCAGCCTGGGCACATTCACTCCACTCAGCCTGGGCACTTCCAGTCCCACTCTGCCTGGGAACCTGCACTCCACTCAGCCTGGGCACCTCCACTCCATTCAGCCTGGGCACCTCCACTCCACTCAGCCTGGGCACATTCACTCCACTCAGCCTGGGCACTTCCAGTCCCACTCTGCCTGGGAACCTGCACTCCACTCGGCCTGGGCACCTCCACTCCACTCAGCCTGGGCACTTCCAGTCCCACTCTGCCCAGGAACCTCCACTCCCACTCTGCCTGGGCACCTCCACTCCACGCAGCCTGGGCACATTCGCTCCACTCAGCCTTGGCACTTCCAGTCCCACTCTGTCAGGGAACCCCAACTCCACTCAGCCTGGGCACCTCCACTCCACTCAGCCTGGGCACATTCACTCCACTCAGCTTGGGCACTTCCTGTCCCACTCTGCCTGGGAACCTGCACTCCACTCAGCCTGGCCACCTCCACTCCATTCAACCTGGGCACATTCACTCCACTCAGCCTGGGCACTTCCAGTCCCACTCTGCCTGGGAACCTGCACTCCACTCAGCCTGGGCACCTCCACTCCATTCAGCCTGGGCACCTCCACTCCACTCAGCCTGGGCACATTCACTCCACTCAGCCTGGGCACTTCCAGTCCCACTCTGCCTGGGAACCTGCACTCCACTCGGCCTGTGCACCTCCACTCCACTCAGCCTGGGCACATTCACTCCACTCAGCCTGGGCACTTCCAGTCCCACTCTGCCTGGGAACCTCCACTCCCACTCTGCCTGGGCACCTCCACCTCTCTCAGCTTGGGCACATTCACTCCAATCAGCCTTGGCACTTCCAGTCTCACTCTGCCAGGGAACCCCTACTCCACTCAGCCTGGGCACCTCCACTCCACTCAGCCTGGGCACATTCACTCCACTCAGCCTGGGCACTTCCAGTCCCACTCTGCCTGGGAACCTGCACTCCACTCAGCCTGGGCACCTCCACTCCATTCAGCCTGGGAACCTCCACTCTATCAGCCTGGGCACATTCACTCCACTCAGCCTGGGCACTTCCAGTCCCACTCTGCCTGGGAACCTGCACTCCACTCGGCCTGGGCACCTCCACTCCACTCAGCCTGGGCACTTCCAGTCCCACTCTGCCCAGGAACCTCCACTCCCACTCTGCCTGGGCACTTCCACTCCACTCAGCCTGGGCACATTCACTCCACTCAGCCTTGGCACTTCCAGTCCCACTCTGGCAGGGAACCCCAACTCCACTCAGCCTGGGCACCTCCACTCCACTCAGCCTGGGTACATTCACTCCATTCAGCCTGGGCACTTCCAATCCCACTCTGCCTGGGAACCTGCACTCCACTCAGCCTGGGCACCTCCGCTACTCCTCTCTACACCCGGCTCTCCACCCGACTCGCGGGGGCCCAATCTTAAGCCCCCCCGCCGCAAGTTATAGGCCCATTGCCCGGGCGGAAAGTGAACCGCGGAACTGTGCCCCGCCCTCAATTTTCGTAAGATCGGAACGCGGTTTGGACCCGTTCTCCTGGGCGGCCTCGCAGCCCCTCCCGACCCAGCCAGTTAGCTCCAAGGGGCCGCCCCGAGCACGGGGAGGTGTGACACTTGACGCTTTTGCGCAACAGTGCCCGCGCCACGAGCCAAAAAGCGCCCCCCTCTCTCAGCGCCCATTCAAGGCAATGGGGAAACGCACGTTTCGGGCTCCGGCGGCCGGGCACATTCACTCCACTCTGTCTAGGCACATTGACTCCCATTCAGCCTGGGCACATTCACTCCACTCCGCCTGGGCACTTCCAGTCGCACTCTGCCTGGGAACCTGCACTCCACTCGGCCTGGGCACCTCCACTCCACTCAGCCAGGGCACATTCACTCCACTCAGCCTGGGCACTTCCAATCCCACTCTGCCTGGGAACCTGCACTCCACTCAGCCTGGGTACATTCACTCCACTCAGCCTCGGCACTTCCATTCCCACTGTGCCTGGGAACCTGCACTCCACTCAGCCTGGGCACCTCCACTCCACTCAGCCTGGGCACATTCACTCCACTCAGCCTTGGCACTTCCAGTCCCACTCTGCCAGGGAACCCCAACTCCACTCAGCCTGGGCACCGCCACTCCACTCAGCCTGGGTACATTCACTCCACTCAGCCTGGGCACTTCCAATCCCACTCTGCCTGGGAACCTGAACTCCACTCAGCCTGGGCACATTCACTCCATTCAGCCTGGGCACTTCCAATCCCACTCTGCCTGGGAACCTGCACTCCACTCGGCCTGGGCACCTCCACTCCACTCAGCCTGGGTACATTCACTCCATTCAGCCTGGGCACTTCCAATCCCACTCTGCCTGGGAACCTGCACTCCACTCAGCCTGGGCACCTCCACTCCACTCAGCCTGGGCACATTCACTCCACTCAGCCTTGGCACTTCCAGTCCCACTCTGCCAGGGAACCCCAACTCCACTCAGCCTGGGCACCTCCACTCCACTCAGCCTGGGCACATTCACTCCACTCAGGCTTGGCACTTCCAGTCCCACTCTGCCAGGGAACCCCAACTCCACTCAGCCTGGGCACCTCCACTCCACTCAGCCTGGGCACATTCACTCCACTCAGCCTTGGCACTTCCAGTCCCACTCTGCCAGGGAACCCCAACTCCACTCAGCCTGGGCACCGCCACTCCACTCAGCCTGGGTACATTCACTCCACTCAACCTGGGCACTTCCAATCCCACTCTGCCTGGGAACCTGCACTCCACTCAGCCTGGGCACATTCACTCCATTCAGCCTGGGCACTTCCAATCCCACTCTGCCTGGGAACCTGCACTCCACTCGGCCTGGGCACCTCCACTCCACTCAGCCTGGGTACATTCACTCCATTCAGCCTGGGAACTTCCAATCCCACTCTGCCTGGGAACCTGCACTCCACTCAGCCTGGGCACCTCCACTCCACTCAGCCTGGGCACATTCACTCCACTCAGCCTTGGCACTTCCAGTCCCACTCTGCCAGGGAACCCCAACTCCACTCAGCCTGGGCACCTCCACTCCATTCAGCCTGGGTACATTCACTCCACTCAGTCTGGGCACTTCCAGTCCCACTCTGCCTGGGAACCTGCACTCCACTCAGCCTGGGCACCTCCACTCCACTCAGCCTGGGCACATTCACTCCACTCAGCCTTGGCACTTCCAGGCCCACTCTGCCAGGGAACCCCAACTCCACTCAGCCTGGGCACCTCCACTCCACTCAGCCTGGGTACATTCACTCCACTCAGCCTGGGCACTTCCAGTCCCACTCTGCCTGGGAACCTGCACTCCACTCGGCCTGGGGACTTCCATTCCACTCAGCCTGGGCACATTCACTCCACTCAGCCTGGGCACTTCCAGTCCCACTCTGCCTGGGAACCTGCACTCCACTCAGCCTGGGTACATTCACTCCACTCAGCCTCGGCACTTCCATTCCCACTGTGCCTGGGAACCTGCACTCCACTCAGCCTGGGCACCTCCACTCCACTCAGCCTGGGCACATTCACTCCACTCAGCCTTTGCACTTCCAGTCCCACTCTGCCAGGGAACCCCAACTCCACTCAGCCTGGGCACCGCCACTCCACTCAGCCTGGGTACATTCACTCCACTCAGCCTGGGCACTTCCAATCCCACTCTGCCTTGGAACCTGCACTCCACTCAGCCTGGGCACATTCACTCCATTCAGCCTGGGCACTTCCAATCCCACTCTGCCTGGGAACCTGCACTCCACTCGGCCTGGGCACCTCCACTCCACTCAGCCTGGGTACATTCACTCCATTCAGCCTGGGCACTTCCAATCCCACTCTGCCTGGGAACCTGCACTCCACTCAGCCTGGGCACCTCCACTCCACTCAGCCTGGGCACATTCACTCCACTCAGCCTTGGCACTTCCAGTCCCACTCTGCCAGGGAACCCCAACTCCACTCAGCCTGGGCACCTCCACTCCACTCAGCCTGGGCACATTCACTCCACTCAGGCTTGGCACTTCCAGTCCCACTCTGCCAGGGAACCCCAACTCCACTCAGCCTGGGCACCTCCACTCCACTCAGCCTGGGCACATTCACTCAGCCTGGGCACTTCCAGTCCCACTCTGCCCAGGAACCTCCACTCCCACTCTTCCTGGGAACCTCCGCTACTCCTCTCCACACCCGGCTCTCCACCCGACTCGCGGGGGCCCACTCTTAAGCCCCCCCGCCGCAAGTTATAGGCCCTTTGCCCGGGCGGAAAGTGAACCGCGGAACTGTGCCCCGCCCTCAATTCTCGTCCGATCGGAACGCGGTTTGGACCCGTTCTCCTGGGCGGCCTCGCAGCCGCTCCCGACCCGGCCAGTTAGTTCCAAGGGGCCGCCCCGAGCACGGGGAGGTGTGACACTTGACGCTTTGGCGCAACGGTGCCCGCGCCACGAGCCAAAAAGCGCCCCCCTCTCTCCGCGCCCATTCAAGGCAATGGGGAAACGCACGTTTCGGGCTCCGGCGGCCGGGCACATTCACTCCACTCTGTCTAGGCACATTGACTCCCATTCAGCCTGGGCACCTCCACTCCACTCGGCCTGGGCACTTCCAGTCCCACTCTGCCTGGGAACCTGCACTCCACTCCGCCTGGGCACCTCCACTCCACTCGGCCTGGGCACCTCCACTCCACTCAGCCTGGGCACATTCACTCCACTAAGCCTGGGCACTTCCAATCCTACTCTGCCTGGGAACCTGCACTCCACTCAGCCTTGGCACCTCCACTCCACTGAGCCTGGGCACATTCACTCCACTCAGCCTGGGCACTTCCAGTCCCTCTCTGCCTCGGAACCTGCACTCCACTCGGCCTGGGCACCTCCACTCCACTCAGCCTGGGCACATTCACTCCACTCAGCCTGGGCACTTCCAATCCCACTCTGCCTGGGAACCTGCACTCCACTCAGCCTGGGCACCTCCACTCCACTGAGCCTGAGCACATTCACTCCACTCAGCCTGGCCACTTCCAGTCCCACTCTGCCTCGGAACCTGCACTCCACTCGGCCTGGGCACCTCCACTCCACTCAGCCTGGGCACATTCACTCCACTCAGCCTGGGCACTTCCAATCCCACTCTGCCTGGGAACCTGCACTCCACTCAGCCTGGGCACCTCCACTCCATTCAGTCTGGGTACATTCACTCCACTCAGCCTGGGCACTTCCAGTCCCACTCTGCCTGGGAACCTGCACTCCACTCAGCCTGGGCACCTCCACTCCATTCAGCCTGGGTACATTCACTCCACTCAGCCTGGACACATCCAGTCTCACTCTGCCTGGGAACCTGCACTCCACTCGGCCTGGGCACTTCCACTCCACTCAGCCTGGGCACATTCACTCCACTCAGCCTGGGCACTTCCAATCCCACTCTGCCTGGGAACCTGCACTCCACTCAGCCTGGGCACCTCCACTCCATTCAGCCTGGGTACATTCACTCCACTCAGCCTGGGCACTTCCAGTCCCACTCTGCCTGGGAACCTGCACTACACTCAGCCTGGGCACCTCCACTCCACTCAGCCTGGGCACATTCACTCCACTCAGCCTGGGCACATTCACTCCACTCAGCCTGGGCACTTCCAGTCCCACTCTGCCCAGGAACCTCCACTCCCACTCTGCCTGGGAACCTCCGCTACTCCTCTCCACACCCGGCTCTCCACCCGACTCGCGGGGGCCCACTCTTAAGCCCCCCCCGCCGCAAGTTATAGGCCCTTTGCCCGGGCGGAAAGTGAACCGCGGAACTGTGCCCCGCCCTCAATTCTCGTCCGATCGGAACGCGGTTTGGACCCGTTCTCCTGGGCGGCCTCGCAGCCCCTTCCGACCCAGCCAGTTAGCTCCAAGGGGCCGCCCCGAGCACGGGGAGGTGTGACACTTGACGCTTTGGCGCAACGGTGCCCGCGCCACGAGCCAAAAAGCGCCCCCCTCTCTCCGCGCCCATTCAAGGCAATGGGGAAACGCACGTTTCGGGCTCCGGCAGCCGGGCACATTAACTCCACTCTGTCTGGGCACATTGACTCCCATTCAGCCTGGGCACATTCACTCCACTCAGTCTGGGCACTTCCAGTCCCACTCTGCCTGGGAACCTGCACTCCACTCAGCCTGGGCACCTCTACTCCACTCAGCCTGGGCACATTCACTCCACTCAGCCTTGGCACTTCCAGTCCCACTCTGCCAGGGAACCCTAACTCCACTCAGCCTGGGCACCTCCACTCCACTCAGCCTGGGTACATTCACTCCACTCAGCATGGGCACTTCCAGTCCCACTCTGCCTGGGAACCTGCACTCCACTCGGCCTGGGCACTTCCATTCCACTCAGACTGGGCACATTCACTCCACTCAGCCTGGGCACTTCCAATCCCACTCTGCCTGGGAACCTGCACTCCCACTCTGCCTGGGAACCTCCGCTACTCCTCTCCACACCCGGCTCTCCACCCGACTCGCGGGGGCCCACTCTTTAGCCCCCCCGCCGCAAGTTATAGGCCCTTTGCCCGGGCGGAAAGTGAACCGCGGAACTGTGCCCCGCCCTCAATTCTCGTCCGATCGGAACGCGGTTTGGACCCGTTCTCCTGGGCGGCCTCGTAGCCCCTCCCGACCCGGCCAGTTAGCTCCAAGGGGCCGCCCCGAGCCCGGGGAGGTGTGACACTTGACGCTTTTGCGCAACGGTGCCCGCGCCACGAGCCAAAAAGCGCCCCCCTCTCTCAGCGCCCATTCAAGGCAATGGGGAAACGCACGTATTGGGCTCTGGCGGCCGGGCACATTCACTCCACTCTGTCTAGGCACATTGACTCCCATTCAGCCTGGGCACATTCACTCCACTCCGCCTGGGCACTTCCAGTCCCACTCTGCCTGGGAACCTGCACTCCACTCGGCCTGGGCACCTCCACTCCACTCAGCCTGGGTACATTCACTCCACTCAGCCTGGGCACTTCCAATCCCACTCTGCCTGGGAACCTGCACTCCACTCAGCCTGGGCACCTCCACTCCATTCAGCCTGGGTACATTCACTCCACTCAGCATGGGCACTTCCAGTCCCACTCTGCCTGGGAACCTGCACTCCACTCGGCCTGGGCACTTCCATTCCACTCAGCCTGGGCACATTCACTCCACTCAGCCTGGGCACTTCCAATCCCACTCTGCCTGGGAACCTGCACTCCCACTCTGCCTGGGAACCTCCGCTACTCCTCTCCACACCCGGCTCTCCACCCGACTCGCGGGGGCCCACTCTTTAGCCCCCCCGCCGCAAGTTATAGGCCCTTTGCCCGGGCGGAAAGTGAACCGCGGAACTGTGCCCCGCCCTCAATTCTCGTCCGATCGGAACGCGGTTTGGACCCGTTCTCCTGGGCGGCCTCGTAGCCCCTCCCGACCCGGCCAGTTAGCTCCAAGGGGCCGCCCCGAGCCCGGGGAGGTGTGACACTTGACGCTTTTGCGCAACGGTGCCCGCGCCACGAGCCAAAAAGCGCCCCCCTCTCTCAGCGCCCATTCAAGGCAATGGGGAAACGCACGTATCGGGCTCTGGCGGCCGGGCACATTCACTCCACTCTGTCTAGGCACATTGACTCCCATTCAGCCTGGGCACATTCACTCCACTCCGCCTGGGCACTTCCAGTCCCACTCTGCCTGGGAACCTGCACTCCACTCGGCCTGGGCACCTCCACTCCACTCAGCCTGGGTACATTCACTCCACTCAGCCTGGGCACTTCCAATCCCACTCTGCCTGGGAACCTGCACTCCACTCAGCCTGGGCACCTCCACTCCATTCAGCCTGGGTACATTCACTCCACTCAGTCTGGGCACTTCCAGTCCCACTCTGCCTGGGAACCTGCACTCCACTCAGCCTGGGCACCTCCACTCCACTCAGCCTGGGCACATTCACTCCACTCAGCCTTGGCACTTCCAGTCCCACTCTGCCAGGGAACCCCAACTCCACTCAGCCTGGGCACCTCCACTCCACTCAGCCTGGGTACATTCACTCCACTCAGCCTGGGCACTTCCAGTCCCACTCTGCCTGGGAACCTGCACTCCACTCGGCCTGGGCACTTCCATTCCACTCAGCCTGGGCACATTCACTCCACTCAGCCTGGGCACTTCCAATCCCACTCTGCCTGGGAACCTGCACTCCCACTCTGCCTGGGAACCTCCGCTACTCCTCTCCACACCCGGCTCTCCACCCGACTCGCGGGGGCCCACTCTTTAGCCCCCCCGCCGCAAGTTATAGGCCCTTTGCCCGGGCGGAAAGTGAACCGCGGAACTGGGCCCCGCCCTCAATTCTCATCCGATCGGAACGCGGTTTGGACCCGTTCTCCTGGGCGGCCTCGTAGCCCCTCCCGACCCGGCCAGTTTGCTCCAAGGGGCCGCCCCGAGCACGGGGAGGTGTGACACTTGACGCTTTTGCGCAACGGTGCCCGCGCCACGAGCCAAAAAGCGCCCCCCTCTCTCAGCGCCCATTCAAGGCAATGGGGAAATGCACGTATCGGGCTCTGGCGGCCGGGCACATTCACTCCACTCTGTCTAGGCACATTGACTCCCATTCAGCCTGGGCACATTCACTCCACTCCGCCTGGGCACTTCCAGTCCCACTCTGCCTGGGAACCTGCACTCCACTCGGCCTGGGCACCTCCACTCCACTCAGCCTGGGTACATTCACTCCACTCAGCCTGGGCACTTCCAATCCCACTCTGCCTGGGAACCTGCACTCCACTCAGCCTGGGCACCTCCACTCCACTCAGCCTGGGCACATTCACTCCACTCAGCCTTGGCACTTCCAGTCCCACTCTGCCAGGGAACCCCAACTCCACTCAGCCTGGGCACCTCCACTCCAGTCAGCCTGGGCACTTTCACTCCACTCAGCCTGGACATTTCCAGTCCCACTCTGCCTGGGAACCTGCACTCCACTCAGCCTGGGCACCTCCACTCCATTCAGCCTGGGCACCATCACTCCACTCAGCCTGGGCACTTCCAGTCCCACTCTGCCTTGGAACCTGCACTCCACTCGGCCTGGGCACCTCCACTCCACTCAGCCTGGGTACATTCACTCCATTCAGCCTGGGCACTTCCAATCCCACTCTGCCTGGGAACCTGCACTCCACTCAGCCTGGGCACCTCCACTCCACTCTACCTGGGCACATTCACTCCACTCAGCCTGGGCACTTCCAGTCCCACTCTGCCAGGGAACCCCAACTCCACTCAGCCTGGTCACCTCCACTCCACTCAGCGTGGGCACATTCACTCCACTCAGCCTTGGCACTTCCAGTCCCACTCTGCCAGGGAACCCCAACTCCACTCAGCCTGGGCACCTCCACTCCACTCAGCCTGGGCACTTCCAGTCCCACTCTGCCTGGGAACCTGCACTCCACTCGGCCTGGGCACTTCCACTCCACTCAGCCTGGGCACATTCACTCCACTCAGCCTGGGCACTTCCAATCCCACTCTGCCTGGGAACCTGCACTCCCCTCAGCCTGGGCACCTCCACTCCATTCAGCCTCGGCACATTCACTCCACTCAGCCTGGGCACTTCCAGTCCCACTCTGCCCAGGAACCTCCACTCCCACTCTGCCTGGGAACCTCCGATACTCCTCTCCACACCCGGCCCTCCACCCGACTCGCGGGGGCCGACTCTTAAGCCCCCCGGCCGCAAGTTATAGGCCCTTTGCCCGGGCGGAAAGTGAACCGCGGAACTGTGCCCCGCCCTCAATTCTCGTCCGATCGGAACGCGGTTTGGACCCGTTCTCCTGGGCGGCCTCGCAGCCCCTCCCGACCCAGCCAGTTAGCTCCAAGGGGCCGCCCCGTGCACGGGGAGGTGTGACACTTGACGCTTTGGCGCAACGGTGCCCGCGCCACGAGCAAAAAAGCGCCCCCCTCTCTCCGCGCCCATTCAAGGCAATGGGGAAACGCACGTTTCGGGCTCCGGCAGCCGGGCACATTAACTCCACTCTGTCTAGGCACATTGACTCCCATTCAGCCTAGGCACATTCACTCCACTCCGACTGGGCACTTCCAGTCCCACTCTGCCTGGGAACCTGCACTCCACTCAGCCTGGGCACCTCCACTCCATTCAGCCTGTGCACATTCACTCCACTCAGCCTGGGCACATTCACTCCACTCAGCCTGGGCACTTCCAGTCCCACTCTGCCCAGGAACCTCCACTCCCACTCTGCCTGGGAACCTCCGCTACTCCTCTCCACACCCGGCTCTCCACCCGACTCGCGGGGGCCCACTCTTTAGCCCCCCCGCCGCAAGTTATAGGCCCTTTGCCCGGGCGGAAAGTGAACCGCGGAACTGTGCCCCGCCCTCAATTCTCGTCCGATCGGAACGCGGTTTGGACCCGTTCTCCTGGGCGGCCTCGCAGCCCCTCCCGACCCAGCCAGTTAGCTCCAAGGGGCCGCCCCGTGCACGGGGAGGTGTGACACTTGACGCTTTGGCGCAACGGTGCCCGCGCCACGAGCAAAAAAGCGCCCCCCTCTCTCCGCGCCCATTCAAGGCAATGGGGAAACGCACGTTTCGGGCTCCGGCAGCCGGGCACATTAACTCCACTCTGTCTAGGCACATTGACTCCCATTCAGCCTAGGCACATTCACTCCACTCCGACTGGGCACTTCCAGTCCCACTCTGCCTGGGAACCTGCACTCCACTCAGCCTGGGCACCTCCACTCCATTCAGCCTGTGCACATTCACTCCACTCAGCCTGGGCACATTCACTCCACTCAGCCTGGGCACTTCCAGTCCCACTCTGCCCAGGAACCTCCACTCCCACTCTGCCTGGGAACCTCCGCTACTCCTCTCCACACCCGGCTCTCCACCCGACTAGCGGGGGCCGACTCTTAAGCCCCCCCCGCCGCAAGTTATAGGCCCTTTGCCCGGGCGGAAAGTGAACCGCGGAACTGTGCCCCGCCCTCAATTCTCGTCCGATCGGAACGCGGTTTGGACCCGTTCTCCTGGGCGGCCTCGCAGCCCCTCCCGACCCAGCCAGTTAGCTCCAAGGGGCCGCCTCGTGCACGGGGAGGTGTGACACTCGACGCTTTGGCGCAACGGTGCCCGCGCCACGAGCCAAAAAGCGCCCCCCTCTCTCCGCGCCCATTCAAGGCAATGGGGAAACGCACGTTTCGGCCTCCGGCAGCCGGGCACATTAACTCCACTCTGTCTAGGCACATTGACTCCCATTCAGCCTGGGCACATTCACTCCACTCCGACTGGGCACTTCCAGTCCCACTCTGCCTGGGAACCTGCACTCCACTCAGCCTGGGCACCTCCACTCCACTCAGCCTTGGCACATTCACTCCACTCAGCCTGGGCACTTCCAATCCCACTCTGCCTGGGAACCTGCACTCCACTCGGCCTGGGTAACTCCACTCCACTCAGCCTGGGCAAATTCACTCCACTCGGCCTGGGCACTTCCAATCCCACTCTGCCTGGGAACCTGCACTCCACTCAGCCTGGGCACCTCCACTCCATTCAGCCTGGGTACATTCACTCCACTCAGCCTGGGCACTTCCAGTCCCACTCTGCCTGGGAACCTGCACTCCACTCGGCCTGGGCACTTCCACTCCACTCAGCCTGGGCACATTCACTCCACTCAGCCTGGGCACTTCCAATCCCACTCTGCCTGGGAACCTGCACTCCACTCAGCCTGGGCACCTCCACTCCATTCAGCCTGGGAACCTCCGCTACTCCTCTCCACACCCGGCTCTCCACCCGACTCGCGGGGGCCGACTCTTAAGCCCCCCCGCCGCAAGTTATAGGCCCTTTGCCCTGGCGGAAAGTGAACCGCGGAACTGTGCCCCGCCCTCAATTCTCGTCCGATCGGAACGCGGTTTGGACCCGTTCTCCTGGGCGGCCTCGCAGCCCCTCCCGACCCAGCCAGTTAGCTCCAAGGGGCCGCCCCGTGCACGGGGAGGTGTGACACTTGACGCTTTGGCGCAACGGTGCCCGCGCCACGAGCCAAAAAGCGCCCCCCTCTCTCAGCGCCCATTCAAGGCAATGGGGAAACGCACGTTTCGGGCTCCGGCAGCCGGGCACATTAACTCCACTCTGTCTAGGCACATTGACTCCCATTCAGCCTGGGCACATTCACTCCACTCCGCCTGGGCACTTCCAGTCGCACTCTGCCTGGGAACCTGCACTCCACTCGGCCTGGGCACCTCCACTCCACTCAGCCAGGGCACATTCACTCCACTCAGCCTGGGCACTTCCAATCCCACTCTGCCTGGGAACCTGCACTCCACTCAGCCTGGGTACATTCACTCCACTCAGCCTCGGCACTTCCAGTCCCACTCTGCCTGGGAACCTGCACTCCACTCGGCCTGGGTAACTCCACTCCACTCAGCCTGGGCAAATTCACTCCACTCGGCCTGGGCACTTCCAATCCCACTCTGCCTGGGAACCTGCACTCCACTCAGCCTGGGCACTTCCACTCCATTCAGCCTGGGTACATTCACTCCACTCAGCCTGGGCACTTCCAGTCCCACTCTGCCTGGGAACCGGCACTCCACTCAGCCTGGGCACCTCCTCTCCACTCAGCCTGGGCACATTCACTCCACTCAGCCTGGGCACATTCACTCCACTCAGCCTGGGCACATTCACTCCACTCAGCCTGAGCACTTCCAGTCCCACTCTGCCTGGGAACCTCCGCTACTCCTCTCTACACCTGGCTCTCCACCCGACTCGCGGGGGCCCACTCTTAAGCCCCCCCGCCGCAAGTTATAGGCCCATTGCCCGGGCGGAAAGTGAACCGCGGAACTGTTCCCCGCCCTCAATTTTCGTCCGATCGGAACGCGGTTTGGGCCCGTTCTCCTGGGCGGCCTCGCAGCCCCTCCCGACCCAGCCAGTTAGCTCCAAGGGGCCGCCCCGAGCACGGGGAGGTGTGACACTTGACGCTTTTGCGCAAAAGTGCCCGCGCCACGAGCCAAAAAGCGCCCCCCTCTCTCAGCGCCCATTCAAGGCAATGGGGAAACGCACGTATCGGGCTCCGGCGGCCGGGCACATTCACTCCACTCTGTCTAGGCACATTGACTCCCATTCAGCCTGGGCACATTCACTCCACTCCGCCTGGGCACTTCCAGTCGCACTCTGCCTGGGAACCTGCACTCCACTCGGCCTGGGCACCTCCACTCCACTCAGCCAGGTCACATTCACTCCACTCAGCCTGGGCACTTCCAATCCCACTCTGCCTGGGAACCTGCACTCCACTCAGCCTGGGTACATTCACTCCACTCAGCCTCGGCACTTCCAATCCCACTCAGCCTGGGCACCTCCTCTCCACTCAGCCTGGGCACCTCCACTCCACTCAGCCTGGGTACATTCACTCCACTCAGCCGGGGCACTTCCAATCCCACTCTGCCAGGGAACCCCAACTCCACTCAGCCTGGGCACCTCCACTCCATTCAGTCTGGGCACATTCACTCCATTCAGCCTGGGCACTTCCAATCCCACTCTGCCTGGGAACCTGCACTCCACTCAGCCTGGGCACCTCCACTCCACTCAGCCTGGGTACATTCACTCCATTCAGCCTGGGGACTTCCAATCCCACTCTGCCTGGGAACCTGCACTCCACTCAGCCTGGGCACCTCCACTCCACTCAGCCTGGGCACATTCACTCCACTCAGCTTGGGCACTTCCTGTCCAACTCTGCCTGGGAACCTGCACTCCACTCAGCCTGGCCACCTCCACTCCATTCAGCCTGGGCACATTCACTGCACTCAGCCTGGGCACTTCCAGTCCCACTCTGCCTGGGAACCTGCACTCCACTCAGCCTGGGCACCTCCACTCCACTCAGCCTGGGTACATTCACTCAGCCTGGGCACTTCCAATCCCACTCTGCCTGGGAACCTGCACTCCACTCAGCCTGGGCACCTCCACTCCACTCAGCCTGGGTACATTCACTCCACTAAGCCGGGGCACTTCCAGTCCCACTCTGCCTTGGAACCTGCACTCCACTCAGCCTGGGCACCTCCACTCCACTCAGCCTGGGTACATTCACTCCACTCAGCCGGGGCACTTCCAATCCCACTCTGCCAGGGAACCCCAACTCCACTCAGCCTGGGCACCTCCACTCCATTCAGTCTGGGCACATTCACTCCATTCAGCCTGGGCACTTCCAATCCCACTCTGCCTGGGAACCTGCACTCCACTCAGCCTGGGCACCTCCACTCCACTCAGCCTGGGTACATTCACTCCATTCAGCCTGGGGACTTCCAATCCCACTCTGCCTGGGAACCTGCACTCCACTCAGCCTGGGCACCTCCACTCCACTCAGCCTGGGCACATTCACTCCACTCAGCTTGGGCACTTCCTGTCCAACTCTGCCTGGGAACCTGCACTCCACTCAGCCTGGCCACCTCCACTCCATTCAGCCTGGGCACATTCACTGCACTCAGCCTGGGCACTTCCAGTCCCACTCTGCCTGGGAACCTGCACTCCACTCAGCCTGGGCACCTCCACTCCACTCAGCCTGGGTACATTCACTCAGCCTGGGCACTTCCAATCCCACTCTGCCTGGGAACCTGCACTCCACTCAGCCTGGGCACCTCCACTCCACTCAGCCTGGGTACATTCACTCCACTAAGCCGGGGCACTTCCAGTCCCACTCTGCCTTGGAACCTGCACTCCACTCAGCCTGGGCACCTCCAATCCACTCAGCCTGGGCACATTCACTCCACTCAGCCTGGGCTCTTCCAATCCCACTCTGCCTGGGAACCTGCACTCCACTCAGCCTGGGCACCTCCACTCCACTCAGCCTTGGCACATTCACTCCACTCAGCCTGGGCACTTCCAATCCCACTCTGCCTGGGAACCTGCACTCCACTCGGCCTGGGTAACTCCACTCCACTCAGCCTGGGCAAATTCACTCCACTCGGCCTGGGCACTTCCAATCCCACTCTGCCTGGGAACCTGCACTCCACTCAGCCTGGGCACCTCCACTCCATTCAGCCTGGGTACATTCACTCCACTCAGCCTGGGCACTTCCAGTCCCACTCTGCCTGGGAACCTGCACTCCACTCGGCCTGGGCACTTCCACTCCACTCAGCCTGGGCACATTCACTCCACTCAGCCTGGGCACTTCCAATCCCACTCTGCCTGGGAACCTGCACTCCACTCAGCCTGGGCACCTCCACTCCATTCAGCCTGGGAACCTCCGCTACTCCTCTCCACACCCGGCTCTCCACCCGACTCGCGGGGGCCGACTCTTAAGCCCCCCCGCCGCAAGTTATAGGCCCTTTGCCCTGGCGGAAAGTGAACCGCGGAACTGTGCCCCGCCCTCAATTCTCGTCCGATCGGAACGCGGTTTGGACCCGTTCTCCTGGGCGGCCTCGCAGCCCCTCCCGACCCAGCCAGTTAGCTCCAAGGGGCCGCCCCGTGCACGGGGAGGTGTGACACTTGACGCTTTGGCGCAACGGTGCCCGCGCCACGAGCCAAAAAGCGCCCCCCTCTCTCAGCGCCCATTCAAGGCAATGGGGAAACGCACGTTTCGGGCTCCGGCAGCCGGGCACATTAACTCCACTCTGTCTAGGCACATTGACTCCCATTCAGCCTGGGCACATTCACTCCACTCCGCCTGGGCACTTCCAGTCGCACTCTGCCTGGGAACCTGCACTCCACTCGGCCTGGGCACCTCCACTCCACTCAGCCAGGGCACATTCACTCCACTCAGCCTGGGCACTTCCAATCCCACTCTGCCTGGGAACCTGCACTCCACTCAGCCTGGGTACATTCACTCCACTCAGCCTCGGCACTTCCAGTCCCACTCTGCCTGGGAACCTGCACTCCACTCGGCCTGGGTAACTCCACTCCACTCAGCCTGGGCAAATTCACTCCACTCGGCCTGGGCACTTCCAATCCCACTCTGCCTGGGAACCTGCACTCCACTCAGCCTGGGCACTTCCACTCCATTCAGCCTGGGTACATTCACTCCACTCAGCCTGGGCACTTCCAGTCCCACTCTGCCTGGGAACCGGCACTCCACTCAGCCTGGGCACCTCCTCTCCACTCAGCCTGGGCACATTCACTCCACTCAGCCTGGGCACATTCACTCCACTCAGCCTGGGCACATTCACTCCACTCAGCCTGAGCACTTCCAGTCCCACTCTGCCTGGGAACCTCCGCTACTCCTCTCTACACCTGGCTCTCCACCCGACTCGCGGGGGCCCACTCTTAAGCCCCCCCGCCGCAAGTTATAGGCCCATTGCCCGGGCGGAAAGTGAACCGCGGAACTGTTCCCCGCCCTCAATTTTCGTCCGATCGGAACGCGGTTTGGGCCCGTTCTCCTGGGCGGCCTCGCAGCCCCTCCCGACCCAGCCAGTTAGCTCCAAGGGGCCGCCCCGAGCACGGGGAGGTGTGACACTTGACGCTTTTGCGCAAAAGTGCCCGCGCCACGAGCCAAAAAGCGCCCCCCTCTCTCAGCGCCCATTCAAGGCAATGGGGAAACGCACGTATCGGGCTCCGGCGGCCGGGCACATTCACTCCACTCTGTCTAGGCACATTGACTCCCATTCAGCCTGGGCACATTCACTCCACTCCGCCTGGGCACTTCCAGTCGCACTCTGCCTGGGAACCTGCACTCCACTCGGCCTGGGCACCTCCACTCCACTCAGCCAGGTCACATTCACTCCACTCAGCCTGGGCACTTCCAATCCCACTCTGCCTGGGAACCTGCACTCCACTCAGCCTGGGTACATTCACTCCACTCAGCCTCGGCACTTCCAATCCCACTCAGCCTGGGCACCTCCTCTCCACTCAGCCTGGGCACCTCCACTCCACTCAGCCTGGGTACATTCACTCCACTCAGCCGGGGCACTTCCAATCCCACTCTGCCAGGGAACCCCAACTCCACTCAGCCTGGGCACCTCCACTCCATTCAGTCTGGGCACATTCACTCCATTCAGCCTGGGCACTTCCAATCCCACTCTGCCTGGGAACCTGCACTCCACTCAGCCTGGGCACCTCCACTCCACTCAGCCTGGGTACATTCACTCCATTCAGCCTGGGGACTTCCAATCCCACTCTGCCTGGGAACCTGCACTCCACTCAGCCTGGGCACCTCCACTCCACTCAGCCTGGGCACATTCACTCCACTCAGCTTGGGCACTTCCTGTCCAACTCTGCCTGGGAACCTGCACTCCACTCAGCCTGGCCACCTCCACTCCATTCAGCCTGGGCACATTCACTGCACTCAGCCTGGGCACTTCCAGTCCCACTCTGCCTGGGAACCTGCACTCCACTCAGCCTGGGCACCTCCACTCCACTCAGCCTGGGTACATTCACTCAGCCTGGGCACTTCCAATCCCACTCTGCCTGGGAACCTGCACTCCACTCAGCCTGGGCACCTCCACTCCACTCAGCCTGGGTACATTCACTCCACTAAGCCGGGGCACTTCCAGTCCCACTCTGCCTTGGAACCTGCACTCCACTCAGCCTGGGCACCTCCACTCCACTCAGCCTGGGTACATTCACTCCACTCAGCCGGGGCACTTCCAATCCCACTCTGCCAGGGAACCCCAACTCCACTCAGCCTGGGCACCTCCACTCCATTCAGTCTGGGCACATTCACTCCATTCAGCCTGGGCACTTCCAATCCCACTCTGCCTGGGAACCTGCACTCCACTCAGCCTGGGCACCTCCACTCCACTCAGCCTGGGTACATTCACTCCATTCAGCCTGGGGACTTCCAATCCCACTCTGCCTGGGAACCTGCACTCCACTCAGCCTGGGCACCTCCACTCCACTCAGCCTGGGCACATTCACTCCACTCAGCTTGGGCACTTCCTGTCCAACTCTGCCTGGGAACCTGCACTCCACTCAGCCTGGCCACCTCCACTCCATTCAGCCTGGGCACATTCACTGCACTCAGCCTGGGCACTTCCAGTCCCACTCTGCCTGGGAACCTGCACTCCACTCAGCCTGGGCACCTCCACTCCACTCAGCCTGGGTACATTCACTCAGCCTGGGCACTTCCAATCCCACTCTGCCTGGGAACCTGCACTCCACTCAGCCTGGGCACCTCCACTCCACTCAGCCTGGGTACATTCACTCCACTAAGCCGGGGCACTTCCAGTCCCACTCTGCCTTGGAACCTGCACTCCACTCAGCCTGGGCACCTCCAATCCACTCAGCCTGGGCACATTCACTCCACTCAGCCTGGGCTCTTCCAATCCCACTCTGCCTGGAAACCTGCACTCCACTCAGCCTGGGCACCTGCACTCCACTCAGCCTGGGTACATTCACTCCACTCAGCCTGGGCACATGCACTCCAATCAGCCTGGGGACATTCACTCCACTCAGCCTGGGCACTTCCAATCCCACTCTGCCTGGGAACCTGCACTCCACTCAGCCTGGGCACCTCCACTCCACTCAGCCTGGGTACATTCACTCCACTCAGCCTGGGCCCTTCCAATCCCACTGTGCCTGGGAACCTGCACTCTACTCCGCCTGTGCACCTCCACTCCACTCAGCCTGGGCACATTCACTCCACTCAGCCTTGGCACTTCCAGTCCCACTCTGCCAGGGAACCCCAACTCCACTCAGCCTGGGCACCGCCACTCCACTCATCCTGGGTACATTCACTCCACTCAGCCTGGGCACTTCCAATCCCACTCTGCCTGGGAACCTGCACTCCACTCAGCCTAGGCACATTCACTCCATTCAGCCTGGGCACTTCCAATCCCACTCTGCCTGGGAACCTGCACTCCACTCGGCCTGGGCACCTCCACTCCACTCAGCCTGGGTACATTCACTCCATTCAGCCTGGGCACTTCCAATCCCACTCTGCCCTGGAACCTCCACTCCCACTCTGCCTGGGAACCTGCACTCCACTCAGCCTGGGCACCTCCACTCCATTCAGCCTGGGCACATTCACTCCACTCAGCCTGGGCACATTCACTCCACTCAGCCTGGGCACTTCCAGTCCCACTCTGCCCAGGAACCTCCACTCCCACTCTGCCTGGGAACCTCCGCTACTCCTCTCCACACCCGGCTCTCCACCCGACTCGCGGGGGCCCACTCTTTAGCCCCCCCGCCGCAAGTTATAGGCTCTTTGCCCGGGCGGAAAGTGAACCGCGGAACTGTGCCCCGCCCTCAATTCTCGTCCGATCGGAACGCGGTTTGGACCCGTTCTCCTGGGCGGCCTCGTAGCCCCTCCCGACCCGGCCAGTTAGCTCCAAGGGGCCGCCCCGAGCACGGGGAGGTGTGACACTTGACGCTTTTGCGCAACGGTGCCCGCGCCACGAGCCAAAAAGCGCCCCCCTCTCTCAGCGCCCATTCAAGGCAATGGGGAAACGCACGTATCGGGCTCTGGCGGCCGGGTACATTCACTCCACTCAGCCTGGACACTTCCAATCCCACTCTGCCTGGGAACCTGCACTCCACTCAGCCTGGGCACCTCCACTCCACTCAGCCTGGGCACATTCACTCCACTCAGCCTTGGCACTTCCAGTCCCACTCTGCCAGGGAACCCCAACTCCACTCAGCCTGGGAACCTCCACTCCAGTCAGCCTGTGCACTTTCACTCCACTCAGCCTGGACATTTCCAGTCCCACTCTGCCTGGGAACCTGCACTCCACTCAGCCTGGGCACCTCCACTCCATTGAGCCTGGGCACCTTCACTCCACTCAGCCTGGGCACTTCCAGTCCCACTCTGCCTTGGAACCTGCACTCCACTCGGCCTGGGCACCTCCACTCCACTCAGCCTGGGTACATTCACTCCATTCAGCCGGGGCACTTCCAATCCCACTCTGCCTGGGAACCTGCACTCCACTCAGCCTGGGCACCTCCACTCCACTCAGCCTGGGCACATTCACTCCACTCAGCCTGGGCACTTCCAATCCCACTCTGCCAGGGAACCCCAACTCCACTCAGCCTGGTCACCTCCACTCCACTCAGCCTGGGCACATTCACTCCACTCAGCCTTGGCACTTCCAGTCCCACTCTGCCGGGAACCCCAACTCCACTCAGCCTGGGCACCTCCACTCCACTCAGCCTGGGCACATTCACTCCACTCAGCCTGGGCACTTCCAGTCCCACTCTGCCCAGGAATCTCCACTCCCACTCTGCCTGGGAACCTCCGCTACTCCTCTCCACACCCTGCTCTCCACCCGACTCCCGGGGATCCACTCTAAAGCCCTCCCGCCGCAAGTTATAGGCCCTTTGCCCGGGCGGAAAGTGAACCGCGGAACTGTGCCCCGCCCTCAATTCTCGTCCGATCGGAACGCGGTTTGGACACGTTCTCCTGGGCGGCCTCGCAGCTCCTCCAGACCCGGCCAGTTTCCTCCAAGGGGCCGCCCCGAGCACGGGGAGGTGTGACACTTGACGCTTTGGCGCAACGGTGCCCGCGCCACGAGCCAAAAATCGCCCCCCCTCTCTCCGCGCCCATTCAAGGCAATGGGGAAACGCACGTTTCGGGCTCCGGCGGCCGGGCACATTCACTCCACTCTGTCTAGGCACATTGACTCCCATTCAGCCTGGGCACATTCACTCCACTCCGCCTGGGCACTTCCAGTCCCACTCTGCCTGGGAACCTTCACTCCACTCGGCCTGGGCACCTCCACTCCACTCAGCCTGGGCACATTCACTCCACTCAGCCTGGGCACTTCCATTCCCACTCTGCCCAGGAACCTCCAATCCCACTCTGCCTGGGAACCTGCACTCCACTCAGCCTGGGCACCTCCACTCCACTCAGCCTGGGCACATTCACTGCACTCAGCCTGGGCACTTCCAATCCCACTCTGCCAGGGAACCTGCACTCCACTCAGCCTGGGCACCTCCACTCGATTCAGCCTGGGCACATTCACTCCACTCAGCCTGGGCACTTTCAGTCCCACTCTGCCTGGGAACCTGCACTCCACTCGGCCTGGGCACCTCCACTCCACTCAGCCTGGGCACATTCACTCCACTCAGCCTTGGCACTTCCAGTCCCACTCTGCCTGGGAACCTGCACTCCACTCAGCCTGGGCACCTCCAATCCACTCAGCCTGGGCACATTCACTCCACTCAGCCTGGGCACATTCACTCCACTCAGCCTGGGCACATTCACTCCACTCAGCCTGGGCACTTCCAGTCCCACTCTGCCCAGGAACCTCCACTCCCACTCTGCCTGGGAACCCCCGCTACTCCTCTCCACACCCTGCTCTCCACCCGACTCCCGGGGATCCACTCTAAAGCCCTCCCGCCGCAAGTTATAGGCCCTTTGCCCGGGCGGAAAGTGAACCGCGGAACTGTGCCCCGCCCTCAATTCTCGTCCGATCGGAACGCGGTTTGGACCCGTTCTCCTGGGCGGCCTCGCAGCCCCTCCAGACCCGGCCAGTTAGCTCCAAGGGGCCGCCCCGAGCACGGGGAGGTGTGACACTTGACGCTTTGGCGCAACGGTGCCCGCGCCACGAGCCAAAAAGCGCCCCCCTCTCTCCGCGCCCATTCAAGGCAATGGGGAAACGCACGTTTCGGGCTCCGGCGGCCGGGCACATTCACTCCACTCTGTCTAGGCACATTGACTCCCATTCAGCCTGGGCACCTCCACTCCACTCAGCCTGGGCACTTCCAGTCCCACTCTGCCTGGGAACCTGCACTCCACTCGGCCTGGGCACCTCCACTCCACTCAGCCTGGGCAAATTCACTGCACTCAGCCTGGGCACTTCCAATCCCACTCTGCCTGGGAACCTGCACTCCACTCAGCCTGGGCACCTGCACTCCACTCAGCCTGGGTACATTCACTCCACTCAGCCTGGGCAAATTCACTGCACTCAGCCTGGGCACTTCCAATCCCACTCTGCCTGGGAAGCTGCACTCCACTCAGCCTGGGCACCTGCACTCCACTCAGCCTGGGTACATTCACTCCACTCAGCCTGGGCACTTCCAATCCCACTCTGCCAGGGAACCCCAACTCCACTCAGCCTGGGCACCTCCACTCCACTCAGCCTGGGCACATTCACTCCACTCAGCCTGGGTACATTCACTCCACTCAGCCTCGGCACTTCCAATCCCACTCTTCCTGGGATCCTGCACTCCACTCAGCCTGGGCACTTCCACTTCACTCTGCCTGGGCACTTCCAGTCCCACTCTGCCTGGGAACCTGCACTCCACTCGGCCTGGGCACCTCCACTCCACTCAGCCTGGGCAAATTCACTCCACTCAGCCTGGGCACATTCACTCCACTCAGCCTTGGCACTTCCAATCCCACTCTGCCAGGGAACCCCAACTCCACTCAGCCTGGTCACCTCCACTCCACTCAGCCTGGGCACATTCACTCCACTCAGCCTTGGCACTTCCAGTCCCACTCTGCCAGGGAACCCCAACTCCACTCAGTCTGGGCACCTCCACTCCACTCAGCCTGGGCACATTCACTCCACTCAGCCTGGGTACATTCACTCCACTCAGCCTCGGCACTTCCAATCCCACTCTGCCTGGGAACCTGCACTCCACTCAGCCTGGGCACTTCCCCTCCACTCAGCCTGGGCACTTCCAGTCCCACTCTGCCTGGGAACCCGCACTCCACTCGGCCTGGGCACCTCCACTCCACTCAGCCTGGGCAAATTCACTCCACTAAGCCTGGGCACTTCCAATCCCACTCTGCCTGGGAACCTGCACTCCACTCAGCCTGGGCACCTCCACTCCATTCAGCCTGGGTACATTCACTCCACTCAGCCTGGGCACTTCCAGTCCCACTCTGCCTGGTAACCTGCACTCCACTCAGCCTGGGCACCTCCTCTCCACTCAGCCTGGGCACATTCACTCCACTCAGCCTGGGCACATTCACTCCACTCAGCCTGGGCACTTCCAGTCCACTCAGCCTGGGCACTTCCAGTCCCACTTTGCCTGGGAACCCCAACTCCACTCAGCCTGGGCACCTCCAATCCACTCAGCCTGGGCACATTCACTCCACTCAGCCTGGGTACATTCACTCCACTCAGCCTGGGCACTTCCAATCCCACTCAGCCTGGGCACTTCCAATCCCACTCAGCCTGGGCACCTCCACTCCACTCAGCCTGGGCACCTCCACTCCATTCAGCCTGGGTACATTCACTCCACTCAGCCTGGGCACTTCCAGTCCCACTCTGCCTGGGAACCTGCACTCCACTCAGCCTGGGCACCTCCACTCCATTCAGCCTGGGTACATTCACTCCACTCAGCCTGGGCACATTCACTCCACTCAGTCTGGGCACATTCACTCCACTCAGCCTGGGCACTTCCAGTCCCACTCTGCCTGGGAACCTGCACTCCACTCAGCCTGGGCACCTCCACTCCATTCAGCCTGGGCACATTCACTCCACTCAGCCTGAGAACTTCCAGTCCCACTCTGCCTGGGAACCTGCACTCCACTCAGCCTGGGCACCTCCACTCCACTCAGCCTGGGTACATTCACTCCATTCAGCCTGGGCACTTCCAATCCCACTCAGCCTGGGCACATTCACTCCACTCAGCCTTGGCACTTCCAGTCCCACTCTGCCAGGGAACCCCAACTCCACTCAGCCTGGGCACCTCCACTCCACTCAGCCTGGGCACATTCACTCCACTCAGCATGGGTACATTCACTCCACTCAGCCTGGGCACTTCCAATCCCACTCTGCCTGGGAACCTGCACTCCACTCAGCCTGGGCACCTCCACTCCATTCAGCCTGGGCACATTCACTCCACTCAGCCTGGGCACTTCCAGTCCCACTCTGCCTGGGAACCTGCACTCCACTCGGCCTGGGCTCCTCCACTCCACTCAGCCTGGGCACATTCACTCCACTCAGCCAGGGCACATTCACTCCACTCAGCCTGGGCACTTCCAGTCCCACTCTGCCCAGGAACCTCCACTCCCACTCTGACTGGGAACCTCCGCTACTCCTCTCCACACCCGGCTCTCCACCCGACTCGCGGGGGCCCACTCTTAAGCCCTCCCGCCGCAAGTTATAGGCCCTTTGCCCGGGCGGAAAGTGAACCGCGGAACTGTGTCCCGCCCTCAATTCTCGTCCGATCGGAACGCGGTTTGGACCCGTTCTCCTGGGCGGCCTCGCAGCCCCTCCAAACCCCGTTAGTTAGCTCCAAGGGGCCGCCCCGAGCACGGGGAGGTGTGACACTTGACGCTTTGGCGCAACGGTGACCGCGCCACGAGCCAAAAAGTGCCCCCCTCTCTCCGCGCCCATTCAAGGCAATGGGGAAACGCACGTTTCGGGCTCCGGCGGCCGGGCACATTCACTCCACTCTGTCTAGGCACATTGAATCCCATTCTGCCTGGGCACATTCACTCCACTCCGCCTGGGCACTTCCAGTACCACTCTGCCTGGGAACCTGCACTCCACTCGGCCTGGGCACCTCCACTCCACTCAGCCTGGGCACATTCACTCCACTCAGCCTGGGCACTTCCAATCCCACTCTGCCTGGGAACCTGCACTCCACTCAGCCTGGGCACCTGCACTCCACTCAGCCTGGGTACATTACTCCACTCAGCCTGGGCACTTCCAATCCCACTCTGCCTGGGAACCTGCACTCCACTCAGCCTGGGCACCTCCACTCCACTCAGCCTGGGCACATTCACTCCACTCTGCGTTGGCACTTCCAGTCCCACTCTGCCAGGGAACCCCAACTCCACTCAGCCTGGGCACCTCCACTCCACTCAGCCTGGGCACATTCACTCCACTCACCGTTGGCACTTCCAGTCCCACTCTGTCAGGGAACCCCAACTCTACTCAGCCTGGGCACCTCCACTCCACTCAGCCTGGGCACATTCACTTCACTCAGCCTGGGCACTTCCAATCCCACTCTGCCTGGGAACCTGCACTCGACTCAGCCTGGGCCCCTCCACTCCACTCAGCCTGGGTACATTCACTCCACTCAGCCTGGGCACTTCCAATCCCACTCTGCCTGGGAACCTGCACTCCACTCAGCCTGGGCACCTCCACTCAGCCTGGGCACCTCCACTCCATTCAGCCTGGGCACATTCACTCCACTCAGCCTGGGCACTTCCAGTCCCACTCTGCTGGGAACCTGCACTCCACTCAGCCTGGGCACCTCCACTCCACTCAGCCTGGGTACCTTCACTCCACTCAGCCTTGGCACTTCCAGTCCCACTCTGCCAGGGAACCCCAACTCCACTCAGCCTGGGCACCTCCACTCCACTCAGCCTGGGCACATTCACTCCACTCAGCCTGGGCACTTCCAGTCCCACTCTGCCTGGGAACCTGCACTCCACTCAGTCTGGGCACCTCCACTCCATTCAGCCTGGGGCACATTCACTCCACTCAGCCTGGGCACTTTCAGTCCCACTCTGCCTGGGAACCTGCACTCCACTCGGCCTGGGCACCTCCACTCCACTCAGCCTGGGCACATTCACTCCACTCAGCCTAGGCACTTCCAGTCCCACTCTGCCAGGGAACCCCAACTCCACTCAGCCTGGGCACCTCCACTCCACTCAGCCTGGGCACATTCACTCCACTCAGCCTGGGCACTTCCAGTCCCACTCTGCCTGGGAACCTGCACTCCACTCGGCTTGGGCACCTCCACTCCACTCAGCCTGGGCACATTCACTCCACTCAGCCTGGGCACTTCCAATCCCACTCTGCCTGGGCACATTCACTCCACTCAGCCTGGGCACATTCACTCCACTCAGCCAGGGCACATTCACTCCACTCAGCCTGGGCACTTCCAGTCCCACTCTGCCTGGGAACCCCAACTCCATTCAGCCTGGGCACCTCCACTCCACTCAGCCTGGGCACATTCACTCCACTCAGCCTGGGCACTTCCAATCCCACTCTGCCTGGGAACCTGCACTCCACTCAGCCTGGGCACCTCCACTCAGCCTCGGCACCTCCACTCCATTCAGCCTGGGCACATTCACTCCACTCAGCCTTGGCACTTCCAGTCCCACTCTGCCTGGGAACCCCAACTCCACTCAGCCTGGACACCTCCACTCCACTCAGCCTGGGCACATTCACTCCACTCAGCCTGGGCACTTCCAATCCCACTCTGCCTGGGAACCTGCACTCCACTCAGCCTGGGCACCTCCACTCCACTCAGCCTGGGTACATTCACTCCACTCAGCCTGGGCACTTCCAATCCCACTCTGCCTGGGAACCTGCACTCCACTCAGCCTGGGCACTTCCAGTCCCACTCTGCCTGGGAACCCCAACTCCATTCAGCCTGGGCACCTCCAATCCACTCAGCCTGGGCACATTTACTCCACTCAGCCTGGGCACTTCCAATCCCACTCTGCCTGGGAACCTGCACTCCACTCAGCCTGGGCACCTCCACTCCATTCAGCCTGGGCACATTCACTCCACTCAGCCTGGGCACTTCCAGTCCCACTCTGCCTGGGAACCTGCACTCCAATCAGCCTGGGCACCTCCACTCCACTCAGCCAGGGCACATTCACTCCACTCTGCCTGGGCACATTCACTCCACTCAGCCTGGGCACATTCACTCCACTCAGCCTGGGCACTTCCAGTCCCACTCTGCTGGGAGCCTGCACTCCACTCACCCTGGGAACCTCCACTCCACGCAGCCTGGGCACATTCACTCCACTCAGCCAGGGCACTTCCAGTCCCACTCTGCTGGGAGCCTGCACTCCACTCACCCTGGGAACCTCCAATCCACTCAGCCTGGGCACATTCACTCCACTCAGCCTGGGCACTTCCAATCCCACTCTGCCTGGGAACCTGCACTCCACTCAGCCTGGGCACCTCCACTCCACTCAGCCTGGGCACTTTCAATCCCACTCTGCCTGGGAACCTGCACTCCACTCAGCCTGGGCACCTCCACTCCACTCAGCCTGGGCACATTCACTCCACTCAGCGTTGGCACTTCCAGTCCCACTCTGCCAGGGAACCCCAACTCCACTCAGCCTGGGCACCTCCACTCCACTCAGCCTGGGTACCTTCACTCCACTCAGCCTGGGCACTTCCAGTCCCACTCTGCCTGGGAACCTGCACTCCACTCAGTCTGGGCACCTCCACTCCATTCAGCCTGGGGCACATTCACTCCACTCAGCCTGGGCACTTTCAGTCCCACTCTGCCTGGGAACCTGCACTCCACTCGGCCTGGGCACCTCCACTCCACTCAGCCTGGGCACATTCACTCCACTCAGCCTGGGCACTTCCAATCCCACTCTGCCTGGGAACCTGCACTCGACTCAGCCTGGGCCCCTCCACTCCACTCAGCCTGGGTACATTCACTCCACTCAGCCTGGGCACTTCCAATCCCACTCTGCCTGGGAACCTGCACTCCACTCAGCCTGGGCACCTCCACTCAGCCTGGGCACCTCCACTCCATTCAGCCTGGGCACATTCACTCCACTCAGCCTGGGCACTTCCAGTCCCACTCTGCTGGGAACCTGCACTCCACTCAGCCTGGGCACCTCCACTCCACTCAGCCTGGGTACCTTCACTCCACTCAGCCTTGGCACTTCCAGTCCCACTCTGCCAGGGAACCCCAACTCCACTCAGCCTGGGCACCTCCACTCCACTCAGCCTGGGCACATTCACTCCACTCAGCCTGGGCACTTCCAATCCCACTCTGCCAGGGAACCCCAACTCCACTCAGCCTGGGCACCTCCACTCCACTCAGCCTGGGAACATTCACTCCACTCAGCCTTGGCACTTCCAATCCCACTCTGCCTGGGAACCTGCACTCCACTCAGCCTGGGCACCTCCACTCCACTCTGCCTGGGTACCTTCACTCCACTCAGCCTGGGCACTTTCAGTCCCACTCTGCCTGGGAACCTGCACTCCACTCGGCCAGGGCACCTCCACTCCACTCAGCCTGGGCACATTCACTCCACTCAGCCTTGGCACTTCCAGTCCCACTCTGCCAGGGAACCCCAACTCCACTCAGCCTGGGCACCTCCACTCCACTCAGCCTGGGCACATTCACTCCACTCAGCCTGGGCACTTCCAGTCCCACTCTGCCTGGGAACCTGCACTCCACTCGGCCTGGGCACCTCCACTCCACTCAGCCTGGGCACATTCACTCCACTCAGCCTGGGCACTTCCAATCCCACTCTGCCTGGGTGCCTGCACTCCACTCGGCCTGGGCACCTCCACTCCACTCAGCCTTGGCACATTCACTCCACTCAGCCTTGGCACTTCCAGTCCCACTCTGCCAGGGAACCCCAACTCCACTCAGCCTGGGCACCTCCACTCCACTCAGCCTGGGCACATTCACTCCACTCAGCCTGGGCACTTCCAGTCCCACTCTGCCTGGGAACCTGCACTCCACTCGGCCTGGGCTCCTCCACTCCACTCAGCCTGGGCACATTCACTCCACTCAGCCAGGGCACATTCACTCCACTCAGCCTGGGCACTTCCAGTCCCACTCTGCCCAGGAACCTCCACTCCCACTCTGACTGGGAACCTCCGCTACTCCTCTCCACACCCGGCTCTCCACCCGACTCGCGGGGGCCCACTCTTAAGCCCTCCCGCCGCAAGTTATAGGCCCTTTGCCCGGGCGGAAAGTGAACCGCGGAACTGTGTCCCGCCCTCAATTCTCGTCCGATCGGAACGCGGTTTGGACCCGTTCTCCTGGGCGGCCTCGCAGCCCCTCCAGACCCAGCCAGTTAGCTCCAAGGGGCCGCCCCGAGCACGGGGAGGTGTGACACTTGACGCTTTGGCGCAACGGTGCCCGCGCCACGAGCCAAAAAGCGCCCCCCTCTCTCCGCGCCCATTCAAGGCAATGGGGAAACGCACGTTTCGGGCTCCGGCGGCCGGGCACATTCACTCCACTCTGTCTAGGCACATTGACTCCCATTCAGCCTGGGCACATTCACTCCACTCCGCCTGGGCACTTCCAGTCCCACTCTGCCTGGGAACCTGCACTCCACTCGGCCTGGGCACCTCCACTCCAGTCAGCCTTGGCACATTCACTCCACTCAGCCTGGGCACTTCCAATCCCACTCTGCCAGGGAACCTGCACTCCACTCAGCCTGGGCACATGCAATCCACTCAGCCTGGGGACATTCACTCCACTCAGCCTGGGAACTTCCAATCCCACTCTGCCTGGGAACCAGAACTCCACTCAGCCTGGGCACCTCCACTCCACTCAGCCTGGGTACTTCCAATCCCATTCTGCTGGGAACCTGCACTCCACTCAGCCTGGGAACCTCCACTCCACGCAGCCTGGGCACATTCACTCCACTCAGCCAGGGCACTTCCAGTCCCTCTCTGCCTGGGAACCCCAACTCCAATCAGCCTGGGCACCTCCACTCCACTCAGCCTGGGCACATTCACTCCACTCAGCCTTGGCACTTCCAGTCCCACTCTGCCAGGGACCCCCAACTCCACTCAGCCTGGGCACCTCCACTCCACTCAGCCTGGGCACATTCACTCCACTCAGCCTGGGCACTTCCAGTCCCACTCTGCCTGGGAACCTGCACTCCACTCGGCCTGGGCAGCTCCACTCCACTCAGCCTGGGCACATTCACTCCACTCAGCGTTGGCACTTCCAGTCCCACTCTGCCAGGGAACCCCAACTCCACTCAGCCTGGGCACCTCCACTCCACTCAGCCTGGGCACATTCACTCCACTCAGCCTGGGCACTTCCAATCCCACTCTGCCTGGGAACCTGCACTCCACTCAGCCTGGGCACCTCCACTCCATTCAGCCTGGGCACATTCACTCGACTCAGCCTGGGCACTTCCAGTCCCACTCTGCTGGGAGCCTGCACTCCACTCAGCCTGGGAACCTCCACTCCACGCAGCCTGGGCACATTCACTCCACTCAGCCAGGGCACTTCCAGTCCCTCTCTGCCTGGGAACCCCAACTCCACTCAGCCTGGGCACCTCCACTCCACTCAGCCTGGGCACATTCACTCCACTCTGTCTAGGCACATTGACTCCCATTCAGCCTGGGATCATTCACTCCACTCAGCCTGGGCACATTCACTCCACTCAGCCTGGGCACCTCCAGTCCCACTCTGCCTGGGAACCTGCACTCCAATCAGCCTGGGCACCTCCACTCCACTCAGCCTGGGCACATTCACTCCACTCAGCCTGGGCACATTCACTCCACTCAGCCTGGGCACATTCACTCCACTCAGCCTGGGCACTTCCAGTCCCACTCTGCTGGGAGCCTGCACTCCACTCAGCCTGGGAACCTCCACTCCACGCAGCCTGGGCACATTCACTCCACTCAGCCTGGGCACTTCCAGTCCCACTCTGCCTGGGATCCTGCACTCCACTCGGCCTGGGCACCTCCACTCCACTCAGCCTTGGCACTTCCAGTCCCACTCTGCCAGGGAACCCCAACTCCACTCAGCCTGGGCACCTCCACTCCACTCAGCCTGGGCACATTCACTCCACTCAGCCTGGGCACTTCCAATCCCACTCTGCCTGGGAACCTGCACTCCACTCAGCCTGGGCACTTCCAGTCCCACTCTGCCTGGGAACCCCAACTCCATTCAGCCTGGGCACCTCCACTCCACTCAGCCTGGGCACATTCACTCCACTCAGCCTGGGCACTTCCAATCCTACTCTGCCTGGGAACCTGCACTCCACTCAGCCTGGGCACCTCCACTCCATTCAGCCTGGGCACATTCACTCCACTCAGCCTGGGCACTTCCAGTCCCACTCTGCCTGGGAACCTGCACTCCAATCAGCCTGGGCACCTCCACTCCACTCAGCCAGGGCACATTCACTCAACTCTGCCCTGGCACATTCACTCCACTCAGCCTGGGCACATTCACTCCACTCAGCCTGGGCACTTCCAGTCCCACTCTGCTGGGAGCCTGCACTCCACTCAGCCTGGGAACCTCCACTCCACGCAGCCTGGGCACATTCACTCCACTCAGCCAGGGCACTTCCAGTCCCTCTCTGCCTGGGAACCCCAACTCCACTCAGCCTGGGCACCTCCACTCCACTCAGCCTGGGCACTTCCAATCCCACTCTGCCTGGAAACCTGCACTCCACTCAGCCTGGGCACCTCCACTCCACTCAGCCTGGGTACATTCACTCCACTCAGCCTGGGCACTTCCAATCCCACTCTGCCTGGGAACCTGCACTCCACTCAGCCTGGGCACTTCCAGTCCCACTCTGCCTGGGAACCCCAACTCCATTCAGCCTGGGCACCTCCACTCCACTCAGCCTGGGCACATTCACTCCACTCAGCCTGGGCACTTCCAATCCTACTCTGCCTGGGAACCTGCACTCCACTCAGCCTGGGCACCTCCACTCCATTCAGCCTGGGCACATTCACTCCACTCAGCCTGGGCACTTCCAGTCCCACTCTGCCTGGGAACCTGCACTCCAATCAGCCTGGGCACCTCCACTCCACTCAGCCAGGGCACATTCACTCAACTCTGCCTGGGCACATTCACTCCACTCAGCCTGGGCACATTCACTCCACTCAGCCTGGGCACTTCCAGTCCCACTCTGCTGGGAGCCTGCACTCCACTCAGCCTGGGAACCTCCACTCCACGCAGCCTGGGCACATTCACTCCACTCAGCCAGGGCACTTCCAGTCCCTCTCTGCCTGGGAACCCCAACTCCACTCAGCCTGGGCACCTCCACTCCACTCAGCCTGGGCACATTCACTCCACTCTGTCTAGGCACATTGACTCCCATTCAGCCTGGGATCATTCACTCCACTCAGCCTGGGCACATTCACTCCACTCAGCCTGGGCACTTCCAGTCCCACTCTGCCTGGGAACCTGCACTCCAATCAGCCTGGGCACCTCCACTCCACTCAGCCTGGGCACATTCACTCCACTCTGCCTGGGCACATTCACTCCACTCAGCCTGGGCACATTCACTCCACTCAGCCTGGGCACTTCCAGTCCCACTCTGCTGGGAGCCTGCACTCCACTCAGCCTGGGAACCTCCACTCCACGCAGCCTGGGCACATTCACTCCACTCAGCCTGGGCACTTCCAGTCCCACTCTGCCTGGGATCCTGCACTCCACTCGGCCTGGGCACCTCCACTCCACTCAGCCTTGGCACTTCCAGTCCCACTCTGCCAGGGAACCCCAACTCCACTCAGCCTGGGCACCTCCACTCCACTCAGCCTGGGCACATTCACTCCACTCAGCCTGGGCACTTCCAGTCCCACTCTGCCTGGGAACCTGCACTCCACTCAGCCTGGGCACCTCCAATCCACTCAGCCTGGGCACATTCTCTCCAGTCAGCCTGGGCACATTCACTCCACTCAGCCTGGGCACCTCCACTCCACTCAGCCTGGCCACATTCACTCCACTCAGCCAGGGCACATTCACTCCACTCAGCCTGGGCACTTCCAGTCCCACTCTGCCCAGGAACCTCCACTCCCACTCAGACTGGGAACCTCCGCTACTCCTCTCCACACCCGGCTCTCCACCCGACTCACGGGGGCCCACTCTTAAGCCCTCCCGCCGCAAGTAATAGGCCCTTTGCCCGGGCGGAAAGTGAACCGCGGAACTGTGTCCCGCCCTCAATTCTCGTCCGATCGGAACGCGGTTTGGACCCGTTCTCCTGGGCGGCCTCGCAGCCCCTCCAGACCCAGCCAGTTAGCTCCAAGGGGCCGCCCCGAGCACGGGGAGGGGTGACACTTGACGCTTTGGCGCAACTGTGCCCGCGCCACGAGCCAAAAAGCGCCCCCCTCTCTCCGCGCCCATTCAAGGCAATGGGGAAACGCACGTTTCGGGCTCCGGCGGCTGGGCACATTCACTCCACTCTGTCTAGGCACATTGACTCCCATTCAGCCTGGGCACATTCACTCCATTCCGCCTGGGCACTTCCAGTCCCACTCTGCCTGGGAACCTGCACTCCACTCGGCCTGGGCACCTCCACTCCAGTCAGCCTGGGCACATTCACTCCACTCAGCCTGGGCACTTCCAATCCCACTCTGCCTGGGAACCTGCACTCCACTCAGCCTGGGCACTTCCAGTCCCACTCTGCCTGGGAACCCCAACTCCATTCAGCCTGGGCACCTCCACTCCACTCAGCCTGGGCACATTCACTCCACTCAGCCTGGGCACTTCCAATCCCACTCTGCCTGGGAACCTGCACTCCACTCAGCCTGGGCACCTCCACTCAGCCTGGGCACCTCCACTCCATTCAGCCTGGGCACATTCACTCCACTCAGCCTTGGCACTTCCAATCCCACTCTGCCAGGGAACCCCAACTCCACTCAGCCTGGACACCTCCACTCCACTCAGCCTGGGCACATTCACTCCACTCAGCCAGGGCACTTCCAATCCCACTCTGCCTGGAAACCTGCACTCCACTCAGCCTGGGCACCTCCACTCCACTCAGCCTGGGTACATTCACTCCACTCAGCCTGGGCACTTCCAATCCCACTCTGCCTGGGAACCTGCACTCCACTCAGCCTGGGCACTTCCAGTCCCACTCTGCCTGGGAACCCCAACTCCATTCAGCCTGGGCACCTCCACTCCACTCAGCCTGGGCACATTCACTCCACTCAGCCTGGGCACTTCCAATCCTACTCTGCCTGGGAACCTGCACTCCACTCAGCCTGGGCACCTCCACTCCATTCAGCCTGGGCACATTCACTCCACTCAGCCTGGGCACTTCCAGTCCCACTCTGCCTGGGAACCTGCACTCCAATCAGCCTGGGCACCTCCACTCCACTCAGCCAGGGCACATTCACTCAACTCTGCCTGGGCACATTCACTCCACTCAGCCTGGGCACATTCACTCCACTCAGCCTGGGCACTTCCAGTCCCACTCTGCTGGGAGCCTGCACTCCACTCAGCCTGGGAACCTCAACTCCACGCAGCCTGGGCACATTCACTCCACTCAGCCAGGGCACTTCCAGTCCCTCTCTGCCTGGGAACCCCAACTCCACTCAGCCTGGGCACCTCCACTCCACTCAGCCTGGGCACTTCCAATCCCACTCTGCCTGGAAACCTGCACTCCACTCAGCCTGGGCACCTCCACTCCACTCAGCCTGGGTACATTCACTCCACTCAGCCTGGGCACTTCCAATCCCACTCTGCCTGGGAACCTGCACTCCACTCAGCCTGGGCACTTCCAGTCCCACTCTGCCTGGGAACCCCAACTCCATTCAGCCTGGGCACCTCCACTCCACTCAGCCTGGGCACATTCACTCCACTCAGCCTGGGCACTTCCAATCCTACTCTGCCTGGGAACCTGCACTCCACTCAGCCTGGGCACCTCCACTCCATTCAGCCTGGGCACATTCACTCCACTCAGCCTGGGCACTTCCAGTCCCACTCTGCCTGGGAACCTGCACTCCAATCAGCCTGGGCACCTCCACTCCACTCAGCCAGGGCACATTCACTCAACTCTGCCTGGGCACATTCACTCCACTCAGCCTGGGCACATTCACTCCACTCAGCCTGGGCACTTCCAGTCCCACTCTGCTGGGAGCCTGCACTCCACTCAGCCTGGGAACCTCCACTCCACGCAGCCTGGGCACATTCACTCCACTCAGCCAGGGCACTTCCAGTCCCTCTCTGCCTGGGAACCCCAACTCCACTCAGCCTGGGCACCTCCACTCCACTCAGCCTTGGCACTTCCAGTCCCACTCTGCCAGGGAACCCCAACTCCACTCAGCCTGGGCACCTCCACTCCACTCAGCCTGGGCACATTCACTCCACTCAGCCTGGGCACTTCCAGTCCCACTCTGCCTGGGAACCTGCACTCCACTCAGCCTGGGCACCTCCAATCCACTCAGCCTGGGCACATTCTCTCCAGTCAGCCTGGGCACATTCACTCCACTCAGCCTGGGCACCTCCACTCCACTCAGCCTGGCCACATTCACTCCACTCAGCCAGGGCACATTCACTCCACTCAGCCTGGGCACTTCCAGTCCCACTCTGCCCAGGAACCTCCACTCCCACTCTGACTGGGAACCTCCGCTACTCCTCTCCACACCCGGCTCTCCACCCGACTCGCGGGGGCCAACTCTTAAGCCCTCCCGCCGCAAGTTATAGGCCGTTTGCCCGGGCGGAAAGTGAACCACGGAACTGTGTCCCGCCCTCAATTCTCGTCCGATCGGAACGCGGTTTGGACCCGTTCTCCTGGGCGGCCTCGCAGCCCCTCCAGACCCAGCCAGTTAGCTCCAAGGGGCCGCCCCGAGCACGGGGAGGTGTGACACTTGACGCTTTGGCGCAACGGTGCCCGCGCCACGAGCCAAAAAGCGCCCCCCTCTCTCCGCGCCCATTCAAGGCAATGGGGAAACGCACGTTTCGGGCTCCGGCGGCCGGGCACATTCACTCCACTCTGTCTAGGCACATTGACTCCCATTCAGCCTGGGCACATTCACTCCACTCCGCCTGGGCACTTCCAGTCCCACTCTGCCTGGGAACCTGCACTCCACTCGGCCTGGGCACCTCCACTCCACTCAGCCTGGGCACATTCACTCCACTCAGCCTTGGCACTTCCAGTCCCACTCTGCCAGGGAACCCCAACTCCACTCAGCCTGGGCACCTCCACTCCACTCAGCCTGGGCACATTCACTCCACTCAGCCTGGGCACTTCCAGTCCCACTCTGCCTGGGAACCTGCACTCCACTCAGCCTGGGCACCTCCAATCCACTCAGCCTGGGCACATTCTCTCCAGTCAGCCTGGGCACATTCACTCCACTCAGCCTGGGCACCTCCACTCCACTCAGCCTGGCCACATTCACTCCACTCAGCCAGGGCACATTCACTCCACTCAGCCTGGGCACTTCCAGTCCCACTCTGCCCAGGAACCTCCACTCCCACTCTGACTGGGAACCTCCGCTACTCCTCTCCACACCCGGCTCTCCACCCGACTCACGGGGGCCCACTCTTAAGCCCTCCCGCCGCAAGTAATAGGCCCTTTGCCCGGGCGGAAAGTGAACCGCGGAACTGTGTCCCGCCCTCAATTCTCGTCCGATCGGAACGCGGTTTGGACCCGTTCTCCTGGGCGGCCTCGCAGCCCCTCCAGACCCAGCCAGTTAGCTCCAAGGGGCCGCCCCGAGCACGGGGAGGGGTGACACTTGACGCTTTGGCGCAACGGTGCCCGCGCCACGAGCCAAAAAGCGCCCCCCTCTCTCCGCGCCCATTCAAGGCAATGGGGAAACGCACGTTTCGGGCTCCGGCGGCTGGGCACATTCACTCCACTCTGTCTAGGCACATTGACTCCCATTCAGCCTGGGCACATTCACTCCACTCCGCCTGGGCACTTCCAGTCCCACTCTGCCTGGGAACCTGCACTCCACTCGGCCTGGGCACCTCCACTCCAGTCAGCCTGGGTACATTCACTCCACTCAGCCTGGGCACTTCCAATCCCACTCTGCCTGGGAACCTGCACTCCACTCAGCCTGGGCACTTCCAGTCCCACTCTGCCTGGGAACCCCAACTCCATTCAGCCTGGGCACCTCCACTCCACTCAGCCTGGGCACATTCACTCCACTCAGCCTGGGCACTTCCAATCCCACTCTGCTGGGAGCCTGCACTCCACTCAGCCTGGGAACCTCCACTCCACGCAGCCTGGGCACATTCACTCCACTCAGCCAGGGCACTTCCAGTCCCTCTCTGCCTGGGAACCCCAACTCCACTCAGCCTGGGCACCTCCACTCCACTCAGCCTGGGCACATTCACTCCACTCTGTCTAGGCACATTGACTCCCATTCAGCCTGGGAACATTCACTCCACTCAGCCTGGGCACATTCACTCCACTCAGCCTGGGCACTTCCAGTCCCACTCTGCCTGGGAACCTGCACTCCACTCAGCCTGGGCACCTCCAATCCACTCAGCCTGGGCACATTCTCTCCAGTCAGCCTGAGCACATTCACTCCACTCACCCTGGGCACATTCACTCCACTCAGCCTGGGCACATTCACTCCACTCAGCCAGGGCACATTCACTCCACTCAGCCTTGTCACTTCCAGTCCCACTCTGCCAGGGAACCCCAACTCCACTCAGCCTGGGCACCTCCACTCCACTCAGCCTGGGCACATTCACTCCACTCAGCCTGGGCACTTCCAGTCCCACTCTGCCTGGGAACCTGCACTCCACTCAGCCTGGGCACCTCCAATCCACTCAGCCTGGGCACATTCTCTCCAGTCAGCCTGGGCACATTCACTCCACTCAGCCTGGGCACCTCCACTCCACTCAGCCTGGCCACATTCACTCCACTCAGCCAGGGCACATTCACTCCACTCAGCCTGGGCACTTCCAGTCCCACTCTGCCCAGGAACCTCCACTCCCACTCTGACTGGGAACCTCCGCTACTCCTCTCCACACCCGGCTCTCCACCCGACTCACGGGGGCCCACTCTTAAGCCCTCCCGCCGCAAGTAATAGGCCCTTTGCCCGGGCGGAAAGTGAACCGCGGAACTGTGTCCCGCCCTCAATTCTCGTCCGATCGGAACGCGGTTTGGACCCGTTCTCCTGGGCGGCCTCGCAGCCCCTCCATACCCAGCCAGTTAGCTCCAAGGGGCCGCCCCGAGCACGGGGAGGGGTCACACTTGACGCTTTGGCGCAACGGTGCCCGCGCCACGAGCCAAAAAGCGCCCCCTCTCTCCGCGCCCATTCAAGGCAATGGGGAAACGCACGTTTCGGGCTCCGGCGGCTGGGCACATTCACTCCACTCTGTCTAGGCACATTGACTCCCATTCAGCCTGGGCACATTCACTCCACTCCGCCTGGGCACTTCCAGTCCCACTCTGCCTGGGAACCTGCACTCCACTCGGCCTGGGCACCTCCACTCCACTCAGCCTGGGCACATTCACTCCACTCAGCCTTGGCACTTCCAGTCCCACTCTGCCAGGGAACCCCAACTCCACTCAGCCTGGGCACCTCCACTCCACTCAGCCTGGGCACATTCACTCCACTCAGCCTGGGCACATTCACTCCACTCAGCCTGGGCACTTCCAATCCCACTCTGCCTGGGAACCTGCACTCGACTCAGCCTGGGCCCCTCCACTCCACTCAGCCTGGGTACATTCACTCCACTCAGCCTGGGCACTTCCAATCCCACTCTGCCTGGGAACCTGCACTCCACTCAGCCTGGGCACCTCCACTCAGCCTGGGCACCTCCACTCCATTCAGCCTGGGCACATTCACTCCACTCAGCCTGGGCACTTCCAGTCCCACTCTGCTGGGAACCTGCACTCCACTCTGCCTGGGCACCTCCACTCCACTCAGCCTGGGTACCTTCACTCCACTCAGCCTTGGCACTTCCAGTCCCACTCTGCCAGGGAACCCCACCTCCACTCAGCCTGGGCACCTCCACTCCACTCAGCCTGGGCACATTCACTCCACTCAGCCTGGGCACTTCCAGTCCCACTCTGCCTGGGAACCTGCACTCCACTCAGTCTGGGCACCTCCACTCCATTCAGCCTGGGCACATTCACTCCACTCAGCCTGGGCACCTCCACTCCACTCAGCCTGGGCACATTCACTCCACTCTGTCTAGGCACATTGACTCCCATTCAGCCTGGGATCATTCACTCCACTCAGCCTGGGCACATTCACTCCACTCAGCCTGGGCACTTCCAGTCCCACTCTGCCTAGGAACCTGCACTCCACTCAGCCTGGGCACCTCCAATCCACTCAGCCTGGGCACATTCTCTCCAGTCAGCCTGGGCACATTCACTCCACTCAGCCTGGGCACATTCACTCCACTCTGCCTGGGCACATTCACTCCACTCAGCCTGGGCACATTCACTCCACTCAGCCTGGGCACTTCCAGTCCCACACTGCTGGGAGCCTGCACTCCACTCAGCCTGGGAACCTCCACTCCACTCAGCCAGGGCACATTCACTCCACTCAGCCTGGGCACTTCCAATCCCACTCTGCCTGGGAACCTGCACTCCACTCAGCCTGGGCACCTCCACTCCATTCAGCCTGGGCACATTCACTCCACTCAGCCTGGGCACTTCCAGTCCCACTCTGCCTGGGAACCTGCACTCCACTCGGCCTGGGCTCCTCCACTCCACTCAGCCTGGGCACATTCACTCCACTCAGCCAGGGCACATTCACTCCACTCAGCCTGGGCACTTCCAGTCCCACTCTGCCCAGGAACCTCCACTCCCACTCTGACTGGGAACCTCCGCTACTCCTCTCCACACCCGGCTCTCCACCCGACTCGCGGGGGCCCACTCTTAAGCCCTCCCGCCGCAAGTTATAGGCCCTTTGCCCGGGCGGAAAGTGAACCGCGGAACTGTGTCCCGCCCTCAATTCTCGTCCGATCGGAACGCGGTTTGGACCCGTTCTCCTGGGCGGCCTCGCAGCCCCTCCAAACCCCGTTAGTTAGCTCCAAGGGGCCGCCCCGAGCACGGGGAGGTGTGACACTTGACGCTTTGGCGCAACGGTGACCGCGCCACGAGCCAAAAAGTGCCCCCCTCTCTCCGCGCCCATTCAAGGCAATGGGGAAACGCACGTTTCGGGCTCCGGCGGCCGGGCACATTCACTCCACTCTGTCTAGGCACATTGAATCCCATTCTGCCTGGGCACATTCACTCCACTCCGCCTGGGCACTTCCAGTACCACTCTGCCTGGGAACCTGCACTCCACTCGGCCTGGGCACCTCCACTCCACTCAGCCTGGGCACATTCACTCCACTCAGCCTGGGCACTTCCAATCCCACTCTGCCTGGGAACCTGCACTCCACTCAGCCTGGGCACCTGCACTCCACTCAGCCTGGGTACATTACTCCACTCAGCCTGGGCACTTCCAATCCCACTCTGCCTGGGAACCTGCACTCCACTCAGCCTGGGCACCTCCACTCCACTCAGCCTGGGCACATTCACTCCACTCAGCGTTGGCACTTCCAGTCCCACTCTGCCAGGGAACCCCAACTCCACTCAGCCTGGGCACCTCCACTCCACTCAGCCTGGGCACATTCACTCCACTCACCGTTGGCACTTCCAGTCCCACTCTGTCAGGGAACCCCAACTCTACTCAGCCTGGGCACCTCCACTCCACTCAGCCTGGGCACATTCACTTCACTCAGCCTGGGCACTTCCAATCCCACTCTGCCTGGGAACCTGCACTCGACTCAGCCTGGGCCCCTCCACTCCACTCAGCCTGGGTACATTCACTCCACTCAGCCTGGGCACTTCCAATCCCACTCTGCCTGGGAACCTGCACTCCACTCAGCCTGGGCACCTCCACTCAGCCTGGGCACCTCCACTCCATTCAGCCTGGGCACATTCACTCCACTCAGCCTGGGCACTTCCAGTCCCACTCTGCTGGGAACCTGCACTCCACTCAGCCTGGGCACCTCCACTCCACTCAGCCTGGGTACCTTCACTCCACTCAGCCTTGGCACTTCCAGTCCCACTCTGCCAGGGAACCCCAACTCCACTCAGCCTGGGCACCTCCACTCCACTCAGCCTGGGCACATTCACTCCACTCAGCCTGGGCACTTCCAGTCCCACTCTGCCTGGGAACCTGCACTCCACTCAGTCTGGGCACCTCCACTCCATTCAGCCTGGGGCACATTCACTCCACTCAGCCTGGGCACTTTCAGTCCCACTCTGCCTGGGAACCTGCACTCCACTCGGCCTGGGCACCTCCACTCCACTCAGCCTGGGCACATTCACTCCACTCAGCCTAGGCACTTCCAGTCCCACTCTGCCAGGGAACCCCAACTCCACTCAGCCTGGGCACCTCCACTCCACTCAGCCTGGGCACATTCACTCCACTCAGGCTGGGCACTTCCAGTCCCACTCTGCCTGGGAACCTGCACTCCACTCGGCTTGGGCACCTCCACTCCACTCAGCCTGGGCACATTCACTCCACTCAGCCTGGGCACTTCCAATCCCACTCTGCCTGGGCACATTCACTCCACTCAGCCTGGGCACATTCACTCCACTCAGCCAGGGCACATTCACTCCACTCAGCCTGGGCACTTCCAGTCCCACTCTGCCTGGGAACCCCAACTCCATTCAGCCTGGGCACCTCCACTCCACTCAGCCTGGGCACATTCACTCCACTCAGCCTGGGCACTTCCAGTCCCACTCTGCTGGGAACCTGCACTCCACTCAGCCTGGGCACCTCCACTCCACTCAGCCTGGGCACATTCACTCCACTCTGTCTAGGCACATTGACTCCCATTCAGCCTGGGATCATTCACTCCACTCAGCCTGGGCACATTCACTCCACTCAGCCTGGGCACTTCCAGTCCCACTCTGCCTGGGAACCTGCACTCCACTCAGCCTGGGCACCTGCACTCCACTGAGCCTGGGTACATTACTCCACTCAGCCTGGGCACTTCCAATCCCTCTCTGCCTGGGAACCCCAACTCCACTCAGCCTGGGCACCTCCACTCCACTCAGCCTGGGCACATTCACTCCACTCTGTCTAGGCACATTGACTCCCATTCAGCCTGGGATCATTCACTCCACTCAGCCTGGGCACATTCACTCCACTCAGCCTGGGCACTTCCAGTCCCACTCTGCCTGGGAACCTGCACTCCAATCAGCCTGGGCACCTCCACTCCACTCAGCCTGGGCACATTCACTCCACTCTGCCTGGGCACGTTCACTCCACTCAGCCTGGGCACATTCACTCCACTCAGCCTGGGCACTTCCAGTCCCACTCTGCTGGGAGCCTGCACTCCACTCAGCCTGGGAACCTCCACTCCACGCAGCCTGGGCACATTCACTCCACTCAGCCTGGGCACTTCCAGTCCCACTCTGCCTGGGATCCTGCACTCCACTCGGCCTGGGCACCTCCACTCCACTCAGCCTTGGCACTTCCAGTCCCACTCTGCCAGGGAACCCCAACTCCACTCAGCCTGGGCACCTCCACTCCACTCAGCCTGGGCACATTCACTCCACTCAGCCTGGGCACTTCCAGTCCCACTCTGCCTGGGAACCTGCACTCCACTCAGCCTGGGCACCTCCAATCCACTCAGCCTGGGCACATTCTCTCCAGTCAGCCTGGGCACATTCACTCCACTCAGCCTGGGCACCTCCACTCCACTCAGCCTGGCCACATTCACTCCACTCAGCCAGGGCACATTCACTCCACTCAGCCTGGGCACTTCCAGTCCCACTCTGCCCAGGAACCTCCACTCCCACTCAGACTGGGAACCTCCGCTACTCCTCTCCACACCCGGCTCTCCACCCGACTCACGGGGGCCCACTCTTAAGCCCTCCCGCCGCAAGTAATAGGCCCTTTGCCCGGGCGGAAAGTGAACCGCGGAACTGTGTCCCGCCCTCAATTCTCGTCCGATCGGAACGCGGTTTGGACCCGTTCTCCTGGGCGGCCTCGCAGCCCCTCCAGACCCAGCCAGTTAGCTCCAAGGGGCCGCCCCGAGCACGGGGAGGGGTGACACTTGACGCTTTGGCGCAACGGTGCCCGCGCCACGAGCCAAAAAGCGCCCCCCTCTCTCCGCGCCCATTCAAGGCAATGGGGAAACGCACGTTTCGGGCTCCGGCGGCTGGGCACATTCACTCCACTCTGTCTAGGCACATTGACTCCCATTCAGCCTGGGCACATTCACTCCACTCCGCCTGGGCACTTCCAGTCCCACTCTGCCTGGGAACCTGCACTCCACTCGGCCTGGGCACCTCCACTCCAGTCAGCCTGGGCACATTCACTCCACTCAGCCTGGGCACTTCCAATCCCACTCTGCCTGGGAACCTGCACTCCACTCAGCCTGGGCACTTCCAGTCCCACTCTGCCTGGGAACCCCAACTCCATTCAGCCTGGGCACCTCCACTCCACTCAGCCTGGGCACATTCACTCCACTCAGCCTGGGCACTTCCAATCCCACTCTGCCTGGGAACCTGCACTCCACTCAGCCTGGGCACCTCCACTCAGCCTGGGCACCTCCACTCCATTCAGCCTGGGCACATTCACTCCACTCAGCCTTGGCACTTCCAATCCCACTCTGCCAGGGAACCCCAACTCCACTCAGCCTGGACACCTCCACTCCACTCAGCCTGGGCACATTCACTCCACTCAGCCAGGGCACTTCCAATCCCACTCTGCCTGGAAACCTGCACTCCACTCAGCCTGGGCACCTCCACTCCACTCAGCCTGGGTACATTCACTCCACTCAGCCTGGGCACTTCCAATCCCACTCTGCCTGGGAACCTGCACTCCACTCAGCCTGGGCACTTCCAGTCCCACTCTGCCTGGGAACCCCAACTCCATTCAGCCTGGGCACCTCCACTCCACTCAGCCTGGGCACATTCACTCCACTCAGCCTGGGCACTTCCAATCCTACTCTGCCTGGGAACCTGCACTCCACTCAGCCTGGGCACCTCCACTCCATTCAGCCTGGGCACATTCACTCCACTCAGCCTGGGCACTTCCAGTCCCACTCTGCCTGGGAACCTGCACTCCAATCAGCCTGGGCACCTCCACTCCACTCAGCCAGGGCACATTCACTCAACTCTGCCTGGGCATATTCACTCCACTCAGCCTGGGCACATTCACTCCACTCAGCCTGGGCACTTCCAGTCCCACTCTGCTGGGAGCCTGCACTCCACTCAGCCTGGGAACCTCCACTCCACGCAGCCTGGGCACATTCACTCCACTCAGCCAGGGCACTTCCAGTCCCTCTCTGCCTGGGAACCCCAACTCCACTCAGCCTGGGCACCTCCACTCCACTCAGCCTGGGCACTTCCAATCCCACTCTGCCTGGAAACCTGCACTCCACTCAGCCTGGGCACCTCCACTCCACTCAGCCTGGGTACATTCACTCCACTCAGCCTGGGCACTTCCAATCCCACTCTGCCTGGGAACCTGCACTCCACTCAGCCTGGGCACTTCCAGTCCCACTCTGCCTGGGAACCCCAACTCCATTCAGCCTGGGCACCTCCACTCCACTCAGCCTGGGCACATTCACTCCACTCAGCCTGGGCACTTCCAATCCTACTCTGCCTGGGAACCTGCACTCCACTCAGCCTGGGCACCTCCACTCCATTCAGCCTGGGCACATTCACTCCACTCAGCCTGGGCACTTCCAGTCCCACTCTGCCTGGGAACCTGCACTCCAATCAGCCTGGGCACCTCCACTCCACTCAGCCAGGGCACATTCACTCAACTCTGCCTGGGCACATTCACTCCACTCAGCCTGGGCACATTCACTCCACTCAGCCTGGGCACTTCCAGTCCCACTCTGCTGGGAGCCTGCACTCCACTCAGCCTGGGAACCTCCACTCCACGCAGCCTGGGTACATTCACTCCACTCAGCCAGGGCACTTCCAGTCCCTCTCTGCCTGGGAACCCCAACTCCACTCAGCCTGGGCACCTCCACTCCACTCAGCCTTGGCACTTCCAGTCCCACTCTGCCAGGGAACCCCAACTCCACTCAGCCTGGGCACCTCCACTCCACTCAGCCTGGGCACATTCACTCCACTCAGCCTGGGCACTTCCAGTCCCACTCTGCCTGGGAACCTGCACTCCACTCAGCCTGGGCACCTCCAATCCACTCAGCCTGGGCACATTCTCTCCAGTCAGCCTGGGCACATTCACTCCACTCAGCCTGGGCACCTCCACTCCACTCAGCCTGGCCACATTCACTCCACTCAGCCAGGGCACATTCACTCCACTCAGCCTGGGCACTTCCAGTCCCACTCTGCCCAGGAACCTCCACTCCCACTCTGACTGGGAACCTCCGCTACTCCTCTCCACACCCGGCTCTCCACCCGACTCGCGGGGGCCAACTCTTAAGCCCTCCCGCCGCAAGTTATAGGCCCTTTGCCCGGGCGGAAAGTGAACCGCGGAACTGTGTCCCGCCCTCAATTCTCGTCCGATCGGAACGCGGTTTGGACCCGTTCTCCTGGGCGGCCTCGCAGCCCCTCCAGACCCAGCCAGTTAGCTCCAAGGGGCCGCCCCGAGCACGGGGAGGTGTGACACTTGAAGCTTTGGCGCAACGGTGCCCGCGCCACGAGCCAAAAAGCGCCCCCCTCTCTCCGCGCCCATTCAAGGCAATGGGGAAACGCACGTTTCGGGCTCCGGCGGCCGGGCACATTCACTCCACTCTGTCTAGGCACATTGACTCCCATTCAGCCTGGGCACATTCACTCCACTCCGCCTGGGCACTTCCAGTCCCACTCTGCCTGGGAACCTGCACTCCACTCGGCCTGGGCACCTCCACTCCACTCAGCCTGGGCACATTCACTCCACTCAGCCTTGGCACTTCCAGTCCCACTCTGCCAGGGAACCCCAACTCCACTCAGCCTGGGCACCTCCACTCCACTCAGCCTGGGCACATTCACTCCACTCAGCCTGGGCACTTCCAGTCCCACTCTGCCTGGGAACCTGCACTCCACTCAGCCTGGGCACCTCCAATCCACTCAGCCTGGGCACATTCTCTCCAGTCAGCCTGGGCACATTCACTCCACTCAGCCTGGGCACCTCCACTCCACTCAGCCTGGCCACATTCACTCCACTCAGCCAGGGCACATTCACTCCACTCAGCCTGGGCACTTCCAGTCCCACTCTGCCCAGGAACCTCCACTCCCACTCTGACTGGGAACCTCCGCTACTCCTCTCCACACCCGGCTCTCCACCCGACTCACGGGGGCCCACTCTTAAGCCCTCCCGCCGCAAGTAATAGGCCCTTTGCCCGGGCGGAAAGTGAACCGCGGAACTGTGTCCCGCCCTCAATTCTCGTCCGATCGGAACGCGGTTTGGACCCGTTCTCCTGGGCGGCCTCGCAGCCCCTCCAGACCCAGCCAGTTAGCTCCAAGGGGCCGCCCCGAGCACGGGGAGGGGTGACACTTGACGCTTTGGCGCAACGGTGCCCGCGCCACGAGCCAAAAAGCGCCCCCCTCTCTCCGCGCCCATTCAAGGCAATGGGGAAACGCACGTTTCGGGCTCCGGCGGCTGGGCACATTCACTCCACTCTGTCTAGGCACATTGACTCCCATTCAGCCTGGGCACATTCACTCCACTCCGCCTGGGCACTTCCAGTCCCACTCTGCATGGGAACCTGCACTCCACTCGGCCTGGGCACCTCCACTCCAGTCAGCCTGGGTATATTCACTCCACTCAGCCTGGGCACTTCCAATCCCACTCTGCCTGGGAACCTGCACTCCACTCAGCCTGGGCACTTCCAGTCCCACTCTGCCTGGGAACCCCAACTCCATTCAGCCTGGGCACCTCCACTCCACTCAGCCTGGGCACATTCACTCCACTCAGCCTGGGCACTTCCAATCCCACTCTGCTGGGAGCCTGCACTCCACTCAGCCTGGGAACCTCCACTCCACGCAGCCTGGGCACATTCACTCCACTCAGCCAGGGCACTTCCAGTCCCTCTCTGCCTGGGAACCCCAACTCCACTCAGCCTGGGCACCTCCACTCCACTCAGCCTGGGCACATTCACTCCACTCTGTCTAGGCACATTGACTCCCATTCAGCCTGGGAACATTCACTCCACTCAGCCTGGGCACATTCACTCCACTCAGCCTGGGCACTTCCAGTCCCACTCTGCCTGGGAACCTGCACTCCACTCAGCCTGGGCACCTCCAATCCACTCAGCCTGGGCACATTCTCTCCAGTCAGCCTGGGCACATTCACTCCACTCAGCCTGGGCACATTCACTCCACTCGGCCTGGGCACCTCCACTCCACTCAGCCTGGGCACATTCACTCCACTCAGCCAGGGCACATTCACTCCACTCAGCCTGGGCACATTCACTCCACTCGGCCTGGGCACCTCCACTCCACTCAGCCTGGGCACATTCACTCCACTCAGCCAGGGCACATTCACTCCACTCAGCCTGGGCACTTCCAGTCCCACTCTGCCCAGGAACCTCCACTCCCACTCTGACTGGGAACCTCCGCTACTCCTCTCCACACCCGGCTCTCCACCCGACTCACGGGGGCCCACTCTTAAGCCCTCCCGCCGCAAGTAATAGGCCCTTTGCCCGGGCGGAAAGTGAACCGCGGAACTGTGTCCCGCCCTCAGTTCTCGTCCGATCGGAACGCGGTTTGGACCCGTTCTCCTGGGCGGCCTCGCAGCCCCTCCAGACCCAGCCAGTTAGCTCCAAGGGGCCGCCCCGAGCACGGGGAGGGGTGACACTTGACGCTTTGGCGCAACGGTGCCCGCGCCACGAGCTAAAAAGCGCCCCCCTCTCTCCGCGCCCATTCAAGGCAATGGGGAAACGCACGTTTCGGGCTCCGGCGGCTGGGCACATTCACTCCACTCTGTCTAGGCACATTGACTCCCATTCAGCCTGGGCACATTCACTCCACTCCGCCTGGGCACTTCCAGTCCCACTCTGCCTGGGAACCTGCACTCCACTCGGCCTGGGCACCTCCACTCCACTCAGCCTGGGCACATTCACTCCACTCAGCCTGGGCACTTCCAATCCCACTCTGCCTGGGAACCTGCACTCCACTCAGCCTGGGCACCTGCACTCCACTCAGCCTGGGTACATTACTCCACTCAGCCTGGGCACTTCCAATCCCACTCTGCCTGGGAACCTGCACTCCACTCAGCCTGGGCACCTCCACTCCACTCAGCCTGGGCACATTCACTCCACTCAGCGTTGGCACTTCCAGTCCCACTCTGCCAGGGAACCCCAACTCCACTCAGCCTGGGCACCTCCACTCCACTCAGCCTGGGCACATTCACTCCACTCAGCCTGGGCACTTCCAGTCCCACTCTGTCAGGGAACCCCAACTCTACTCAGCCTGGGCACCTCCACTCCACTCAGCCTGGGCACATTCACTCCACTCAGCCTGGGCACTTCCAATCCCACTCTGCCTGGGAAACTGCACTCGACTCAGCCTGGGCCCCTCCACTCCACTCAGCCTGGGTACATTCACTCCACTCAGCCTGGGCACTTCCAATCCCACTCTGCCTGGGAACCTGCACTCCACTCAGCCTGGGCACCTCCACTCAGCCTGGGCACCTCCACTCCATTCAGCCTGGGCACATTCACTCCACTCAGCCTGGGCACTTCCAGTCCCACTCTGCTGGGAACCTGCACTCCACTCAGCCTGGGCACCTCCACTCCACTCAGCCTGGGTACCTTCACTCCACTCAGCCTTGGCACTTCCAGTCCCACTCTGCCAGGGAACCCCAACTCCACTCAGCCTGGGCACCTCCACTCCACTCAGCCTGGGCACATTCACTCCACTCAGCCTGGGCACTTCCAGTCCCACTCTGCCTGGGAACCTGCACTCCACTCAGTCTGGGCACCTCCACTCCATTCAGCCTGGGGCACATTCACTCCACTCAGCCTGGGCACTTTCAGTCCCACTCTGCCTGGGAACCTGCACTCCACTCGGCCTGGGCACCTCCACTCCACTCAGCCTGAGCACATTCACTCCACTCAGCCTTGGCACTTCCAGTCCCACTCTGCCAGGGAACCCCAACTCCACTCAGTCTGGGCACCTCCACTCCACTCAGCCTGGGCACATTCACTCCACTCAGCCTGGGCACTTCCAGTCCAGCTCTGCCTGGGAACCTGCACTCCACTCGGCTTGGGCACCTCCACTTCACTCAGCCTGGGCACATTCACTCCACTCAGCCTGGGCACTTCCAATCCCACTCTGCCTGGGTGCCTGCACTCTACTCAGCCTGGGCACGTCCACTCCACTCAGCCTGGGCACATTCACTCCACTCAGCCAGGGCACATTCACTCCACTCAGCCTGGGCACTTCCAGTCCCACTCTGCCCAGGAACCTCCACTCCCACTCTGACTGGGAACCTCCGCTACTCCTCTCCACACCCGGCTCTCCACCCGACTCGCGGGGGCCCACTCTTAAGCCCTCCCGCCGCAAGTTATAGGCCCTTTGCCCGGGCGGAAAGTGAACCGCGGAACTGTGTCCCGCCCTCAATTCTCGTCCGATCGGAACGCGGTTTGGACCCGTTCTCCTGGGCGGCCTCGCAGCCCCTCCAGACCCAGCCAGTTAGCTCCAAGGGGCCGCCCCGAGAACGGGGAGGTGTGACACTTGACGCTTTGGGTACTTCCAATCCCATTCTGCTGGGAACCTGCACTCCACTCAGCCTGGGAACCTCCACTCCACGCAGCCTGGGCACATTCACTCCACTCAGCCAGGGCACTTCCAGTCCCTCTCTGCCTGGGAACCCCAACTCCACTCAGCCTGGGCACCTCCACTCCACTCAGCCTGGGCACATTCACTCCACTCAGCCTTGGCACTTCCAGTCCCACTCTGCCAGGGACCCCCAACTCCACTCAGCCTGGGCACCTCCACTCCACTCAGCCTGGGCACATTCACTCCACTCAGCCTGGACACTTCCAGTCCCACTCTGCCTGGGAACCTGCACTCCACTCGGCCTGGGCAGCTCCACTCCACTCAGCCTGGGCACATTCACTCCACTCAGCGTTGGCACTTCCAGTCCCACTCTGCCAGGGAACCCCAACTCCACTCAGCCTGGGCACCTCCACTCCACTCAGCCTGGGCACATTCACTCCACTCACCGTTGGCACTTCCAGTTCCACTCTGCCAGGGAACCCCAACTCCATTCAGCCTGGGCACCTCCACTCCACTCAGCCTGGGCACATTCACTCCACTCAGCCTGGGCACTTCCAATCCCACTCTGCCTGGGAACCTGCACTCCACTCAGCCTGGGCACCTCCACTCCATTCAGCCTGGGCACATTCACTCTACTCAGCCTGGGAACCTCCACTCCACGCAGCCTGGGCACATTCACTCCACTCAGCCAGGGCACTTCCAGTCCCTCTCTGCCTGGGAACCCCAACTCCACTCAGCCTGGGCACCTCCACTCCACTCAGCCTGGGCACATTCACTCCACTCTGTCTAGGCACATTGACTCCCATTCAGCCTGGGATCATTCACTCCACTCAGCCTGGGCACTTCCAGTCCCACTCTGCCTGGGAACCTGCACTCCAATCAGCCTGGGCACCTCCACTCCACTCAGCCTGGGCACATTCACTCCACTCTGCCTGGGCACATTCACTCCACTCAGCCTGGGCACATTCACTCCACTCAGCCTGGGCACTTCCAGTCCCACTCTGCTGGGAGCCTGCACTCCACTCAGCCTGGGAACCTCCACTCCACGCAGCCTGGGCACTTCCAGTCCCACTCTGCCTGGGAACCTGCACTCCACTCAGCCTGGGCACCTCCAATCCACTCAGCCTGGGCACATTCACTCCACTCCGCCTGGGCACTTCCAGTCCAACTCTGCCTGGGAACCTGCACTCCACTCGGCCTGGGCACCTCCAGTCCACTCAGCCTGGGCACATTCACTCCACTCAGCCTTGGCACTTCCAGTCCCACTCTGCCAGGGAACCCCAACTCCACTCAGCCTGGGCACCTCCACTCCACTCAGCCTGGGCACATTCACTCCACTCAGCCTGGGCACTTCCAATCCTACTCTGCCTGGGAACCTGCACTCCACTCAGCCTGGGCACCTCCACTCCACTCAGCCTGGGTACATTCACTCCACTCAGCCTGGGCACTTCCAATCCCACTCTGCCTGGGAACCTGCACTCCACTCAGCCTGGGCACCTCCACTCCACTCAGCCTGGGCACATTCACTCCACTCAGCCTTGGCACTTCCAGTCCCACTCTGCCAGGGACCCCCAACTCCACTCAGCCTGGGCACCTCCACTCCACTCAGCCTGGGCAAATTCACTCCACTCAGCCTGGGCACATTCATTCCACTCAGCCTGGGCACTTCCAGTCCCACTCTGCCCAGGAACCTCCACTCCCACTCTGACTGGGAACCTCCGCTACTCCTCTCCACACCCGGCTCTCCACCCGACTCGCGGGGGCCCACTCTTAAGCCCTCCCGCCGCAAGTTATAGGCCCTTTGCCCGGGCGGAAAGTGAACCGCGGAACTGTGTCCCGCCCTCAATTCTCGTCCGATCGGAACGCGGTTTGGACCCGTTCTCCTGGGCGGCCTCGCAGCCCCTCCAAACCCCGCTGGTTAGCTCCAAGGGGCCGCCCCGAGCACGGGGAGGTGTGACACTTGACGCTTTGGCGCAACGGTGACCGCGCCACGAGCCAAAAAATGCCCCCCTCTCTCCGCGCCCATTCAAGGCAATGGGGAAACGCACGTTTCGGGCTCCGGCGGCCGGGCACATTCACTCCACTCTGTCTAGGCACATTGACTCCCATTCAGCCTGGGCACATTCACTCCACTCCGCCTGGGCACTTCCAGTCCCACTCTGCCTGGGAACCTGCACTCCACTCGGCCTGGGCACCTCCACTCCACTCAGCCTGGGCACATTCACTCCACTCAGCCTTGGCACTTCCAGTCCCACTCTGCCAGGGAACCCCAACTCCACTCAGCCTGGGCACCTCCACTCCACTCAGCCTGGGCACATTCACTCCACTCAGCCTGGGCACATTCACTCCACTCTGACTAGGCACATTGACTCCCATTCAGCCTGGGAACATTCACTCCACTCAGCCTGGGCACATTCACTCCACTCAGCCTGGGCACATTCACTCCACTCTGACTAGGCACATTGACTCCCATTCAGCCTGGGAACATTCACTCCACTCAGCCTGGGCACATTCACTCCACTCAGCCTGGGCACTTCCAGTCCCACTCTGCCTGGGAACCTGCACTCCACTCAGCCTGGGCACCTCCAATCCACTCAGCCTGGGCACATTCTCTCCAGTCAGCCTGGGCACATTCACTCCACTCAGCCTGGGCACCTCCACTCCACTCAGCCTGGGCACATTCACTCCACTCAGCCTGGGCACTTCCAATCCCACTCTGCCTGGGAACCTGCACTCCACTCAGCCTGGGCACCTCCACTCCACTCAGCCTGGGTACTTCCAATCCCACTCTGCTGGGAACCTGCACTCCACTCAGCCTGGGAACCTCCACTCCACGCAGCCTGGGCACATTCACTCCACTAAGCCAGGGCACTTCCAGTCCCTCTCTGCCTGGGAACCCCAACTCCACTCAGCCTGGGCACCTCCACTCCACTCAGCCTGGGCACATTCACTCCACTCTGTCTAGGCACATTGACTCCCATTCAGCCTGGGAACATTCACTCCACTCAGCCTGGGCACATTCACTCCACTCAGCCTGGGCACTTCCAGTCCCACTCTGCCTGGGAACCTGCACTCCACTCAGCCTGGGCACCTCCAATCCACTCAGCCTGGGCACATTCTCTCCAGTCAGCCTGGGCACATTCACTCCACTCGGCCTGGGCACATTCACTCCACTCAGCCTGGGCACATTCACTCCACTCAGCCTGGGCACTTCCAATCCCACTCTGCCTGGGAACCTGCACTCCACTCAGCCTGGGCTCCTCCACTCCACTCAGCCTCGGCACATTCACTCCACTCTGCCTGGGCACATTCACTCCACTCAGCCTGGGCACATTCACTCCACTCAGCCTGGGCTCTTCCAGTCCCACTCTGCTGGGAACCTGCACTCCACTCAGCCTGGGCACCTCCACTCCACTCAGCCTGGGCAAATTCACTCCACTCAGCCTGGGCACTTCCAATCCCACTCTGCCAGGGAACCTGCACTCCACTCAGCCTGGGCACATTCACTCCACTCAGCCAGGGCACAGTCACTCCACTCAGCCTGGGCACTTCCAGTCCCACTCTGCCCAGGAACCTCCACTCCCACTCTGACTGGGAACCTCCGCTACTTCTCTCCACACCCGGCTCTCCACCCGACTCGCGGGGGCCCACTCTTAAGCCCTCCCGCCGCAAGTTATAGGCCCTTTACCCGGGCGGAAAGTGAACCGCGGAACTGTGTCCCGCCCTCAATTCTCGTCCGAATGGAACGCGGTTTGGACCCGTTCTCCTGGGCGGCCTCGCAGCCCCTCCAGACCCAGCCAGTTAGCTCCAAGGGGCCGCCCCGAGCACGGGGAGGTGTGACACTTGACGCTTTGGCGCAACGGTGCCCGCGCCACGAGCCAAAAAGCGCCCCCCTCTCTCCGCGCCCATTCAAGGCAATGGGGAAACACACGTTTCGGGCTCTGGCGGCCGGGCACATTCACTCCACTCTGTCTAGGCACATTGACTCCCATTCAGCCTGGGCACATTCACTCCACTCCGCCTGGGCACTTCCAGTCCCACTCTGCCTGGGAACCTGCACTCCAATCGGCCTGGGCACCTCCACTCCACTCAGCCTGGGCACATTCACTCCACTCAGCCTTGGCACTTCCAGTCCCACTCTGCCAGGGAACCCCAACTCCACTCAGCCTGGGCACCTCCACTCCACTCAGCCTGGGCACATTCACTCCACTCAGCCTGGGCACTTCCAGTCCCACTCTGCCTGGGAACCTGCACTCCACTCAGCCTGGGCACCTCCAATCCACTCAGCCTGGGCACATTCTCTCCAGTCAGCCTGGGCACATTCACTCCACTCAGCCTGGGCACCTCCACTCCACTCAGCCTGGCCACATTCACTCCACTCAGCCAGGGCACATTCACTCCACTCAGCCTGGGCACTTCCAGTCCCACTCTGCCCAGGAACCTCTACTCCCACTCTGACTGGGAACCTCCGCTACTCCTCTCCACACCCTGCTCTCCACCCGACTCACGGGGGCCCACTCTTAAGCCCTCCCGCCGCAATTAATAGGCCCTTTGCCCGGGCGGAAAGTGAACCGCGGAACTGTGTCCCGCCCTCAATTCTCGTCCGATCGGAACGCGGTTTGGACCCGTTCTCCTGGGCGGCCTCGCAGCCCCTCCAGACCCAGCCAGTTAGCTCCAAGGGGCCGCCCCGAGCACGGGGAGGGGTGACACTTGACGCTTTGGCGCAACGGTGACCGCGCCACGAGCCAAAAAGCGCCCCCCTCTCTCCGCGCCCATTCAAGGCAATGGGGAAACGCACGTTTCGGGCTCCGGCGGCTGGGCACATTCACTCCACTCTGTCTAGGCACATTGACTCCCATTCAGCCTGGGCACATTCACTCCACTCCGCCTGGGCACTTCCAGTCCCACTCTGCCTGGGAACCTGCACTCCACTCGGCCTGGGCACCTCCAGTCCACTCAGCCTGGGCACATTCACTCCACTCAGCCTTGGCACTTCCAGTCCCACTCTGCCAGGGAACCCCAACTCCACTCAGCCTGGGCACCTCCACTCCACTCAGCCTGGGCACATTCACTCGACTCAGCCTGGGCACTTCCAATCCCACTCTGCCTGGGAACCTGCACTCCACTCAGCCTGGGCACCTCCACTCCACTCAGCCTGGGTACATTCACTCCACTCAGCCTGGGCACTTCCAATCCCACTCTGCCTGGGAACCTGCACTCCACTCAGCCTGGGCACCTCCACTCCACTCAGCCTGGGCACATTCACTCCACTCAGCCTTGGCACTTCCAGTCCCACTCTGACAGGGACCCCCAACTCCACTCAGCCTGGGCACCTCCACTCCACTCAGCCTGGGCACATTCACTCCACTCAGCCTGGGCACTTCCAGTCCCACTCTGCCTGGGAACCTGCACTCCACTCGGCCTGGGCACCTCCACTCCACTCAGCCTGCCCACATTCACTCCACTCAGCCAGGGCACATTCACTCCACTCAGCCTGGGCACTTCCAGTCCCACTCTGCCCAGGAACCTCCACTCCCACTCTGACTGGGAACCTCCGCTACTCCTCTCCACACCCGGCTCTCCACCCGACTCGCGGGGGCCCACTCTTAAGCCCTCCCGCCGCAAGTTATAGGCCCTTTGCCCGGGCGGAAAGTGAACCGCGGAACTGTGTCCCGCCCTCAATTCTCGTCCGATCGGAACGCGGTTTGGACCCGTTCTCCTGGGCGGCCTCGCAGCCCCTCCAAACCCCGCTGGTTAGCTCCAAGGGGCCGCCCCGAGGACGGGGAGGTGTGACACTTGACGCTTTGGCGCAACGGTGACCGCGCCACGAGCCAAAAAATGCCCCCCTCTCTCCGCGCCCATTCAAGGCAATGGGGAAACGCACGTTTCGGGCTCCGGCGGCCGGGCACATTCACTCCACTCTGTCTAGGCACATTGACTCCCATTCAGCCTGGGCACATTCACTCCACTCCGCCTGGGCACTTCCAGTCCCACTCTGCCTGGGAACCTGCACTCCACTCGGCCTGGGCACCTCCACTCCACTCAGCCTGGGCACATTCACTCCACTCAGCCTTGGCACTTCCAGTCCCACTCTGCCAGGGAACCCCAACTCCACTCAGCCTGGGCACCTCCACTCCACTCAGCCTGGGCACATTCACTCCACTCAGCCTGGGCACTTCCAATCCCACTCTGCCTGGGAACCTGCACTCCACTCAGCCTGGGCACCTCCACTTCACCCAGCCTGGGCACATTCACTCCACTCTGCCTGGGCTCATTCACTCCACTCAGCCTGGGCACATTCACTCCACTCAGCCTGGGCACTTCTAGTCCCACTCTGCTGGGAACCTGCACTCCACTCAGCCTGGGAACCTCCACTCCACGCAGCCTGGGCACATTCACTCCACTCAGCCAGGGCACTTCCAGTCCCTCTCTGCCTGGCAACCCCAACTCCACTCAGCCTGGGCACCTCCACTCCACTCAGCCTGGGCACATTCACTCCACTCTGTCTAGGCACATTGACTCCCATTCAGCCTGGGAACATTCACTCCACTCAGCCTGGGCACATTCACTCCACTCAGCCTGGGCACATTCACTCCACTCTGACTAGGCACATTGACTCCCATTCAGCCTGGGAACATTCACTCCACTCAGCCTGGGCACATTCACTCCACTCAGCCTGGGCACTTCCAGTCCCACTCTGCCTGGGAACCTGCACTCCACTCAGCCTGGGCACCTCCAATCCACTCAGCCTGGGCACATTCTCTCCAGTCAGCCTGGGCACATTCACTCCACTCAGCCTGGGCACCTCCACTCCACTCAGCCTGGGCACATTCACTCCACTCAGCCTGGGCACTTCCAATCCCACTCTGCCTGGGAACCTGCACTCCACTCAGCCTGGGCACATTCACTCCACTCAGCCAGGGCACTTCCAGTCCCTCTCTGCCTGGGAACCCCAACTCCACTCAGCCTGGGCACCTCCACTCCACTCAGCCTGGGCACATTCACTCCACTCTGTCTAGGCACATTGACTCCCATTCAGCCTGGGAACATTCACTCCACTCAGCCTGGGCACATTCACTCCACTCAGCCTGGGCACTTCCAGTCCCACTCTGCCTGGGAACCTGCACTCCACTCAGCCTGGGAACCTCCAATCCACTCAGCCTGGGCACATTCTCTCCATTCAGCCTGGGCACATTCACTCCACTCAGCCTGGGCACATTCACTCCACTCAGCCTGGGCACATTCACTCCACTCAGCCTGGGCACTTCCAATCCCACTCTGCCTGGGAACCTGCACTCCACTCAGCCTGGGCAACTCCACTCCACTCAGCCTCGGCACATTCACTCCACTCTGCCTGGGCACATTCACTCCACTCAGCCTGGGCACATTCACTCCACTCAGCCTGGGCACATTCACTCCACTCAGCCTGGGCTCTTCCCAGGCTGAGAACCGCGGAACTGTGTCCCGCCCTCAATTCTCGTCCGATCGGAACGCGGTTTGGACCCGTTCTCCTGGGCGGCCTCGCAGCCCCTCCAGACCCAGCCAGTTAGCTCCAAGGGGCCGCCCCGAGCACGGGGAGGTGTGACACTTGACGCTTTGGCGCAACGGTGCCCGCGCCACGAGCCAAAAAGCGCCCCCCTCTCTCCGCGCCCATTCAAGGCAATGGGGAAACGCACGTTTCGTGCTCCGGCGGCCGGGCACATTCACTCCACTCTGTCTAGGCACATTGACTCCCATTCAGCCTGGGCACATTCACTCCAGTCAGCCTGGGCACTTCCAATCCCACTCTGCCAGGGAACCTGCACTCCACTCAGCCTGGGCACCTCCACTCCATTCAGCCTGGGGCACATTCACTCCACTCAGACTGGGCACTTTCAGTCCCACTCTGCCTGGGAACCTGCACTCCACTCGGCCTGGGCACCTCCACTCCACTCAGCCTGGGCACATTCACTGCATTCAGCCTGGGCACTTCCAATCCCACTCTGCCAGGGAACCTGCACTCCACTCTGCCTGGGAACCTGCACTCCACTCAGCCTGGGCACATTCTCTCCACTCAGCCTGGGCACATTCTCTCCAGTCAGCCTGGGCACATTCACTCCACTCAGCCTGGGCACATTCACTCCACTCAGCCTGGGCACATTCACTCCACTCAGCCTGGGCACTTCCAATCCCACTCTGCCTGGGAACCTGCACTCCACTCAGCCTGGGCACCTCCACTCCACTCAGCCTGGGTACATTCACTGCACTCAGCCTTGGCACTTCCAGTCCCACTCTGCCTGGGAACCTGCACTCCACTCGGCCTGGGCACCTCCACTCCACTCAGCCTGGGCACATTCACTCCACTCAGCCTTGGCACTTCCAGTCCCACTCTGCCAGGGAACCCCAACTCCACTCAGCCTGGGCACCTCCACTCCACTCAGCCTGGGCACATTCACTCCACTCAGCCTGGGCACTTCCAATCCCACTCTGCCTGGGTGCCTGCACTCCACTCAGCCTGGGCACCTCCACTCCACTCAGCCTGGCCACATTCACTCCACTCAGCCAGGGCACATTCACTCCAGTCAGCCTGGGCACATTCACTCCACTCAGCCTGGGCACATTCACTCCACTCAGCCTGGGCACATTCACTCCACTCAGCCTGGGCACATTCACTCCACTCAGCCTGGGCACTTCCAGTCCCACTCTGCCAGGGAACCCCAACTCCACTCAGCCTGGGCACCTCCACTCCACTCAGCCTGGGCACATTCACTCCACTCAGCCTGGGCACTTCCAATCCCACTCTGCCTGGGTGCCTGCACTCCACTCAGCCTGGGCACCTCCACTCCACTCAGCCTGGCCACATTCACTCCACTCAGCCAGGGCACATTCACTCCACTCAGCCTGGGCACTTCCAGTCCCACTCTGCCCAGGAACCTCCACTCCCACTCTGACTGGGAACCTCCACTACTCTTCTCCACACCCGGCTCTCCACCCGACTCACGGGGGCCCACTCTTAAGCCCTCCCGCCGCAAGTAATAGGCCCTTTGCCCGGGCGGAAAGTGAACCGCGGAACTGTGTCCCGCCCTCAATTCTCGTCCGATCGGAACGCGGTTTGGACCCGTTCTCCTGGGCGGCCTCGCAGCCCCTCCAGACCCATCCAGTTAGCTCCAAGGGGCCGCCCCGAGCACGGGGAGGGGTGACACTTGACGCTTTGGCGCAACGGTGCCCGCGCCACGAGCCAAAAAGCGCCCCCCTCTCTCCGCGCCCATTCAAGGCAATGGGGAAACGCACGTTTCGGGCTCCGGCGGCTGGGCACATTCACTCCACTCTGTCTAGGCACATTGACTCCCATTCAGCCTGGGCTCATTCACTCCACTCCGCCTGGGCACTTCCAGTCCCACTCTGCCTGGGAACCTGCACTCCACTCGGCCTGGGCACCTCCACTCCACTCAGCCTGGGCACATTCACTCCACTCAGCCTTGGCACTTCCAGTCCCACTCTGCCAGGGAACCCCAACTCCACTCAGCCTGGGCACCTCCACTCCACTCAGCCTGGGCACATTCACTCCACTCAGCCTGGGCACTTCCAAGCCCACTCTGCCTGGGAACCTGCACTCCACTCAGCCTGGGCACCTCCACTCCACTCAGCCTGGGTACATTCACTCCACTCAGCCTGGGCACTTCCAATCCCACTCTGCCTGGGAACCTGCACTCCACTCAGCCTGGGCACCTCCACTCCACTCAGCCTGGGCACATTCACTCCACTCAGCCAGGGCACTTCCAGTCCCTCTCTGCCTGGGAACCCCAACTCCACTCAGCCTGGGCACCTCCACTCCACTCAGCCTGGGCACATTCACTCCACTCTGTCTAGGCACATTGACTCCCATTCAGCCTGGGATCATTCACTCCACTCAGCCTGGGCACATTCACTCCACTCAGCCTGGGCACTTCCAGTCCCACTCTGCCTGGGAACCTGCACTCCACTCAGCCTGGGCACCTCCAATCCACTCAGCCTGGGCACATTCTCTCCAGTCAGCCTGGGCACATTCACTCCACTCAGCCTGGGCACATTCACTCCACTCCGCCTGGGCACTTCCAGTCCCACTCTGCCTGGGAACCTGCACTCCACTCGGCCTGGGCACCTCCACTCCAGTCAGCCTTGGCACATTCACTCCACTCAGCCTGGGCACTTCCAATCCCACTCTGCCAGGGAACCTGCACTCCACTCAGCCTGGGCACATGCAATCCACTCAGCCTGGGGACATTCACTCCACTCAGCCTGGGAACTTCCAATCCCACTCTGCCTGGGAACCAGCACTCCACTCACCCTGGGCACCTCCACTCCACTGAGCCTGGGTACTTCCAATCCCATTCTGCTGGGAACCTGCACTCCACTCAGCCTGGGAACCTCCACTCCACGCAGCCTGGGCACATTCACTCCACTCAGCCAGGGCACTTCCAGTCCCTCTCTGCTTGGGAACCCCAACTCCACTCAGCCTGGGCACCTCCACTCCACTCAGCCTGGGCACATTCACTCCACTCTGTCTAGGCACATTCACTCCCATTCAGCCTGGGAACATTCACTCCACTCAGTCTGGGCACATTCACTCCACTCAGCCTGGGCACTTCCAGTCCCACTCTGCCTGGGAACCTGCACTCCACTCAGCCTGGGCACCTCCAATCCACTCAGCCAGGGCACATTCACTCCACTCAGCCTGGGCACTTCCAGTCCCACTCTGCCCAGGAACCTCCTCTCCCACTCTGACTGGGAACCTCCGCTACTCCTCTCCACACTTGGCTCTCCACCCGACTCACGGGGGCCCACTCTTAAGCCCTCCCGCCGCAAGTAATAGGCCCTTTGCCCGGGCGGAAAGTGAACCGCGGAACTGTGTCCCGCCCTCAATTCTCGTCCGATCGGAACGCGGTTTGGACCCGTTCTCCTGGGCGGCCTCGCAGCCCCTCCAGACCCAGCCAGTTAGCTCCAAGGGGCGGCCCCGAGCACGGGGAGGGGTGACACTTGACGCTTTGGCGCAACGGTGCCCGCGCCACGAGCCAAAAAGCGCCCCCCTCTCTCCGCGCCCATTCAAGTCAATGGGGAAACGCACGTTTCGGGCTCCGGCGGCTGGGCACATTCACTCCACTCTGTCTAGGCACATTGACTCCCATTCAGCCTGGGCACATTCACTCCACTCCGCCTGGGCACTTCCAGTCCCACTCTGCCTGGGAACCTGCACTCCACTCGGCCTGGGCACCTCCACTCCACTCAGCCTGGGCACATTCACTCCACTCAGCCTTGGCACTTCCAGTCCCACTCTGCCAGGGAACCCCAACTCCACTCAGCCTGGGCACCTCCACTCCACTCAGCCTGGGCACATTCACTCGACTCAGCTTGGGCACTTCCAATCCCACTCTGCCTGGGAACCTGCACTCCACTCAGCCTGGGCACCTCCACTCCACTCAGCCTGGGTACATTCACTCCACTCAGCCTGGGCACTTCCAATCCCACTCTGCCTGGGAACCTGCACTCCACTCAGCCTGGGCACCTCCACTCCACTCAGCCTGGGCACATTCACTCCACTCAGCCTTGGCACTTCCAGTCCCACTCTGACAGGGACCCCCAACTCCACTCAGCCTGGGCACCTCCACTCCACTCAGCCTGGGCACATTCACTCCACTCAGCCTGGGCACTTCCAGTCCCACTCTGCCTGGGAACCTGCACTCCACTCGGCCTGGGCACCTCCACTCCACTCAGCCTGGCCACATTCACTCCACTCAGCCAGGGCACATTCACTCCACTCAGCCTGGGCACTTCCAGTCCCACTCTGCCCAGGAACCTCCACTCCCACTCTGACTGGGAACCTCCGCTACTCCTCTCCACACTTGGCTCTCCACCCGACTCACGGGGGCCCACTCTTAAGCCCTCCCGCCGCAAGTAATAGGCCCTTTGCCCGGGCGGAAAGTGAACCGCGGAACTGTGTCCCGCCCTCAATTCTCGTCCGATCGGAACGCGGTTTGGACCCGTTCTCCTGGGCGGCCTCGCAGCCCCTCCAAACCCCGCTGGTTAGCTCCAAGGGGCCGCCCCGAGCACGGGGAGGTGTGACACTTGACGCTTTGGCGCAACGGTGACCGCGCCACGAGCCAAAAAATGCCCCCCTCTCTCCGCGCCCATTCAAGGCAATGGGGAAACGCACGTTTCGGGCTCCGGCGGCTGGGCACATTCACTCCACTCTGTCTAGGCACATTGACTCCCATTCAGCCTGGGCACATTCACTCCACTCCGCCTGGGCACTTCCAGTCCCACTCTGCCTGGGAACCTGCACTCCACTCGGCCTGGGCACCTCCACTCCACTCAGCCTGGGCACATTCACTCCACTCAGCCTTGGCACTTCCAGTCCCACTCTGCCAGGGAACCCCAACTCCACTCAGCCTGGGCACCTCCACTCCACTCAGCCTGGGCACATTCACTCCACTCAGCCTGGGCACTTCCAATCCCACTCTGCCTGGGAACCTGCACTCCACTCAGCCTGGGCACCTCCACTCCACCCAGCCTGGGCACATTCACTCCACTCTGCCTGGGCTCATTCACTCCACTCAGCCTGGGCACATTCACTCCACTCAGCCTGGGCACTTCTAGTCCCACTCTGCTGAGAACCTGCACTCCACTCAGCCTGGGAACCTCCACTCCACGCAGCCTGGGCACATTCACTCCACTCAGCCAGGGCACTTCCAGTCCCTCTCTTCCTGGGAACCCCAACTCCACTCAGCCTGGGCACCTCCACTCCACTCAGCCTGGGCACATTCACTCCACTCTGTCTAGGCACATTGACTCCCATTCAGCCTGGGAACATTCACTCCACTCAGCCTGGGCACATTCACTCCACTCAGCCTGGGCACATTCACTCCACTCTGACTAGGCACATTGACTCCCATTCAGCCTGGGAACATTCACTCCACTCAGCCTGGGCACATTCACTCCACTCAGCCTGGGCACTTCCAGTCCCACTCTGCCTGGGAACCTGCACTCCACTCAGCCTGGGCACCTCCAATCCACTCAGCCTGGGCACATTCTCTCCAGTCAGCCTGGGCACATTCACTCCACTCAGCCTGGGCACCTCCACTCCACTCAGCCTGGGCACATTCACTCCACTCAGCCTGGGCACTTCCAATCCCACTCTGCCTGGGAACCTGCACTCCACTCAGCCTGGGCACCTCCACTCCACTCAGCCTGGGTACTTCCAATCCCACTCTGCTGGGAACCTGCACTCCACTCAGACTGGGAACCTCCACTCCACGCAGCCTGGGCACATTCACTCCACTCAGCCAGGGCACTTCCAGTCCCTCTCTGCCTGGGAACCCCAACTCCACTCAGCCTGGGCACCTCCACTCCACTCAGCCTGGGCACATTCACTCCACTCTGTCTAGGCACATTGACTCCCATTCAGCCTGGGAACATTCACTCCACTCAGCCTGGGCACATTCACTCCACTCAGCCTGGGCACTTCCAGCCCCACTCTGCCTGGGAACCTGCACTCCACTCAGCCTGGGAACCTCCAATCCACTCAGCCTGGGCAGATTCTCTCCATTCAGCCTGGGCACATTCACTCCACTCAGCCTGGGCACATTCACTCCACTCAGCCTGGGCACATTCACTCCACTCAGCCTGGGCACTTCCAATCCCACTCTGCCTGGGAACCTGCACTCCACTCAGCCTGGGCAACTCCACTCCACTCAGCCTCGGCACATTCACTCCACTCTGCCTGGGCACATTCACTCCACTCAGCCTGGGCACATTCACTCCACTCAGCCTGGGCTCTTCCAGTCCCACTCTGCTGGGAACCTGCACTCCACTCAGCCTGGGCACCTCCACTCCACTCAGCCTGGGCACATTCACTCCACTCAGCCTGGGCACTTCCAATCCCACTCTGCCAGGGAACCTGCACTCCACTCAGCCTGGGCACCTCCACTCCATTCAGCCTGGGGCACATTCACTCCACTCAGACTGGGCACTTTCAGTCCCACTCTGCCTGGGAACCTGCACTCCACTCGGCCTGGGCACCTCCACTCCACTCAGCCTGGGCACATTCACTCCACTCAGCCATGGCACTTCCAGTCCCACTCTGCCAGGGAACCCCAACTCCACTCAGCCTGGGCACCTCCACTCCACTCAGCCTGGGCACATTCACTCCACTCAGCCTGGGCACTTCCAGTCCCACTCTGCCTGGGAACCTGCACTCCACTCGGCCTGGGCACCTCCACTCCACTCAGCCTGGGCACATTCACTCCACTCAGCCTGGGCACTTCCAATCCCACTCTGCCTGGGTGCCTGCACTCTACTCAGCCTGGGCACCTCCACTCCACTCAGCCTGGGCACATTCACTCCACTCAGCCAGGGCACATTCACTCCACTCAGCCTGGGCACTTCCAGTCCCACTCTGCCCAGGAACCTCCACTCCCACTCTGACTGGGAACCTCCGCTACTCCTCTCCACACCCGGCTCTCCACCCAACTCGCGGGGGCCCACTCTTAAGCCCTCCCGCCGCAAGTTATAGGCCCTTTGCCCGGGCGGAAAGTGAACCGCGGAACTGTGTCCCGCCCTCAATTCTCGTCCGATCGGAACGCGGTTTGGACCCGTTCTCCTGGGCGGCCTCGCAGCCCCTCCAGACCCAGCCAGTTAGCTCCAAGGGGCCGCCCCGAGCACGGGGAGGTGTGACACTTGACGCTTTGGCGCAACGGTGCCCGCGCCACGAGCCAAAAAGCGCCCCCCTCTCTCCGCGCCCATTCAAGGCAATGGGGAAACGCACGTTTCGTGCTCCGGCGGCCGGGCACATTCACTCCACTCTGTCTAGGCACATTGACTCCCATTCAGCCTGGGCACATTCACTCCACTCCGCCTGGGCACTTCCAGTCCCACTCTGCCTGGGAACCTGCACTCCACTCGGCCTGGGCACCTCCACTCCAGTCAGCCTGGGCACATTCACTCCACTCAGCCTGGGCACTTCCAATCCCACTCTGCCAGGGAACCTGCACTCCACTCAGCCTGGGCACATGCAATCCACTCAGCCTGGGGACATTCACTCCACTCAGCCTGGGAACTTCCAATCCCACTCTGCCTGGGAACCAGCACTCCACTCAGCCTGGGCACCTCCACTCCACTCAGCCTGGGTACATTCACTCCACTCAGCCTTGGCACTTCCAGTCCCACTCTGCCAGGGAACCCCAACTCCACTCAGCCTGGGCACCTCCACTCCACTCAGCCTGGGCACATTCACTCCACTCAGCCTGGGCACTTCCAATCCCACTCTGCCTGGGAACCTGCACTCCACTCAGCCTGGGAACCTCCACTCCACGCAGCCTGGGCACATTCACTCCACTCAGCCAGGGCACTTCCAGTCCCTCTCTGCCTGGGCACCTCCACTCCACTCAGCCTGGGTACATTCACTCCACTCAGCCTTGGCACTTCCAGTCCCACTCTGCCAGGGAACCCCAACTCCACTCAGCCTGGGCACCTCCACTCCACTCAGCCTGGGCACATTCACTCCACTCAGCCTGGGCACTTCCAATCCCACTCTGCCTGGGAACCTGCACTCCACTCAGCCTGGGAACCTCCACTCCACGCAGCCTGGGCACATTCACTCCACTCAGCCAGGGCACTTCCAGTCCCTCTCTGCCTGGGCACCTCCACTGAACTCAGCCTGGGTACATTCACTCCACTCAGCCTTGGCACTTCCAGTCCCACTCTGCCAGGGAACCCCAACTCCACTCAGCCTGGGCACCTCCACTCCACTCAGCCTGGGCACATTCACTCCACTCAGCCTGGGCACTTCCAATCCCACTCTGCCTGGGAACCTGCACTCCACTCAGCCTGGGAACCTCCACTCCACGCAGCCTGGGCACATTCACTCCACTCAGCCAGGGCACTTCCAGTCCCTCTCTGCCTGGGAACCCCAACTCCACTCAGCCTGGGCACCTCCACTCCACTCAGCCTGGGCACATTCACTCCACTCTGTCTAGTCACATTGACTCCCATTCAGCCTGGGAACATTCACTCCACTCAGCCTGGGCACATTCACTCCACTCAGCCTGGGCACTTCCAGTCCCACTCTGCCTTGGAACCTGCACTCCACTCAGCCTGGGCACCTCCAATCCACTCAGCCTGGGCACATTCTCTCCAGTCAGCCTGGGCACATTCACTCCACTCAGCCTGGGCACATTCACTCCACTCAGCCTGGGCACATTCACTCCACTCAGCCTGGGAACTTCCAATCCCACTCTGCCTGGGAACCTGCACTCCACTCAGCCTGGGCACCTCCACTCCACTCAGCCTGGGTACATTCACTCCACTCAGCCTTGGCACTTCCAGTCCCACTCTGCCAGGGTACCCCAACTCCACTCAGCCTGGCACCTCCACTCCACTCAGCCTGGGCACATTCACTGCATTCAGCCTGGGCACTTCCAATCCCACTCTGCCAGGGAACCTGCACTCCACTCTGCCTGGGAACCTGCACTCCACTCAGCCTGGGCACATTCTCTCCACTCAGCCTGGGCACATTCTCTCCACTCAGCCTGGGCACCTCCAATCCACTCAGCCTGGGCACATTCTCTCCAGTCAGCCTGGGCACATTCACTCCACTCAGCCTGGGCACATTCACTCCACTCAGCCTGGGCACTTCCAATCCCACTCTGCCTGGGAACCTGCACTCCACTCAGCCTGGGCACCTCCACTCCACTCAGCCTGGGCACATTCACTCCACTCAGCCTTGGCACTTCCAGTCCCACTCTGCCAGGGAACCCCAACTCCACTCAGCCTGGGCACCTCCACTCCACTCAGCCTGGGCACATTCACTCCACTCAGCCTGGGCACTTCCAATCCCACTCTGCCTGGGTGCCTGCACTCCACTCAGCCTGGGCACCTCCACTCCACTCAGCCTGGCCACATTCACTCCACTCAGCCAGGGCACATTCACTCCACTCAGCCTGGGCACTTCCAGTCCCACTCTGCCCAGGAACCTCCACTCCCACTCTGACTGGGAACCTCCACTACTCCTCTCCACACCCGGCTCTCCACCCGACTCACGGGGGCCCACTCTTAAGCCCTCCCGCCGCAAGTAATAGGCCCTTTGCCCGGGCGGAAAGTGAACCGCGGAACTGTGTCCCGCCCTCAATTCTCGTCCGATCGGAACGCGGTTTGGACCCGTTCTCCTGGGCGGCCTCGCAGCCCCTCCAGACCCAGCCAGTTAGCTCCAAGGGGCCGCCCCGAGCACGGGGAGGGGTGACACTTGACGCTTTGGCGCAACGGTGCCCGCGCCACGAGCCAAAAAGCGCCCCCCTCTCTCCGCGCCCATTCAAGGCAATGGGGAAACGCACGTTTCGGGCTCCGGCGGCTGGGCACATTCACTCCACTCTGTCTAGGCACATTGACTCCCATTCAGCCTGGGCTCATTCACTCCACTCCGCCTGGGCACTTCCAGTCCCACGCTGCCTGGGAACCTGCACTCCACTCGGCCTGGGCACCTCCACTCCACTCAGCCTGGGCACATTCACTCCACTCAGCCTTGGCACTTCCAGTCCCACTCTGCCAGGGAACCCCAACTCCACTCAGCCTGGGCACCTCCACTCCACTCAGCCTGGGCACATTCACTCCACTCAGCCTGGGCACTTCCAGTCCCACTCTGCCCAGGAACCTCCACTCCCACTCTGACTGGGAACCTCCGCTACTCCTCTCCACACCCGGCTCTCCACCCGACTCGCGGGGGCCCACTTTTAAGCCCTCCCGCCGCAAGTTATAGGCCCTTTGCCCGGGCGGAAAGTGAACCGCGGAACTGTGTCCCGCCCTCAATTCTCGTCCGATCGGAACGCGGTTTGGACCCGTTCTCCTGGGCGGCCTCGCAGCCCCTCCAGACCCAGCCAGTTAGCTCCAAGGGGCCGCCCCGAGCACGGGGAGGTGTGACACTTGACGCTTTGGCGCAACGGTGCCCGCGCCACGAGCCAAAAAGCGCCCCCCTCTCTCCGCGCCCATTCAAGGCAATGGGGAAACGCACGTTTCGTGCTCCGGCGGCCGGGCACATTCACTCCACTCTGTCTTGGCACATTGACTCCCATTCAGCCTGGGCACATTCACTCCACTCCGCCTGGGCACTTCCAGTCCCACTCTGCCTGGGAACCTGCACTCCACTCGGCCTGGGCACCTCCACTCCAGTCAGCCTGGGCACATTCACTCCACTCAGCCTGGGCACTTCAAATCCCACTCTGCCAGGGAACCTGCACTCCACTCAGCCTGGGCACATGCAATCCACTCAGCCTGGGGACATTCACTCCACTCAGCCTGGGAACTTCCAATCCCACTCTGCCTGGGAACCAGCACTCCACTCAGCCTGGGCACCTCCACTCCACTCAGCCTGGGTACATTCACTCCACTCAGCCTTGGCACTTCCAGTCCCACTCTGCCAGGGAACCCCAACTCCACTCAGCCTGGGCACCTCCACTCCACTCAGCCTGGGCACATTCACTCCACTCAGCCTGGGCACTTCCAATCCCACTCTGCCTGGGAACCTGCACTCCACTCAGCCTGGGAACCTCCACTCCACGCAGCCTGGGCACATTCACTCCACTCAGCCAGGGCACTTCCAGTCCCTCTCTGCCTGGGCACCTCCACTCCACTCAGCCTGGGTACATTCACTCCACTCAGCCTTGGCACTTCCAGTCCCACTCTGCCAGGGAACCCCAACTCCACTCAGCCTGGGCACCTCCACTCCACTCAGCCTGGGCACATTCACTCCACTCAGCCTGGGCACTTCCAATCCCACTCTGCCTGGGAACCTGCACTCCACTCAGCCTGGGAACCTCCACTCCACGCAGCCTGGGCACATTCACTCCACTCAGCCAGGGCACTTCCAGTCCCTCTCTGCCTGGGAACCCCAACTCCACTCAGCCTGGGCACCTCCACTCCACTCAGCCTGGGCACATTCACTCCACTCTGTCTAGTCACATTGACTCCCATTAAGCCTGGGAACATTCACTCCACTCAGCCTGGGCACATTCACTCCACTCAGCCTGGGCACTTCCAGTCCCACTCTGCCTTGGAACCTGCACTCCACTCAGCCTGGGCACCTCCAATCCACTCAGCCTGGGCACATTCTCTCCAGTCAGCCTGGGCACATTCACTCCACTCAGCCTGGGCACATTCACTCCACTCAGCCTGGGCACATTCACTCCACTCAGCCTGGGAACTTCCAATCCCACTCTGCCTGGGAACCTGCACTCCACTCAGCCTGGGCACCTCCACTCCACTCAGCCTGGGTACATTCACTCCACTCAGCCTTGGCACTTCCAGTCCCACTCTGCCAGGGTACCCCAACTCCACTCAGCCTGGCACCTCCACTCCACTCAGCCTGGGCACATTCACTGCATTCAGCCTGGGCACTTCCAATCCCACTCTGCCAGGGAACCTGCACTCCACTCTGCCTGGGAACCTGCACTCCACTCAGCCTGGGCACATTCTCTCCACTCAGCCTGGGCACATTCTCTCCAGTCAGCCTGGGCACATTCACTCCACTCAGCCTGGGCACATTCACTCCACTCAGCCTGGGCACATTCACTCCACTCAGCCTGGGCACTTCCAATCCCACTCTGCCTGGGAACCTGCACTCCACTCAGCCTGGGCACCTCCACTCCACTCAGCCTGGGTACATTCACTGCACTCAGCCTTGGCACTTCCAGTCCCACTCTGCCTGGGAACCTGCACTCCACTCGGCCTGGGCACCTCCACTCCACTCAGCCTGGGCACATTCACTCCACTCAGCCTTGGCACTTCCAGTCCCACTCTGCCAGGGAACCCCAACTCCACTCAGCCTGGGCACCTCCACTCCACTCAGCCTGGGCACATTCACTCCACTCAGCCTGGGCACTTCCAATCCCACTCTGCCTGGGTGCCTGCACTCCACTCAGCCTGGGCACCTCCACTCCACTCAGCCTGGCCACATTCACTCCACTCAGCCAGGGCACATTCACTCCACTCAGCCTGGGCACTTCCAGTCCCACTCTGCCCAGGAACCTCCACTCCCACTCTGACTGGGAACCTCCACTACTCCTCTCCACACCCGGCTCTCCACCCGACTCACGGGGGCCCACTCTTAAGCCCTCCCGCCGCAAGTAATAGGCCCTTTGCCCGGGCGGAAAGTGAACCGCGGAACTGTTTCCCGCCCTCAATTCTCGTCCGATCGGAACGCGGTTTGGACCCGTTCTCCTGGGCGGCGTCGCAGCCCCTCCAGACCCAGCCAGTTAGCTCCAAGGGGCCGCCCCGAGCACGGGGAGGGGTGACACTTGACGCTTTGGCGCAACGGTGCCCGCGCCACGAGCCAAAAAGCGCCCCCCTCTCTCCGCGCCCATTCAAGGCAATGGGGAAACGCACGTTTCGGGCTCCGGCGGCTGGGCACATTCACTCCACTCTGTCTAGGCACATTGACTCCCATTCAGCCTGGGCTCATTCACTCCACTCCGCCTGGGCACTTCCAGTCCCACTCTGCCTGGGAACCTGCACTCCACTCGGCCTGGGCACCTCCACTCCACTCAGCCTGGGCACATTCACTCCACTCAGCCTTGGCACTTCCAGTCCCACTCTGCCAGGGAACCCCAACTCCACTCAGCCTGGGCACCTCCACTCCACTCAGCCTGGGCACATTCACTCCACTCAGCCTGGGCACTTCCAATCCCACTCTGCCTGGGAACCTGCACTCCACTCAGCCTGGGCACCTCCACTCCACTCAGCCTGGGTACATTCACTCCACTCAGCCTGGGCACTTCCAATCCCACTCTGCCTGGGAACCTGCACTCCACTCAGCCTGGGCACCTCCACTCCACTCAGCCTGGGCACATACACTCCACTCAGCCAGGGTACTTCCAGTCCCTCTCTGCCTGGGAACCCCAACTCCACTCAGCCTGGGCACCTCCACTCCACTCAGCCTGGGCACATTCACTCCACTCTGTCTAGGCACATTGACTCCCATTCAGCCTGGGATCATTCACTCCACTCAGCCTGGGCACATTCACTCCACTCAGCCTGGGCACTTCCAGTCCCACTCTGCCTGGGAACCTGCACTCCACTCAGCCTGGGCACCTCCAATCCACTCAGCCTGGGCACATTCTCTCCAGTCAGCCTGGGCACATTCATTCCACTCAGCCTGGGCACATTCACTCCACTCAGCCTGGGCACATTCACTCCACTCAGCCAGGGCACATTCACTCCACTCAGCCTGGGCACTTCCAGTCCCACTCTGCCCAGGAACCTCCACTCCCACTCTGACTGGGAACCTCCGCTACTCCTCTCCACACCCGGCTCTCCACCCGACTCGCGGGGGCCCACTCTTAAGCCCTCCCGCCGCAAGTTATAGGCCCTTTGCCCGGGCGGAAAGTGAACCGCGGAACTGTGTCCCGCCCTCAATTCTCGTCCGATCGGAACGCGGTTTGGACCCGTTCTCCTGGGCGGCCTCGCAGCCCCTCCAGACCCAGCCAGTTAGCTCCAAGGGGCCGCCCCGAGCACGGGGAGGTGTGACACTTGACGCTTTGGCGCAACGGTGCCCGCGCCACGAGCCAAAAAGCGCCCCCCTCTCTCCGCGCCCATTCAAGGCAATGGGGAAACGCACGTTTCGGGCTCCGGCGGCCGGGCACATTCACTCCACTCTGTCTAGGCACATTGACTCCCATTCAGCCTGGGCACATTCACTCCACTCCGCCTGGGCACTTCCAGTCCCACTCTGCCTGGGAACCTGCACTCCACTCGGCCTGGGCACCTCCACTCCACTCAGCCTGGGCACATTCACTCCACTCAGCCTTGGCACTTCAAGTCCCACTCTGCCAGGGAACCCCAACTCCACTCAGCCTGGGCACCTCCACTCCACTCAGCCTGGGCACATTCACTCCACTCAGCCTGGGCACTTCCAGTCCCACTCTGCCTGGGAACCTGCACTCCACTCAGCCTGGGCACCTCCAATCCACTCAGCCTGGGCACATTCTCTCCAGTCAGCCTGGGCACATTCACTCCACTCAGCCTGGGCACCTCCACTACACTCAGCCTGGGCACTTCCAGTCCCACTCTGCTGGGAGCCTGCACTCCACTCAGCCTGGGAACCTCCACTCCACGCAGCCTGGGCACATTCACTCCACTCAGCCAGGGCACTTCCAGTCCCTCTCTGCCTGGGAACCCCAACTCCACTCAGCCTGGGCACCTCCACTCCACTCAGCCTGGGCACATTCACTCCACTCAGCCTGGGCACATTCACTCCACTCAGCCTGGGCACATTCACTCCACTCAGCCAGGGCACATTCACTCCACTCAGCCTGGGCACTTCCAGTCCCACTCTGCCCAGGAACCTCCACTCCCACTCTGACTGGGAACCTCCGCTACTCCTCTCCACACCCGGCTCTCCACCCGACTCGCGGGGGCCCACTCTTAAGCCCTCCCGCCGCAAGTTATAGGCCCTTTGCCCGGGCGGAAAGTGAACCGCGGAACTGTGTCCTGCCCTCAATTCTCGTCCGATCGGAACGCGGTTTGGACCCGTTCTCCTGGGCGGCCTCGCAGCCCCTCCAGACCCAGCCAGTTAGCTCCAAGGGGCCGCCCCGAGCACGGGGAGGTGTGACACTTGACGCTTTGGCGCAACGGTGCCCGCGCCACGAGCCAAAAAGCGCCCCCCTCTCTCCGCGCCCATTCAAGGCAATGGGGAAACGCACGTTTCGGGCTCCGGCGGCCGGGCACATTCACTCCACTCTGTCTAGGCACATTGACTCCCATTCAGCCTGGGCACATTCACTCCACTCCGCCTGGGCACTTCCAGTCCCACTCTGCCTGGGAACCTGCACTCCACTCGGCCTGGGCACCTCCACTCCACTCAGCCTGGGCACATTCACTCCACTCAGCCTTGGCACTTCCAGTCCCACTCTGCCAGGGAACCCCAACTCCACTCAGCCTGGGCACCTCCACTCCACTCAGCCTGGGCACATTCACTCCACTCAGCCTGGGCACTTCCAGTCCCACTCTGCCTGGGAACCTGCACTCCACTCAGCCTGGGCACCTCCAATCCACTCAGCCTGGGCACATTCTCTCCAGTCAGCCTGGGCACATTCACTCCACTCAGCCTGGGCACCTCCACTCAACTCAGCCTGGCCACATTCACTCCACTCAGCCAGGGCACATTCACTCCACTCAGCCTGGGCACTTCCAGTCCCTCTCTGCCCAGGAACCTCCACTCCCATTCTGACTGGGAACCTCCGCTACTCCTCTCCACACCCGGCTCTCCACCCGACTCACGGGGGCCCACTCTTAAGCCCTCCCGCCGCAAGTAATAGGCCCATTGCCCGGGCGGAAAGTGAACCGCGGAACTGTGTCCCGCCCTCAATTCTCGTCCGATCGGAACGCGGTTTGGACCCGTTCTCCTGGGCGGCCTCGCAGCCCCTCCAGACCCAGCCAGTTAGCTCCAAGGGGCCGCCCCGAGCACGGGGAGGGGTGACACTTGACGCTTTGGCGCAACGGTGCCCGCGCCACGAGCCAAAAAGCGCCCCCCTCTCTCCGCGCCCATTCAAGGCAATGGGGAAACGCACGTTTCGGGCTCCGGCGGCTGGGCACATTCACTCCACTCTGTCTAGGCACATTGACTCCCATTCAGCCTGGGCACATTCACTCCACTCCGCCTGGGCACTTCCAGTCCCACTCTGCCTGGGAACCTGCACTCCACTCGGCCTGGGCACCTCCACTCCAGTCAGCCTGGGTATATTCACTCCACTCAGCCTGGGCACTTCCAATCCCACTCTGCCTGGGAACCTGCACTCCACTCAGCCTGGGCACTTCCAGTCCCACTCTGCCTGGGAACCCCAACTCCATTCAGCCTGGGCACCTCCACTCCACTCAGCCTGGGCACAATCACTCCACTCAGCCTGGGCACTTCCAATCCCACTCTGCTGGGAGCCTGCACTCCACTCAGCCTGGGAACCTCCACTCCACGCAGCCTGGGCACATTCACTCCACTCAGCCAGGGCACTTCCAGTCCCTCTCTGCCTGGGAACCCCAACTCCACTCAGCCTGGGCACCTCCACTCCACTCAGCCTGGGCACATTCACTCCACTCTGTCTAGGCACATTGACTCCCATTCAGCCTGGGAACATTCACTCCACTCAGCCTGGGCACATTCACTCCACTCAGCCTGGGCACTTCCAGTCCCACTCTACCTGGGAACCTGCACTCCACTCAGCCTGGGCACCTCCAATCCACTCAGCCTGGGCACATTCTCTCCAGTCAGCCTGAGCACATTCACTCCACTCAGCCTGGGCACATTCACTCCACTCAGCCTGGGCACATTCACTCCACTCAGCCAGGGCACATTCACTCCACTCAGCCTTGTCACTTCCAGTCCCACTCTGCCAGGGAACCCCAACTCCACTCAGCCTGGGCACCTCCACTCCACTCAGCCTGGGCACATTCACTCCACTCAGCCTGGGCACTTCCAGTCCCACTCTGCCTGGGAACCTGCACTGCACTCAGCCTGGGCACCTCCAATCCACTCAGCCTGGGCACATTCTCTCCAGTCAGCCTGGGCACATTCACTCCACTCAGCCTGGGCACCTCCACTCCACTCAGCCTGGCCACATTCACTCCACTCAGCCAGGGCACATTCACTCCACTCAGCCTGGGCACTTCCAGTCCCACTCTGCCCAGGAACCTCCACTCCCACTCTGACTGGGAACCTCCGCAACTCCTCTCCACACCCGGCTCTCCACCCGACTCACGGGGGCCCACTCTTAAGCCCTCCCGCCGCAAGTAATAGGCCCTTTGCCCGGGCGGAAAGTGAACCGCGGAACTGTGTCCCGCCCTCAATTCTCGTCCGATCGGAACGCGGTTTGGACCCGTTCTCCTGGGCGGCCTCGCAGCCCCTCCAGACCCAGCCAGTTAGCTCCAAGGGGCCGCCCCGAGCACGGGGAGGGGTGACACTTGACGCTTTGGCGCAACGGTGCCCGCGCCACGAGCCAAAAAGCGCCCCCCTCTCTCCGCGCCCATTCAAGGCAATGGGGAAACGCACGTTTCGGGCTCCGGCGGCTGGGCACATTCACTCCACTCTGTCTAGGCACATTGACTCCCATTCAGCCTGGGCACATTCACTCCACTTTGCCTGGGAACTTCCAGTCCCACTCTGCCTGGGAACCTGCACTCCACTCGGCCTGGGCACCTCCACTCCACTCAGCCTGGGCACATTCACTCCACTCAGCCTTGGCACTTCCAGTCCCACTCTGGCAGGGAACCCCAACTCCACTCAGCCTGGGCACCTCCACTCCACTCAGCCTGGGCACATTCACTCCACTCAGCCTGGGCACTTCCAATCCCACTCTGCCTGGGAACCTGCACTCCACTCAGCCTGGGCACCTCCACTCCACTCAGCCTGGGTACATTCACTCCACTCAGCCTGGGCACTTCCAGTCCCACTCTGCCAGGGACCTCCAACTCCACTCAGCCTGGGCACCTCCACTCCACTCAGCCTGGGCACATTCACTCCACTCAGCCTGGGCACTTCCAGTCCCACTCTGCCTGGGAACCTGCACTCCACTCGGCCTGGGCACCTCCACTCCACTCAGCCTGCGCACATTCACTCCACTCAGCCTTGGCACTTCCAGTCCCACTCTGCCAGGGACCCCCAACTCCACTCAGCCTGGGCACATTCACTCCACTCAGCCTGGGCACTTCCAGTCCCACTCTGCCTGGGAACCTGCACTCCACTCAGCCTGGGCACCTCCAATACACTCAGCCTGGGCACATTCTCTCCAGTCAGCCTGGGCACATTCACTCCACTCAGCCTGGGCACCTCCACTCCACTCAGCCTGGCCACATTCACTCGACTCAGCCAGGGCACATTCACTCCACTCAGCCTGGGCACTTCCAGTCCCACTCTGCCCAGGAACCTCCACTCCCACTCTGACTGGGAACCTCCGCTACTCCTCTCCACACCCGGCTCTCCACCCGACTCGCGGGGGCCAACTCTTAAGCCCTCCCGCCGCAAGTAATAGGCCCTTTGCCCGGGCGGAAAGTGAACCGTGGAACTGTGTCCCGCCCTCAATTCTCGTCCGATCGGAACGCGGTTTGGACCCGTTCTCCTGGGCGGCCTCGCAGCCCCTCCAGACCCAGCCAGTTAGCTCCAAGGGGCCGCCCCGAGCACGGGGAGGTGTGACACTTGACGCTTTGGCGCAACGGTGCCCGCGCCACGAGCCAAAAAACGCCCCCCTCTCTCCGCGCCCATTCAAGGCAATGGGGAAACGCACGTTTCGGGCTCCGGCGGCCGGGCACATTCACTCCATTCTGTCTAGGCACATTGACTCCCATTCAGCCTGGGCACATTCACTCCACTCCGCCTGGGCACTTCCAGTCCCACTCTGCCTGGGAACCTGCACTCCACTCGGCCTGGGCACCTCCACTCCACTCAGCCTGGGCACATTCACTCCACTCAGCCTTGGCACTTCCAGTCCCACTCTGCCAGGGAACCCCAACTCCACTCAGCCTGGGCACCTCCACTCCACTCAGCCTGGGCACATTCACTCCACTCAGCCTGGGCACTTCCAGTCCCACTCTGCCTGGGAACCTGCACTCCACTCAGCCTGGGCACCTCCAATCCACTCAGCCTGGGCACATTCTCTCCAGTCAGCCTGGGCACATTCACTCCACTCAGCCTGGGCACCTCCACTCCACTCAGCCTGGCCACATTCACTCCACTCAGCCAGGGCACATTCACTCCACTCAGCCTGGGCACTTCCAGTCCCACTCTGCCCAGGAACCTCCACTCCCACTCTGACTGGGAACCTCCGCTACTCCTCTCCACACCCGGCTCTCCACCCGACTCACGGGGGCCCACTCTTAAGCCCTCCCGCCGCAAGTAATAGGCCCTTTGCCCGGGCGGAAAGTGAACCGCGGAACTGTGTCCCGCCCTCAATTCTCGTCCGATCGGAACGCGGTTTGGACCCGTTCTCCTGGGCGGCCTCGCAGCCCCTCCAGACCCAGCCAGTTAGCTCCAAGGGGCCGCCCCGAGCACGGGGAGGGGTGACACTTGACGCTTTGGCGCAACGGTGCCCGCGCCACGAGCCAAAAAGCGCCCCCCTCTCTCCGCGCCCATTCAAGGCAATGGGGAAACGCACGTTTCGGGCTCCGGCGGCTGGGCACATTCACTCCACTCTGTCTAGGCACATTGACTCCCATTCAGCCTGGGCACATTCACTCCACTCAGCCTGGGCACTTCCAGTCCTACTCTGCCTGGGAACCTGCACTCCACTCGGCCTGGGCACCTCCACTCCAGTCAGCCTGGGTATATTCACTCCACTCAGCCTGGGCACTTCCAATCCCACTCTGCCTGGGAACCTGCACTCCACTCAGCCTGGGCACTTCCAGTCCCACTCTGCCTGGGAACCCCAACTCCATTCAGCCTGGGCACCTCCACTCCACTCAGCCTGGGCACATTCACTCCACTCAGCCTGGGCACTTCCAATCCCACTCTGCTGGGAGCCTGCACTCCACTCAGCCTGGGAACCTCCACTCCACGCAGCCTGGGCACATTCACTCCACTCAGCCAGGGCACTTCCAGTCCCTCTCTGCCTCGGAACCCCAACTCCACTCAGCCTGGGCACCTCCACTCCACTCAGCCTGGGCACATTCACTCCACTCTGTCTAGGCACATTGACTCCCATTCAGCCTGGGAACATTCACTCCACTCAGCCTGGGCACATTCACTCCACTCAGCCTGGGCACTTCCAGTCCCACTCTGCCTGGGAACCTGCACTCCACTCAGCCTGGGCACCTCCAATCCACTCAGCCTGGGCACATTCTCTCCAGTCAGCCTGAGCACATTCACTCCACTCAGCCTGGGCACATTCACTCCACTCAGCCAGGGCACATTCACTCCACTCAGCCTTGTCACTTCCAGTCCCACTCTGCCAGGGAACCCCAACTCCACTCAGCCTGGGTACATTCACTCCACTCAGCCTGGGCACTTCCAGTCCCACTCTGCCAGGGACCCCCAACTCCACTCAGCCTGGGCACCTCCACTCCACTCAGCCTGGGCACATTCACTCCACTCAGCCTGGGCACTTCCAGTCCCACTCTGCCTGGGAACCTGCACTCCACTCGGCCTGGGCACCTCCACTCCACTCAGCCTGGGCACATTCACTCCACTCAGCCTGGGCACTTCCAGTCCCACTCTGCCCAGGAACCTGCACTCCCACTCTGACTGGGAACCTCCGCTACTCCTCTCCACACCCGGCTCTCCACCCGACTCGCGGGGGCCCACTCTTAAGCCCTCCCGCCGCAAGTTATAGGCCCTTTGCCCGGGCGGAAAGTGAACCGCGGAACTGTGTCCCGCCCTCAATTCTCGTCCGATCGGAACGCGGTTTGGACCCGTTCTCCTGGGCGGCCTCGCAGCCCCTCCAGACCCAGCCAGTTAGCTCCAAGGGGCCGCCCCGAGCACGGGGAGGTGTGACACTTGACGCTTTGGCGCAACGGTGACCGCGCCACGAGCCAAAAAGTGCCCCCCTCTCTCCGCGCCCATTCAAGGCAATGGGGAAACGCACGTTTCGGGCTCCGGCGGCCGGGCACATTCACTCCACTCTGTCTAGGCACATTGAATCCCATTCAGCCTGGGCACATTCACTCCACTCCGCCTGGGCACTTCCAGTCCCACTCTGCCTGGGAACCTGCACTCCACTCGGCCTGGGCACCTCCACTCCACTCAGCCTGGGAACCTGCACTCCACTCAGCCTGGGCACCTCTACTCCACTCAGCCTGGGCACATTCACTCCACTCAGCGTTGGCACTTCCAGTCCCACTCTGCCAGGGAACCCCAACTCCACTCAGCCTGGGCACCTCCACTCCACTCAGCCTGGGCACATTCACTCCACTCACCGTTGGCACTTCCAGTCCCACTCTGTCAGGGAACCCCAACTCTACTCAGCCTGGGCACCTCCACTCCACTCAGCCTGGGCACATTCACTCCACTCAGCCTGGGCACTTCCAATCCCACTCTGCCTGGGAACCTGCACTCGACTCAGCCTGGGCCCCTCCACTCCACTCAGCCTGGTTACATTCACTCCACTCAGCCTGGGCACTTCCAATCCCACTCTGCTGGGAACCTGCACTCCACTCAGCCTGGGCACCTCCACTCCACTCAGCCTGGGTACCTTCACTCCACTCAGCCTTGGCACTTCCAGTCCCACTCTGCCAGGGAACCCCAACTCCACTCAGCCTGGGCACCTCCACTCCACTCAGCCTGGGCACATTCACTCCACTCAGCCTGGGCACTTCCAATCCCACTCTGCCAGGGAACCCCAACTCCACTCAGCCTGGGCACCTCCACTCCACTCAGCCTGGGCACATTCACTCCACTCAGCCTTGGCACTTCCAATCCCACTCTGCCTGGGAACCTGCACTCCACTCAGCCTGGGCACCTCCACTCCACTCAGCCTGGGTACCTTCACTCCACTCAGCCTTGGCACTTTCAGTCCCACTCTGCCAGGGAACCCCAACTCCACTCAGCCTGTGCACCTCCACTCCACTCAGCCTGGGCACATTCACTCCACTCAGCCTGGGCACTTTCAGTCCCACTCTGCCTGGGAACCTGCACTCCACTCGGCCAGGGCACCTCCACTCCACTCAGCCTGGGCACATTCACTCCACTCAGCCTTGGCACTTCCAGTCCCACTCTGCCAGGGAACCCCAACTCCACTCAGCCTGGGCACCTCCACTCCACTCAGCCTGGGCACATTCACTCCACTCAGCCTGGGCACTTCCAGTCCCACTCTGCCTTGGAACCTGCACTCCACTCAGCCTGGGTACATTCACTCCACTCAGCCTGGGCACTTCCAATCCCACTCTGCCTGGGAACCTGCACTCCACTCAGCCTGGGCACCTCCACTCAGCCTGGGCACCTCCACTCCATTCAGCCTGGGCACATTCACTCCACTCAGCCTGGGCACTTCCAGTCCCACTCTGCTGGGAACCTGCACTCCACTCAGCCTGGGCACCTCCACTCCACTCAGCCTGGGTACCTTCACTCCACTCAGCCTTGGCACTTCCAGTCCCACTCTGCCAGGGAACCCCAACTCCACTCAGCCTGGGCACCTCCACTCCACTCAGCCTGGGCACATTCACTCCACTCAGCCTGGGCACTTCCAATCCCACTCTGCCAGGGAACCCCAACTCCACTCAGCCTGGGCACCTCCACTCCACTCAGCCTGGGCACATTCACTCCACTCAGCCTTGGCACTTCCAATCCCACTCTGCCTGGGAACCTGCACTCCACTCAGCCTGGGCACCTCCACTCCACTCAGCCTGGGTACCTTCACTCCACTCAGCCTTGGCACTTTCAGTCCCACTCTGCCAGGGAACCCCAACTCCACTCAGCCTGTGCACCTCCACTCCACTCAGCCTGGGCACATTCACTCCACTCAGCCTGGGCACTTTCAGTCCCACTCTGCCTGGGAACCTGCACTCCACTCGGCCAGGGCACCTCCACTCCACTCAGCCTGGGCACATTCACTCCACTCAGCCTTGGCACTTCCAGTCCCACTCTGCCAGGGAACCCCAACTCCACTCAGCCTGGGCACCTCCACTCCACTCAGCCTGGGCACATTCACTCCACTCAGCCTGGGCACTTCCAATCCCACTCTGCCTGGGAACCTGCACTCCACTCGGCCTGGGCACCTCCACTCCACTCAGCCTGGGCACATTCACTCCACTCAGCCTGGGCACTTCCAATCCCACTCTGCCTGGGTGCCTGCACTCCACTCGGCCTGGGCACCTCCACTCCACTCAGCCTGGGCACATTCATTCCACTCAGCCTTGGCACTTCCAGTCCCACTCTGCCAGGGAACCCCAACTCCACTCAGCCTGGGCACCTCCACTCCACTCAGCCTGGGCACATTCTCTCCACTCAGCCTGGGCACTTCCAGTCCCACTCTGCCTGGGAACCTGCACTCCACTCGGCCTGGGCTCCTCCACTCCACTCAGCCTGGGCACATTCACTCCACTCAGCCAGGGCACATTCACTCCACTCAGCCTGGGCACTTCCAGTCCCACTCTGCCCAGGAACCTCCACTCCCACTCTGACTGGGAACCTCCGCTACTCCTCTCCACACCCGGCTCTCCACCCGACTCGCGGGGGCCCACTCTTAAGCCCTCCCGCCGCAAGTTATAGGCCCTTTGCCCGGGCGGAAAGTGAACCGCGGAACTGTGTCCCGCCCTCAATTCTCGTCCGATCGGAACGCGGTTTGGACCCGTTCTCCTGGGCGGCCTCGCAGCCCCTCCAGACCCAGCCAGTTAGCTCCAAGGGGCCGCCCCGAGCACGGGGAGGTGTGACACTTGACGCTTTGGCGCAACGGTGCCCGCGCCACGAGCCAAAAAGCGCCCCCCTCTCTCCGCGCCCATTCAAGGCAATGGGGAAACGCACGTTTCGGGCTCCGGCGGCCGGGCACATTCACTCCACTCTGTCTAGGCACATTGACTCCCATTCAGCCTGGGCACATTCACTCCACTCCGCCTGGGCACTTCCAGTCCCACTCTGCCTGGGAACCTGCACTCCACTCGGCCTGGGCACCTCCACTCCAGTCAGCCTTGGCACATTCACTCCACTCAGCCTGGGCACTTCCAATCCCACTCTGCCAGGGAACCTGCACTCCACTCAGCCTGGGCACATGCAATCCACTCAGCCTGGGGACATTCACTCCACTCAGCCTGGGAACTTCCAATCCCACTCTGCCTGGGAACCAGCACTCCACTCAGCCTGGGCACCTCCACTCCACTCAGCCTGGGTACTTCCAATCCCATTCTGCTGGGAACCTGCACTCCACTCAGCCTGGGAACCTCCACTCCACGCAGCCTGGGCACATTCACTCCACTCAGCCAGGGCACTTCCAGTCCCTCTCTGCCTGGGAACCCCAACTCCACTCAGCCTGGGCACCTCCACTCCACTCAGCCTGGGCACATTCACTCCACTCAGCCTTGGCACTTCCAGTCCCACTCTGCCAGGGACCCCCAACTCCACTCAGCCTGGGCACCTCAACTCCACTCAGCCTGGGCACATTCACTCCACTCAGCCTGGGCACTTCCAGTCCCACTCTGCCTGGGAACCTGCACTCCACTCGGCCTGGGCAGCTCCACTCCACTCAGCCTGGGCACATTCACTCCACTCAGCGTTGGCACTTCCAGTCCCACTCTGCCAGGGAACCCCAACTCCACTCAGCCTGGGCACCTCCACTCCACTCAGCCTGGGCACATTCACTCCACTCACCGTTGGCACTTCCAGTTCCACTCTGCCAGGGAACCCCAACTCCATTCAGCCTGGGCACCTCCACTCCACTCAGCCTGGGCACATTCACTCCACTCAGCCTGGGCACTTCCAATCCCACTCTGCCTGGGAACCTGCACTCCACTCAGCCTGGGCACCTCCACTCCATTCAGCCTGGGCACATTCACTCCACTCAGCCTGGGCACTTCCAGTCCCACTCTGCTGGGAGCCTGCACTCCACTCAGCCTGGGCACCTCCACTCCACTCAGCCTGGGCACATTCTCTCCAGTCAGCCTGGGCACATTCACTCCACTCAGCCTGGGCACATTCACTCCACTCAGCCTGGGCACTTCCAGTCCCACTCTGCCTGGGAACCTGCACTCCAATCAGCCTGGGCACCTCCACTCCACTCAGCCTGGGCACATTCACTCATTACATTACATTACATTACATTATTGGCATTTGGCAGACGCTCTTATCCAGAGCGACGTACAACAAAGTGCATACCCATAACCAGGGATAAGTTCGCTGAAAGACCCTAGAGGTAAGTACAATTTCAACTGCTACCTGTACAACAAAGATAAGGACAACGGCCAATTTTTTTTTTTTTTTTTTTTTTTTTTTTTTTTTTTGGAACAAACAAACAAACAGAGCAAAAGTCACCACTCCACTCCACTCTGCCTGGGCACATTCACTCCACTCAGCCTGGGCACATTCACTCCACTCAGCCTGGGCACTTCCAGTCCCACTCTGCTGGGAGCCTGCACTCCACTCAGCCTGGGAACCTCCACTCCACGCAGCCTGGGCACATTCACTCCACTCAGCCTGGGCACTTCCAGTCCCACTCTGCCTGGGAACCTGCACTCCACTCGGCCTGGGCACCTCCACTCCACTCAGCCTTGGCACTTCCAGTCCCACTCTGCCAGGGAACCCCAACTCCACTCAGCCTGGGCACCTCCACTCCACTCAGCCTGGGCACATTCACTCCACTCAGCCTGGCCACATTCACTCCACTCAGCCAGGGCACATTCACTCCACTCAGCCTGGGCACATTCACTCCACTCAGCCTGGGCACTTCCAGTCCCACTCTGCCTGGGAACCTGCACTCCAATCAGCCTGGGCACCTCCACTCCACTCAGCCTGGGCACATTCACTCCACTCAGCCTGGGCACTTCCAATCCCACTCTGCCTGGGAACCTGCACTCCACTCAGCCTGGGCACTTCCAGTCCCACTCTGCCTGGGAACCCCAACTCCATTCAGCCTGGGCACCTCCACTCCACTCAGCCTGGGCACATTCACTCCACTCAGCCTGGGCACTTCCAATCCTACTCTGCCTGGGAACCTGCACTCCACTCAGCCTGGGCACCTCCACTCCATTCAGCCTGGGCACATTCACTCCACTCAGCCTGGGCACTTCCAGTCCCACTCTGCCTGGGAACCTGCACTCCAATCAGCCTGGGCACCTCCACTCCACTCAGCCAGGGCACATTCACTCCACTCTGCCTGGGCACATTCACTCCACTCAGCCTGGGCACATTCACTCCACTCAGCCTGGGCACTTCCAGTCCCACTCTGCTGGGAGCCTGCACTCCACTCAGCCTGGGAACCTCCACTCCACGCAGCCTGGGCACATTCACTCCACTCAGCCTGGGCACTTCCAATCCCACTCTGCCTGGGAACCTGCACTCCACTCAGCCTGGGCACTTCCAGTCCCACTCTGCCTGGGAACCCCAACTCCATTCAGCCTGGGCACCTCCACTCCACTCAGCCTGGGCACATTCACTCCACTCAGCCAGTGCACTTCCAGTCCCTCTCTGCCTGGGAACCTGCACTCCACTCAGCCTGGGCACCTCCAATCCACTCAGCCTGGGCACATTCTCTCCAGTCAGCCTGGGCACATTCACTCCACTCAGCCTGGGCACCTCCACTCCACTCAGCCTGGCCACATTCACTCCACTCAGCCAGGGCACATTCACTCCACTCAGCCTGGGCACTTCCAGTCCCACTCTGCCCAGGAACCTCCACTCCCACTCTGACTGGGAACCTCCGCTACTCCTCTCCACACCCGGCTCTCCACCCGACTCACGGGGGCCCACTCTTAAGCCCTCCCGCCGCAAGTAATAGGCCCTTTGCCCGGGCGGAAAGTGAACCGTGGAACTGTGTCCCGCCCTCAATTCTCGTCCGATCGGAACGCGGTTTGGACCCGTTCTCCTGGGCGGCCTCGCAGCCCCTCCAGACCCAGCCAGTTAGCTCCAAGGGGCCGCCCCGAGCACGGGGAGGGGAGACACTGGACGCTTTGGCGCAACGGTGCCCGCGCCACAAGCCAAAAAGCGCCCCCCTCTCTCCGCGCCCATTCAAGGCAATAGGGAAACGCACGTTTCGGGCTCCGGCGGCTGGGCACATTCACTCCACTCTGTCTAGGCACATTGACTCCCATTCAGCCTGGGCACATTCACTCCACTCCGCCTGGGCACTTCCAGTCCCACTCTGCCTGGGAACCTGCACTCCACTCGGCCTGGGCACCTCCACTCCAGTCAGCCTGGGCACATTCACTCCACTCAGCCTTGGCACTTCCAGTCCCACTCTGCCAGGGAACCCCAACTCCACTCAGCCTGGGCACTTCCAGTCCCACTCTGCCTGGGAACCCCAACTCCATTCAGCCTGGGCACCTCCACTCCACTCAGCCTGGGCACATTCACTCCACTCAGCCAGGGCACTTCCAGTCCCTCTCTGCCTGGGAACCCCAACTCCACTCAGCCTGGGCACCTCCACTCCACTCAGCCTGGGCACATTCACTCCACTCTGTCTAGGCACATTGACTCCCATTCAGCCTGGGATCATTCACTCCACTCAGCCTGGGCACATTCACTCCACTCAGCCTGGGCACTTCCAGTCCCACACTGCCTGGGGACCTGCACTCCACTCAGCCTGGGCACCTCCAATCCACTCAGCCTGGGCACATTCTCTCCAGTCAGCCTGGGCACATTCACTCCACTCAGCCTGGGCACATTCACTCCACTCAGCCTGGGCACATTCACTCCACTCAGCCAGGGCACATTCACTCCACTCAGCCTGGGCACTTCCAGTCCCACTCTGCCCAGGAACCTCCACTCCCACTCTGACTGGGAACCTCCGCTACTCCTCTCCACACCCGGCTCTCCACCCGACTCGCGGGGGCCCACTCTTAAGCCCTCCCGCCGCAAGTTATAGGCCCTTTGCCCGGGCGGAAAGAGAACCGCGGAACTGTGTCCCGCCCTAAATTCTCGTCCGATCGGAACGCGGTTTGGACCCGTTCTCCTGGGCGGCCTCGCAGCCCATCCAGACCCAGCCAGTTAGCTCCAAGGGGCCGCCCCGAGCACGGGGAGGTGTGACACTTGACGCTTTGGCGCAACGGTGCCCGCGCCACGAGCCAAAAAGCGCCCCCCTCTCTCCGCGCCCATTCAAGGCAATGGGGAAACGCACGTTTCGGGCTCCGGCGGCTGGGCACATTCACTCCACTCTGTCTAGGCACATTGACTCCCATTCAGCCTGGGCACATTCACTCCACTCCGCCTGGGCACTTCCAGTCCCACTCTGCCTGGGAACCTGCACTCCACTCGGCCTGGGCACCTCCACTCCAGTCAGCCTGGGCACATTCACTCCACTCAGCCTGGGCACTTCCAATCCCACTCTGCCTGGGAACCTGCACTCCACTCAGCCTGGGCACTTCCAGTCCCACTCTGCCTGGGAACCCCAACTCCATTCAGCCCGGGCACCTCCACTCCACTCAGCCTGGGCACATTCACTCCACTCAGCCTGGGCACTTCCAATCCCACTCTGCCTGGGAACCTGCACTCCACTGAGCCTGGGCACCTCCACTCAGCCTGGGCACCTCCACTCCATTCAGCCTGGGCACATTCACTCCACTCAGCCTTGGCACTTCCAGTCCCACTCTGCCAGGGAACCCCAACTCCACTCAGCCTGGGCACCTCCACTCCACTCAGCCTGGGCACATTCACTCCACTCAGCCTGGGCACTTCCAATCCCACTCTGCCTGGGAACCTGCACTCCACTCAGCCTGGGCACCTCCACTCCACTCAGCCTGGGTACATTCACTCCACTCAGCCTGGGCACTTCCAATCCCACTCTGCCTGGGAACCTGCACTCCACTCAGCCTGGGCACTTCCAGTCCCACTCTGCCTGGGAACCCCAACTCCATTCAGCCTGGGCACCTCCACTCCACTCAGCCTGGGCACATTCACTCCACTCAGCCAGTGCACTTCCAGTCCCTCTCTGCCTGGGAACCTGCACTCCACTCAGCCTGGGCACCTCCAATCCACTCAGCCTGGGCACATTCTCTCCAGTCAGCCTGGGCACATTCACTCCACTCAGCCTGGGCACCTCCACTCCACTCAGCCTGGCCACATTCACTCCACTCAGCCAGGGCACATTCACTCCACTCAGCCTGGGCACTTCCAGTCCCACTCTGCCCAGGAACCTCCACTCCCACTCTGACTGGGAACCTCCGCTACTCCTCTCCACACCCGGCTCTCCACCCGACTCACGGGGGCCCACTCTTAAGCCCTCCCGCCGCAAGTAATAGGCCCTTTGCCCGGGCGGAAAGTGAACCGTGGAACTGTGTCCCGCCCTCAATTCTCGTCCGATCGGAACGCGGTTTGGACCCGTTCTCCTGGGCGGCCTCGCAGCCCCTCCAGACCCAGCCAGTTAGCTCCAAGGGGCCGCCCCGAGCACGGGGAGGGGTGACACTGGACGCTTTGGCGCAACGGTGCCCGCGCCACAAGCCAAAAAGCGCCCCCCTCTCTCCGCGCCCATTCAAGGCAATAGGGAAACGCACGTTTCGGGCTCCGGCGGCTGGGCACATTCACTCCACTCTGTCTAGGCACATTGACTCCCATTCAGCCTGGGCACATTCACTCCACTCCGCCTGGGCACTTCCAGTCCCACTCTGCCTGGGAACCTGCACTCCACTCGGCCTGGGCACCTCCACTCCAGTCAGCCTGGGCACATTCACTCCACTCAGCCTGGGCACTTCCAATCCCACTCTGCCAGGGAACCCCAACTCCACTCAGCCTGGGCACTTCCAGTCCCACTCTGCCTGGGAACCCCAACTCCATTCAGCCCGGGCACCTCCACTCCACTCAGCCTGGGCACATTCACTCCACTCAGCCTGGGCACTTCCAATCCCACTCTGCCTGGGAACCTGCACTCCACTGAGCCTGGGCACCTCCACTCAGCCTGGGCACCTCCACTCCATTCAGCCTGGGCACATTCACTCCACTCAGCCTTGGCACTTCCAGTCCCACTCTGCCAGGGAACCCCAACTCCACTCAGCCTGGGCACCTCCACTCCACTCAGCCTGGGCACATTCACTCCACTCAGCCTGGGCACTTCCAATCCCACTCTGCCTGGGAACCTGCACTCCACTCAGCCTGGGCACCTCCACTCCACTCAGCCTGGGTACATTCACTCCACTCAGCCTGGGCACTTCCAATCCCACTCTGCCTGGGAACCTGCACTCCACTCAGCCTGGGCACTTCCAGTCCCACTCTGCCTGGGAACCCCAACTCCATTCAGCCTGGGCACCTCCACTCCACTCAGCCTGGGCACATTCACTCCACTCAGCCTGGGCACTTCCAATCCCACTCTGCCTGGGAACCTGCACTCCACTCAGCCTGGGCACCTCCACTCCATTCAGCCTGGGCACATTCACTCCACTCAGCCTGGGCACTTCCAGTCCCACTCTGCCTGGGAACCTGCACTCCAATCAGCCTGGGCACCTCCACTCCACTCAGCCTGGGCACATTCACTCCACTCTGCCTGGGCACATTCACTCCACTCAGCCTGGGCACATTCACTCCACTCAGCCTGGGCACTTCCAGTCCCATTCGGCTGGGAGCCTGCACTCCACTCAGCCTGGGAACCTCCACTCCACGCAGCCTGGGCACATTCACTCCACTCAGCCAGGGCACTTCCAGTCCCTCTCTGCCTGGGAACCCCAACTCCACTCAGCCTGGGCACCTCCACTCCACTCAGCCTGGGCACATTCACTCCACTCTGTCTAGGCACATTGACTCCCATTCAGCCTGGGATCATTCACTCCACTCAGCCTGGGCACATTCACTCCACTCAGCCTGGGCACTTCCAGTCCCACTCTGCCTGGGAACCTGCACTCCACTCAGCCTGGGCACCTCCAATCCACTCAGCCTGGGCACATTCTCTCCAGTCAGCCTGGGCACATTCACTCCACTCAGCCTGGGCACATTCACTCCACTCAGCCTGGGCACATTCACTCGACTCAGCCAGGGCACATTCACTCCACTCAGCCTGGGCACTTCCAGTCCCACTCTGCCCAGGAACCTCCACTCCCACTCTGACTGGGAACCTCCGCTACTCCTCTCCACACCCGGCTCTCCACCCGACTCGCGGGGGCCCACTCTTAAGCCCTCCCGCCGCAAGTTATAGGCCCTTTGCCCGGGCGGAAAGTGAACCGCGGAACTGTGTCCCGCCCTCAATTCTCGTCCGATCGGAACGCGGTTTGGACCCGTTCTCCTGGGCGGCCTCGCAGCCCCTCCAGACCCAGCCAGTTAGCTCCAAGGGGCCGCCCCGAGCACGGGGAGGTGTGACACTTGACGCTTTGGCGCAACGGTGCCCGCGCCACGAGCCAAAAAGCGCCCCCCTCTCTCCGCGCCCATTCAAGGCAATGGGGAAACGCACGTTTCGGGCTCCGGCGGCCGGGCACATTCACTCCACTCTGTCTAGGGACATTGACTCCCATTCAGCCTGGGCACATTCACTCCACTCCGCCTGGGCACTTCCAGTCCCACTCTGCCTGGGAACCTGCACTCCACTCGGCCTGGGCACCTCCACTCCACTCAGCCTGGGCACATTCACTCCACTCAGCCTTGGCACTTCCAGTCCCACTCTGCCAGGGAACCCCAACTCCACTCAGCCTGGGCACCTCCACTCCACTCAGCCTGGGCACATTCACTCCACTCAGCCTGGGCACTTCCAGTCCCACTCTGCCTGGGAACCTGCACTCCACTCAGCCTGGGCACCTCCAATCCACTCAGCCTGGGCATATTCTCTCCAGTCAGCCTGGGCACATTCACTCCACTCAGCCTGGGCACCTCCACTCCACTCAGCCTGGCCACATTCACTCCACTCAGCCAGGGCACATTCACTCCACTCAGCCTGGGCACTTCCAGTCCCACTCTGCCCAGGAACCTCCACTCCCACTCTGACTGGGAACCTCCGCTACTCCTCTCCACACCCGGCTCTCCACCCGACTCACGGGGGCCCACTCTTAAGCCCTCCCGCCGCAAGTAATAGGCCCTTTGCCCGGGCGGAAAGTGAACCGCGGAACTGTGTCCCGCCCTCAGTTCTCGTCCGATCGGAACGCGGTTTGGACCCGTTCTCCTGGGCGGCCTCGCAGCCCCTCCAGACCCAGCCAGTTAGCTCCAAGGGGCCGCCCCGAGCACGGGGAGGGGTGACACTTGACGCTTTGGCGCAACGGTGCCCGCGCCACGAGCTAAAAAGCGCCCCCCTCTCTCCGCGCCCATTCAAGGCAATGGGGAAACGCACGTTTCGGGCTCCGGCGGCTGGGCACATTCACTCCACTCTGTCTAGGCACATTGACTCCCATTCAGCCTGGGCACATTCACTCCACTCCGCCTGGGCACTTCCAGTCCCACTCTGCCTGGGAACCTGCACTCCACTCGGCCTGGGCACCTCCACTCCACTCAGCCTGGGCACATTCACTCCACTCAGCCTTGGCACTTCCAGTCCCACTCTGCCAGGGAACCCCAACTCCACTCAGCCTGGGCACCTCCACTCCACTCAGCCTGGGCACATTCACTCCACTCAGCCTGGGCACTTCCAATCCCACTCTGCCTGGGAACCTGCACTCCACTCAGCCTGGGCACCTCCACTCCACTCAGCCTGGGTACATTCACTCCACTCAGCCTGGGCACTTCCAGTCCCACTCTGCCAGGGACCCCCAACTCCACTCAGCCTGGGCACCTCCACTCCACTCAGCCTGGGCACATTCACTCCACTCAGCCTGGGCACTTCCAGTCCCACTCTGCCTGGGAACCTGCACTCCACTCGGCCTGGGCACCTCCACTCCACTCAGCCTGGCCACATTCACTCCACTCAGCCAGGGCACATTCACTCCACTCAGCCTGGGCACTTCCAGTCCCACTCTGCCCAGGAACCTCCACTCCCACTCTGACTGGGAACCTCCGCTACTCCTCTCCACACCCGGCTCTCCACCCGACTCGCGGGGGCCCACTCTTAAGCCCTCCCGCCGCAAGTTATAGGCCCTTTGCCCGGGCGGAAAGTGAACCGCGGAACTGTGTCCCGCCCTCAATTCTCGTCCGATCGGAACGCGGTTTGGACCCGTTCTCCTGGGCGGCCTCGCAGCCCCTCCAGACCCAGCCAGTTAGCTCCAAGGGGCCGCCCCGAGCACGGGGAGGTGTGACACTTGACGCTTTGGCGCAACGGTGCCCGCGCCACGAGCCAAAAAGCGCCCCCCTCTCTCCGCGCCCATTCAAGGCAATGGGGAAACGCACGTTTCGGGCTCCGGCGGCCGGGCACATTCACTCCACTCTGTCTAGGGACATTGACTCCCATTCAGCCTGGGCACATTCACTCCACTCCGCCTGGGCACTTCCAGTCCCACTCTGCCTGGGAACCTGCACTCCACTCGGCCTGGGCACCTCCACTCCACTCAGCCTGGGCACATTCACTCCACTCAGCCTTGGCACTTCCAGTCCCACTCTGCCAGGGAACCCCAACTCCACTCAGCCTGGGCACCTCCACTCCACTCAGCCTGGGCACATTCACTCCACTCAGCCTGGGCACTTCCAGTCCCACTCTGCCTGGGAACCTGCACTCCACTCAGCCTGGGCACCTCCAATCCACTCAGCCTGGGCACATTCTCTCCAGTCAGCCTGGGCACATTCACTCCACTCAGCCTGGGCACCTCCACTCCACTCAGCCTGGCCACATTCACTCCACTCAGCCAGGGCACATTCACTCCACTCAGCCTGGGCACTTCCAGTCCCACTCTGCCCAGGAACCTCCACTCCCACTCTGACTGGGAACCTCCGCTACTCCTCTCCACACCCGGCTCTCCACCCGACTCACGGGGGCCCACTCTTAAGCCCTCCCGCCGCAAGTAATAGGCCCTTTGCCCGGGCGGAAAGTGAACCGCGGAACTGTGTCCCGCCCTCAGTTCTCGTCCGATCGGAACGCGGTTTGGACCCGTTCTCCTGGGCGGCCTTGCAGCCCCTCCAGACCCAGCCAGTTAGCTCCAAGGGGCCGCCCCGAGCACGGGGAGGGGTGACACTTGACGCTTTGGCGCAACGGTGCCCGCGCCACGAGCTAAAAAGCGCCCCCCTCTCTCCGCGCCCATTCAAGGCAATGGGGAAACGCACGTTTCGGGCTCCGGCGGCTGGGCACATTCACTCCACTCTGTCTAGGCACATTGACTCCCATTCAGCCTGGGCACATTCACTCCACTCCGCCTGGGCACTTCCAGTCCCACTCTGCCTGGGAACCTGCACTCCACTCGGCCTGGGCACCTCCACTCCACTCAGCCTGGGCACATTCACTCCACTCAGCCTTGGCACTTCCAGTCCCACTCTGCCAGGGACCCCCAACTCCACTCAGCCTGGGCACCTCCACTCCACTCAGCCTGGGCACATTCACTCCACTCACCGTTGGCACTTCCAGTCCCACTCTGTCAGGGAACCCCAACTCTACTCAGCCTGGGCACCTCCACTCCACTCAGCCTGGGCACATTCACTCCACTCAGCCTGGGCACTTCCAATCCCACTCTGCCTGGGAACCTGCACTCGACTCAGCCTGGGCCCCTCCACTCCACTCAGCCTGGTTACATTCACTCCACTCAGCCTGGGCACTTCCAATCCCACTCTGCCTGGGAACCTGCACTCCACTCAGCCTGGGCACCTCCACTCAGCCTGGGCACCTCCACTCCATTCAGCCTGGGCACATTCACTCCACTCAGCCTGGGCACTTCCAGTCCCACTCTGCTGGGAACCTGCACTCCACTCAGCCTGGGCACCTCCACTCCACTCAGCCTGGGTACCTTCACTCCACTCAGCCTTGGCACTTCCAGTCCCACTCTGCCAGGGAACCCCAACTCCACTCAGCCTGGGCACCTCCACTCCACTCAGCCTGGGCACATTCACTCCACTCAGCCTGGGCACTTCCAATCCCACTCTGCCAGGGAACCCCAACTCCACTCAGCCTGGGCACCTCCACTCCACTCAGCCTGGGCACATTCACTCCACTCAGCCTTGGCACTTCCAATCCCACTCTGCCTGGGAACCTGCACTCCACTCAGCCTGGGCACCTCCACTCCACTCAGCCTGGGTACCTTCACTCCACTCAGCCTTGGCACTTTCAGTCCCACTCTGCCAGGGAACCCCAACTCCACTCAGCCTGTGCACCTCCACTCCACTCAGCCTGGGCACATTCACTCCACTCAGCCTGGGCACTTTCAGTCCCACTCTGCCTGGGAACCTGCACTCCACTCGGCCAGGGCACCTCCACTCCACTCAGCCTGGGCACATTCACTCCACTCAGCCTTGGCACTTCCAGTCCCACTCTGCCAGGGAACCCCAACTCCACTCAGCCTGGGCACCTCCACTCCACTCAGCCTGGGCACATTCATTCCACTCAGCCTGGGCACTTCCAGTCCCACTCTGCCTGGGAACCTGCACTCCACTCAGCCTGGGTACATTCACTCCACTCAGCCTGGGCACTTCCAATCCCACTCTGCCTGGGAACCTGCACTCCACTCAGCCTGGGCACCTCCACTCAGCCTGGGCACCTCCACTCCATTCAGCCTGGGCACATTCACTCCACTCAGCCTGGGCACTTCCAGTCCCACTCTGCTGGGAACCTGCACTCCACTCAGCCTGGGCACCTCCACTCCACTCAGCCTGGGTACCTTCACTCCACTCAGCCTTGGCACTTCCAGTCCCACTCTGCCAGGGAACCCCAACTCCACTCAGCCTGGGCACCTCCACTCCACTCAGCCTGGGCACATTCACTCCACTCAGCCTGGGCACTTCCAATCCCACTCTGCCAGGGAACCCCAACTCCACTCAGCCTGGGCACCTCCACTCCACTCAGCCTGGGCACATTCACTCCACTCAGCCTTGGCACTTCCAATCCCACTCTGCCTGGGAACCTGCACTCCACTCAGCCTGGGCACCTCCACTCCACTCAGCCTGGGTACCTTCACTCCACTCAGCCTTGGCACTTTCAGTCCCACTCTGCCAGGGAACCCCAACTCCACTCAGCCTGTGCACCTCCACTCCACTCAGCCTGGGCACATTCACTCCACTCAGCCTGGGCACTTTCAGTCCCACTCTGCCTGGGAACCTGCACTCCACTCGGCCAGGGCACCTCCACTCCACTCAGCCTGGGCACATTCACTCCACTCAGCCTTGGCACTTCCAGTCCCACTCTGCCAGGGAACCCCAACTCCACTCAGCCTGGGTACCTCCACTCCACTCAGCCTGGGCACATTCACTCCACTCAGCCTGGGCACTTCCAGTCCCACTCTGCCTGGGAACCTGCACTCCACTCGGCCTGGGCACCTCCACTCCACTCAGCCTGGGCACATTCACTCCACTCAGCCTGGGCACTTCCAATCCCACTCTGCCTGGGTGCCTGCACTCCACTCGGCCTGGGCACCTCCACTCCACTCAGCCTGGGCACATTCATTCCACTCAGCCTTGGCACTTCCAGTCCCACTCTGCCAGGGAACCCCAACTCCACTCAGCCTGGGCACCTCCACTCCACTCAGCCTGGGCACATTCTCTCCACTCAGCCTGGGCACTTCCAGTCCCACTCTGCCTGGGAACCTGCACTCCACTCGGCCTGGGCTCCTCCACTCCACTCAGCCTGGGCACATTCACTCCACTCAGCCAGGGCACATTCACTCCACTCAGCCTGGGCACTTCCAGTCCCACTCTGCCCAGGAACCTCCACTCCCACTCTGACTGGGAACCTCCGCTACTCCTCTCCACACCCGGCTCTCCACCCGACTCGCGGGGGCCCACTCTTAAGCCCTCCCGCCGCAAGTTATAGGCCCTTTGCCCGGGCGGAAAGTGAACCGCGGAACTGTGTCCCGCCCTCAATTCTCGTCCGATCGGAACGCGGTTTGGACCCGTTCTCCTGGGCGGCCTCGCAGCCCCTCCAGACCCAGCCAGTTAGCTCCAAGGGGCCGCCCCGAGCACGGGGAGGTGTGACACTTGACGCTTTGGCGCAACGGTGCCCGCGCCACGAGCCAAAAAGCGCCCCCCTCTCTCCGCGCCCATTCAAGGCAATGGGGAAACGCACGTTTCGGGCTCCGGCGGCCGGGCACATTCACTCCACTCTGTCTAGGCACATTGACTCCCATTCAGCCTGGGCACATTCACTCCACTCCGCCTGGGCACTTCCAGTCCCACTCTGCCTGGGAACCTGCACTCCACTCGGCCTGGGCACCTCCACTCCAGTCAGCCTTGGCACATTCACTCCACTCAGCCTGGGCACTTCCAATCCCACTCTGCCAGGGAACCTGCACTCCACTCAGCCTGGGCACATGCAATCCACTCAGCCTGGGGACATTCACTCCACTCAGCCTGGGAACTTCCAATCCCACTCTGCCTGGGAACCAGCACTCCACTCAGCCTGGGCACCTCCACTCCACTCAGCCTGGGTACTTCCAATCCCATTCTGCTGGGAACCTGCACTCCACTCAGCCTGGGAACCTCCACTCCACGCAGCCTGGGCACATTCACTCCACTCAGCCAGGGCACTTCCAGTCCCTCTCTGCCTGGGAACCCCAACTCCACTCAGCCTGGGCACCTCCACTCCACTCAGCCTGGGCACATTCACTCCACTCAGCCTTGGCACTTCCAGTCCCACTCTGCCAGGGACCCCCAACTCCACTCAGCCTGGGCACCTCAACTCCACTCAGCCTGGGCACATTCACTCCACTCAGCCTGGGCACTTCCAGTCCCACTCTGCCTGGGAACCTGCACTCCACTCGGCCTGGGCAGCTCCACTCCACTCAGCCTGGGCACATTCACTCCACTCAGCGTTGGCACTTCCAGTCCCACTCTGCCAGGGAACCCCAACTCCACTCAGCCTGGGCACCTCCACTCCACTCAGCCTGGGCACATTCACTCCACTCACCGTTGGCACTTCCAGTTCCACTCTGCCAGGGAACCCCAACTCCATTCAGCCTGGGCACCTCCACTCCACTCAGCCTGGGCACATTCACTCCACTCAGCCTGGGCACTTCCAATCCCACTCTGCCTGGGAACCTGCACTCCACTCAGCCTGGGCACCTCCACTCCATTCAGCCTGGGCACATTCACTCCACTCAGCCTGGGCACTTCCAGTCCCACTCTGCTGGGAGCCTGCACTCCACTCAGCCTGGGCACCTCCACTCCACTCAGCCTGGGCACATTCTCTCCAGTCAGCCTGGGCACATTCACTCCACTCAGCCTGGGCACATTCACTCCACTCAGCCTGGGCACTTCCAGTCCCACTCTGCCTGGGAACCTGCACTCCAATCAGCCTGGGCACCTCCACTCCACTCAGCCTGGGCACATTCACTCATTACATTACATTACATTACATTATTGGCATTTGGCAGACGCTCTTATCCAGAGCGACGTACAACAAAGTGCATACCCATAACCAGGGATAAGTTCGCTGAAAGACCCTAGAGGTAAGTACAATTTCAACTGCTACCTTGTACAACAAAGATAAGGACAACGGCCATTTTTTTTTTTTTTTTTTTTTTTTTTTTTTTTTTTGGAACAAACAAACAAACAGAGCAAAAGTCACCACTCCACTCCACTCTGCCTGGGCACATTCACTCCACTCAGCCTGGGCACATTCACTCCACTCAGCCTGGGCACTTCCAGTCCCACTCTGCTGGGAGCCTGCACTCCACTCAGCCTGGGAACCTCCACTCCACGCAGCCTGGGCACATTCACTCCACTCAGCCTGGGCACTTCCAGTCCCACTCTGCCTGGGAACCTGCACTCCACTCGGCCTGGGCACCTCCACTCCACTCAGCCTTGGCACTTCCAGTCCCACTCTGCCAGGGAACCCCAACTCCACTCAGCCTGGGCACCTCCACTCCACTCAGCCTGGGCACATTCACTCCACTCAGCCTGGGCACTTCCAGTCCCACTCTGCCTGGGAACCTGCACTCCACTCAGCCTGGGCACCTCCAATCCAATCAGCCTGGGCACATTCTCTCCAGTCTGCTTGGGCACATTCACTCCACTCAGCCTGGGCACCTCCACTCCACTCAGCCTGGCCACATTCACTCCACTCAGCCAGGGCACATTCACTCCACTCAGCCTGGGCACTTCCAGTCCCACTCTGCCCAGGAACCTCCACTCCCACTCTGACTGGGAACCTCCGCTACTCCTCTCCACACCCGGCTCTCCACCCGACTCACGGGGGCCCACTCTTAAGCCCTCCCGCCGCAAGTAATAGGCCCTTTGCCCGGGCGGAAAGTGAACCGCGGAACTGTGTCCCGCCCTCAATTCTCGTCCGATCGGAACGCGGTTTGGACCCGTTCTCCTGGGCGGCCTCGCAGCCCCTCCAGACCCAGCCAGTTAGCTCCAAGGGGCCGCCCTGAGCACGGGGAGGGGTGACACTTGACGCTTTGGCGCAACGGTGCCCGCGCCACGAGCCAAAAAGCGCCCCCCTCTCTCCGCGCCCATTCAAGGCAATGGGGAAACGCACGTTTCGGGCTCCGGCGGCTGGGCACATTCACTCCACTCTGTCTAGGCACATTGACTCCCATTCAGCCTGGGCACATTCACTCCACTCCGCCTGGGCACTTCCAGTCCCACTCTGCCTGGGAACCTGCACTCCACTCTGCCTGGGCACCTCCACTCCAGTCAGCCTGGGCACATTCACTCCACTCAGCCTGGGCACTTCCAATCCCACTCTGCCTGGGAACCTGCACTCCACTCAGCCTGGGCACTTCCAGTCCCACTCTGCCTGGGAACCCCAACCCCATTCAGCCTGGGCACCTCCACTCCACTCAGCCTGGGCACATTCACTCCACTCAGCCTGGGCACTTCCAGTCCCACTCTGCCTGGGAACCTGCACTCCACTCAGCCTGGGCACCTCCACTCAGCCTGGGCACCTCCACTCCATTCAGCCTGGGCACATTCACTCCACTCAGCCTTGGCACTTCCAGTCCCACTCTGCCAGGGAACCCCAACTCCACTCAGCCTGGACACCTCCACTCCACTCAGCCTGGGCACATTCACTCCACTCAGCCTGGGCACTTCCAATCCCACTCTGCCTGGGAACCTGCACTCCACTCAGCCTGGGCACCTCCACTCCATTCAGCCTGGGCACATTCACTCCACTCAGCCTGGGCACTTCCAGTCCCACTCTGCCTGGGAACCTGCACTCCAATCAGCCTGGGCACCTCCACTCCACTCAGCCTGGGCACATTCACTCCACTCAGCCTGGGCACTTCCAATCCCACTCTGCCTGGGAACCTGCACTCCACTCAGCCTGGGCACTTCCAGTCCCACTCTGCCTGGGAACCCCAACTCCATTCAGCCTGGGCACCTCCACTCCACTCAGCCTGGGCACATTCACTCCACTCAGCCTGGGCACTTCCAATCCTACTCTGCCTGGGAACCTGCACTCCACTCAGCCTGGGCACCTCCACTCCATTCAGCCTGGGCACATTCACTCCACTCAGCCTGGGCACTTCCAGTCCCACTCTGCCTGGGAACCTGCACTCCAATCAGCCTGGGCACCTCCACTCCACTCAGCCAGGGCACATTCACTCCACTCTGCCTGGGCACATTCACTCCACTCAGCCTGGGCACATTCACTCCACTCAGCCTGGGCACTTCCAGTCCCACTCTGCTGGGAGCCTGCACTCCACTCAGCCTGGGAACCTCCACTCCACGCAGCCTGGGCACATTCACTCCACTCAGCCTGGGCACTTCCAATCCCACTCTGCCTGGGAACCTGCACTCCACTCAGCCTGGGCACTTCCAGTCCCACTCTGCCTGGGAACCCCAACTCCATTCAGCCTGGGCACCTCCACTCCACTCAGCCTGGGCACATTCACTCCACTCAGCCTGGGCACTTCCAATCCTACTCTGCCTGGGAACCTGCACTCCACTCAGCCTGGGCACCTCCACTCCATTCAGCCTGGGCACATTCACTCCACTCAGCCTGGGCACTTCCAGTCCCACTCTGCCTGGGAACCTGCACTCCAATCAGCCTGGGCACCTCCACTCCACTCAGCCAGGGCACATTCACTCCACTCTGCCTGGGCACATTCACTCCACTCAGCCTGGGCACATTCACTCCACTCAGCCTGGGCACTTCCAGTCCCACTCTGCTGGGAGCCTGCACTCCACTCAGCCTGGGAACCTCCACTCCACGCAGCCTGGGCACATTCACTCCACTCAGCCTGGGCACTTCCAATCCCACTCTGCCTGGGAACCTGCACTCCACTCAGCCTGGGCACTTCCAGTCCCACTCTGCCTGGGAACCCCAACTCCATTCAGCCTGGGCACCTCCACTCCACTCAGCCTGGGCACATTCACTCCACTCAGCCAGTGCACTTCCAGTCCCTCTCTGCCTGGGAACCTGCACTCCACTCAGCCTGGGCACCTCCAATCCACTCAGCCTGGGCACATTCTCTCCAGTCAGCCTGGGCACATTCACTCCACTCAGCCTGGGCACCTCCACTCCACTCAGCCTGGCCACATTCACTCCACTCAGCCAGGGCACATTCACTCCACTCAGCCTGGGCACTTCCAGTCCCACTCTGCCCAGGAACCTCCACTCCCACTCTGACTGGGAACCTCCGCTACTCCTCTCCACACCCGGCTCTCCACCCGACTCACGGGGGCCCACTCTTAAGCCCTCCCGCCGCAAGTAATAGGCCCTTTGCCCGGGCGGAAAGTGAACCGTGGAACTGTGTCCCGCCCTCAATTCTCGTCCGATCGGAACGCGGTTTGGACCCGTTCTCCTGGGCGGCCTCGCAGCCCCTCCAGACCCAGCCAGTTAGCTCCAAGGGGCCGCCCCGAGCACGGGGAGGGGTGACACTGGACGCTTTGGCGCAACGGTGCCCGCGCCACAAGCCAAAAAGCGCCCCCCTCTCTCCGCGCCCATTCAAGGCAATAGGGAAACGCACGTTTCGGGCTCCGGCGGCTGGGCACATTCACTCCACTCTGTCTAGGCACATTGACTCCCATTCAGCCTGGGCACATTCACTCCACTCCGCCTGGGCACTTCCAGTCCCACTCTGCCTGGGAACCTGCACTCCACTCGGCCTGGGCACCTCCACTCCAGTCAGCCTGGGCACATTCACTCCACTCAGCCTTGGCACTTCCAGTCCCACTCTGCCAGGGAACCCCAACTCCACTCAGCCTGGGCACTTCCAGTCCCACTCTGCCTGGGAACCCCAACTCCATTCAGCCTGGGCACCTCCACTCCACTCAGCCTGGGCACATTCACTCCACTCAGCCAGGGCACTTCCAGTCCCTCTCTGCCTGGGAACCCCAACTCCACTCAGCCTGGGCACCTCCACTCCACTCAGCCTGGGCACATTCACTCCACTCTGTCTAGGCACATTGACTCCCATTCAGCCTGGGATCATTCACTCCACTCAGCCTGGGCACATTCACTCCACTCAGCCTGGGCACTTCCAGTCCCACTCTGCCTGGGGACCTGCACTCCACTCAGCCTGGGCACCTCCAATCCACTCAGCCTGGGCACATTCTCTCCAGTCAGCCTGGGCACATTCACTCCACTCAGCCTGGGCACATTCACTCCACTCAGCCTGGGCACATTCACTCCACTCAGCCAGGGCACATTCACTCCACTCAGCCTGGGCACTTCCAGTCCCACTCTGCCCAGGAACCTCCACTCCCACTCTGACTGGGAACCTCCGCTACTCCTCTCCACACCCGGCTCTCCACCCGACTCGCGGGGGCCCACTCTTAAGCCCTCCCGCCGCAAGTTATAGGCCCTTTGCCCGGGCGGAAAGAGAACCGCGGAACTGTGTCCCGCCCTAAATTCTCGTCCGATCGGAACGCGGTTTGGACCCGTTCTCCTGGGCGGCCTCGCAGCCCATCCAGACCCAGCCAGTTAGCTCCAAGGGGCCGCCCCGAGCACGGGGAGGTGTGACACTTGACGCTTTGGCGCAACGGTGCCCGCGCCACGAGCCAAAAAGCGCCCCCCTCTCTCCGCGCCCATTCAAGGCAATGGGGAAACGCACGTTTCGGGCTCCGGCGGCTGGGCACATTCACTCCACTCTGTCTAGGCACATTGACTCCCATTCAGCCTGGGCACATTCACTCCACTCCGCCTGGGCACTTCCAGTCCCACTCTGCCTGGGAACCTGCACTCCACTCGGCCTGGGCACCTCCACTCCAGTCAGCCTGGGCACATTCACTCCACTCAGCCTGGGCACTTCCAATCCCACTCTGCCTGGGAACCTGCACTCCACTCAGCCTGGGCACTTCCAGTCCCACTCTGCCTGGGAACCCCAACTCCATTCAGCCCGGGCACCTCCACTCCACTCAGCCTGGGCACATTCACTCCACTCAGCCTGGGCACTTCCAATCCCACTCTGCCTGGGAACCTGCACTCCACTGAGCCTGGGCACCTCCACTCAGCCTGGGCACCTCCACTCCATTCAGCCTGGGCACATTCACTCCACTCAGCCTTGGCACTTCCAGTCCCACTCTGCCAGGGAACCCCAACTCCACTCAGCCTGGGCACCTCCACTCCACTCAGCCTGGGCACATTCACTCCACTCAGCCTGGGCACTTCCAATCCCACTCTGCCTGGGAACCTGCACTCCACTCAGCCTGGGCACCTCCACTCCACTCAGCCTGGGTACATTCACTCCACTCAGCCTGGGCACTTCCAATCCCACTCTGCCTGGGAACCTGCACTCCACTCAGCCTGGGCACTTCCAGTCCCACTCTGCCTGGGAACCCCAACTCCATTCAGCCTGGGCACCTCCACTCCACTCAGCCTGGGCACATTCACTCCACTCAGCCAGTGCACTTCCAGTCCCTCTCTGCCTGGGAACCTGCACTCCACTCAGCCTGGGCACCTCCAATCCACTCAGCCTGGGCACATTCTCTCCAGTCAGCCTGGGCACATTCACTCCACTCAGCCTGGGCACCTCCACTCCACTCAGCCTGGCCACATTCACTCCACTCAGCCAGGGCACATTCACTCCACTCAGCCTGGGCACTTCCAGTCCCACTCTGCCCAGGAACCTCCACTCCCACTCTGACTGGGAACCTCCGCTACTCCTCTCCACACCCGGCTCTCCACCCGACTCACGGGGGCCCACTCTTAAGCCCTCCCGCCGCAAGTAATAGGCCCTTTGCCCGGGCGGAAAGTGAACCGTGGAACTGTGTCCCGCCCTCAATTCTCGTCCGATCGGAACGCGGTTTGGACCCGTTCTCCTGGGCGGCCTCGCAGCCCCTCCAGACCCAGCCAGTTAGCTCCAAGGGGCCGCCCCGAGCACGGGGAGGGGTGACACTGGACGCTTTGGCGCAACGGTGCCCGCGCCACAAGCCAAAAAGCGCCCCCCTCTCTCCGCGCCCATTCAAGGCAATAGGGAAACGCACGTTTCGGGCTCCGGCGGCTGGGCACATTCACTCCACTCTGTCTAGGCACATTGACTCCCATTCAGCCTGGGCACATTCACTCCACTCCGCCTGGGCACTTCCAGTCCCACTCTGCCTGGGAACCTGCACTCCACTCGGCCTGGGCACCTCCACTCCAGTCAGCCTGGGCACATTCACTCCACTCAGCCTGGGCACTTCCAATCCCACTCTGCCAGGGAACCCCAACTCCACTCAGCCTGGGCACTTCCAGTCCCACTCTGCCTGGGAACCCCAACTCCATTCAGCCCGGGCACCTCCACTCCACTCAGCCTGGGCACATTCACTCCACTCAGCCTGGGCACTTCCAATCCCACTCTGCCTGGGAACCTGCACTCCACTGAGCCTGGGCACCTCCACTCAGCCTGGGCACCTCCACTCCATTCAGCCTGGGCACATTCACTCCACTCAGCCTTGGCACTTCCAGTCCCACTCTGCCAGGGAACCCCAACTCCACTCAGCCTGGGCACCTCCACTCCACTCAGCCTGGGCACATTCACTCCACTCAGCCTGGGCACTTCCAATCCCACTCTGCCTGGGAACCTGCACTCCACTCAGCCTGGGCACCTCCACTCCACTCAGCCTGGGTACATTCACTCCACTCAGCCTGGGCACTTCCAATCCCACTCTGCCTGGGAACCTGCACTCCACTCAGCCTGGGCACTTCCAGTCCCACTCTGCCTGGGAACCCCAACTCCATTCAGCCTGGGCACCTCCACTCCACTCAGCCTGGGCACATTCACTCCACTCAGCCTGGGCACTTCCAATCCCACTCTGCCTGGGAACCTGCACTCCACTCAGCCTGGGCACCTCCACTCCATTCAGCCTGGGCACATTCACTCCACTCAGCCTGGGCACTTCCAGTCCCACTCTGCCTGGGAACCTGCACTCCAATCAGCCTGGGCACCTCCACTCCACTCAGCCTGGGCACATTCACTCCACTCTGCCTGGGCACATTCACTCCACTCAGCCTGGGCACATTCACTCCACTCAGCCTGGGCACTTCCAGTCCCATTCGGCTGGGAGCCTGCACTCCACTCAGCCTGGGAACCTCCACTCCACGCAGCCTGGGCACATTCACTCCACTCAGCCAGGGCACTTCCAGTCCCTCTCTGCCTGGGAACCCCAACTCCACTCAGCCTGGGCACCTCCACTCCACTCAGCCTGGGCACATTCACTCCACTCTGTCTAGGCACATTGACTCCCATTCAGCCTGGGATCATTCACTCCACTCAGCCTGGGCACATTCACTCCACTCAGCCTGGGCACTTCCAGTCCCACTCTGCCTGGGAACCTGCACTCCACTCAGCCTGGGCACCTCCAATCCACTCAGCCTGGGCACATTCTCTCCAGTCAGCCTGGGCACATTCACTCCACTCAGCCTGGGCACATTCACTCCACTCAGCCTGGGCACATTCACTCGACTCAGCCAGGGCACATTCACTCCACTCAGCCTGGGCACTTCCAGTCCCACTCTGCCCAGGAACCTCCACTCCCACTCTGACTGGGAACCTCCGCTACTCCTCTCCACACCCGGCTCTCCACCCGACTCGCGGGGGCCCACTCTTAAGCCCTCCCGCCGCAAGTTATAGGCCCTTTGCCCGGGCGGAAAGTGAACCGCGGAACTGTGTCCCGCCCTCAATTCTCGTCCGATCGGAACGCGGTTTGGACCCGTTCTCCTGGGCGGCCTCGCAGCCCCTCCAGACCCAGCCAGTTAGCTCCAAGGGGCCGCCCCGAGCACGGGGAGGTGTGACACTTGACGCTTTGGCGCAACGGTGCCCGCGCCACGAGCCAAAAAGCGCCCCCCTCTCTCCGCGCCCATTCAAGGCAATGGGGAAACGCACGTTTCGGGCTCCGGCGGCCGGGCACATTCACTCCACTCTGTCTAGGGACATTGACTCCCATTCAGCCTGGGCACATTCACTCCACTCCGCCTGGGCACTTCCAGTCCCACTCTGCCTGGGAACCTGCACTCCACTCGGCCTGGGCACCTCCACTCCACTCAGCCTGGGCACATTCACTCCACTCAGCCTTGGCACTTCCAGTCCCACTCTGCCAGGGAACCCCAACTCCACTCAGCCTGGGCACCTCCACTCCACTCAGCCTGGGCACATTCACTCCACTCAGCCTGGGCACTTCCAGTCCCACTCTGCCTGGGAACCTGCACTCCACTCAGCCTGGGCACCTCCAATCCACTCAGCCTGGGCACATTCTCTCCAGTCAGCCTGGGCACATTCACTCCACTCAGCCTGGGCACCTCCACTCCACTCAGCCTGGCCACATTCACTCCACTCAGCCAGGGCACATTCACTCCACTCAGCCTGGGCACTTCCAGTCCCACTCTGCCCAGGAACCTCCACTCCCACTCTGACTGGGAACCTCCGCTACTCCTCTCCACACCCGGCTCTCCACCCGACTCACGGGGGCCCACTCTTAAGCCCTCCCGCCGCAAGTAATAGGCCCTTTGCCCGGGCGGAAAGTGAACCGCGGAACTGTGTCCCGCCCTCAGTTCTCGTCCGATCGGAACGCGGTTTGGACCCGTTCTCCTGGGCGGCCTCGCAGCCCCTCCAGACCCAGCCAGTTAGCTCCAAGGGGCCGCCCCGAGCACGGGGAGGGGTGACACTTGACGCTTTGGCGCAACGGTGCCCGCGCCACGAGCTAAAAAGCGCCCCCCTCTCTCCGCGCCCATTCAAGGCAATGGGGAAACGCACGTTTCGGGCTCCGGCGGCTGGGCACATTCACTCCACTCTGTCTAGGCACATTGACTCCCATTCAGCCTGGGCACATTCACTCCACTCCGCCTGGGCACTTCCAGTCCCACTCTGCCTGGGAACCTGCACTCCACTCGGCCTGGGCACCTCCACTCCAGTCAGCCTGGGCACATTCACTCCACTCAGCCTTGGCACTTCCAGTCCCACTCTGCCAGGGAACCCCAACTCCACTCAGCCTGGGCACCTCCACTCCACTCAGCCTGGGCACATTCACTCCACTCAGCCTGGGCACTTCCAATCCCACTCTGCCTGGGAACCTGCACTCCACTCAGCCTGGGCACCTCCACTCCACTCAGCCTGGGTACATTCACTCCACTCAGCCTGGGCACTTCCAGTCCCACTCTGCCAGGGACCCCCAACTCCACTCAGCCTGGGCACCTCCACTCCACTCAGCCTGGGCACATTCACTCCACTCAGCCTGGGCACTTCCAGTCCCACTCTGCCTGGGAACCTGCACTCCACTCGGCCTGGGCACCTCCACTCCACTCAGCCTGGCCACATTCACTCCACTCAGCCAGGGCACATTCACTCCACTCAGCCTGGGCACTTCCAGTCCCACTCTGCCCAGGAACCTCCACTCCCACTCTGACTGGGAACCTCCGCTACTCCTCTCCACACCCGGCTCTCCACCCGACTCGCGGGGGCCCACTCTTAAGCCCTCCCGCCGCAAGTTATAGGCCCTTTGCCCGGGCGGAAAGTGAACCGCGGAACTGTGTCCCGCCCTCAATTCTCGTCCGATCGGAACGCGGTTTGGACCCGTTCTCCTGGGCGGCCTCGCAGCCCCTCCAGACCCAGCCAGTTAGCTCCAAGGGGCCGCCCCGAGCACGGGGAGGTGTGACACTTGACGCTTTGGCGCAACGGTGCCCGCGCCACGAGCCAAAAAGCGCCCCCCTCTCTCCGCGCCCATTCAAGGCAATGGGGAAACGCACGTTTCGGGCTCCGGCGGCCGGGCACATTCACTCCACTCTGTCTAGGGACATTGACTCCCATTCAGCCTGGGCACATTCACTCCACTCCGCCTGGGCACTTCCAGTCCCACTCTGCCTGGGAACCTGCACTACACTCGGCCTGGGCACCTCCACTCCACTCAGCCTGGGCACATTCACTCCACTCAGCCTTGGCACTTCCAGTCCCACTCTGCCAGGGAACCCCAACTCCACTCAGCCTGGGCACCTCCACTCCACTCAGCCTGGGCACATTCACTCCACTCAGCCTGGGCACTTCCAGTCCCACTCTGCCTGGGAACCTGCACTCCACTCAGCCTGGGCACCTCCAATCCACTCAGCCTGGGCACATTCTCTCCAGTCAGCCTGGGCACATTCACTCCACTCAGCCTGGGCACCTCCACTACACTCAGCCTGGGCACTTCCAGTCCCACTCTGCTGGGAGCCTGCACTCCACTCAGCCTGGGAACCTCCACTCCACGCAGCCTGGGCACATTCACTCCACTCAGCCAGGGCACTTCCAGTCCCTCTCTGCCTGGGAACCCCAACTCCACTCAGCCTGGGCACCTCCACTCCACTCAGCCTGGGCACATTCACTCCACTCAGCCTGGGCACTTCCAGTCCCACTCTGCCCAGGAACCTCCACTCCCACTCTGACTGGGAACCTCCGCTACTCCTCTCCACACCCGGCTCTCCACCCGACTCGCGGGGGCCCACTCTTAAGCCCTCCCGCCGCAAGTTATAGGCCCTTTGCCCGGGCGGAAAGTGAACCGCGGAACTGTGTCCTGCCCTCAATTCTCGTCCGATCGGAACGCGGTTTGGACCCGTTCTCCTGGGCGGCCTCGCAGCCCCTCCAGACCCAGCCAGTTAGCTCCAAGGGGCCGCCCCGAGCACGGGGAGGTGTGACACTTGACGCTTTGGCGCAACGGTGCCCGCGCCACGAGCCAAAAAGCGCCCCCCTCTCTCCGCGCCCATTCAAGGCAATGGGGAAACGCACGTTTCGGGCTCCGGCGGCCGGGCACATTCACTCCACTCTGTCTAGGCACATTGACTCCCATTCAGCCTGGGCACATTCACTCCACTCCGCCTGGGCACTTCCAGTCCCACTCTGCCTGGGAACCTGCACTCCACTCGGCCTGGGCACCTCCACTCCACTCAGCCTGGGCACATTCACTCCACTCAGCCTTGGCACTTCCAGTCCCACTCTGCCAGGGAACCCCAACTCCACTCAGCCTGGGCACCTCCACTCCACTCAGCCTGGGCACATTCACTCCACTCAGCCTGGGCACTTCCAGTCCCACTCTGCCTGGGAACCTGCACTCCACTCAGCCTGGGCACCTCCAATCCACTCAGCCTGGGCACATTCTCTCCAGTCAGCCTGGGCACATTCACTCCACTCAGCCTGGGCACCTCCACTCAACTCAGCCTGGCCACATTCACTCCACTCAGCCAGGGCACATTCACTCCACTCAGCCTGGGCACTTCCAGTCCCTCTCTGCCCAGGAACCTCCACTCCCATTCTGACTGGGAACCTCCGCTACTCCTCTCCACACCCGGCTCTCCACCCGACTCACGGGGGCCCACTCTTAAGCCCTCCCGCCGCAAGTAATAGGCCCATTGCCCGGGCGGAAAGTGAACCGCGGAACTGTGTCCCGCCCTCAATTCTCGTCCGATCGGAACGCGGTTTGGACCCGTTCTCCTGGGCGGCCTCGCAGCCCCTCCAGACCCAGCCAGTTAGCTCCAAGGGGCCGCCCCGAGCACGGGGAGGGGTGACACTTGACGCTTTGGCGCAACGGTGCCCGCGCCACGAGCCAAAAAGCGCCCCCCTCTCTCCGCGCCCATTCAAGGCAATGGGGAAACGCACGTTTCGGGCTCCGGCGGCTGGGCACATTCACTCCACTCTGTCTAGGCACATTGACTCCCATTCAGCCTGGGCACATTCACTCCACTCCGCCTGGGCACTTCCAGTCCCACTCTGCCTGGGAACCTGCACTCCACTCGGCCTGGGCACCTCCACTCCAGTCAGCCTGGGTATATTCACTCCACTCAGCCTGGGCACTTCCAATCCCACTCTGCCTGGGAACCTGCACTCCACTCAGCCTGGGCACTTCCAGTCCCACTCTGCCTGGGAACCCCAACTCCATTCAGCCTGGGCACCTCCACTCCACTCAGCCTGGGCACAATCACTCCACTCAGCCTGGGCACTTCCAATCCCACTCTGCTGGGAGCCTGCACTCCACTCAGCCTGGGAACCTCCACTCCACGCAGCCTGGGCACATTCACTCCACTCAGCCAGGGCACTTCCAGTCCCTCTCTGCCTGGGAACCCCAACTCCACTCAGCCTGGGCACCTCCACTCCACTCAGCCTGGGCACATTCACTCCACTCTGTCTAGGCACATTGACTCCCATTCAGCCTGGGAACATTCACTCCACTCAGCCTGGGCACATTCACTCCACTCAGCCTGGGCACTTCCAGTCCCACTCTGCCCAGGAACCTCCACTCCCACTCTGACTGGGAACCTCCGCAACTCCTCTCCACACCCGGCTCTCCACCCGACTCACGGGGGCCCACTCTTAAGCCCTCCCGCCGCAAGTAATAGGCCCTTTGCCCGGGCGGAAAGTGAACCGCGGAACTGTGTCCCGCCCTCAATTCTCGTCCGATCGGAACGCGGTTTGGACCTGTTCTCCTGGGCGGCCTCGCAGCCCCTCCAGACCCAGCCAGTTAGCTCCAAGGGGCCGCCCCGAGCACGGGGAGGGGTGACACTTGACGCTTTGGCGCAACGGTGCCCGCGCCACGAGCCAAAAAGCGCCCCCCTCTCTCCGCGCCCATTCAAGGCAATGGGGAAACGCACGTTTCGGGCTCCGGCGGCTGGGCACATTGACTCCCATTCAGCCTGGGCACATTCACTCCACTTTGCCTGGGAACTTCCAGTCCCACTCTGCCTGGGAACCTGCACTCCACTCGGCCTGGGCACCTCCACTCCACTCAGCCTGGGCACATTCACTCCACTCAGCCTTGGCACTTCCAGTCCCACTCTGGCAGGGAACCCCAACTCCACTCAGCCTGGGCACCTCCACTCCACTCAGCCTGGGCACATTCACTCCACTCAGCCTGGGCACTTCCAATCCCACTCTGCCTGGGAACCTGCACTCCACTCAGCCTGGGCACCTCCAATCCACTCAGCCTGGGTACATTCACTCCACTCAGCCTGGGCACTTCCAGTCCCACTCTGCCAGGGACCTCCAACTCCACTCAGCCTGGGCACCTCCACTCCACTCAGCCTGGGCACATTCACTCCACTCAGCCTGGGCACTTCCAGTCCCACTCTGCCTGGGAACCTGCACTCCACTCGGCCTGGGCACCTCCACTCCACTCAGCCTGCGCACATTCACTCCACTCAGCCTTGGCACTTCCAGTCCCACTCTGCCAAGGACCCCCAACTCCACTCAGCCTGGGCACATTCACTCCACTCAGCCTGGGCACTTCCAGTCCCACTCTGCCTGGGAACCTGCACTCCACTCAGCCTGGGCACCTCCAATCCACTCAGCCTGGGCACATTCTCTCCAGTCAGCCTGAGCACATTCACTCCACTCAGCCTGGGCACATTCACTCCACTCAGCCTGGGCACATTCACTCCACTCAGCCAGGGCACATTCACTCCACTCAGCCTTGTCACTTCCAGTCCCACTCTGCCAGGGAACCCCAACTCCACTCAGCCTGGGCACCTCCACTCCACTCAGCCTGGGCACATTCACTCCACTCAGCCTGGGCACTTCCAGTCCCACTCTGCCTGGGAACCTGCACTGCACTCAGCCTGGGCACCTCCAATCCACTCAGCCTGGGCACATTCTCTCCAGTCAGCCTGGACACATTCACTCCACTCAGCCTGGGCACCTCCACTCCACTCAGCCTGGCCACATTCACTCCACTCAGCCAGGGCACATTCACTCCACTCAGCCTGGGCACTTCCAGTCCCACTCTGCCCAGGAACCTCCACTCCCACTCTGACTGGGAACCTCCGCAACTCCTCTCCACACCCGGCTCTCCACCCGACTCACGGGGGCCCACTCTTAAGCCCTCCCGCCGCAAGTAATAGGCCCTTTGCCCGGGCGGAAAGTGAACCGCGGAACTGTGTCCCGCCCTCAATTCTCGTCCGATCGGAACGCGGTTTGGACCTGTTCTCCTGGGCGGCCTCGCAGCCCCTCCAGACCCAGCCAGTTAGCTCCAAGGGGCCGCCCCGAGCACGGGGAGGGGTGACACTTGACGCTTTGGCGCAACGGTGCCCGCGCCACGAGCCAAAAAGCGCCCCCCTCTCTCCGCGCCCATTCAAGGCAATGGGGAAACGCACGTTTCGGGCTCCGGCGGCTGGGCACATTCACTCCACTCTGTCTAGGCACATTGACTCCCATTCAGCCTGGGCACATTCACTCCACTTTGCCTGGGAACTTCCAGTCCCACTCTGCCTGGGAACCTGCACTCCACTCGGCCTGGGCACCTCCACTCCACTCAGCCTGGGCACATTCACTCCACTCAGCCTTGGCACTTCCAGTCCCACTCTGGCAGGGAACCCCAACTCCACTCAGCCTGGGCACCTCCACTCCACTCAGCCTGGGCACATTCACTCCACTCAGCCTGGGCACTTCCAATCCCACTCTGCCTGGGAACCTGCACTCCACTCAGCCTGGGCACCTCCACTCCACTCAGCCTGGGTACATTCACTCCACTCAGCCTGGGCACTTCCAGTCCCACTCTGCCAGGGACCTCCAACTCCACTCAGCCTGGGCACCTCCACTCCACTCAGCCTGGGCACATTCACTCCACTCAGCCTGGGCACTTCCAGTCCCACTCTGCCTGGGAACCTGCACTCCACTCGGCCTGGGCACCTCCACTCCACTCAGCCTGCGCACATTCACTCCACTCAGCCTTGGCACTTCCAGTCCCACTCTGCCAGGGACCCCCAACTCCACTCAGCCTGGGCACATTCACTCCACTCAGCCTGGGCACTTCCAGTCCCACTCTGCCTGGGAACCTGCACTCCACTCAGCCTGGGCACCTCCAATACACTCAGCCTGGGCACATTCTCTCCAGTCAGCCTGGGCACATTCACTCCACTCAGCCTGGGCACCTCCACTCCACTCAGCCTGGCCACATTCACTCCACTCAGCCAGGGCACATTCACTCCACTCAGCCTGGGCACTTCCAGTCCCACTCTGCCCAGGAACCTCCACTCCCACTCTGACTGGGAACCTCCGCTACTCCTCTCCACACCCGGCTCTCCACCCGACTCGCGGGGGCCAACTCTTAAGCCCTCCCGCCGCAAGTAATAGGCCCTTTGCCCGGGCGGAAAGTGAACCGTGGAACTGTGTCCCGCCCTCAATTCTCGTCCGATCGGAACGCGGTTTGGACCCGTTCTCCTGGGCGGCCTCGCAGCCCCTCCAGACCCAGCCAGTTAGCTCCAAGGGGCCGCCCCGAGCAAGGGGAGGTGTGACACTTGACGCTTTGGCGCAACGGTGCCCGCGCCACGAGCCAAAAAACGCCCCCCTCTCTCCGCGCCCATTCAAGGCAATGGGGAAACGCACGTTTCGGGCTCCGGCGGCCGGGCACATTCACTCCATTCTGTCTAGGCACATTGACTCCGATTCAGCCTGGGCACATTCACTCCACTCCGCCTGGGCACTTCCAGTCCCACTCTGCCTGGGAACCTGCACTCCACTCGGCCTGGGCACCTCCACTCCACTCAGCCTGGGCACATTCACTCCACTCAGCCTTGGCACTTCCAGTCCCACTCTGCCAGGGAACCCCAACTCCACTCAGCCTGGGCACCTCCACTCCACTCAGCCTGGGCACATTCACTCCACTCAGCCTGGGCACTTCCAGTCCCACTCTGCCTGGGAACCTGCACTCCACTCAGCCTGGGCACCTCCAATCCACTCAGCCTGGGCACATTCTCTCCAGTCAGCCTGGGCACATTCACTCCACTCAGCCTGGGCACCTCCACTCCACTCAGCCTGGCCACATTCACTCCACTCAGCCAGGGCACATTCACTCCACTCAGCCTGGGCACTTCCAGTCCCACTCTGCCCAGGAACCTCCACTCCCACTCTGACTGGGAACCTCCGCTACTCCTCTCCACACCCGGCTCTCCACCCGACTCACGGGGGCCCACTCTTAAGCCCTCCCGCCGCAAGTAATAGGCCCTTTGCCCGGGCGGAAAGTGAACCGCGGAACTGTGTCCCGCCCTCAATTCTCGTCCGATCGGAACGCGGTTTGGACCCGTTCTCCTGGGCGGCCTCGCAGCCCCTCCAGACCCAGCCAGTTAGCTCCAAGGGGCCGCCCCGAGCACGGGGAGGCGTGACACTTGACGCTTTGGCGCAACGGTGCCCGCGCCACGAGCCAAAAAGCGCCCCCCTCTCTCCGCGCCCATTCAAGGCAATGGGGAAACGCACGTTTCGGGCTCCGGCGGCTGGGCACATTCACTCCACTCTGTCTAGGCACATTGACTCCCATTCAGCCTGGGCACATTCACTCCACTCAGCCTGGGCACTTCCAGTCCTACTCTGCCTGGGAACCTGCACTCCACTCGGCCTGGGCACCTCCACTCCAGTCAGCCTGGGTATATTCACTCCACTCAGCCTGGGCACTTCCAATCCCACTCTGCCTGGGAACCTGCACTCCACTCAGCCTGGGCACTTCCAGTCCCACTCTGCCTGGGAACCCCAACTCCATTCAGCCTGGGCACCTCCACTCCACTCAGCCTGGGCACATTCACTCCACTCAGCCTGGGCACTTCCAATCCCACTCTGCTGGGAGCCTGCACTCCACTCAGCCTGGGAACCTCCACTCCACGCAGCCTGGGCACATTCACTCCACTCAGCCAGGGCACTTCCAGTCCCTCTCTGCCTCGGAACCCCAACTCCACTCAGCCTGGGCACCTCCACTCCACTCAGCCTGGGCACATTCACTCCACTCTGTCTAGGCACATTGACTCCCATTCAGCCTGGGAACATTCACTCCACTCAGCCTGGGCACATTCACTCCACTCAGCCTGGGCACTTCCAGTCCCACTCTGCCTGGGAACCTGCACTCCACTCAGCCTGGGCACCTCCAATCCACTCAGCCTGGGCACATTCTCTCCAGTCAGCCTGAGCACATTCACTCCACTCAGCCTGGGCACATTCACTCCACTCAGCCTGGGCACATTCACTCCACTCAGCCAGGGCACATTCACTCCACTCAGCCTTGTCACTTCCAGTCCCACTCTGCCAGGGAACCCCAACTCCACTCAGCCTGGGTACATTCACTCCACTCAGCCTGGGCACTTCCAGTCCCACTCTGCCAGGGACCCCCAACTCCACTCAGCCTGGGCACCTCCACTCCACTCAGCCTGGGCACATTCACTCCACTCAGCCTGGGCACTTCCAGTCCCACTCTGCCTGGGAACCTGCACTCCACTCGGCCTGGGCACCTCCACTCCACTCAGCCTGGGCACATTCACTCCACTCAGCCTGGGCACTTCCAGTCCCACTCTGCCCAGGAACCTGCACTCCCACTCTGACTGGGAACCTCCGCTACTCCTCTCCACACCCGGCTCTCCACCCGACTCGCGGGGGCCCACTCTTAAGCCCTCCCGCCGCAAGTTATAGGCCCTTTGCCCGGGCGGAAAGTGAACCGCGGAACTGTGTCCCGCCCTCAATTCTCGTCCGATCGGAACGCGGTTTGGACCCGTTCTCCTGGGCGGCCTCGCAGCCCCTCCAGACCTAGCCAGTTAGCTCCAAGGGGCCGCCCCGAGCACGGGGAGGTGTGACACTTGACGCTTTGGCGCAACGGTGACCGCGCCACGAGCCAAAAAGTGCCCCCCTCTCTCCGCGCCCATTCAAGGCAATGGGGAAACGCACGTTTCGGGCTCCGGCGGCCGGGCACATTCACTCCACTCTGTCTAGGCACATTGAATCCCATTCAGCCTGGGCACATTCACTCCACTCCGCCTGGGCACTTCCAGTCCCACTCTGCCTGGGAACCTGCACTCCACTCGGCCTGGGCACCTCCACTCCACTCAGCCTGGGCACATTCACTCCACTCAGCCTGGGCACTTCCAATCCCACTCTGCCTGGGAACCTGCACTCCACTCAGCCTGGGCACCTGCACTCCACTCAGCCTGGGTACATTACTCCACTCAGCCTGGGCACTTCCAATCCCACTCTGCCTGGGAACCTGCACTCCACTCAGCCTGGGCACCTCTACTCCACTCAGCCTGGGCACATTCACTCCACTCAGCGTTGGCACTTCCAGTCCCACTCTGCCAGGGAACCCCAACTCCACTCAGCCTGGGCACCTCCACTCCACTCAGCCTGGGCACATTCACTCCACTCACCGTTGGCACTTCCAGTCCCACTCTGTCAGGGAACCCCAACTCTACTCAGCCTGGGCACCTCCACTCCACTCAGCCTGGGCACATTCACTCCACTCAGCCTGGGCACTTCCAATCCCACTCTGCCTGGGAACCTGCACTCGACTCAGCCTGGGCCCCTCCACTCCACTCAGCCTGGTTACATTCACTCCACTCAGCCTGGGCACTTCCAATCCCACTCTGCCTGGGAACCTGCACTCCACTCAGCCTGGGCACCTCCACTCAGCCTGGGCACCTCCACTCCATTCAGCCTGGGCACATTCACTCCACTCAGCCTGGGCACTTCCAGTCCCACTCTGCTGGGAACCTGCACTCCACTCAGCCTGGGCACCTCCACTCCACTCAGCCTGGGTACCTTCACTCCACTCAGCCTTGGCACTTCCAGTCCCACTCTGCCAGGGAACCCCAACTCCACTCAGCCTGGGCACCTCCACTCCACTCAGCCTGGGCACATTCACTCCACTCAGCCTGGGCACTTCCAATCCCACTCTGCCAGGGAACCCCAACTCCACTCAGCCTGGGCACCTCCACTCCACTCAGCCTGGGCACATTCACTCCACTCAGCCTTGGCACTTCCAATCCCACTCTGCCTGGGAACCTGCACTCCACTCAGCCTGGGCACCTCCACTCCACTCAGCCTGGGTACCTTCACTCCACTCAGCCTTGGCACTTTCAGTCCCACTCTGCCAGGGAACCCCAACTCCACTCAGCCTGTGCACCTCCACTCCACTCAGCCTGGGCACATTCACTCCACTCAGCCTGGGCACTTTCAGTCCCACTCTGCCTGGGAACCTGCACTCCACTCGGCCAGGGCACCTCCACTCCACTCAGCCTGGGCACATTCACTCCACTCAGCCTTGGCACTTCCAGTCCCACTCTGCCAGGGAACCCCAACTCCACTCAGCCTGGGCACCTCCACTCCACTCAGCCTGGGCACATTCACTCCACTCAGCCTGGGCACTTCCAGTCCCACTCTGCCTGGGAACCTGCACTCCACTCAGCCTGGGTACATTCACTCCACTCAGCCTGGGCACTTCCAATCCCACTCTGCCTGGGAACCTGCACTCCACTCAGCCTGGGCACCTCCACTCAGCCTGGGCACCTCCACTCCATTCAGCCTGGGCACATTCACTCCACTCAGCCTGGGCACTTCCAGTCCCACTCTGCTGGGAACCTGCACTCCACTCAGCCTGGGCACCTCCACTCCACTCAGCCTGGGTACCTTCACTCCACTCAGCCTTGGCAATTCCAGTCCCACTCTGCCAGGGAACCCCAACTCCACTCAGCCTGGGCACCTCCACTCCACTCAGCCTGGGCACATTCACTCCACTCAGCCTGGGCACTTCCAATCCCACTCTGCCAGGGAACCCCAACTCCACTCAGCCTGGGCACCTCCACTCCACTCAGCCTGGGCACATTCACTCCACTCAGCCTTGGCACTTCCAATCCCACTCTGCCTGGGAACCTGCACTCCACTCAGCCTGGGCACCTCCACTCCACTCAGCCTGGGTACCTTCACTCCACTCAGCCTTGGCACTTTCAGTCCCACTCTGCCAGGGAACCCCAACTCCACTCAGCCTGTGCACCTCCACTCCACTCAGCCTGGGCACATTCACTCCACTCAGCCTGGGCACTTTCAGTCCCACTCTGCCTGGGAACCTGCACTCCACTCGGCCAGGGCACCTCCACTCCACTCAGCCTGGGCACATTCACTCCACTCAGCCTTGGCACTTCCAGTCCCACTCTGCCAGGGAACCCCAACTCCACTCAGCCTGGGCACCTCCACTCCACTCAGCCTGGGCACATTCACTCCACTCAGCCTGGGCACTTCCAGTCCCACTCTGCCTGGGAACCTGCACTCCACTCGGCCTGGGCACCTCCACTCCACTCAGCCTGGGCACATTCACTCCACTCAGCCTGGGCACTTCCAATCCCACTCTGCCTGGGTGCCTGCACTCCACTCGGCCTGGGCACCTCCACTCCACTCAGCCTGGGCACATTCATTCCACTCAGCCTTGGCACTTCCAGTCCCACTCTGCCAGGGAACCCCAACTCCACTCAGCCTGGGCACCTCCACTCCACTCAGCCTGGGCACATTCTCTCCACTCAGCCTGGGCACTTCCAGTCCCACTCTGCCTGGGAACCTGCACTCCACTCGGCCTGGGCTCCTCCACTCCACTCAGCCTGGGCACATTCACTCCACTCAGCCAGGGCACATTCACTCCACTCAGCCTGGGCACTTCCAGTCCCACTCTGCCCAGGAACCTCCACTCCCACTCTGACTGGGAACCTCCGCTACTCCTCTCCACACCCGGCTCTCCACCCGACTCGCGGGGGCCCACTCTTAAGCCCTCCCGCCGCAAGTTATAGGCCCTTTGCCCGGGCGGAAAGTGAACCGCGGAACTGTGTCCCGCCCTCAATTCTCGTCCGATCGGAACGCGGTTTGGACCCGTTCTCCTGGGCGGCCTCGCAGCCCCTCCAGACCCAGCCAGTTAGCTCCAAGGGGCCGCCCCGAGCACGGGGAGGTGTGACACTTGACGCTTTGGCGCAACGGTGCCCGCGCCACGAGCCAAAAAGCGCCCCCCTCTCTCCGCGCCCATTCAAGGCAATGGGGAAACGCACGTTTCGGGCTCCGGCGGCCGGGCACATTCACTCCACTCTGTCTAGGCACATTGACTCCCATTCAGCCTGGGCACATTCACTCCACTCCGCCTGGGCACTTCCAGTCCCACTCTGCCTGGGAACCTGCACTCCACTCGGCCTGGGCACCTCCACTCCAGTCAGCCTTGGCACATTCACTCCACTCAGCCTGGGCACTTCCAATCCCACTCTGCCAGGGAACCTGCACTCCACTCAGCCTGGGCACATGCAATCCACTCAGCCTGGGGACATTCACTCCACTCAGCCTGGGAACTTCCAATCCCACTCTGCCTGGGAACCAGCACTCCACTCAGCCTGGGCACCTCCACTCCACTCAGCCTGGGTACTTCCAATCCCATTCTGCTGGGAACCTGCACTCCACTCAGCCTGGGAACCTCCACTCCACGCAGCCTGGGCACATTCACTCCACTCAGCCAGGGCACTTCCAGTCCCTCTCTGCCTGGGAACCCCAACTCCACTCAGCCTGGGCACCTCCACTCCACTCAGCCTGGGCACATTCACTCCACTCAGCCTTGGCACTTCCAGTCCCACTCTGCCAGGGACCCCCAACTCCACTCAGCCTGGGCACCTCAACTCCACTCAGCCTGGGCACATTCACTCCACTCAGCCTGGGCACTTCCAGTCCCACTCTGCCTGGGAACCTGCACTCCACTCGGCCTGGGCAGCTCCACTCCACTCAGCCTGGGCACATTCACTCCACTCAGCGTTGGCACTTCCAGTCCCACTCTGCCAGGGAACCCCAACTCCACTCAGCCTGGGCACCTCCACTCCACTCAGCCTGGGCACATTCACTCCACTCACCGTTGGCACTTCCAGTTCCACTCTGCCAGGGAACCCCAACTCCATTCAGCCTGGGCACCTCCACTCCACTCAGCCTGGGCACATTCACTCCACTCAGCCTGGGCACTTCCAATCCCACTCTGCCTGGGAACCTGCACTCCACTCAGCCTGGGCACCTCCACTCCATTCAGCCTGGGCACATTCACTCCACTCAGCCTGGGCACTTCCAGTCCCACTCTGCTGGGAGCCTGCACTCCACTCAGCCTGGGCACCTCCACTCCACTCAGCCTGGGCACATTCTCTCCAGTCAGCCTGGGCACATTCACTCCACTCAGCCTGGGCACATTCACTCCACTCAGCCTGGGCACTTCCAGTCCCACTCTGCCTGGGAACCTGCACTCCAATCAGCCTGGGCACCTCCACTCCACTCAGCCTGGGCACATTCACTCATTACATTACATTACATTACATTATTGGCATTTGGCAGACGCTCTTATCCAGAGCGACGTACAACAAAGTGCATACCCATAACCAGGGATAAGTTCGCTGAAAGACCCTAGAGGTAAGTACAATTTCAACTGCTACCTGTACAACAAAGATAAGGACAACGGCCATTTTTTTTTTTTTTTTTTTTTTTTTTTTTTTTTTTGGAACAAACAAACAAACAGAGCAAAAGTCACCACTCCACTCCACTCTGCCTGGGCACATTCACTCCACTCAGCCTGGGCACATTCACTCCACTCAGCCTGGGCACTTCCAGTCCCACTCTGCTGGGAGCCTGCACTCCACTCAGCCTGGGAACCTCCACTCCACGCAGCCTGGGCACATTCACTCCACTCAGCCTGGGCACCTCCACTCCACTCAGCCTGGCCACATTCACTCCACTCAGCCAGGGCACATTCACTCCACTCAGCCTGGGCACTTCCAGTCCCACTCTGCCCAGGAACCTCCACTCCCACTCTGACTGGGAACCTCCGCTACTCCTCTCCACACCCGGCTCTCCACCCGACTCACGGGGGCCCACTCTTAAGCCCTCCCGCCGCAAGTAATAGGCCCTTTGCCCGGGCGGAAAGTGAACCGCGGAACTGTGTCCCGCCCTCAATTCTCGTCCGATCGGAACGCGGTTTGGACCCGTTCTCCTGGGCGGCCTCGCAGCCCCTCCAGACCCAGCCAGTTAGCTCCAAGGGGCCGCCCTGAGCACGGGGAGGGGTGACACTTGACGCTTTGGCGCAACGGTGCCCGCGCCACGAGCCAAAAAGCGCCCCCCTCTCTCCGCGCCCATTCAAGGCAATGGGGAAACGCACGTTTCGGGCTCCGGCGGCTGGGCACATTCACTCCACTCTGTCTAGGCACATTGACTCCCATTCAGCCTGGGCACATTCACTCCACTCCGCCTGGGCACTTCCAGTCCCACTCTGCCTGGGAACCTGCACTCCACTCTGCCTGGGCACCTCCACTCCAGTCAGCCTGGGCACATTCACTCCACTCAGCCTGGGCACTTCCAATCCCACTCTGCCTGGGAACCTGCACTCCACTCAGCCTGGGCACTTCCAGTCCCACTCTGCCTGGGAACCCCAACCCCATTCAGCCTGGGCACCTCCACTCCACTCAGCCTGGGCACATTCACTCCACTCAGCCTGGGCACTTCCAGTCCCACTCTGCCTGGGAACCTGCACTCCACTCAGCCTGGGCACCTCCACTCAGCCTGGGCACCTCCACTCCATTCAGCCTGGGCACATTCACTCCACTCAGCCTTGGCACTTCCAGTCCCACTCTGCCAGGGAACCCCAACTCCACTCAGCCTGGACACCTCCACTCCACTCAGCCTGGGCACATTCACTCCACTCAGCCTGGGCACTTCCAATCCCACTCTGCCTGGGAACCTGCACTCCACTCAGCCTGGGCACCTCCACTCCATTCAGCCTGGGCACATTCACTCCACTCAGCCTGGGCACTTCCAGTCCCACTCTGCCTGGGAACCTGCACTCCAATCAGCCTGGGCACCTCCACTCCACTCAGCCTGGGCACATTCACTCCACTCAGCCTGGGCACTTCCAATCCCACTCTGCCTGGGAACCTGCACTCCACTCAGCCTGGGCACTTCCAGTCCCACTCTGCCTGGGAACCCCAACTCCATTCAGCCTGGGCACCTCCACTCCACTCAGCCTGGGCACATTCACTCCACTCAGCCTGGGCACTTCCAATCCTACTCTGCCTGGGAACCTGCACTCCACTCAGCCTGGGCACCTCCACTCCATTCAGCCTGGGCACATTCACTCCACTCAGCCTGGGCACTTCCAGTCCCACTCTGCCTGGGAACCTGCACTCCAATCAGCCTGGGCACCTCCACTCCACTCAGCCAGGGCACATTCACTCCACTCAGCCTGGGCACTTCCAGTCCCACTCTGCTGGGAGCCTGCACTCCACTCAGCCTGGGAACCTCCACTCCACGCAGCCTGGGCACATTCACTCCACTCAGCCTGGGCACTTCCAATCCCACTCTGCCTGGGAACCTGCACTCCACTCAGCCTGGGCACTTCCAGTCCCACTCTGCCTGGGAACCCCAACTCCATTCAGCCTGGGCACCTCCACTCCACTCAGCCTGGGCACATTCACTCCACTCAGCCAGTGCACTTCCAGTCCCTCTCTGCCTGGGAACCTGCACTCCACTCAGCCTGGGCACCTCCAATCCACTCAGCCTGGGCACATTCTCTCCAGTCAGCCTGGGCACATTCACTCCACTCAGCCTGGGCACCTCCACTCCACTCAGCCTGGCCACATTCACTCCACTCAGCCAGGGCACATTCACTCCACTCAGCCTGGGCACTTCCAGTCCCACTCTGCCCAGGAACCTCCACTCCCACTCTGACTGGGAACCTCCGCTACTCCTCTCCACACCCGGCTCTCCACCCGACTCACGGGGGCCCACTCTTAAGCCCTCCCGCCGCAAGTAATAGGCCCTTTGCCCGGGCGGAAAGTGAACCGTGGAACTGTGTCCCGCCCTCAATTCTCGTCCGATCGGAACGCGGTTTGGACCCGTTCTCCTGGGCGGCCTCGCAGCCCCTCCAGACCCAGCCAGTTAGCTCCAAGGGGCCGCCCCGAGCACGGGGAGGGGTGACACTGGACGCTTTGGCGCAACGGTGCCCGCGCCACAAGCCAAAAAGCGCCCCCCTCTCTCCGCGCCCATTCAAGGCAATAGGGAAACGCACGTTTCGGGCTCCGGCGGCTGGGCACATTCACTCCACTCTGTCTAGGCACATTGACTCCCATTCAGCCTGGGCACATTCACTCCACTCCGCCTGGGCACTTCCAGTCCCACTCTGCCTGGGAACCTGCACTCCACTCGGCCTGGGCACCTCCACTCCAGTCAGCCTGGGCACATTCACTCCACTCAGCCTTGGCACTTCCAGTCCCACTCTGCCAGGGAACCCCAACTCCACTCAGCCTGGGCACTTCCAGTCCCACTCTGCCTGGGAACCCCAACTCCATTCAGCCTGGGCACCTCCACTCCACTCAGCCTGGGCACATTCACTCCACTCAGCCAGGGCACTTCCAGTCCCTCTCTGCCTGGGAACCCCAACTCCACTCAGCCTGGGCACCTCCACTCCACTCAGCCTGGGCACATTCACTCCACTCTGTCTAGGCACATTGACTCCCATTCAGCCTGGGATCATTCACTCCACTCAGCCTGGGCACATTCACTCCACTCAGCCTGGGCACTTCCAGTCCCACTCTGCCTGGGGACCTGCACTCCACTCAGCCTGGGCACCTCCAATCCACTCAGCCTGGGCACATTCTCTCCAGTCAGCCTGGGCACATTCACTCCACTCAGCCTGGGCACATTCACTCCACTCAGCCTGGGCACATTCACTCCACTCAGCCAGGGCACATTCACTCCACTCAGCCTGGGCACTTCCAGTCCCACTCTGCCCAGGAACCTCCACTCCCACTCTGACTGGGAACCTCCGCTACTCCTCTCCACACCCGGCTCTCCACCCGACTCGCGGGGGCCCACTCTTAAGCCCTCCCGCCGCAAGTTATAGGCCCTTTGCCCGGGCGGAAAGAGAACCGCGGAACTGTGTCCCGCCCTAAATTCTCGTCCGATCGGAACGCGGTTTGGACCCGTTCTCCTGGGCGGCCTCGCAGCCCATCCAGACCCAGCCAGTTAGCTCCAAGGGGCCGCCCCGAGCACGGGGAGGTGTGACACTTGACGCTTTGGCGCAACGGTGCCCGCGCCACGAGCCAAAAAGCGCCCCCCTCTCTCCGCGCCCATTCAAGGCAATGGGGAAACGCACGTTTCGGGCTCCGGCGGCTGGGCACATTCACTCCACTCTGTCTAGGCACATTGACTCCCATTCAGCCTGGGCACATTCACTCCACTCCGCCTGGGCACTTCCAGTCCCACTCTGCCTGGGAACCTGCACTCCACTCGGCCTGGGCACCTCCACTCCAGTCAGCCTGGGCACATTCACTCCACTCAGCCTGGGCACTTCCAATCCCACTCTGCCTGGGAACCTGCACTCCACTCAGCCTGGGCACTTCCAGTCCCACTCTGCCTGGGAACCCCAACTCCATTCAGCCCGGGCACCTCCACTCCACTCAGCCTGGGCACATTCACTCCACTCAGCCTGGGCACTTCCAATCCCACTCTGCCTGGGAACCTGCACTCCACTGAGCCTGGGCACCTCCACTCAGCCTGGGCACCTCCACTCCATTCAGCCTGGGCACATTCACTCCACTCAGCCTTGGCACTTCCAGTCCCACTCTGCCAGGGAACCCCAACTCCACTCAGCCTGGGCACCTCCACTCCACTCAGCCTGGGCACATTCACTCCACTCAGCCTGGGCACTTCCAATCCCACTCTGCCTGGGAACCTGCACTCCACTCAGCCTGGGCACCTCCACTCCACTCAGCCTGGGTACATTCACTCCACTCAGCCTGGGCACTTCCAATCCCACTCTGCCTGGGAACCTGCACTCCACTCAGCCTGGGCACTTCCAGTCCCACTCTGCCTGGGAACCCCAACTCCATTCAGCCTGGGCACCTCCACTCCACTCAGCCTGGGCACATTCACTCCACTCAGCCAGTGCACTTCCAGTCCCTCTCTGCCTGGGAACCTGCACTCCACTCAGCCTGGGCACCTCCAATCCACTCAGCCTGGGCACATTCTCTCCAGTCAGCCTGGGCACATTCACTCCACTCAGCCTGGGCACCTCCACTCCACTCAGCCTGGCCACATTCACTCCACTCAGCCAGGGCACATTCACTCCACTCAGCCTGGGCACTTCCAGTCCCACTCTGCCCAGGAACCTCCACTCCCACTCTGACTGGGAACCTCCGCTACTCCTCTCCACACCCGGCTCTCCACCCGACTCACGGGGGCCCACTCTTAAGCCCTCCCGCCGCAAGTAATAGGCCCTTTGCCCGGGCGGAAAGTGAACCGTGGAACTGTGTCCCGCCCTCAATTCTCGTCCGATCGGAACGCGGTTTGGACCCGTTCTCCTGGGCGGCCTCGCAGCCCCTCCAGACCCAGCCAGTTAGCTCCAAGGGGCCGCCCCGAGCACGGGGAGGGGTGACACTGGACGCTTTGGCGCAACGGTGCCCGCGCCACAAGCCAAAAAGCGCCCCCCTCTCTCCGCGCCCATTCAAGGCAATAGGGAAACGCACGTTTCGGGCTCCGGCGGCTGGGCACATTCACTCCACTCTGTCTAGGCACATTGACTCCCATTCAGCCTGGGCACATTCACTCCACTCCGCCTGGGCACTTCCAGTCCCACTCTGCCTGGGAACCTGCACTCCACTCGGCCTGGGCACCTCCACTCCAGTCAGCCTGGGCACATTCACTCCACTCAGCCTGGGCACTTCCAATCCCACTCTGCCAGGGAACCCCAACTCCACTCAGCCTGGGCACTTCCAGTCCCACTCTGCCTGGGAACCCCAACTCCATTCAGCCCGGGCACCTCCACTCCACTCAGCCTGGGCACATTCACTCCACTCAGCCTGGGCACTTCCAATCCCACTCTGCCTGGGAACCTGCACTCCACTGAGCCTGGGCACCTCCACTCAGCCTGGGCACCTCCACTCCATTCAGCCTGGGCACATTCACTCCACTCAGCCTTGGCACTTCCAGTCCCACTCTGCCAGGGAACCCCAACTCCACTCAGCCTGGGCACCTCCACTCCACTCAGCCTGGGCACATTCACTCCACTCAGCCTGGGCACTTCCAATCCCACTCTGCCTGGGAACCTGCACTCCACTCAGCCTGGGCACCTCCACTCCACTCAGCCTGGGTACATTCACTCCACTCAGCCTGGGCACTTCCAATCCCACTCTGCCTGGGAACCTGCACTCCACTCAGCCTGGGCACTTCCAGTCCCACTCTGCCTGGGAACCCCAACTCCATTCAGCCTGGGCACCTCCACTCCACTCAGCCTGGGCACATTCACTCCACTCAGCCTGGGCACTTCCAATCCCACTCTGCCTGGGAACCTGCACTCCACTCAGCCTGGGCACCTCCACTCCATTCAGCCTGGGCACATTCACTCCACTCAGCCTGGGCACTTCCAGTCCCACTCTGCCTGGGAACCTGCACTCCAATCAGCCTGGGCACCTCCACTCCACTCAGCCTGGGCACATTCACTCCACTCTGCCTGGGCACATTCACTCCACTCAGCCTGGGCACATTCACTCCACTCAGCCTGGGCACTTCCAGTCCCATTCGGCTGGGAGCCTGCACTCCACTCAGCCTGGGAACCTCCACTCCACGCAGCCTGGGCACATTCACTCCACTCAGCCAGGGCACTTCCAGTCCCTCTCTGCCTGGGAACCCCAACTCCACTCAGCCTGGGCACCTCCACTCTACTCAGCCTGGGCACATTCACTCCACTCTGTCTAGGCACATTGACTCCCATTCAGCCTGGGATCATTCACTCCACTCAGCCTGGGCACATTCACTCCACTCAGCCTGGGCACTTCCAGTCCCACTCTGCCTGGGAACCTGCACTCCACTCAGCCTGGGCACCTCCAATCCACTCAGCCTGGGCACATTCTCTCCAGTCAGCCTGGGCACATTCACTCCACTCAGCCTGGGCACATTCACTCCACTCAGCCTGGGCACATTCACTCGACTCAGCCAGGGCACATTCACTCCACTCAGCCTGGGCACTTCCAGTCCCACTCTGCCCAGGAACCTCCACTCCCACTCTGACTGGGAACCTCCGCTACTCCTCTCCACACCCGGCTCTCCACCCGACTCGCGGGGGCCCACTCTTAAGCCCTCCCGCCGCAAGTTATAGGCCCTTTGCCCGGGCGGAAAGTGAACCGCGGAACTGTGTCCCGCCCTCAATTCTCGTCCGATCGGAACGCGGTTTGGACCCGTTCTCCTGGGCGGCCTCGCAGCCCCTCCAGACCCAGCCAGTTAGCTCCAAGGGGCCGCCCCGAGCACGGGGAGGTGTGACACTTGACGCTTTGGCGCAACGGTGCCCGCGCCACGAGCCAAAAAGCGCCCCCCTCTCTCCGCGCCCATTCAAGGCAATGGGGAAACGCACGTTTCGGGCTCCGGCGGCCGGGCACATTCACTCCACTCTGTCTAGGGACATTGACTCCCATTCAGCCTGGGCACATTCACTCCACTCCGCCTGGGCACTTCCAGTCCCACTCTGCCTGGGAACCTGCACTCCACTCGGCCTGGGCACCTCCACTCCACTCAGCCTGGGCACATTCACTCCACTCAGCCTTGGCACTTCCAGTCCCACTCTGCCAGGGAACCCCAACTCCACTCAGCCTGGGCACCTCCACTCCACTCAGCCTGGGCACATTCACTCCACTCAGCCTGGGCACTTCCAGTCCCACTCTGCCTGGGAACCTGCACTCCACTCAGCCTGGGCACCTCCAATCCACTCAGCCTGGGCACATTCTCTCCAGTCAGCCTGGGCACATTCACTCCACTCAGCCTGGGCACCTCCACTCCACTCAGCCTGGCCACATTCACTCCACTCAGCCAGGGCACATTCACTCCACTCAGCCTGGGCACTTCCAGTCCCACTCTGCCCAGGAACCTCCACTCCCACTCTGACTGGGAACCTCCGCTACTCCTCTCCACACCCGGCTCTCCACCCGACTCACGGGGGCCCACTCTTAAGCCCTCCCGCCGCAAGTAATAGGCCCTTTGCCCGGGCGGAAAGTGAACCGCGGAACTGTGTCCCGCCCTCAGTTCTCGTCCGATCGGAACGCGGTTTGGACCCGTTCTCCTGGGCGGCCTCGCAGCCCCTCCAGACCCAGCCAGTTAGCTCCAAGGGGCCGCCCCGAGCACGGGGAGGGGTGACACTTGACGCTTTGGCGCAACGGTGCCCGCGCCACGAGCTAAAAAGCGCCCCCCTCTCTCCGCGCCCATTCAAGGCAATGGGGAAACGCACGTTTCGGGCTCCGGCGGCTGGGCACATTCACTCCACTCTGTCTAGGCACATTGACTCCCATTCAGCCTGGGCACATTCACTCCACTCCGCCTGGGCACTTCCAGTCCCACTCTGCCTGGGAACCTGCACTCCACTCGGCCTGGGCACCTCCACTCCACTCAGCCTGGGCACATTCACTCCACTCAGCCTTGGCACTTCCAGTCCCACTCTGCCAGGGAACCCCAACTCCACTCAGCCTGGGCACCTCCACTCCACTCAGCCTGGGCACATTCACTCCACTCAGCCTGGGCACTTCCAATCCCACTCTGCCTGGGAACCTGCACTCCACTCAGCCTGGGCACCTCCACTCCACTCAGCCTGGGTACATTCACTCCACTCAGCCTGGGCACTTCCAGTCCCACTCTGCCAGGGACCCCCAACTCCACTCAGCCTGGGCACCTCCACTCCACTCAGCCTGGGCACATTCACTCCACTCAGCCTGGGCACTTCCAGTCCCACTCTGCCTGGGAACCTGCACTCCACTCGGCCTGGGCACCTCCACTCCACTCAGCCTGGCCACATTCACTCCACTCAGCCAGGGCACATTCACTCCACTCAGCCTGGGCACTTCCAGTCCCACTCTGCCCAGGAACCTCCACTCCCACTCTGACTGGGAACCTCCGCTACTCCTCTCCACACCCGGCTCTCCACCCGACTCGCGGGGGCCCACTCTTAAGCCCTCCCGCCGCAAGTTATAGGCCCTTTGCCCGGGCGGAAAGTGAACCGCGGAACTGTGTCCCGCCCTCAATTCTCGTCCGATCGGAACGCGGTTTGGACCCGTTCTCCTGGGCGGCCTCGCAGCCCCTCCAGACCCAGCCAGTTAGCTCCAAGGGGCCGCCCCGAGCACGGGGAGGTGTGACACTTGACGCTTTGGCGCAACGGTGCCCGCGCCACGAGCCAAAAAGCGCCCCCCTCTCTCCGCGCCCATTCAAGGCAATGGGGAAACGCACGTTTCGGGCTCCGGCGGCCGGGCACATTCACTCCACTCTGTCTAGGGACATTGACTCCCATTCAGCCTGGGCACATTCACTCCACTCCGCCTGGGCACTTCCAGTCCCACTCTGCCTGGGAACCTGCACTCCACTCGGCCTGGGCACCTCCACTCCACTCAGCCTGGGCACATTCACTCCACTCAGCCTTGGCACTTCCAGTCCCACTCTGCCAGGGAACCCCAACTCCACTCAGCCTGGGCACCTCCACTCCACTCAGCCTGGGCACATTCACTCCACTCAGCCTGGGCACTTCCAGTCCCACTCTGCCTGGGAACCTGCACTCCACTCAGCCTGGGCACCTCCAATCCACTCAGCCTGGGCACATTCTCTCCAGTCAGCCTGGGCACATTCACTCCACTCAGCCTGGGCACCTCCACTCCACTCAGCCTGGCCACATTCACTCCACTCAGCCAGGGCACATTCACTCCACTCAGCCTGGGCACTTCCAGTCCCACTCTGCCCAGGAACCTCCACTCCCACTCTGACTGGGAACCTCCGCTACTCCTCTCCACACCCGGCTCTCCACCCGACTCACGGGGGCCCACTCTTAAGCCCTCCCGCCGCAAGTAATAGGCCCTTTGCCCGGGCGGAAAGTGAACCGCGGAACTGTGTCCCGCCCTCAGTTCTCGTCCGATCGGAACGCGGTTTGGACCCGTTCTCCTGGGCGGCCTTGCAGCCCCTCCAGACCCAGCCAGTTAGCTCCAAGGGGCCGCCCCGAGCACGGGGAGGGGTGACACTTGACGCTTTGGCGCAACGGTGCCCGCGCCACGAGCTAAAAAGCGCCCCCCTCTCTCCGCGCCCATTCAAGGCAATGGGGAAACGCACGTTTCGGGCTCCGGCGGCTGGGCACATTCACTCCACTCTGTCTAGGCACATTGACTCCCATTCAGCCTGGGCACATTCACTCCACTCCGCCTGGGCACTTCCAGTCCCACTCTGCCTGGGAACCTGCACTCCACTCGGCCTGGGCACCTCCACTCCACTCAGCCTGGGCACATTCACTCCACTCAGCCTTGGCACTTCCAGTCCCACTCTGCCAGGGACCCCCAACTCCACTCAGCCTGGGCACCTCCACTCCACTCAGCCTGGGCACATTCACTCCACTCACCGTTGGCACTTCCAGTCCCACTCTGTCAGGGAACCCCAACTCTACTCAGCCTGGGCACCTCCACTCCACTCAGCCTGGGCACATTCACTCCACTCAGCCTGGGCACTTCCAATCCCACTCTGCCTGGGAACCTGCACTCGACTCAGCCTGGGCCCCTCCACTCCACTCAGCCTGGTTACATTCACTCCACTCAGCCTGGGCACTTCCAATCCCACTCTGCCTGGGAACCTGCACTCCACTCAGCCTGGGCACCTCCACTCAGCCTGGGCACCTCCACTCCATTCAGCCTGGGCACATTCACTCCACTCAGCCTGGGCACTTCCAGTCCCACTCTGCTGGGAACCTGCACTCCACTCAGCCTGGGCACCTCCACTCCACTCAGCCTGGGTACCTTCACTCCACTCAGCCTTGGCACTTCCAGTCCCACTCTGCCAGGGAACCCCAACTCCACTCAGCCTGGGCACCTCCACTCCACTCAGCCTGGGCACATTCACTCCACTCAGCCTGGGCACTTCCAATCCCACTCTGCCAGGGAACCCCAACTCCACTCAGCCTGGGCACCTCCACTCCACTCAGCCTGGGCACATTCACTCCACTCAGCCTTGGCACTTCCAATCCCACTCTGCCTGGGAACCTGCACTCCACTCAGCCTGGGCACCTCCACTCCACTCAGCCTGGGTACCTTCACTCCACTCAGCCTTGGCACTTTCAGTCCCACTCTGCCAGGGAACCCCAACTCCACTCAGCCTGTGCACCTCCACTCCACTCAGCCTGGGCACATTCACTCCACTCAGCCTGGGCACTTTCAGTCCCACTCTGCCTGGGAACCTGCACTCCACTCGGCCAGGGCACCTCCACTCCACTCAGCCTGGGCACATTCACTCCACTCAGCCTTGGCACTTCCAGTCCCACTCTGCCAGGGAACCCCAACTCCACTCAGCCTGGGCACCTCCACTCCACTCAGCCTGGGCACATTCACTCCACTCAGCCTGGGCACTTCCAGTCCCACTCTGCCTGGGAACCTGCACTCCACTCAGCCTGGGTACATTCACTCCACTCAGCCTGGGCACTTCCAATCCCACTCTGCCTGGGAACCTGCACTCCACTCAGCCTGGGCACCTCCACTCAGCCTGGGCACCTCCACTCCATTCAGCCTGGGCACATTCACTCCACTCAGCCTGGGCACTTCCAGTCCCACTCTGCTGGGAACCTGCACTCCACTCAGCCTGGGCACCTCCACTCCACTCAGCCTGGGTACCTTCACTCCACTCAGCCTTGGCACTTCCAGTCCCACTCTGCCAGGGAACCCCAACTCCACTCAGCCTGGGCACCTCCACTCCACTCAGCCTGGGCACATTCACTCCACTCAGCCTGGGCACTTCCAATCCCACTCTGCCAGGGAACCCCAACTCCACTCAGCCTGGGCACCTCCACTCCACTCAGCCTGGGCACATTCACTCCACTCAGCCTTGGCACTTCCAATCCCACTCTGCCTGGGAACCTGCACTCCACTCAGCCTGGGCACCTCCACTCCACTCAGCCTGGGTACCTTCACTCCACTCAGCCTTGGCACTTTCAGTCCCACTCTGCCAGGGAACCCCAACTCCACTCAGCCTGTGCACCTCCACTCCACTCAGCCTGGGCACATTCACTCCACTCAGCCTGGGCACTTTCAGTCCCACTCTGCCTGGGAACCTGCACTCCACTCGGCCAGGGCACCTCCACTCCACTCAGCCTGGGCACATTCACTCCACTCAGCCTTGGCACTTCCAGTCCCACTCTGCCAGGGAACCCCAACTCCACTCAGCCTGGGCACCTCCACTCCACTCAGCCTGGGCACATTCACTCCACTCAGCCTGGGCACTTCCAGTCCCACTCTGCCTGGGAACCTGCACTCCACTCGGCCTGGGCACCTCCACTCCACTCAGCCTGGGCACATTCACTCCACTCAGCCTGGGCACTTCCAATCCCACTCTGCCTGGGTGCCTGCACTCCACTCGGCCTGGGCACCTCCACTCCACTCAGCCTGGGCACATTCATTCCACTCAGCCTTGGCACTTCCAGTCCCACTCTGCCAGGGAACCCCAACTCCACTCAGCCTGGGCACCTCCACTCCACTCAGCCTGGGCACATTCTCTCCACTCAGCCTGGGCACTTCCAGTCCCACTCTGCCTGGGAACCTGCACTCCACTCGGCCTGGGCTCCTCCACTCCACTCAGCCTGGGCACATTCACTCCACTCAGCCAGGGCACATTCACTCCACTCAGCCTGGGCACTTCCAGTCCCACTCTGCCCAGGAACCTCCACTCCCACTCTGACTGGGAACCTCCGCTACTCCTCTCCACACCCGGCTCTCCACCCGACTCGCGGGGGCCCACTCTTAAGCCCTCCCGCCGCAAGTTATAGGCCCTTTGCCCGGGCGGAAAGTGAACCGCGGAACTGTGTCCCGCCCTCAATTCTCGTCCGATCGGAACGCGGTTTGGACCCGTTCTCCTGGGCGGCCTCGCAGCCCCTCCAGACCCAGCCAGTTAGCTCCAAGGGGCCGCCCCGAGCACGGGGAGGTGTGACACTTGACGCTTTGGCGCAACGGTGCCCGCGCCACGAGCCAAAAAGCGCCCCCCTCTCTCCGCGCCCATTCAAGGCAATGGGGAAACGCACGTTTCGGGCTCCGGCGGCCGGGCACATTCACTCCACTCTGTCTAGGCACATTGACTCCCATTCAGCCTGGGCACATTCACTCCACTCCGCCTGGGCACTTCCAGTCCCACTCTGCCTGGGAACCTGCACTCCACTCGGCCTGGGCACCTCCACTCCAGTCAGCCTTGGCACATTCACTCCACTCAGCCTGGGCACTTCCAATCCCACTCTGCCAGGGAACCTGCACTCCACTCAGCCTGGGCACATGCAATCCACTCAGCCTGGGGACATTCACTCCACTCAGCCTGGGAACTTCCAATCCCACTCTGCCTGGGAACCAGCACTCCACTCAGCCTGGGCACCTCCACTCCACTCAGCCTGGGTACTTCCAATCCCATTCTGCTGGGAACCTGCACTCCACTCAGCCTGGGAACCTCCACTCCACGCAGCCTGGGCACATTCACTCCACTCAGCCAGGGCACTTCCAGTCCCTCTCTGCCTGGGAACCCCAACTCCACTCAGCCTGGGCACCTCCACTCCACTCAGCCTGGGCACATTCACTCCACTCAGCCTTGGCACTTCCAGTCCCACTCTGCCAGGGACCCCCAACTCCACTCAGCCTGGGCACCTCAACTCCACTCAGCCTGGGCACATTCACTCCACTCAGCCTGGGCACTTCCAGTCCCACTCTGCCTGGGAACCTGCACTCCACTCGGCCTGGGCAGCTCCACTCCACTCAGCCTGGGCACATTCACTCCACTCAGCGTTGGCACTTCCAGTCCCACTCTGCCAGGGAACCCCAACTCCACTCAGCCTGGGCACCTCCACTCCACTCAGCCTGGGCACATTCACTCCACTCACCGTTGGCACTTCCAGTTCCACTCTGCCAGGGAACCCCAACTCCATTCAGCCTGGGCACCTCCACTCCACTCAGCCTGGGCACATTCACTCCACTCAGCCTGGGCACTTCCAATCCCACTCTGCCTGGGAACCTGCACTCCACTCAGCCTGGGCACCTCCACTCCATTCAGCCTGGGCACATTCACTCCACTCAGCCTGGGCACTTCCAGTCCCACTCTGCTGGGAGCCTGCACTCCACTCAGCCTGGGCACCTCCACTCCACTCAGCCTGGGCACATTCTCTCCAGTCAGCCTGGGCACATTCACTCCACTCAGCCTGGGCACATTCACTCCACTCAGCCTGGGCACTTCCAGTCCCACTCTGCCTGGGAACCTGCACTCCAATCAGCCTGGGCACCTCCACTCCACTCAGCCTGGGCACATTCACTCATTACATTACATTACATTACATTATTGGCATTTGGCAGACGCTCTTATCCAGAGCGACGTACAACAAAGTGCATACCCATAACCAGGGATAAGTTCGCTGAAAGACCCTAGAGGTAAGTACAATTTCAACTGCTACCTGTACAACAAAGATAAGGACAACGGCCATTTTTTTTTTTTTTTTTTTTTTTTTTTTTTTTTTTGGAACAAACAAACAAACAGAGCAAAAGTCACCACTCCACTCCACTCTGCCTGGGCACATTCACTCCACTCAGCCTGGGCACATTCACTCCACTCAGCCTGGGCACTTCCAGTCCCACTCTGCTGGGAGCCTGCACTCCACTCAGCCTGGGAACCTCCACTCCACGCAGCCTGGGCACATTCACTCCACTCAGCCTGGGCACTTCCAGTCCCACTCTGCCTGGGAACCTGCACTCCACTCGGCCTGGGCACCTCCACTCCACTCAGCCTTGGCACTTCCAGTCCCACTCTGCCAGGGAACCCCAACTCCACTCAGCCTGGGCACCTCCACTCCACTCAGCCTGGGCACATTCACTCCACTCAGCCTGGGCACTTCCAGTCCCACTCTGCCTGGGAACCTGCACTCCACTCAGCCTGGGCACCTCCAATCCAATCAGCCTGGGCACATTCTCTCCAGTCTGCTTGGGCACATTCACTCCACTCAGCCTGGGCACCTCCACTCCACTCAGCCTGGCCACATTCACTCCACTCAGCCAGGGCACATTCACTCCACTCAGCCTGGGCACTTCCAGTCCCACTCTGCCCAGGAACCTCCACTCCCACTCTGACTGGGAACCTCCGCTACTCCTCTCCACACCCGGCTCTCCACCCGACTCACGGGGGCCCACTCTTAAGCCCTCCCGCCGCAAGTAATAGGCCCTTTGCCCGGGCGGAAAGTGAACCGCGGAACTGTGTCCCGCCCTCAATTCTCGTCCGATCGGAACGCGGTTTGGACCCGTTCTCCTGGGCGGCCTCGCAGCCCCTCCAGACCCAGCCAGTTAGCTCCAAGGGGCCGCCCTGAGCACGGGGAGGGGTGACACTTGACGCTTTGGCGCAACGGTGCCCGCGCCACGAGCCAAAAAGCGCCCCCCTCTCTCCGCGCCCATTCAAGGCAATGGGGAAACGCACGTTTCGGGCTCCGGCGGCTGGGCACATTCACTCCACTCTGTCTAGGCACATTGACTCCCATTCAGCCTGGGCACATTCACTCCACTCCGCCTGGGCACTTCCAGTCCCACTCTGCCTGGGAACCTGCACTCCACTCTGCCTGGGCACCTCCACTCCAGTCAGCCTGGGCACATTCACTCCACTCAGCCTGGGCACTTCCAATCCCACTCTGCCCAGGAACCTCCACTCCCACTCTGACTGGGAACCTCCGCTACTCCTCTCCACACCCGGCTCTCCACCCGACTCACGGGGGCCCACTCTTAAGCCCTCCCGCCGCAAGTAATAGGCCCTTTGCCCGGGCGGAAAGTGAACCGTGGAACTGTGTCCCGCCCTCAATTCTCGTCCGATCGGAACGCGGTTTGGACCCGTTCTCCTGGGCGGCCTCGCAGCCCCTCCAGACCCAGCCAGTTAGCTCCAAGGGGCCGCCCCGAGCACGGGGAGGGGTGACACTGGACGCTTTGGCGCAACGGTGCCCGCGCCACAAGCCAAAAAGCGCCCCCCTCTCTCCGCGCCCATTCAAGGCAATAGGGAAACGCACGTTTCGGGCTCCGGCGGCTGGGCACATTCACTCCACTCTGTCTAGGCACATTGACTCCCATTCAGCCTGGGCACATTCACTCCACTCCGCCTGGGCACTTCCAGTCCCACTCTGCCTGGGAACCTGCACTCCACTCGGCCTGGGCACCTCCACTCCAGTCAGCCTGGGCACATTCACTCCACTCAGCCTTGGCACTTCCAGTCCCACTCTGCCAGGGAACCCCAACTCCACTCAGCCTGGGCACTTCCAGTCCCACTCTGCCTGGGAACCCCAACTCCATTCAGCCTGGGCACCTCCACTCCACTCAGCCTGGGCACATTCACTCCACTCAGCCAGGGCACTTCCAGTCCCTCTCTGCCTGGGAACCCCAACTCCACTCAGCCTGGGCACCTCCACTCCACTCAGCCTGGGCACATTCACTCCACTCTGTCTAGGCACATTGACTCCCATTCAGCCTGGGATCATTCACTCCACTCAGCCTGGGCACATTCACTCCACTCGGCCTGGGCACCTCCACTCCAGTCAGCCTGGGCACATTCACTCCACTCAGCCTGGGCACTTCCAATCCCACTCTGCCTGGGAACCTGCACTCCACTCAGCCTGGGCACTTCCAGTCCCACTCTGCCTGGGAACCCCAACTCCATTCAGCCCGGGCACCTCCACTCCACTCAGCCTGGGCACATTCACTCCACTCAGCCTGGGCACTTCCAATCCCACTCTGCCTGGGAACCTGCACTCCACTGAGCCTGGGCACCTCCACTCAGCCTGGGCACCTCCACTCCATTCAGCCTGGGCACATTCACTCCACTCAGCCTTGGCACTTCCAGTCCCACTCTGCCAGGGAACCCCAACTCCACTCAGCCTGGGCACCTCCACTCCACTCAGCCTGGGCACATTCACTCCACTCAGCCTGGGCACTTCCAATCCCACTCTGCCTGGGAACCTGCACTCCACTCAGCCTGGGCACCTCCACTCCACTCAGCCTGGGTACATTCACTCCACTCAGCCTGGGCACTTCCAATCCCACTCTGCCTGGGAACCTGCACTCCACTCAGCCTGGGCACTTCCAGTCCCACTCTGCCTGGGAACCTTAACTCCATTCAGCCTGGGCACCTCCACTCCACTCAGCCTGGGCACATTCACTCCACTCAGCCAGTGCACTTCCAGTCCCTCTCTGCCTGGGAACCTGCACTCCACTCAGCCTGGGCACCTCCAATCCACTCAGCCTGGGCACATTCTCTCCAGTCAGCCTGGGCACATTCACTCCACTCAGCCTGGGCACCTCCACTCCACTCAGCCTGGCCACATTCACTCCACTCAGCCAGGGCACATTCACTCCACTCAGCCTGGGCACTTCCAGTCCCACTCTGCCCAGGAACCTCCACTCCCACTCTGACTGGGAACCTCCGCTACTCCTCTCCACACCCGGCTCTCCACCCGACTCACGGGGGCCCACTCTTAAGCCCTCCCGCCGCAAGTAATAGGCCCTTTGCCCGGGCGGAAAGTGAACCGTGGAACTGTGTCCCGCCCTCAATTCTCGTCCGATCGGAACGCGGTTTGGACCCGTTCTCCTGGGCGGCCTCGCAGCCCCTCCAGACCCAGCCAGTTAGCTCCAAGGGGCCGCCCCGAGCACGGGGAGGGGTGACACTGGACGCTTTGGCGCAACGGTGCCCGCGCCACAAGCCAAAAAGCGCCCCCCTCTCTCCGCGCCCATTCAAGGCAATAGGGAAACGCACGTTTCGGGCTCCGGCGGCTGGGCACATTGACTCCACTCTGTCTAGGCACATTGACTCCCATTCAGCCTGGGCACATTCACTCCACTCCGCCTGGGCACTTCCAGTCCCACTCTGCCTGGGAACCTGCACTCCACTCGGCCTGGGCACCTCCACTCCAGTCAGCCTGGGCACATTCACTCCACTCAGCCTGGGCACTTCCAATCCCACTCTGCCAGGGAACCCCAACTCCACTCAGCCTGGGCACTTCCAGTCCCACTCTGCCTGGGAACCCCAACTCCATTCAGCCCGGGCACCTCCACTCCACTCAGCCTGGGCACATTCACTCCACTCAGCCTGGGCACTTCCAATCCCACTCTGCCTGGGAACCTGCACTCCACTGAGCCTGGGCACCTCCACTCAGCCTGGGCACCTCCACTCCATTCAGCCTGGGCACATTCACTCCACTCAGCCTTGGCACTTCCAGTCCCACTCTGCCAGGGAACCCCAACTCCACTCAGCCTGGGCACCTCCACTCCACTCAGCCTGGGCACATTCACTCCACTCAGCCTGGGCACTTCCAATCCCACTCTGCCTGGGAACCTGCACTCCACTCAGCCTGGGCACCTCCACTCCACTCAGCCTGGGTACATTCACTCCACTCAGCCTGGGCACTTCCAATCCCACTCTGCCTGGGAACCTGCACTCCACTCAGCCTGGGCACTTCCAGTCCCACTCTGCCTGGGAACCCCAACTCCATTCAGCCTGGGCACCTCCACTCCACTCAGCCTGGGCACATTCACTCCACTCAGCCTGGGCACTTCCAATCCCACTCTGCCTGGGAACCTGCACTCCAATCAGCCTGGGCACCTCCACTCCACTCAGCCTGGGCACATTCACTCCACTCTGCCTGGGCACATTCACTCCACTCAGCCTGGGCACATTCACTCCACTCAGCCTGGGCACTTCCAGTCCCATTCGGCTGGGAGCCTGCACTCCACTCAGCCTGGGAACCTCCACTCCACGCAGCCTGGGCACATTCACTCCACTCAGCCAGGGCACTTCCAGTCCCTCTCTGCCTGGGAACCCCAACTCCACTCAGCCTGGGCACCTCCACTCCACTCAGCCTGGGCACATTCACTCCACTCTGTCTAGGCACATTGACTCCCATTCAGCCTGGGATCATTCACTCCACTCAGCCTGGGCACATTCACTCCACTCAGCCTGGGCACTTCCAGTCCCACTCTGCCTGGGAACCTGCACTCCACTCAGCCTGGGCACCTCCAATCCACTCAGCCTGGGCACATTCTCTCCAGTCAGCCTGGGCACATTCACTCCACTCAGCCTGGGCACATTCACTCCACTCAGCCTGGGCACATTCACTCGACTCAGCCAGGGCACATTCACTCCACTCAGCCTGGGCACTTCCAGTCCCACTCTGCCCAGGAACCTCCACTCCCACTCTGACTGGGAACCTCCGCTACTCCTCTCCACACCCGGCTCTCCACCCGACTCGCGGGGGCCCACTCTTAAGCCCTCCCGCCGCAAGTTATAGGCCCTTTGCCCGGGCGGAAAGTGAACCGCGGAACTGTGTCCCGCCCTCAATTCTCGTCCGATCGGAACGCGGTTTGGACCCGTTCTCCTGGGCGGCCTCGCAGCCCCTCCAGACCCAGCCAGTTAGCTCCAAGGGGCCGCCCCGAGCACGGGGAGGTGTGACACTTGACGCTTTGGCGCAACGGTGCCCGCGCCACGAGCCAAAAAGCGCCCCCCTCTCTCCGCGCCCATTCAAGGCAATGGGGAAACGCACGTTTCGGGCTCCGGCGGCCGGGCACATTCACTCCACTCTGTCTAGGGACATTGACTCCCATTCAGCCTGGGCACATTCACTCCACTCCGCCTGGGCACTTCCAGTCCCACTCTGCCTGGGAACCTGCACTCCACTCGGCCTGGGCACCTCCACTCCACTCAGCCTGGGCACATTCACTCCACTCAGCCTTGGCACTTCCAGTCCCACTCTGCCAGGGAACCCCAACTCCACTCAGCCTGGGCACCTCCACTCCACTCAGCCTGGGCACATTCACTCCACTCAGCCTGGGCACTTCCAGTCCCACTCTGCCTGGGAACCTGCACTCCACTCAGCCTGGGCACCTCCAATCCACTCAGCCTGGGCACATTCTCTCCAGTCAGCCTGGGCACATTCACTCCACTCTGCCTGGGCACCTCCACTCCACTCAGCCTGGCCACATTCACTCCACTCAGCCAGGGCACATTCACTCCACTCAGCCTGGGCACTTCCAGTCCCACTCTGCCCAGGAACCTCCACTCCCACTCTGACTGGGAACCTCCGCTACTCCTCTCCACACCCGGCTCTCCACCCGACTCACGGGGGCCCACTCTTAAGCCCTCCCGCCGCAAGTAATAGGCCCTTTGCCCGGGCGGAAAGTGAACCGCGGAACTGTGTCCCGCCCTCAGTTCTCGTCCGATCGGAACGCGGTTTGGACCCGTTCTCCTGGGCGGCCTCGCAGCCCCTCCAGACCCAGCCAGTTAGCTCCAAGGGGCCGCCCCGAGCACGGGGAGGGGTGACACTTGACGCTTTGGCGCAACGGTGCCCGCGCCACGAGCTAAAAAGCGCCCCCCTCTCTCCGCGCCCATTCAAGGCAATGGGGAAACGCACGTTTCGGGCTCCGGCGGCTGGGCACATTCACTCCACTCTGTCTAGGCACATTGACTCCCATTCAGCCTGGGCACATTCACTCCACTCCGCCTGGGCACTTCCAGTCCCACTCTGCCTGGGAACCTGCACTCCACTCGGCCTGGGCACCTCCACTCCACTCAGCCTGGGCACATTCACTCCACTCAGCCTTGGCACTTCCAGTCCCACTCTGCCAGGGAACCCCAACTCCACTCAGCCTGGGCACCTCCACTCCACTCAGCCTGGGCACATTCACTCCACTCAGCCTGGGCACTTCCAATCCCACTCTGCCTGGGAACCTGCACTCCACTCAGCCTGGGCACCTCCACTCCACTCAGCCTGGGTACATTCACTCCACTCAGCCTGGGCACTTCCAGTCCCACTCTGCCAGGGACCCCCAACTCCACTCAGCCTGGGCACCTCCACTCCACTCAGCCTGGGCACATTCACTCCACTCAGCCTGGGCACTTCCAGTCCCACTCTGCCTGGGAACCTGCACTCCACTCGGCCTGGGCACCTCCACTCCACTCAGCCTGGCCACATTCACTCCACTCAGCCAGGGCACATTCACTCCACTCAGCCTGGGCACTTCCAGTCCCACTCTGCCCAGGAACCTCCACTCCCACTCTGACTGGGAACCTCCGCTACTCCTCTCCACACCCGGCTCTCCACCCGACTCGCGGGGGCCCACTCTTAAGCCCTCCCGCCGCAAGTTATAGGCCCTTTGCCCGGGCGGAAAGTGAACCGCGGAACTGTGTCCCGCCCTCAATTCTCGTCCGATCGGAACGCGGTTTGGACCCGTTCTCCTGGGCGGCCTCGCAGCCCCTCCAGACCCAGCCAGTTAGCTCCAAGGGGCCGCCCCGAGCACGGGGAGGTGTGACACTTGACGCTTTGGCGCAACGGTGCCCGCGCCACGAGCCAAAAAGCGCCCCCCTCTCTCCGCGCCCATTCAAGGCAATGGGGAAACGCACGTTTCGAGCTCCGGCGGCCGGGCACATTCACTCCACTCTGTCTAGGGACATTGACTCCCATTCAGCCTGGGCACATTCACTCCACTCCGCCTGGGCACTTCCAGTCCCACTCTGCCTGGGAACCTGCACTCCACTCGGCCTGGGCACCTCCACTCCACTCAGCCTGGGCACATTCACTCCACTCAGCCTTGGCACTTCCAGTCCCACTCTGCCAGGGAACCCCAACTCCACTCAGCCTGGGCACCTCCACTCCACTCAGCCTGGGCACATTCACTCCACTCAGCCTGGGCACTTCCAGTCCCACTCTGCCTGGGAACCTGCACTCCACTCAGCCTGGGCACCTCCAATCCACTCAGCCTGGGCACATTCTCTCCAGTCAGCCTGGGCACATTCACTCCACTCAGCCTGGGCACCTCCACTCCACTCAGCCTGGCCACATTCACTCCACTCAGCCAGGGCACATTCACTCCACTCAGCCTGGGCACTTCCAGTCCCACTCTGCCCAGGAACCTCCACTCCCACTCTGACTGGGAACCTCCGCTACTCCTCTCCACACCCGGCTCTCCACCCGACTCACGGGGGCCCACTCTTAAGCCCTCCCGCCGCAAGTAATAGGCCCTTTGCCCGGGCGGAAAGTGAACCGCGGAACTGTGTCCCGCCCTCAGTTTTCGTCCGATCGGAACGCGGTTTGGACCCGTTCTCCTGGGCGGCCTTGCAGCCCCTCCAGACCCAGCCAGTTAGCTCCAAGGGGCCGCCCCGAGCACGGGGAGGGGTGACACTTGACGCTTTGGCGCAACGGTGCCCGCGCCACGAGCTAAAAAGCGCCCCCCTCTCTCCGCGCCCATTCAAGGCAATGGGGAAACGCACGTTTCGGGCTCCGGCGGCTGGGCACATTCACTCCACTCTGTCTAGGCACATTGACTCCCATTCAGCCTGGGCACATTCACTCCACTCCGCCTGGGCACTTCCAGTCCCACTCTGCCTGGGAACCTGCACTCCACTCGGCCTGGGCACCTCCACTCCACTCAGCCTGGGCACATTCACTCCACTCAGCCTTGGCACTTCCAGTCCCACTCTGCCAGGGACCCCCAACTCCACTCAGCCTGGGCACCTCCACTCCACTCAGCCTGGGCACATTCACTCCACTCACCGTTGGCACTTCCAGTCCCACTCTGTCAGGGAACCCCAACTCTACTCAGCCTGGGCACCTCCACTCCACTCAGCCTGGGCACATTCACTCCACTCAGCCTGGGCACTTCCAATCCCACTCTGCCTGGGAACCTGCACTCGACTCAGCCTGGGCCCCTCCACTCCACTCAGCCTGGTTAAATTCACTCCACTCAGCCTGGGCACTTCCAATCCCACTCTGCCTGGGAACCTGCACTCCACTCAGCCTGGGCACCTCCACTCAGCCTGGGCACCTCCACTCCATTCAGCCTGGGCACATTCACTCCACTCAGCCTGGGCACTTCCAGTCCCACTCTGCTGGGAACCTGCACTCCACTCAGCCTGGGCACCTCCACTCCACTCAGCCTGGGTACCTTCACTCCACTCAGCCTTGGCACTTCCAGTCCCACTCTGCCAGGGAACCCCATCTCCACTCAGCCTGGGCACCTCCACTCCACTCAGCCTGGGCACATTCACTCCACTCAGCCTGGGCACTTCCAGTCCCACTCTGCCAGGGAACCCCAACTCCACTCAGCCTGGGCACCTCCACTCCACTCAGCCTGGGCACATTCACTCCACTCAGCCTTGGCACTTCCAATCCCACTCTGCCTGGGAACCTGCACTCCACTCAGCCTGGGCACCTCCACTCCACTCAGCCTGGGTACCTTCACTCCACTCAGCCTTGGCACTTTCAGTCCCACTCTGCCAGGGAACCCCAACTCCACTCAGCCTGTGCACCTCCACTCCACTCAGCCTGGGCACATTCACTCCACTCAGCCTGGGCACTTTCAGTCCCACTCTGCCTGGGAACCTGCACTCCACTCGGCCAGGGCACCTCCACTCCACTCAGCCTGGGCACATTCACTCCACTCAGCCTTGGCACTTCCAGTCCCACTCTGCCAGGGAACCCCAACTCCACTCAGCCTGGGCACCTCCACTCCACTCAGCCTGGGCACATTCACTCCACTCAGCCTGGGCACTTCCAGTCCCACTCTGCCTGGGAACCTGCACTCCACTCAGCCTGGGTACATTCACTCCACTCAGCCTGGGCACTTCCAATCCCACTCTGCCTGGGAACCTGCACTCCACTCAGCCTGGGCACCTCCACTCAGCCTGGGCACCTCCACTCCATTCAGCCTGGGCACATTCACTCCACTCAGCCTGGGCACTTCCAGTCCCACTCTGCTGGGAACCTGCACTCCACTCAGCCTGGGCACCTCCACTCCACTCAGCCTGGGTACCTTCACTCCACTCAGCCTTGGCACTTCCAGTCCCACTCTGCCAGGGAACCCCAACTCCACTCAGCCTGGGCACCTCCACTCCACTCAGCCTGGGCACATTCACTCCACTCAGCCTGGGCACTTCCAATCCCACTCTGCCAGGGAACCCCAACTCCACTCAGCCTGGGCACCTCCACTCCACTCAGCCTGGGCACATTCACTCCACTCAGCCTTGGCACTTCCAATCCCACTCTGCCTGGGAACCTGCACTCCACTCAGCCTGGGCACCTCCACTCCACTCAGCCTGGGTACCTTCACTCCACTCAGCCTTGGCACTTTCAGTCCCACTCTGCCAGGGAACCCCAACTCCACTCAGCCTGTGCACCTCCACTCCACTCAGCCTGGGCACATTCACTCCACTCAGCCTGGGCACTTTCAGTCCCACTCTGCCTGGGAACCTGCACTCCACTCGGCCAGGGCACCTCCACTCCACTCAGCCTGGGCACATTCACTCCACTCAGCCTTGGCACTTCCAGTCCCACTCTGCCAGGGAACCCCAACTCCACTCAGCCTGGGCACCTCCACTCCACTCAGCCTGGGCACATTCACTCCACTCAGCCTGGGCACTTCCAGTCCCACTCTGCCTGGGAACCTGCACTCCACTCGGCCTGGGCACCTCCACTCCACTCAGCCTGGGCACATTCACTCCACTCAGCCTGGGCACTTCCAATCCCACTCTGCCTGGGTGCCTGCACTCCACTCGGCCTGGGCACCTCCACTCCACTCAGCCTGGGCACATTCATTCCACTCAGCCTTGGCACTTCCAGTCCCACTCTGCCAGGGAACCCCAACTCCACTCAGCCTGGGCACCTCCACTCCACTCAGCCTGGGCACATTCTCTCCACTCAGCCTGGGCACTTCCAGTCCCACTCTGCCTGGGAACCTGCACTCCACTCGGCCTGGGCTCCTCCACTCCACTCAGCCTGGGCACATTCACTCCACTCAGCCTGGGCACATTCACTCCACTCAGCCTGGGCACTTCCAGTCCCACTCTGCCCAGGAACCTCCACTCCCACTCTGACTGGGAACCTCCGCTACTCCTCTCCACACCCGGCTCTCCACCCGACTCGCGGGGGCCCACTCTTAAGCCCTCCCGCCGCAAGTTATAGGCCCTTTGCCCGGGCGGAAAGTGAACCGCGGAACTGTGTCCCGCCCTCAATTCTCGTCCGATCGGAACGCGGTTTGGACCCGTTCTCCTGGGCGGCCTCGCAGCCCCTCCAGACCCAGCCAGTTAGCTCCAAGGGGCCGCCCCGAGCACGGGGAGGTGTGACACTTGACGCTTTGGCGCAACGGTGCCCGCGCCACGAGCCAAAAAGCGCCCCCCTCTCTCCGCGCCCATTCAAGGCAATGGGGAAACGCACGTTTCGGGCTCCGGCGGCCGGGCACATTCACTCCACTCTGTCTAGGCACATTGACTCCCATTCAGCCTGGGCACATTCACTCCACTCCGCCTGGGCACTTCCAGTCCCACTCTGCCTGGGAACCTGCACTCCACTCGGCCTGGGCACCTCCACTCCAGTCAGCCTTGGCACATTCACTCCACTCAGCCTGGGCACTTCCAATCCCACTCTGCCAGGGAACCTGCACTCCACTCAGCCTGGGCACATGCAATCCACTCAGCCTGGGGACATTCACTCCACTCAGCCTGGGAACTTCCAATCCCACTCTGCCTGGGAACCAGCACTCCACTCAGCCTGGGCACCTCCACTCCACTCAGCCTGGGTACTTCCAATCCCATTCTGCTGGGAACCTGCACTCCACTCAGCCTGGGAACCTCCACTCCACGCAGCCTGGGCACATTCACTCCACTCAGCCAGGGCACTTCCAGTCCCTCTCTGCCTGGGAACCCCAACTCCACTCAGCCTGGGCACCTCCACTCCACTCAGCCTGGGCACATTCACTCCACTCAGCCTTGGCACTTCCAGTCCCACTCTGCCAGGGACCCCCAACTCCACTCAGCCTGGGCACCTCAACTCCACTCAGCCTGGGCACATTCACTCCACTCAGCCTGGGCACTTCCAGTCCCACTCTGCCTGGGAACCTGCACTCCACTCGGCCTGGGCAGCTCCACTCCACTCAGCCTGGGCACATTCACTCCACTCAGCGTTGGCACTTCCAGTCCCACTCTGCCAGGGAACCCCAACTCCACTCAGCCTGGGCACCTCCACTCCACTCAGCCTGGGCACATTCACTCCACTCACCGTTGGCACTTCCAGTTCCACTCTGCCAGGGAACCCCAACTCCATTCAGCCTGGGCACCTCCACTCCACTCAGCCTGGGCACATTCACTCCACTCAGCCTGGGCACTTCCAATCCCACTCTGCCTGGGAACCTGCACTCCACTCAGCCTGGGCACCTCCACTCCATTCAGCCTGGGCACATTCACTCCACTCAGCCTGGGCACTTCCAGTCCCACTCTGCTGGGAGCCTGCACTCCACTCAGCCTGGGCACCTCCACTCCACTCAGCCTGGGCACATTCTCTCCAGTCAGCCTGGGCACATTCACTCCACTCAGCCTGGGCACATTCACTCCACTCAGCCTGGGCACTTCCAGTCCCACTCTGCCTGGGAACCTGCACTCCAATCAGCCTGGGCACCTCCACTCCACTCAGCCTGGGCACATTCACTCATTACATTACATTACATTACATTATTGGCATTTGGCAGACGCTCTTATCCAGAGCGACGTACAACAAAGTGCATACCCATAACCAGGGATAAGTTCGCTGAAAGACCCTAGAGGTAAGTACAATTTCAACTGCTACCTGTACAACAAAGATAAGGACAACGGCCATTTTTTTTTTTTTTTTTTTTTTTTTTTTTTTTTTTGGAACAAACAAACAAACAGAGCAAAAGTCACCACTCCACTCCACTCTGCCTGGGCACATTCACTCCACTCAGCCTGGGCACATTCACTCCACTCAGCCTGGGCACTTCCAGTCCCACTCTGCTGGGAGCCTGCACTCCACTCAGCCTGGGAACCTCCACTCCACGCAGCCTGGGCACATTCACTCCACTCAGCCTGGGCACTTCCAGTCCCACTCTGCCTGGGAACCTGCACTCCACTCGGCCTGGGCACCTCCACTCCACTCAGCCTTGGCACTTCCAGTCCCACTCTGCCAGGGAACCCCAACTCCACTCAGCCTGGGCACCTCCACTCCACTCAGCCTGGGCACATTCACTCCACTCAGCCTGGGCACTTCCAGTCCCACTCTGCCTGGGAACCTGCACTCCACTCAGCCTGGGCACCTCCAATCCAATCAGCCTGGGCACATTCTCTCCAGTCTGCTTGGGCACATTCACTCCACTCAGCCTGGGCACCTCCACTCCACTCAGCCTGGCCACATTCACTCCACTCAGCCAGGGCACATTCACTCCACTCAGCCTGGGCACTTCCAGTCCCACTCTGCCCAGGAACCTCCACTCCCACTCTGACTGGGAACCTCCGCTACTCCTCTCCACACCCGGCTCTCCACCCGACTCACGGGGGCCCACTCTTAAGCCCTCCCGCCGCAAGTAATAGGCCCTTTGCCCGGGCGGAAAGTGAACCGCGGAACTGTGTCCCGCCCTCAATTCTCGTCCGATCGGAACGCGGTTTGGACCCGTTCTCCTGGGCGGCCTCGCAGCCCCTCCAGACCCAGCCAGTTAGCTCCAAGGGGCCGCCCTGAGCACGGGGAGGGGTGACACTTGACGCTTTGGCGCAACGGTGCCCGCGCCACGAGCCAAAAAGCGCCCCCCTCTCTCCGCGCCCATTCAAGGCAATGGGGAAACGCACGTTTCGGGCTCCGGCGGCTGGGCACATTCACTCCACTCTGTCTAGGCACATTGACTCCCATTCAGCCTGGGCACATTCACTCCACTCCGCCTGGGCACTTCCAGTCCCACTCTGCCTGGGAACCTGCACTCCACTCTGCCTGGGCACCTCCACTCCAGTCAGCCTGGGCACATTCACTCCACTCAGCCTGGGCACTTCCAATCCCACTCTGCCTGGGAACCTGCACTCCACTCAGCCTGGGCACTTCCAGTCCCACTCTGCCTGGGAACCCCAACCCCATTCAGCCTGGGCACCTCCACTCCACTCAGCCTGGGCACATTCACTCCACTCAGCCTGGGCACTTCCAGTCCCACTCTGCCTGGGAACCTGCACTCCACTCAGCCTGGGCACCTCCACTCAGCCTGGGCACCTCCACTCCATTCAGCCTGGGCACATTCACTCCACTCAGCCTTGGCACTTCCAGTCCCACTCTGCCAGGGAACCCCAACTCCACTCAGCCTGGACACCTCCACTCCACTCAGCCTGGGCACATTCACTCCACTCAGCCTGGGCACTTCCAATCCCACTCTGCCTGGGAACCTGCACTCCACTCAGCCTGGGCACCTCCACTCCATTCAGCCTGGGCACATTCACTCCACTCAGCCTGGGCACTTCCAGTCCCACTCTGCCTGGGAACCTGCACTCCAATCAGCCTGGGCACCTCCACTCCACTCAGCCTGGGCACATTCACTCCACTCAGCCTGGGCACTTCCAATCCCACTCTGCCTGGGAACCTGCACTCCACTCAGCCTGGGCACTTCCAGTCCCACTCTGCCTGGGAACCCCAACTCCATTCAGCCTGGGCACCTCCACTCCACTCAGCCTGGGCACATTCACTCCACTCAGCCTGGGCACTTCCAATCCTACTCTTCCTGGGAACCTGCACTCCACTCAGCCTGGGCACCTCCACTCCATTCAGCCTGGGCACATTCACTCCACTCAGCCTGGGCACTTCCAGTCCCACTCTGCCTGGGAACCTGCACTCCAATCAGCCTGGGCACCTCCACTCCACTCAGCCAGGGCACATTCACTCCACTCTGCCTGGGCACATTCACTCCACTCAGCCTGGGCACATTCACTCCACTCAGCCTGGGCACTTCCAGTCCCACTCTGCTGGGAGCCTGCACTCCACTCAGCCTGGGAACCTCCACTCCACGCAGCCTGGGCACATTCACTCCACTCAGCCTGGGCACTTCCAATCCCACTCTGCCTGGGAACCTGCACTCCACTCAGCCTGGGCACTTCCAGTCCCACTCTGCCTGGGAACCCCAACTCCATTCAGCCTGGGCACCTCCACTCCACTCAGCCTGGGCACATTCACTCCACTCAGCCAGTGCACTTCCAGTCCCTCTCTGCCTGGGAACCTGCACTCCACTCAGCCTGGGCACCTCCAATCCACTCAGCCTGGGCACATTCTCTCCAGTCAGCCTGGGCACATTCACTCCACTCAGCCTGGGCACCTCCACTCCACTCAGCCTGGCCACATTCACTCCACTCAGCCAGGGCACATTCACTCCACTCAGCCTGGGCACTTCCAGTCCCACTCTGCCCAGGAACCTCCACTCCCACTCTGACTGGGAACCTCCGCTACTCCTCTCCACACCCGGCTCTCCACCCGACTCACGGGGGCCCACTCTTAAGCCCTCCCGCCGCAAGTAATAGGCCCTTTGCCCGGGCGGAAAGTGAACCGTGGAACTGTGTCCCGCCCTCAATTCTCGTCCGATCGGAACGCGGTTTGGACCCGTTCTCCTGGGCGGCCTCGCAGCCCCTCCAGACCCAGCCAGTTAGCTCCAAGGGGCCGCCCCGAGCACGGGGAGGGGTGACACTGGACGCTTTGGCGCAACGGTGCCCGCGCCACAAGCCAAAAAGCGCCCCCCTCTCTCCGCGCCCATTCAAGGCAATAGGGAAACGCATGTTTCGGGCTCCGGCGGCTGGGCACATTCACTCCACTCTGTCTAGGCACATTGACTCCCATTCAGCCTGGGCACATTCACTCCACTCCGCCTGGGCACTTCCAGTCCCACTCTGCCTGGGAACCTGCACTCCACTCGGCCTGGGCACCTCCACTCCAGTCAGCCTGGGCACATTCACTCCACTCAGCCTTGGCACTTCCAGTCCCACTCTGCCAGGGAACCCCAACTCCACTCAGCCTGGGCACTTCCAGTCCCACTCTGCCTGGGAACCCCAACTCCATTCAGCCTGGGCACCTCCACTCCACTCAGCCTGGGCACATTCACTCCACTCAGCCAGGGCACTTCCAGTCCCTCTCTGCCTGGGAACCCCAACTCCACTCAGCCTGGGCACCTCCACTCCACTCAGCCTGGGCACATTCACTCCACTCTGTCTAGGCACATTGACTCCCATTCAGCCTGGGATCATTCACTCCACTCAGCCTGGGCACATTCACTCCACTCAGCCTGGGCACTTCCAGTCCCACACTGCCTGGGGACCTGCACTCCACTCAGCCAGGGCACATTCACTCCACTCAGCCTGGGCACTTCCAGTCCCACTCTGCCCAGGAACCTCCACTCCCACTCTGACTGGGAACCTCCGCTACTCCTCTCCACACCCGGCTCTCCACCCGACTCGCGGGGGCCCACTCTTAAGCCCTCCCGCCGCAAGTTATAGGCCCTTTGCCCGGGCGGAAAGAGAACCGCGGAACTGTGTCCCGCCCTAAATTCTCGTCCGATCGGAACGCGGTTTGGACCCGTTCTCCTGGGCGGCCTCGCAGCCCATCCAGACCCAGCCAGTTAGCTCCAAGGGGCCGCCCCGAGCACGGGGAGGTGTGACACTTGACGCTTTGGCGCAACGGTGCCCGCGCCACGAGCCAAAAAGCGCCCCCCTCTCTCCGCGCCCATTCAAGGCAATGGGGAAACGCACGTTTCGGGCTCCGGCGGCTGGGCACATTCACTCCACTCTGTCTAGGCACATTGACTCCCATTCAGCCTGGGCACATTCACTCCACTCCGCCTGGGCACTTCCAGTCCCACTCTGCCTGGGAACCTGCACTCCACTCGGCCTGGGCACCTCCACTCCAGTCAGCCTGGGCACATTCACTCCACTCAGCCTGGGCACTTCCAATCCCACTCTGCCTGGGAACCTGCACTCCACTCAGCCTGGGCACTTCCAGTCCCACTCTGCCTGGGAACCCCAACTCCATTCAGCCCGGGCACCTCCACTCCACTCAGCCTGGGCACATTCACTCCACTCAGCCTGGGCACTTCCAATCCCACTCTGCCTGGGAACCTGCACTCCACTGAGCCTGGGCACCTCCACTCAGCCTGGGCACCTCCACTCCATTCAGCCTGGGCACATTCACTCCACTCAGCCTTGGCACTTCCAGTCCCACTCTGCCAGGGAACCCCAACTCCACTCAGCCTGGGCACCTCCACTCCACTCAGCCTGGGCACATTCACTCCACTCAGCCTGGGCACTTCCAATCCCACTCTGCCTGGGAACCTGCACTCCACTCAGCCTGGGCACCTCCACTCCACTCAGCCTGGGTACATTCACTCCACTCAGCCTGGGCACTTCCAATCCCACTCTGCCTGGGAACCTGCACTCCACTCAGCCTGGGCACTTCCAGTCCCACTCTGCCTGGGAACCCCAACTCCATTCAGCCTGGGCACCTCCACTCCACTCAGCCTGGGCACATTCACTCCACTCAGCCAGTGCACTTCCAGTCCCTCTCTGCCTGGGAACCTGCACTCCACTCAGCCTGGGCACCTCCAATCCACTCAGCCTGGGCACATTCTCTCCAGTCAGCCTGGGCACATTCACTCCACTCAGCCTGGGCACCTCCACTCCACTCAGCCTGGCCACATTCACTCCACTCAGCCAGGGCACATTCACTCCACTCAGCCTGGGCACTTCCAGTCCCACTCTGCCCAGGAACCTCCACTCCCACTCTGACTGGGAACCTCCGCTACTCCTCTCCACACCCGGCTCTCCACCCGACTCACGGGGGCCCACTCTTAAGCCCTCCCGCCGCAAGTAATAGGCCCTTTGCCCGGGCGGAAAGTGAACCGTGGAACTGTGTCCCGCCCTCAATTCTCGTCCGATCGGAACGCGGTTTGGACCCGTTCTCCTGGGCGGCCTCGCAGCCCCTCCAGACCCAGCCAGTTAGCTCCAAGGGGCCGCCCCGAGCACGGGGAGGGGTGACACTGGACGCTTTGGCGCAACGGTGCCCGCGCCACAAGCCAAAAAGCGCCCCCCTCTCTCCGCGCCCATTCAAGGCAATAGGGAAACGCACGTTTCGGGCTCCGGCGGCTGGGCACATTCACTCCACTCTGTCTAGGCACATTGACTCCCATTCAGCCTGGGCACATTCACTCCACTCCGCCTGGGCACTTCCAGTCCCACTCTGCCTGGGAACCTGCACTCCACTCGGCCTGGGCACCTCCACTCCAGTCAGCCTGGGCACATTCACTCCACTCAGCCTGGGCACTTCCAATCCCACTCTGCCAGGGAACCCCAACTCCACTCAGCCTGGGCACTTCCAGTCCCACTCTGCCTGGGAACCCCAACTCCATTCAGCCCGGGCACCTCCACTCCACTCAGCCTGGGCACATTCACTCCACTCAGCCTGGGCACTTCCAATCCCACTCTGCCTGGGAACCTGCACTCCACTGAGCCTGGGCACCTCCACTCAGCCTGGGCACCTCCACTCCATTCAGCCTGGGCACATTCACTCCACTCAGCCTTGGCACTTCCAGTCCCACTCTGCCAGGGAACCCCAACTCCACTCAGCCTGGGCACCTCCACTCCACTCAGCCTGGGCACATTCACTCCACTCAGCCTGGGCACTTCCAATCCCACTCTGCCTGGGAACCTGCACTCCACTCAGCCTGGGCACCTCCACTCCACTCAGCCTGGGTACATTCACTCCACTCAGCCTGGGCACTTCCAATCCCACTCTGCCTGGGAACCTGCACTCCACTCAGCCTGGGCACTTCCAGTCCCACTCTGCCTGGGAACCCCAACTCCATTCAGCCTGGGCACCTCCACTCCACTCAGCCTGGGCACATTCACTCCACTCAGCCTGGGCACTTCCAATCCCACTCTGCCTGGGAACCTGCACTCCACTCAGCCTGGGCACCTCCACTCCATTCAGCCTGGGCACATTCACTCCACTCAGCCTGGGCACTTCCAGTCCCACTCTGCCTGGGAACCTGCACTCCAATCAGCCTGGGCACCTCCACTCCACTCAGCCTGGGCACATTCACTCCACTCTGCCTGGGCACATTCACTCCACTCAGCCTGGGCACATTCACTCCACTCAGCCTGGGCACTTCCAGTCCCATTCGGCTGGGAGCCTGCACTCCACTCAGCCTGGGAACCTCCACTCCACGCAGCCTGGGCACATTCACTCCACTCAGCCAGGGCACTTCCAGTCCCTCTCTGCCTGGGAACCCCAACTCCACTCAGCCTGGGCACCTCCACTCCACTCAGCCTGGGCACATTCACTCCACTCTGTCTAGGCACATTGACTCCCATTCAGCCTGGGATCATTCACTCCACTCAGCCTGGGCACATTCACTCCACTCAGCCTGGGCACTTCCAGTCCCACTCTGCCTGGGAACCTGCACTCCACTCAGCCTGGGCACCTCCAATCCACTCAGCCTGGGCACATTCTCTCCAGTCAGCCTGGGCACATTCACTCCACTCAGCCTGGGCACATTCACTCCACTCAGCCTGGGCACATTCACTCGACTCAGCCAGGGCACATTCACTCCACTCAGCCTGGGCACTTCCAGTCCCACTCTGCCCAGGAACCTCCACTCCCACTCTGACTGGGAACCTCCGCTACTCCTCTCCACACCCGGCTCTCCACCCGACTCGCGGGGGCCCACTCTTAAGCCCTCCCGCCGCAAGTTATAGGCCCTTTGCCCGGGCGGAAAGTGAACCGCGGAACTGTGTCCCGCCCTCAATTCTCGTCCGATCGGAACGCGGTTTGGACCCGTTCTCCTGGGCGGCCTCGCAGCCCCTCCAGACCCAGCCAGTTAGCTCCAAGGGGCCGCCCCGAGCACGGGGAGGTGTGACACTTGACGCTTTGGCGCAACGGTGCCCGCGCCACGAGCCAAAAAGCGCCCCCCTCTCTCCGCGCCCATTCAAGGCAATGGGGAAACGCACGTTTCGGGCTCCGGCGGCCGGGCACATTCACTCCACTCTGTCTAGGGACATTGACTCCCATTCAGCCTGGGCACATTCACTCCACTCCGCCTGGGCACTTCCAGTCCCACTCTGCCTGGGAACCTGCACTCCACTCGGCCTGGGCACCTCCACTCCACTCAGCCTGGGCACATTCACTCCACTCAGCCTTGGCACTTCCAGTCCCACTCTGCCAGGGAACCCCAACTCCACTCAGCCTGGGCACCTCCACTCCACTCAGCCTGGGCACATTCACTCCACTCAGCCTGGGCACTTCCAGTCCCACTCTGCCTGGGAACCTGCACTCCACTCAGCCTGGGCACCTCCAATCCACTCAGCCTGGGCACATTCTCTCCAGTCAGCCTGGGCACATTCACTCCACTCAGCCTGGGCACCTCCACTCCACTCAGCCTGGCCACATTCACTCCACTCAGCCAGGGCACATTCACTCCACTCAGCCTGGGCACTTCCAGTCCCACTCTGCCCAGGAACCTCCACTCCCACTCTGACTGGGAACCTCCGCTACTCCTCTCCACACCCGGCTCTCCACCCGACTCACGGGGGCCCACTCTTAAGCCCTCCCGCCGCAAGTAATAGGCCCTTTGCCCGGGCGGAAAGTGAACCGCGGAACTGTGTCCCGCCCTCAGTTCTCGTCCGATCGGAACGCGGTTTGGACCCGTTCTCCTGGGCGGCCTCGCAGCCCCTCCAGACCCAGCCAGTTAGCTCCAAGGGGCCGCCCCGAGCACGGGGAGGGGTGACACTTGACGCTTTGGCGCAACGGTGCCCGCGCCACGAGCTAAAAAGCGCCCCCCTCTCTCCGCGCCCATTCAAGGCAATGGGGAAACGCACGTTTCGGGCTCCGGCGGCTGGGCACATTCACTCCACTCTGTCTAGGCACATTGACTCCCATTCAGCCTGGGCACATTCACTCCACTCCGCCTGGGCACTTCCAGTCCCACTCTGCCTGGGAACCTGCACTCCACTCGGCCTGGGCACCTCCACTCCACTCAGCCTGGGCACATTCACTCCACTCAGCCTTGGCACTTCCAGTCCCACTCTGCCAGGGAACCCCAACTCCACTCAGCCTGGGCACCTCCACTCCACTCAGCCTGGGCACATTCACTCCACTCAGCCTGGGCACTTCCAATCCCACTCTGCCTGGGAACCTGCACTCCACTCAGCCTGGGCACCTCCACTCCACTCAGCCTGGGTACATTCACTCCACTCAGCCTGGGCACTTCCAGTCCCACTCTGCCAGGGACCCCCAACTCCACTCAGCCTGGGCACCTCCACTCCACTCAGCCTGGGCACATTCACTCCACTCAGCCTGGGCACTTCCAGTCCCACTCTGCCTGGGAACCTGCACTCCACTCGGCCTGGGCACCTCCACTCCACTCAGCCTGGCCACATTCACTCCACTCAGCCAGGGCACATTCACTCCACTCAGCCTGGGCACTTCCAGTCCCACTCTGCCCAGGAACCTCCACTCCCACTCTGACTGGGAACCTCCGCTACTCCTCTCCACACCCGGCTCTCCACCCGACTCGCGGGGGCCCACTCTTAAGCCCTCCCGCCGCAAGTTATAGGCCCTTTGCCCGGGCGGAAAGTGAACCGCGGAACTGTGTCCCGCCCTCAATTCTCGTCCGATCGGAACGCGGTTTGGACCCGTTCTCCTGGGCGGCCTCGCAGCCCCTCCAGACCCAGCCAGTTAGCTCCAAGGGGCCGCCCCGAGCACGGGGAGGTGTGACACTTGACGCTTTGGCGCAACGGTGCCCGCGCCACGAGCCAAAAAGCGCCCCCCTCTCTCCGCGCCCATTCAAGGCAATGGGGAAACGCACGTTTCGGGCTCCGGCGGCCGGGCACATTCACTCCACTCTGTCTAGGGACATTGACTCCCATTCAGCCTGGGCACATTCACTCCACTCCGCCTGGGCACTTCCAGTCCCACTCTGCCTGGGAACCTGCACTCCACTCGGCCTGGGCACCTCCACTCCACTCAGCCTGGGCACATTCACTCCACTCAGCCTTGGCACTTCCAGTCCCACTCTGCCAGGGAACCCCAACTCCACTCAGCCTGGGCACCTCCACTCCACTCAGCCTGGGCACATTCACTCCACTCAGCCTGGGCACTTCCAGTCCCACTCTGCCTGGGAACCTGCACTCCACTCAGCCTGGGCACCTCCAATCCACTCAGCCTGGGCACATTCTCTCCAGTCAGCCTGGGCACATTCACTCCACTCAGCCTGGGCACCTCCACTCCACTCAGCCTGGCCACATTCACTCCACTCAGCCAGGGCACATTCACTCCACTCAGCCTGGGCACTTCCAGTCCCACTCTGCCCAGGAACCTCCACTCCCACTCTGACTGGGAACCTCCGCTACTCCTCTCCACACCCGGCTCTCCACCCGACTCACGGGGGCCCACTCTTAAGCCCTCCCGCCGCAAGTAATAGGCCCTTTGCCCGGGCGGAAAGTGAACCGCGGAACTGTGTCCCGCCCTCAGTTCTCGTCCGATCGGAACGCGGTTTGGACCCGTTCTCCTGGGCGGCCTTGCAGCCCCTCCAGACCCAGCCAGTTAGCTCCAAGGGGCCGCCCCGAGCACGGGGAGGGGTGACACTTGACGCTTTGGCGCAACGGTGCCCGCGCCACGAGCTAAAAAGCGCCCCCCTCTCTCCGCGCCCATTCAAGGCAATGGGGAAACGCACGTTTCGGGCTCCGGCGGCTGGGCACATTCACTCCACTCTGTCTAGGCACATTGACTCCCATTCAGCCTGGGCACATTCACTCCACTCCGCCTGGGCACTTCCAGTCCCACTCTGCCTGGGAACCTGCACTCCACTCGGCCTGGGCACCTCCACTCCACTCAGCCTGGGCACATTCACTCCACTCAGCCTTGGCACTTCCAGTCCCACTCTGCCAGGGACCCCCAACTCCACTCAGCCTGGGCACCTCCACTCCACTCAGCCTGGGCACATTCACTCCACTCACCGTTGGCACTTCCAGTCCCACTCTGTCAGGGAACCCCAACTCTACTCAGCCTGGGCACCTCCACTCCACTCAGCCTGGGCACATTCACTCCACTCAGCCTGGGCACTTCCAATCCCACTCTGCCTGGGAACCTGCACTCGACTCAGCCTGGGCCCCTCCACTCCACTCAGCCTGGTTACATTCACTCCACTCAGCCTGGGCACTTCCAATCCCACTCTGCCTGGGAACCTGCACTCCACTCAGCCTGGGCACCTCCACTCAGCCTGGGCACCTCCACTCCATTCAGCCTGGGCACATTCACTCCACTCAGCCTGGGCACTTCCAGTCCCACTCTGCTGGGAACCTGCACTCCACTCAGCCTGGGCACCTCCACTCCACTCAGCCTGGGTACCTTCACTCCACTCAGCCTTGGCACTTCCAGTCCCACTCTGCCAGGGAACCCCAACTCCACTCAGCCTGGGCACCTCCACTCCACTCAGCCTGGGCACATTCACTCCACTCAGCCTGGGCACTTCCAATCCCACTCTGCCAGGGAACCCCAACTCCACTCAGCCTGGGCACCTCCACTCCACTCAGCCTGGGCACATTCACTCCACTCAGCCTTGGCACTTCCAATCCCACTCTGCCTGGGAACCTGCACTCCACTCAGCCTGGGCACCTCCACTCCACTCAGCCTGGGTACCTTCACTCCACTCAGCCTTGGCACTTTCAGTCCCACTCTGCCAGGGAACCCCAACTCCACTCAGCCTGTGCACCTCCACTCCACTCAGCCTGGGCACATTCACTCCACTCAGCCTGGGCACTTTCAGTCCCACTCTGCCTGGGAACCTGCACTCCACTCGGCCAGGGCACCTCCACTCCACTCAGCCTGGGCACATTCACTCCACTCAGCCTTGGCACTTCCAGTCCCACTCTGCCAGGGAACCCCAACTCCACTCAGCCTGGGCACCTCCACTCCACTCAGCCTGGGCACATTCACTCCACTCAGCCTGGGCACTTCCAGTCCCACTCTGCCTGGGAACCTGCACTCCACTCAGCCTGGGTACATTCACTCCACTCAGCCTGGGCACTTCCAATCCCACTCTGCCTGGGAACCTGCACTCCACTCAGCCTGGGCACCTCCACTCAGCCTGGGCACCTCCACTCCATTCAGCCTGGGCACATTCACTCCACTCAGCCTGGGCACTTCCAGTCCCACTCTGCTGGGAACCTGCACTCCACTCAGCCTGGGCACCTCCACTCCACTCAGCCTGGGTACCTTCACTCCACTCAGCCTTGGCACTTCCAGTCCCACTCTGCCAGGGAACCCCAACTCCACTCAGCCTGGGCACCTCCACTCCACTCAGCCTGGGCACATTCACTCCACTCAGCCTGGGCACTTCCAATCCCACTCTGCCAGGGAACCCCAACTCCACTCAGCCTGGGCACCTCCACTCCACTCAGCCTGGGCACATTCACTCCACTCAGCCTTGGCACTTCCAATCCCACTCTGCCTGGGAACCTGCACTCCACTCAGCCTGGGCACCTCCACTCCACTCAGCCTGGGTACCTTCACTCCACTCAGCCTTGGCACTTTCAGTCCCACTCTGCCAGGGAACCCCAACTCCACTCAGCCTGTGCACCTCCACTCCACTCAGCCTGGGCACATTCACTCCACTCAGCCTGGGCACTTTCAGTCCCACTCTGCCTGGGAACCTGCACTCCACTCGGCCAGGGCACCTCCACTCCACTCAGCCTGGGCACATTCACTCCACTCAGCCTTGGCACTTCCAGTCCCACTCTGCCAGGGAACCCCAACTCCACTCAGCCTGGGCACCTCCACTCCACTCAGCCTGGGCACATTCACTCCACTCAGCCTGGGCACTTCCAGTCCCACTCTGCCTGGGAACCTGCACTCCACTCGGCCTGGGCACCTCCACTCCACTCAGCCTGGGCACATTCACTCCACTCAGCCTGGGCACTTCCAATCCCACTCTGCCTGGGTGCCTGCACTCCACTCGGCCTGGGCACCTCCACTCCACTCAGCCTGGGCACATTCATTCCACTCAGCCTTGGCACTTCCAGTCCCACTCTGCCAGGGAACCCCAACTCCACTCAGCCTGGGCACCTCCACTCCACTCAGCCTGGGCACATTCTCTCCACTCAGCCTGGGCACTTCCAGTCCCACTCTGCCTGGGAACCTGCACTCCACTCGGCCTGGGCTCCTCCACTCCACTCAGCCTGGGCACATTCACTCCACTCAGCCAGGGCACATTCACTCCACTCAGCCTGGGCACTTCCAGTCCCACTCTGCCCAGGAACCTCCACTCCCACTCTGACTGGGAACCTCCGCTACTCCTCTCCACACCCGGCTCTCCACCCGACTCGCGGGGGCCCACTCTTAAGCCCTCCCGCCGCAAGTTATAGGCCCTTTGCCCGGGCGGAAAGTGAACCGCGGAACTGTGTCCCGCCCTCAATTCTCGTCCGATCGGAACGCGGTTTGGACCCGTTCTCCTGGGCGGCCTCGCAGCCCCTCCAGACCCAGCCAGTTAGCTCCAAGGGGCCGCCCCGAGCACGGGGAGGTGTGACACTTGACGCTTTGGCGCAACGGTGCCCGCGCCACGAGCCAAAAAGCGCCCCCCTCTCTCCGCGCCCATTCAAGGCAATGGGGAAACGCACGTTTCGGGCTCCGGCGGCCGGGCACATTCACTCCACTCTGTCTAGGCACATTGACTCCCATTCAGCCTGGGCACATTCACTCCACTCCGCCTGGGCACTTCCAGTCCCACTCTGCCTGGGAACCTGCACTCCACTCGGCCTGGGCACCTCCACTCCAGTCAGCCTTGGCACATTCACTCCACTCAGCCTGGGCACTTCCAATCCCACTCTGCCAGGGAACCTGCACTCCACTCAGCCTGGGCACATGCAATCCACTCAGCCTGGGGACATTCACTCCACTCAGCCTGGGAACTTCCAATCCCACTCTGCCTGGGAACCAGCACTCCACTCAGCCTGGGCACCTCCACTCCACTCAGCCTGGGTACTTCCAATCCCATTCTGCTGGGAACCTGCACTCCACTCAGCCTGGGAACCTCCACTCCACGCAGCCTGGGCACATTCACTCCACTCAGCCAGGGCACTTCCAGTCCCTCTCTGCCTGGGAACCCCAACTCCACTCAGCCTGGGCACCTCCACTCCACTCAGCCTGGGCACATTCACTCCACTCAGCCTTGGCACTTCCAGTCCCACTCTGCCAGGGACCCCCAACTCCACTCAGCCTGGGCACCTCAACTCCACTCAGCCTGGGCACATTCACTCCACTCAGCCTGGGCACTTCCAGTCCCACTCTGCCTGGGAACCTGCACTCCACTCGGCCTGGGCAGCTCCACTCCACTCAGCCTGGGCACATTCACTCCACTCAGCGTTGGCACTTCCAGTCCCACTCTGCCAGGGAACCCCAACTCCACTCAGCCTGGGCACCTCCACTCCACTCAGCCTGGGCACATTCACTCCACTCACCGTTGGCACTTCCAGTTCCACTCTGCCAGGGAACCCCAACTCCATTCAGCCTGGGCACCTCCACTCCACTCAGCCTGGGCACATTCACTCCACTCAGCCTGGGCACTTCCAATCCCACTCTGCCTGGGAACCTGCACTCCACTCAGCCTGGGCACCTCCACTCCATTCAGCCTGGGCACATTCACTCCACTCAGCCTGGGCACTTCCAGTCCCACTCTGCTGGGAGCCTGCACTCCACTCAGCCTGGGCACCTCCACTCCACTCAGCCTGGGCACATTCTCTCCAGTCAGCCTGGGCACATTCACTCCACTCAGCCTGGGCACATTCACTCCACTCAGCCTGGGCACTTCCAGTCCCACTCTGCCTGGGAACCTGCACTCCAATCAGCCTGGGCACCTCCACTCCACTCAGCCTGGGCACATTCACTCATTACATTACATTACATTACATTATTGGCATTTGGCAGACGCTCTTATCCAGAGCGACGTACAACAAAGTGCATACCCATAACCAGGGATAAGTTCGCTGAAAGACCCTAGAGGTAAGTACAATTTCAACTGCTACCTGTACAACAAAGATAAGGACAACGGCCATTTTTTTTTTTTTTTTTTTTTTTTTTTTTTTTTTTGGAACAAACAAACAAACAGAGCAAAAGTCACCACTCCACTCCACTCTGCCTGGGCACATTCACTCCACTCAGCCTGGGCACATTCACTCCACTCAGCCTGGGCACTTCCAGTCCCACTCTGCTGGGAGCCTGCACTCCACTCAGCCTGGGAACCTCCACTCCACGCAGCCTGGGCACATTCACTCCACTCAGCCTGGGCACTTCCAGTCCCACTCTGCCTGGGAACCTGCACTCCACTCGGCCTGGGCACCTCCACTCCACTCAGCCTTGGCACTTCCAGTCCCACTCTGCCAGGGAACCCCAACTCCACTCAGCCTGGGCACCTCCACTCCACTCAGCCTGGGCACATTCACTCCACTCAGCCTGGGCACTTCCAGTCCCACTCTGCCTGGGAACCTGCACTCCACTCAGCCTGGGCACCTCCAATCCAATCAGCCTGGGCACATTCTCTCCAGTCTGCTTGGGCACATTCACTCCACTCAGCCTGGGCACCTCCACTCCACTCAGCCTGGCCACATTCACTCCACTCAGCCAGGGCACATTCACTCCACTCAGCCTGGGCACTTCCAGTCCCACTCTGCCCAGGAACCTCCACTCCCACTCTGACTGGGAACCTCCGCTACTCCTCTCCACACCCGGCTCTCCACCCGACTCACGGGGGCCCACTCTTAAGCCCTCCCGCCGCAAGTAATAGGCCCTTTGCCCGGGCGGAAAGTGAACCGCGGAACTGTGTCCCGCCCTCAATTCTCGTCCGATCGGAACGCGGTTTGGACCCGTTCTCCTGGGCGGCCTCGCAGCCCCTCCAGACCCAGCCAGTTAGCTCCAAGGGGCCGCCCTGTGCACGGGGAGGGGTGACACTTGACGCTTTGGCGCAACGGTGCCCGCGCCACGAGCCAAAAAGCGCCCCCCTCTCTCCGCGCCCATTCAAGGCAATGGGGAAACGCACGTTTCGGGCTCCGGCGGCTGGGCACATTCACTCCACTCTGTCTAGGCACATTGACTCCCATTCAGCCTGGGCACATTCACTCCACTCCGCCTGGGCACTTCCAGTCCCACTCTGCCTGGGAACCTGCACTCCACTCTGCCTGGGCACCTCCACTCCAGTCAGCCTGGGCACATTCACTCCACTCAGCCTGGGCACTTCCAATCCCACTCTGCCTGGGAACCTGCACTCCACTCAGCCTGGGCACTTCCAGTCCCACTCTGCCTGGGAACCCCAACCCCATTCAGCCTGGGCACCTCCACTCCACTCAGCCTGGGCACATTCACTCCACTCAGCCTGGGCACTTCCAGTCCCACTCTGCCTGGGAACCTGCACTCCACTCAGCCTGGGCACCTCCACTCAGCCTGGGCACCTCCACTCCATTCAGCCTGGGCACATTCACTCCACTCAGCCTTGGCACTTCCAGTCCCACTCTGCCAGGGAACCCCAACTCCACTCAGCCTGGACACCTCCACTCCACTCAGCCTGGGCACATTCACTCCACTCAGCCTGGGAACTTCCAATCCCACTCTGCCTGGGAACCTGCACTCCACTCAGCCTGGGCACCTCCACTCCATTCAGCCTGGGCACATTCACTCCACTCAGCCTGGGCACTTCCAGTCCCACTCTGCCTGGGAACCTGCACTCCAATCAGCCTGGGCACCTCCACTCCACTCAGCCTGGGCACATTCACTCCACTCAGCCTGGGCACTTCCAATCCCACTCTGCCTGGGAACCTGCACTCCACTCAGCCTGGGCACTTCCAGTCCCACTCTGCCTGGGAACCCCAACTCCATTCAGCCTGGGCACCTCCACTCCACTCAGCCTGGGCACATTCACTCCACTCAGCCTGGGCACTTCCAATCCTACTCTGCCTGGGAACCTGCACTCCACTCAGCCTGGGCACCTCCACTCCATTCAGCCTGGGCACATTCACTCCACTCAGCCTGGGCACTTCCAGTCCCACTCTGCCTGGGAACCTGCACTCCAATCAGCCTGGGCACCTCCACTCCACTCAGCCAGGGCACATTCACTCCACTCTGCCTGGGCACATTCACTCCACTCAGCCTGGGCACATTCACTCCACTCAGCCTGGGCACTTCCAGTCCCACTCTGCTGGGAGCCTGCACTCCACTCAGCCTGGGAACCTCCACTCCACGCAGCCTGGGCACATTCACTCCACTCAGCCTGGGCACTTCCAATCCCACTCTGCCTGGGAACCTGCACTCCACTCAGCCTGGGCACTTCCAGTCCCACTCTGCCTGGGAACCCCAACTCCATTCAGCCTGGGCACCTCCACTCCACTCAGCCTGGGCACATTCACTCCACTCAGCCAGTGCACTTCCAGTCCCTCTCTGCCTGGGAACCTGCACTCCACTCAGCCTGGGCACCTCCAATCCACTCAGCCTGGGCACATTCTCTCCAGTCAGCCTGGGCACATTCACTCCACTCAGCCTGGGCACCTCCACTCCACTCAGCCTGGCCACATTCACTCCACTCAGCCAGGGCACATTCACTCCACTCAGCCTGGGCACTTCCAGTCCCACTCTGCCCAGGAACCTCCACTCCCACTCTGACTGGGAACCTCCGCTACTCCTCTCCACACCCGGCTCTCCACCCGACTCACGGGGGCCCACTCTTAAGCCCTCCCGCCGCAAGTAATAGGCCCTTTGCCCGGGCGGAAAGTGAACCGTGGAACTGTGTCCCGCCCTCAATTCTCGTCCGATCGGAACGCGGTTTGGACCCGTTCTCCTGGGCGGCCTCGCAGCCCCTCCAGACCCAGCCAGTTAGCTCCAAGGGGCCGCCCCGAGCACGGGGAGGGGTGACACTGGACGCTTTGGCGCAACGGTGCCCGCGCCACAAGCCAAAAAGCGCCCCCCTCTCTCCGCGCCCATTCAAGGCAATAGGGAAACGCACGTTTCGGGCTCCGGCGGCTGGGCACATTCACTCCACTCTGTCTAGGCACATTGACTCCCATTCAGCCTGGGCACATTCACTCCACTCCGCCTGGGCACTTCCAGTCCCACTCTGCCTGGGAACCTGCACTCCACTCGGCCTGGGCACCTCCACTCCAGTCAGCCTGGGCACATTCACTCCACTCAGCCTGGGCACTTCCAATCCCACTCTGCCAGGGAACCCCAACTCCACTCAGCCTGGGCACTTCCAGTCCCACTCTGCCTGGGAACCCCAACTCCATTCAGCCCGGGCACCTCCACTCCACTCAGCCTGGGCACATTCACTCCACTCAGCCTGGGCACTTCCAATCCCACTCTGCCTGGGAACCTGCACTCCACTGAGCCTGGGCACCTCCACTCAGCCTGGGCACCTCCACTCCATTCAGCCTGGGCACATTCACTCCACTCAGCCTTGGCACTTCCAGTCCCACTCTGCCAGGGAACGCCAACTCCACTCAGCCTGGGCACCTCCACTCCACTCAGCCTGGGCACATTCACTCCACTCAGCCTGGGCACTTCCAATCCCACTCTGCCTGGGAACCTGCACTCCACTCAGCCTGGGCACCTCCACTCCACTCAGCCTGGGTACATTCACTCCACTCAGCCTGGGCACTTCCAATCCCACTCTGCCTGGGAACCTGCACTCCACTCAGCCTGGGCACTTCCAGTCCCACTCTGCCTGGGAACCCCAACTCCATTCAGCCTGGGCACCTCCACTCCACTCAGCCTGGGCACATTCACTCCACTCAGCCTGGGCACTTCCAATCCCACTCTGCCTGGGAACCTGCACTCCACTCAGCCTGGGCACCTCCACTCCATTCAGCCTGGGCACATTCACTCCACTCAGCCTGGGCACTTCCAGTCCCACTCTGCCTGGGAACCTGCACTCCAATCAGCCTGGGCACCTCCACTCCACTCAGCCTGGGCACATTCACTCCACTCTGCCTGGGCACATTCACTCCACTCAGCCTGGGCACATTCACTCCACTCAGCCTGGGCACTTCCAGTCCCATTCGGCTGGGAGCCTGCACTCCACTCAGCCTGGGAACCTCCACTCCACGCAGCCTGGGCACATTCACTCCACTCAGCCAGGGCACTTCCAGTCCCTCTCTGCCTGGGAACCCCAACTCCACTCAGCCTGGGCACCTCCACTCCACTCAGCCTGGGCACATTCACTCCACTCTGTCTAGGCACATTGACTCCCATTCAGCCTGGGATCATTCACTCCACTCAGCCTGGGCACATTCACTCCACTCAGCCTGGGCACTTCCAGTCCCACTCTGCCTGGGAACCTGCACTCCACTCAGCCTGGGCACCTCCAATCCACTCAGCCTGGGCACATTCTCTCCAGTCAGCCTGGGCACATTCACTCCACTCAGCCTGGGCACATTCACTCCACTCAGCCTGGGCACATTCACTCGACTCAGCCAGGGCACATTCACTCCACTCAGCCTGGGCACTTCCAGTCCCACTCTGCCCAGGAACCTCCACTCCCACTCTGACTGGGAACCTCCGCTACTCCTCTCCACACCCGGCTCTCCACCCGACTCGCGGGGGCCCACTCTTAAGCCCTCCCGCCGCAAGTTATAGGCCCTTTGCCCGGGCGGAAAGTGAACCGCGGAACTGTGTCCCGCCCTCAATTCTCGTCCGATCGGAACGCGGTTTGGACCCGTTCTCCTGGGCGGCCTCGCAGCCCCTCCAGACCCAGCCAGTTAGCTCCAAGGGGCCGCCCCGAGCACGGGGAGGTGTGACACTTGACGCTTTGGCGCAACGGTGCCCGCGCCACGAGCCAAAAAGCGCCCCCCTCTCTCCGCGCCCATTCAAGGCAATGGGGAAACGCACGTTTCGGGCTCCGGCGGCCGGGCACATTCACTCCACTCTGTCTAGGGACATTGACTCCCATTCAGCCTGGGCACATTCACTCCACTCCGCCTGGGCACTTCCAGTCCCACTCTGCCTGGGAACCTGCACTCCACTCGGCCTGGGCACCTCCACTCCACTCAGCCTGGGCACATTCACTCCACTCAGCCTTGGCACTTCCAGTCCCACTCTGCCAGGGAACCCCAACTCCACTCAGCCTGGGCACCTCCACTCCACTCAGCCTGGGCACATTCACTCCACTCAGCCTGGGCACTTCCAGTCCCACTCTGCCTGGGAACCTGCACTCCACTCAGCCTGGGCACCTCCAATCCACTCAGCCTGGGCACATTCTCTCCAGTCAGCCTGGGCACATTCACTCCACTCTGCCTGGGCACCTCCACTCCACTCAGCCTGGCCACATTCACTCCACTCAGCCAGGGCACATTCACTCCACTCAGCCTGGGCACTTCCAGTCCCACTCTGCCCAGGAACCTCCACTCCCACTCTGACTGGGAACCTCCGCTACTCCTCTCCACACCCGGCTCTCCACCCGACTCACGGGGGCCCACTCTTAAGCCCTCCCGCCGCAAGTAATAGGCCCTTTGCCCGGGCGGAAAGTGAACCGCGGAACTGTGTCCCGCCCTCAGTTCTCGTCCGATCGGAACGCGGTTTGGACCCGTTCTCCTGGGCGGCCTCGCAGCCCCTCCAGACCCAGCCAGTTAGCTCCAAGGGGCCGCCCCGAGCACGGGGAGGGGTGACACTTGACGCTTTGGCGCAACGGTGCCCGCGCCACGAGCTAAAAAGCGCCCCCCTCTCTCCGCGCCCATTCAAGGCAATGGGGAAACGCACGTTTCGGGCTCCGGCGGCTGGGCACATTCACTCCACTCTGTCTAGGCACATTGACTCCCATTCAGCCTGGGCACATTCACTCCACTCCGCCTGGGCACTTCCAGTCCCACTCTGCCTGGGAACCTGCACTCCACTCGGCCTGGGCACCTCCACTCCACTCAGCCTGGGCACATTCACTCCACTCAGCCTTGGCACTTCCAGTCCCACTCTGCCAGGGAACCCCAACTCCACTCAGCCTGGGCACCTCCACTCCACTCAGCCTGGGCACATTCACTCCACTCAGCCTGGGCACTTCCAATCCCACTCTGCCTGGGAACCTGCACTCCACTCAGCCTGGGCACCTCCACTCCACTCAGCCTGGGTACATTCACTCCACTCAGCCTGGGCACTTCCAGTCCCACTCTGCCAGGGACCCCCAACTCCACTCAGCCTGGGCACCTCCACTCCACTCAGCCTGGGCACATTCACTCCACTCAGCCTGGGCACTTCCAGTCCCACTCTGCCTGGGAACCTGCACTCCACTCGGCCTGGGCACCTCCACTCCACTCAGCCTGGCCACATTCACTCCACTCAGCCAGGGCACATTCACTCCACTCAGCCTGGGCACTTCCAGTCCCACTCTGCCCAGGAACCTCCACTCCCACTCTGACTGGGAACCTCCGCTACTCCTCTCCACACCCGGCTCTCCACCCGACTCGCGGGGGCCCACTCTTAAGCCCTCCCGCCGCAAGTTATAGGCCCTTTGCCCGGGCGGAAAGTGAACCGCGGAACTGTGTCCCGCCCTCAATTCTCGTCCGATCGGAACGCGGTTTGGACCCGTTCTCCTGGGCGGCCTCGCAGCCCCTCCAGACCCAGCCAGTTAGCTCCAAGGGGCCGCCCCGAGCACGGGGAGGTGTGACACTTGACGCTTTGGCGCAACGGTGCCCGCGCCACGAGCCAAAAAGCGCCCCCCTCTCTCCGCGCCCATTCAAGGCAATGGGGAAACGCACGTTTCGAGCTCCGGCGGCCGGGCACATTCACTCCACTCTGTCTAGGGACATTGACTCCCATTCAGCCTGGGCACATTCACTCCACTCCGCCTGGGCACTTCCAGTCCCACTCTGCCTGGGAACCTGCACTCCACTCGGCCTGGGCACCTCCACTCCACTCAGCCTGGGCACATTCACTCCACTCAGCCTTGGCACTTCCAGTCCCACTCTGCCAGGGAACCCCAACTCCACTCAGCCTGGGCACCTCCACTCCACTCAGCCTGGGCACATTCACTCCACTCAGCCTGGGCACTTCCAGTCCCACTCTGCCTGGGAACCTGCACTCCACTCAGCCTGGGCACCTCCAATCCACTCAGCCTGGGCACATTCTCTCCAGTCAGCCTGGGCACATTCACTCCACTCAGCCTGGGCACCTCCACTCCACTCAGCCTGGCCACATTCACTCCACTCAGCCAGGGCACATTCACTCCACTCAGCCTGGGCACTTCCAGTCCCACTCTGCCCAGGAACCTCCACTCCCACTCTGACTGGGAACCTCCGCTACTCCTCTCCACACCCGGCTCTCCACCCGACTCACGGGGGCCCACTCTTAAGCCCTCCCGCCGCAAGTAATAGGCCCTTTGCCCGGGCGGAAAGTGAACCGCGGAACTGTGTCCCGCCCTCAGTTCTCGTCCGATCGGAACGCGGTTTGGACCCGTTCTCCTGGGCGGCCTTGCAGCCCCTCCAGACCCAGCCAGTTAGCTCCAAGGGGCCGCCCCGAGCACGGGGAGGGGTGACACTTGACGCTTTGGCGCAACGGTGCCCGCGCCACGAGCTAAAAAGCGCCCCCCTCTCTCCGCGCCCATTCAAGGCAATGGGGAAACGCACGTTTCGGGCTCCGGCGGCTGGGCACATTCACTCCACTCTGTCTAGGCACATTGACTCCCATTCAGCCTGGGCACATTCACTCCACTCCGCCTGGGCACTTCCAGTCCCACTCTGCCTGGGAACCTGCACTCCACTCGGCCTGGGCACCTCCACTCCACTCAGCCTGGGCACATTCACTCCACTCAGCCTTGGCACTTCCAGTCCCACTCTGCCAGGGACCCCCAACTCCACTCAGCCTGGGCACCTCCACTCCACTCAGCCTGGGCACATTCACTCCACTCACCGTTGGCACTTCCAGTCCCACTCTGTCAGGGAACCCCAACTCTACTCAGCCTGGGCACCTCCACTCCACTCAGCCTGGGCACATTCACTCCACTCAGCCTGGGCACTTCCAATCCCACTCTGCCTGGGAACCTGCACTCGACTCAGCCTGGGCCCCTCCACTCCACTCAGCCTGGTTACATTCACTCCACTCAGCCTGGGCACTTCCAATCCCACTCTGCCTGGGAACCTGCACTCCACTCAGCCTGGGCACCTCCACTCAGCCTGGGCACCTCCACTCCATTCAGCCTGGGCGCATTCACTCCACTCAGCCTGGGCACTTCCAGTCCCACTCTGCTGGGAACCTGCACTCCACTCAGCCTGGGCACCTCCACTCCACTCAGCCTGGGTACCTTCACTCCACTCAGCCTTGGCACTTCCAGTCCCACTCTGCCAGGGAACCCCAACTCCACTCAGCCTGGGCACCTCCACTCCACTCAGCCTGGGCACATTCACTCCACTCAGCCTGGGCACTTCCAATCCCACTCTGCCAGGGAACCCCAACTCCACTCAGCCTGGGCACCTCCACTCCACTCAGCCTGGGCACATTCACTCCACTCAGCCTTGGCACTTCCAATCCCACTCTGCCTGGGAACCTGCACTCCACTCAGCCTGGGCACCTCCACTCCACTCAGCCTGGGTACCTTCACTCCACTCAGCCTTGGCACTTTCAGTCCCACTCTGCCAGGGAACCCCAACTCCACTCAGCCTGTGCACCTCCACTCCACTCAGCCTGGGCACATTCACTCCACTCAGCCTGGGCACTTTCAGTCCCACTCTGCCTGGGAACCTGCACTCCACTCGGCCAGGGCACCTCCACTCCACTCAGCCTGGGCACATTCACTCCACTCAGCCTTGGCACTTCCAGTCCCACTCTGCCAGGGAACCCCAACTCCACTCAGCCTGGGCACCTCCACTCCACTCAGCCTGGGCACATTCACTCCACTCAGCCTGGGCACTTCCAGTCCCACTCTGCCTGGGAACCTGCAGTCCACTCAGACTGGGTACATTCACTCCACTCAGCCTGGGCACTTCCAATCCCACTCTGCCTGGGAACCTGCACTCCACTCAGCCTGGGCACCTCCACTCAGCCTGGGCACCTCCACTCCATTCAGCCTGGGCACATTCACTCCACTCAGCCTGGGCACTTCCAGTCCCACTCTGCTGGGAACCTGCACTCCACTCAGCCTGGGCACCTCCACTCCACTCAGCCTGGGTACCTTCACTCCACTCAGCCTTGGCACTTCCAGTCCCACTCTGCCAGGGAACCCCAACTCCACTCAGCCTGGGCACCTCCACTCCACTCAGCCTGGGCACATTCACTCCACTCAGCCTGGGCACTTCCAATCCCACTCTGCCAGGGAACCCCAACTCCACTCAGCCTGGGCACCTCCACTCCACTCAGCCTGGGCACATTCACTCCACTCAGCCTTGGCACTTCCAATCCCACTCTGCCTGGGAACCTGCACTCCACTCAGCCTGGGCACCTCCACTCCACTCAGCCTGGGTACCTTCACTCCACTCAGCCTTGGCACTTCCAGTCCCACTCTGCCAGGGAACCCCAACTCCACTCAGCCTGGGCACCTCCACTCCACTCAGCCTGGGCACATTCACTCCACTCAGCCTGGGCACTTCCAATCCCACTCTGCCAGGGAACCCCAACTCCACTCAGCCTGGGCACCTCCACTCCACTCAGCCTGGGCACATTCACTCCACTCAGCCTTGGCACTTCCAATCCCACTCTGCCTGGGAACCTGCACTCCACTCAGCCTGGGCACCTCCACTCCACTCAGCCTGGGTACCTTCACTCCACTCAGCCTTGGCACTTTCAGTCCCACTCTGCCAGGGAACCCCAACTCCACTCAGCCTGTGCACCTCCACTCCACTCAGCCTGGGCACATTCACTCCACTCAGCCTGGGCACTTTCAGTCCCACTCTGCCTGGGAACCTGCACTCCACTCGGCCAGGGCACCTCCACTCCACTCAGCCTGGGCACATTCACTCCACTCAGCCTTGGCACTTCCAGTCCCACTCTGCCAGGGAACCCCAACTCCACTCAGCCTGGGCACCTCCACTCCACTCAGCCTGGGCACATTCACTCCACTCCGCCTGGGCACTTCCAGTCCCACTCTGCCTGGGAACCTGCACTCCACTCGGCCTGGGCACCTCCACTCCACTCAGCCTGGGCACATTCACTCCACTCAGCCTTGGCACTTCCAGTCCCACTCTGCCAGGGAACCCCAACTCCACTCAGCCTGGGCACCTTCACTCCACTCAGCCTGGGCACATTCACTCCACTCAGCCTGGGCACTTCCAGTCCCACTCTGCCTGGGAACCTGCACTCCACTCAGCCTGGGCACCTCCAATCCACTCAGCCTGGGCACATTCTCTCCAGTCAGCCTGGGCACATTCACTCCACTCAGCCTGGGCACCTCCACTCCACTCAGCCTGGCCACATTCACTCCACTCAGCCAGGGCACATTCACTCCACTCAGCCAGGGCACTTCCAGTCCCACTCTGCCCAGGAACCTCCACTCACACTCTGACTGGGAACCTCCGCTACTCCTCTCCACACCCGGCTCTCCACCCGACTCACGGGGGCTCACTCTTAAGCCCTCCCGCCGCAAGTAATAGGCCCTTTGCCCGGGCGGAAAGTGAACCGCGGAACTGTGTCCCGCCCTCAGTTCTCGTCCGATCGGAACGCGGTTTGGACCCGTTCTCCTGGGCGGCCTCGCAGCCCCTCCAGACCCAGCCAGTTAGCTCCAAGGGGCCGCCCCGAGCACGGGGAGGGGTGACACTTGACGCTTTGGCGCAACGGTGCCCGCGCCACGAGCTAAAAAGCTCCCCCCTCTCTCCGCGCCCATTCAAGGCAATGGGGAAACGCACGTTTCGGGCTCCGGCGGCTGGGCACATTCACTCCACTCTGTCTAGGCACATTGACTCCCATTCAGCCTGGGCACATTCACTCCACTCCGCCTGGGCACTTCCAGTCCCACTCTGCCTGGGAACCTGCACTCCACTCGGCCTGGGCACCTCCACTCCACTCAGCCTGGGCACATTCACTCCACTCAGCCTTGGCACTTCCAGTCCCACTCTGCCAGGGAACCCCAACTCCACTCAGCCTGGGCACCTCCACTCCACTCAGCCTGGGCACATTCACTCCACTCAGCCTGGGCACTTCCAATCCCACTCTGCCTGGGAACCTGCACTCCACTCAGCCTGGGCACCTCCACTCCACTCAGCCTGGGTACATTCACTCCACTCAGCCTGGGCACTTCCAGTCCCACTCTGCCAGGGACCCCCAACTCCACTCAGCCTGGGCACCTCCACTCCACTCAGCCTGGGCACATTCACTCCACTCAGCCTGGGCACTTCCAGTCCCACTCTGCCTGGGAACCTGCACTCCACTGGGCCTGGGCACCTCCACTCCACTCAGCCTGGCCACATTCACTCCACTCAGCCAGGGCACATTCACTCCACTCAGCCTTGGCACTTCCAGTCCCACTCTGCCAGGGAACCCCAACTCCACTCAGCCTGGGCACCTCCACTCCACTCAGCCTGGGCACATTCACTCCACTCAGCCTGGGCACTTCCAGTCCCACTCTGCCTGGGAACCTCCACTCCACTCAGCCTGGGCACCTCCAATCCACTCAGCCTGCGCACATTCTCTCCAGTCAGCCTGGGCACATTCACTCCACTCAGCCTGGGCACCTCCACTCCACTCAGCCTGGCCACATTCACTCCACTCAGCCAGGGCACATTCACTCCACTCAGCCTGGGCACTTCCAGTCCCACTCTGCCCAGGAACCTCCACTCCCACTCTGACTGGGAACCTCCGCTACTCCTCTCCACACCCGGCTCTCCACCCGACTCGCGAGGGCCCACTCTTAAGCCCTCCCGCCGCAAGTTATAGGCCCTTTGCCCGGGCGGAAAGTGAACCGCGGAACTGTGTCCCGCCCTCAATTCTCGTCCGATCGGAACGCGGTTTGGACCCGTTCTCCTGGGCGGCCTCGCAGCCCCTCCAGACCCAGCCAGTTAGCTCCAAGGGGCCGCCCCGAGCACGGGGAGGTGTGACACTTGACGCTTTGGCGCAACGGTGCCCGCGCCACGAGCCAAAAAGCGCCCCCCTCTCTCCGCGCCCATTCAAGGCAATGGGGAAACGCACGTTTCGGGCTCCGGCGGCCGGGCACATTCACTCCACTCTGTCTAGGCACATTGACTCCCATTCAGCCTGGGCACATTCACTCCACTCCGCCTGGGCACTTCCAGTCCCACTCTGCCTGGGAACCTGCACTCCACTCGGCCTGGGCACCTCCACTCCACTCAGCCTGGCCACATTCACTCCACTCAGCCAGGGCACATTCACTCCACTCAGCCTTGGCACTTCCAGTCCCACTCTGCCAGGGAACCCCAACTCCACTCAGCCTGGGCACATTCACTCCACTCAGCCTGGGCACTTCCAGTCCCACTCTGCCTGGGAACCTCCACTCCACTCAGCCTGGGCACCTCCAATCCACTCAGCCTGCGCACATTCTCTCCAGTCAGCCTGGGCACATTCACTCCACTCAGCATGGGCACCTCTACTCCACTCAGCCTGGCCACATTCACTCCACTCAGCCAGGGCACATTCACTCCACTCAGCCTGGGCACTTCCAGTCCCACTCTGCCCAGGAACCTCCACTCCCACTCTGACTGGGAACCTCCGCTACTCCTCTCCACACCCGGCTCTCCACCCGACTCGCGAGGGCCCACTCTTAAGCCCTCCCGCCGCAAGTTATAGGCCCTTTGCCCGGGCGGAAAGTGAACCGCGGAACTGTGTCCCGCCCTCAATTCTCGTCCGATCGGAACGCGGTTTGGACCCGTTCTCCTGGGCGGCCTCGCAGCCCCTCCAGACCCAGCCAGTTAGCTCCAAGGGGCCGCCCCGAGCACGGGGAGGTGTGACACTTGACGCTTTGGCGCAACGGTGCCCGCGCCACGAGCCAAAAAGCGCCCCCCTCTCTCCGCGCCCATTCAAGGCAATGGGGAAACGCACGTTTCGGGCTCCGGCGGCCGGGCACATTCACTCCACTCTGTCTAGGCACATTGACTCCCATTCAGCCTGGGCACATTCACTCCACTCCGCCTGGGCACTTCCAGTCCCACTCTGCCTGGGAACCTGCACTCCACTCGGCCTGGGCACCTCCACTCCACTCAGCCTGGGCACATTCACTCCACTCAGCCTTGGCACTTCCAGTCCCACTCTGCCAGGGAACCCCAACTCCACTCAGCCTGGGCACCTCCACTCCACTCAGCCTGGGCACATTCACTCCACTCAGCCTGGGCACTTCCAGTCCCACTCTGCCTGGGAACCTGCACTCCACTCAGCCTGGGCACCTCCAATCCACTCAGCCTGGGCACATTCTCTCCAGTCAGCCTGGGCACATTCACTCCACTCAGCCTGGGCACCTCCACTCCACTCAGCCTGGCCACATTCACTCCACTCAGCCAGGGCACATTCACTCCACTCAGCCTGGGCACTTCCAGTCCCACTCTGCCCAGGAACCTCCACTCCCACTCTGACTGGGAACCTCCGCTACTCCTCTCCACACCCGGCTCTCCACCCGACTCACGGGGGCCCACTCTTAAGCCCTCCCGCCGCAAGTAATAGGCCCTTTGCCCGGGCGGAAAGTGAACCGCGGAACTGTGTCCCGCCCTCAATTCTCGTCCGATCGGAACGCGGTTTGGACCCGTTCTCCTGGGCGGCCTCGCAGCCCCTCCAGACCCAGCCAGTTAGCTCCAAGGGGCCGCCCCGAGCACGGGGAGGGGTGACACTTGACGCTTTGGCGCAACGGTGCCCGCGCCACGAGCCAAAAAGCGCCCCCCTCTCTCCGCGCCCATTCAAGGCAATGGGGAAACGCACGTTTCGGGCTCCGGCGGCTGGGCACATTCACTCCACTCTGTCTAGGCACATTGACTCCCTTTCAGCCTGGGCACATTCACTCCACTCCGCCTGGGCACTTCCAGTCCCACTCTGCCTGGGAACCTGCACTCCACTCGGCCTGGGCACCTCCACTCCACTCAGCCTGGGCACATTCACTCCACTCAGCCTGGGCACTTCCAATCCCACTCTGCCTGGGAACCTGCACTCCACTCAGCCTTGGCACCTGCACTCCACTCAGCCTGGGTACATTACTCCACTCAGCCTGGGCACTTCCAATCCCACTCTGCCTGGGAACCTGCACTCCACTCAGCCTGGGCACCTCCACTCCACTCAGCCTGGGCACATTCACTCCACTCAGCGTTGGCACTTCCAGTCCCACTCTGCCAGGGAACCCCAACTCCACTCAGCCTGGGCACCTCCACTCCACTCAGCCTGGGCACATTCACTCCACTCAGCCTGGGCACTTCCAGTCCCACTCTGTCAGGGAACCCCAACTCTACTCAGCCTGGGCACCTCCACTCCACTCAGCCTGGGCACATTCACTCCACTCAGCCTGGGCACTTCCAATCCCACTCTGCCTGGGAACCTGCACTCGACTCAGCCTGGGCCCCTCCACTCCACTCAGCCTGGGTACATTCACTCCACTCAGCCTGGGCACTTCCAATCCCACTCTGCCTGGGAACCTGCACTCCACTCAGCCTGGGCACCTCCACTCAGCCTGGGCACCTCCACTCCATTCAGCCTGGGCACATTCACTCCACTCAGCCTGGGCACTTCCAGTCCCACTCTGCTGGGAACCTGCACTCCACTCAGCCTGGGCACCTCCACTCCACTCAGCCTGGGTACCTTCACTCCACTCAGCCTTGGCACTTCCAGTCCCACTCTGCCAGGGAACCCCAACTCCACTCAGCCTGGGCACCTCCACTCCACTCAGCCTGGGCACATTCACTCCACTCAGCCTGGGCACTTCCAGTCCCACTCTGCCTGGGAACCTGCACTCCACTCAGCCTGGGCACCTCCAATCCACTCAGCCTGGGCACATTATCTCCAGTCAGCCTGGGCACATTCACTCCACTCAGCCTGGGCACCTCCACTCCACTCAGCCTGGCCACATTCACTCCACTCAGCCAGGGCACATTCACTCCACTCAGCCTGGGCACTTCCAGTCCCACTCTGCCCAGGAACCTCCACTCCCACTCTGACTGGGAACCTCCGCTACTCCTCTCCACACCCGGCTCTCCACCCGACTCACGGGGGCCCACTCTTAAGCCCTCCCGCCGCAAGTAATAGGCCCTTTGCCCGGGCGGAAAGTGAACCGCGGAACTGTGTCCCGCCCTCAATTCTCGTCCGATCGGAACGCGGTTTGGACCCGTTCTCCTGGGCGGCCTCGCAGCCCCTCCAGACCCAGCCAGTTAGCTCCAAGGGGCCGCCCCGAGCACGGGGAGGGGTGACACTTGACGCTTTGGCGCAACGGTGCCCGCGCCACGAGCCAAAAAGCGCCCCCCTCTCTCCGCGCCCATTCAAGGCAATGGGGAAACGCACGTTTCGGGCTCCGGCGGCTGGGCACATTCACTCCACTCTGTCTAGGCACATTGACTCCCTTTCAGCCTGGGCACATTCACTCCACTCCGCCTGGGCACTTCCAGTCCCACTCTGCCTGGGAACCTGCACTCCACTCGGCCTGGGCACCTCCACTCCACTCAGCCTGGGCACATTCACTCCACTCAGCCTGGGCACTTCCAATCCCACTCTGCCTGGGAACCTGCACTCCACTCAGCCTTGGCACCTGCACTCCACTCAGCCTGGGTACATTACTCCACTCAGCCTGGGCACTTCCAATCCCACTCTGCCTGGGAACCTGCACTCCACTCAGCCTGGGCACCTCCACTCCACTCAGCCTGGGCACATTCACTCCACTCAGCGTTGGCACTTCCAGTCCCACTCTGCCAGGGAACCCCAACTCCACTCAGCCTGGGCACCTCCACTCCACTCAGCCTGGGCACATTCACTCCACTCAGCCTGGGCACTTCCAGTCCCACTCTGTCAGGGAACCCCAACTCTACTCAGCCTGGGCACCTCCACTCCACTCAGCCTGGGCACATTCACTCCACTCAGCCTGGGCACTTCCAATCCCACTCTGCCTGGGAACCTGCACTCGACTCAGCCTGGGCCCCTCCACTCCACTCAGCCTGGGTACATTCACTCCACTCAGCCTGGGCACTTCCAATCCCACTCTGCCTGGGAACCTGCACTCCACTCAGCCTGGGCACCTCCACTCAGCCTGGGCACCTCCACTCCATTCAGCCTGGGCACATTCACTCCACTCAGCCTGGGCACTTCCAGTCCCACTCTGCTGGGAACCTGCACTCCACTCAGCCTGGGCACCTCCACTCCACTCAGCCTGGGTACCTTCACTCCACTCAGCCTTGGCACTTCCAGTCCCACTCTGCCAGGGAACCCCAACTCCACTCAGCCTGGGCACCTCCACTCCACTCAGCCTGGGCACATTCACTCCACTCAGCCTGGGCACTTCCAGTCCCACTCTGCCTGGGAACCTGCACTCCACTCAGTCTGGGCACCTCCACTCCATTCAGCCTGGGGCACATTCACTCCACTCAGCCTGGGCACTTTCAGTCCCACTCTGCCTGGGAACCTGCACTCCACTCGGCCTGGGCACCTCCACTCCACTCAGCCTGGGCACATTCACTCCACTCAGCCTTGGCACTTCCAGTCCCACTCTGCCAGGGAACCCCAACTCCACTCAGCCTGGGCACCTCCACTCCACTCAGCCTGGGCACATTCACTCCACTCAGCCTGGGCACTTCCAGTCCAGCTCTGCCTGGGAACCTGCACTCCACTCGGCTTGGGCACCTCCACTCCACTCAGCCTGGGCACATTCACTCCACTCAGCCTGGGCACTTCCAATCCCACTCTGCCTGGGTGCCTGCACTCTACTCAGCCTGGGCACCTCCACTCCACTCAGCCTGGGCACATTCACTCCACTCAGCCAGGGCACATTCACTCCACTCCGCCTGGGCACTTCCAGTCCCACTCTGCCTGGGAACCTGCACTCCACTCGGCCTGGGCACCTCCACTCCACTCAGCCTGGGCACATTCACTCCACTCAGCCTTGGCACTTCCAGTCCCACTCTGCCAGGGAACCTGCACTCCACTCGGCCTGGGCACCTCCACTCCACTCAGCCTGGGCACATTCACTCCACTCAGCCTTGGCAATTCCAGTCCCACTCTGCCAGGGAACCCCAACTCCACTCAGCCTGGGCACCTCCACTCCACTCAGCCTGGGCACATTCACTCCACTCAGCCTGGGCACTTCCAGTCCCACTCTGCCTGGGAACCTCCACTCCACTCAGCCTGGGCACCTCCAATCCACTCAGCCTGCGCACATTCTCTCCAGTCAGCCTGGGCACATTCACTCCACTCAGCCTGGGCACATTCACTCCACTCAGCCTGGGCACATTCACTCCACTCAGCCAGGGCACATTCACTCCACTCAGCCTGGGCACTTCCAGTCCCACTCTGCCCAGGAACCTCCACTCCCACTCTGACTGGGAACCTCCGCTACTCCTCTCCACACCCGGCTCTCCACCCGACTCGCAGGGGCCCACTCTTAAGCCCTCCCGCCGCAAGTTATAGGCCCTTTGCCCGGGCGGAAAGTGAACCGCGGAACTGTGTCCCGCCCTCAATTCTCGTCCGATCGGAACGCGGTTTGGACCCGTTCTCCTGGGCGGCCTCGCAGCCCCTCCAGACCCAGCCAGTTAGCTCCAAGGGGCCGCCCCGAGCACGGGGAGGTGTGACACTTGACGCTTTGGCGCAACGGTGCCCGCGCCACGAGCCAAAAAGCGCCCCCCTCTCTCCGCGCCCATTCAAGGCAATGGGGAAACGCACGTTTCGGGCTCCGGCGGCCGGGCACATTCACTCCACTCTGTCTAGGCACATTGACTCCCATTCAGCCTGGGCACATTCACTCCACTCCGCCTGGGCACTTCCAGTCCCACTCTGCCTGGGAACCTGCACTCCACTCGGCCTGGGCACCTCCACTCCACTCAGCCTGGGCACATTCACTCCACTCAGCCTTGGCACTTCCAGTCCCACTCTGCCAGGGAACCCCAACTCCACTCAGCCTGGGCACCTCCACTCCACTCAGCCTGGGCACATTCACTCCACTCAGCCTGGGCACTTCCAGTCCCACTCTGCCTGGGAACCTGCACTCCACTCAGCCTGGGCACCTCCAATCCACTCAGCCTGGGCACATTCTCTCCAGTCAGCCTGGGCACATTCACTCCACTCAGCCTGGGCACCTCCACTCCACTCAGCCTGGCCACATTCACTCCACTCAGCCAGGGCACATTCATTCCACTCAGCCTGGGCACTTCCAGTCCCACTCTGCCCAGGAACCTCCACTCCCACTCTGACTGGGAACCTCCGCTACTCCTCTCCACACCCGGCTCTCCACCCGACTCACGGGGGCCCACTCTTAAGCCCTCCCGCCGCAAGTAATAGGCCCTTTGCCCGGGCGGAAAGTGAACCGCGGAACTGTGTCTTGCCCTCAATTCTCGTCCGATCGGAACGCGGTTTAGACCCGTTCTCCTGGGCGGCCTCGCAGCCCCTCCAGACCCAGCCAGTTAGCTCCAAGGGGCCGCCCCGAGCACGGGGAGGGGTGACACTTGACGCTTTGGCGCAACGGTGCCCGCGCCAGGAGCCAAAAAGCGCCCCCCTCTCTCCGCGCCCATTCAAGGCAATGGGGAAACGCACGTTTCGGGCTCCGGCGGCTGGGCACATTCACTCCACTCTGTCTAGGCACATTGACTCCCATTCAGCCTGGGCACATTCACTCCACTCCGCCTGGGCACTTCCAGTCCCACTCTGCCTGGGAACCTGCACTCCACTCGGCCTGGGCACCTCCACTCCACTCAGCCTGGGCACATTCACTCCACTCAGCCTGGGCACTTCCAATCCCACTCTGCCTGGGAACCTGCACTCCAATCAGCCTGGGCACCTCCACTTCACTCAGCCTGGGCACATTCACTCCACTCAGCGTTGGCACTTCCAGTCCCACTCTGCCAGGGAACCCCAACTCCACTCAGCCTGGGCACCTCCACTCCACTCAGCCTGGGCACATTCACTCCACTCAGCCTGGGCACTTCCAGTCCCACTCTGTCAGGGAACCCCAACTCTACTCAGCCTGGGCACCTCCACTCCACTCAGCCTGGGCACATTCACTCCACTCAGCCTGGGCACTTCCAATCCCACTCTGCCTGGGAACCTGCACTCGACTCAGCCTGGGCCCCTCCACTCCACTCAGCCTGGGTACATTCACTCCACTCAGCCTGGGCACTTCCAATCCCACTCTGCCTGGGAACCTGCACTCCACTCAGCCTGGGCACCTCCACTCAGCCTGGGCACCTCCACTCCATTCAGCCTGGGCACATTCACTCCACTCAGCCTGGGCACTTCCAGTCCCACTCTGCTGGGAACCTGCACTCCACTCAGCCTGGGCACCTCCACTCCACTCAGCCTGGGTACCTTCACTCCACTCAGCCTTGGCACTTCCAGTCCCACTCTGCCAGGGAACCCCAACTCCACTCAGCCTGGGCACCTCCACTCCACTCAGCCTGGGCACATTCACTCCACTCAGCCTGGGCACTTCCAGTCCCACTCTGCCTGGGAACCTGCACTCCACTCAGTCTGGGCACCTCCACTCCATTCAGCCTGGGGCACATTCACTCCACTCAGCCTGGGCACTTTCAGTCCCACTCTGCCTGGGAACCTGCACTCCACTCGGCCTGGGCACCTCCACTCCACTCAGCCTGGGCACATTCACTCCACTCAGCCTTGGCACTTCCAGTCCCACTCTGCCAGGGAACCCCAACTCCACTCAGCCTGGGCACCTCCACTCCACTCAGCCTGGGCACATTCACTCCACTCAGCCTGGGCACTTCCAGTCCAGCTCTGCCTGGGAACCTGCACTCCACTCGGCTTGGGCACCTCCACTCCACTCAGCCTGGGCACATTCACTCCACTCAGCCTGGGCACTTCCAATCCCACTCTGCCTGGGTGCCTGCACTCTACTCAGCCTGGGCACCTCCACTCCACTCAGCCTGGGCACATTCACTCCACTCAGCCAGGGCACATTCACTCCACTCAGCCTGGGCACTTCCAGTCCCACTCTGCCCAGGAACCTCCACTCCCACTCTGACTGGGAACCTCCGCTACTCCTCTCCACACCCGGCTCTCCACCCGACTCGCCAGGGCCCACTCTTAAGCCCTCCCGCCGCAAGTTATAGGCCCTTTGCCCGGGCGGAAAGTGAACCGCGGAACTGTGTCCCGCCCTCAATTCTCGTCCGATCGGAACGCGGTTTGGACCCGTTCTCCTGGGCGGCCTCGCAGCCCCTCCAGACCCAGCCAGTTAGCTCCAAGGGGCCGCCCCGAGAACGGGGAGGTGTGACACTTGACGCTTTGGGTACTTCCAATCCCATTCTGCTGGGAACCTGCACTCCACTCAGCCTGGGAACCTCCACTCCACGCAGCCTGGGCACATTCACTCCACTCAGCCAGGGCACTTCCAGTCCCTCTCTGCCCTGGAACCCCAACTCCACTCAGCCTGGGCACCTCCACTCCACTCAGCCTGGGCACATTCACTCCACTCAGCTTTGGCACTTCCAGTCCCACTCTGCCAGGGACCCCCAACTCCACTCAGCCTGGGCACCTCCACTCCACTCAGCCTGGGCACATTCACTCCACTCAGCCTGGGCACTTCCAGTCCCACTCTGCCTGGAAACCTGCACTCCACTCGGCCTGGGCAGCTCCACTCCACTCAGCCTGGGCACATTCACTCCACTCAGCGTTGGCACTTCCAGTCCCACTCTGCCAGGGAACCCCAACTCCACTCAGCCTGGGCACCTCCACTCCACTCAGCCTGGGCACATTCACTCCACTCACCGTTGGCACTTCCAGTTCCACTCTGCCAGGGAACCCCAACTCCATTCAGCCTGGGCACCTCCACTCCACTCAGCCTGGGCACATTCACTCCACTCAGCCTGGGCACTTCCAATCCCACTCTGCCTGGGAACCTGCACTCCACTCAGCCTGGGCACCTCCACTCCATTCAGGCTGGGCACATTCACTCTACTCAGCCTGGGCACTTCCAGTCCCACTCTGCTGGGAGCCTGCACTCCACTCAGCATGGGAACCTCCACTCCACGCAGCCTGGGCACATTCACTCCACTCAGCCAGGGCACTTCCAGTCCCTCTCTGCCTGGGAACCCCAACTCCACTCAGCCTGGGCACCTCCACTCCACTCAGCCTGGGCACATTCACTCCACTCTGTCTAGGCACATTGACTCCCATTCAGCCTGGGATCATTCACTCCACTCAGCCTGGGCACATTCACTCCACTCAGCCTGGGCACTTCCAGTCCCACTCTGCCTGGGAACCTGCACTCCAATCAGCCTGGGCACCTCCACTCCACTCAGCCTGGGCACATTCACTCCACTCTGCCTGGGCACATTCACTCCACTCAGCCTGGGCACATTCACTCCACTCAGCCTGGGCACTTCCAGTCCCACTCTGCTGGGAGCCTGCACTCCACTCAGCCTGGGCACCTCCAATCCACTCAGCCTGGGCACATTCTCTCCAGTCAGCCTGGGCACATTCACTCCACTCAGCCTGGGCACCTCCACTCCACTCAGCCTGGCCACATTCACTCCACTCAGCCAGGGCACATTCACTCCACTCAGCCTGGGCACTTCCAGTCCCACTCTGCCCAGGAACCTCCACTCCCACTCTGACTGGGAACCTCCGCTACTCCTCTCCACACCCGGCTCTCCACCCGACTCACGGGGTCCCACTCTTAAGCCCTCCCGCCGCAAGTAATAGGCTCTTTGCCCGGGCGGAAAGTGAACCGTGGAACTGTGTCCCGCCCTCAATTCTCGTCCGATCGGAACGCGGTTTGGACCCGTTCTCCTGGGCGGCCTCGCAGCCCCTCCAGACCAAGCCAGTTAGCTCCAAGGGGCCGCCCCGAGCACGGGGAGGGGTGACACTTGACGCTTTGGCGCAACGGTGCCCGCGCCACGAGCCAAAAAGCGCCCCCCTCTCTCCGCGCCCATTCAAGGCAATGGGGAAACGCACGTTTCGGGCTCCGGCGGCCGGGCACATTCACTCCACTCTGTCTAGGCACATTGACTCCCATTCAGCCTGGGCACATTCACTCCACTCCGCCTGGGCACTTCCAGTCCCACTCTGCCTGGGAACCTGCACTCCACTCGGCCTGGGCACCTCCACTCCAGTCAGCCTGGGCACATTCACTCCACTCAGCCTGGGCACTTCCAATCCCACTCTGCCTGGGAACCTGCACTCCACTCAGCCTGGGCACTTCCAGTCCCACTCTGCCTGGGAACCCCAACTCCATTCAGCCTGGGCACCTCCACTCCACTCAGCCTGGGCACATTCACTCCACTCAGCCAGGGCACTTCCAGTCCCTCTCTGCCTGGGAACCCCAACTCCACTCAGCCTGGGCACCTCCACTCCACTCAGCCTGGGCACATTCACTCCACTCTGTCTAGGCACATTGACTCCCATTCAGCCTGGGATCATTCACTCCACTCAGCCTGGGCACATTCACTCCACTCAGCCTGGGCACTTCCAGTCCCACTCTGCCTGGGAACCTGCACTCCACTCAGCCTGGGCACCTCCAATCCACTCAGCCTGGGCACATTCTCTCCAGTCAGCCTGGGATCATTCACTCCACTCAGCCTGGGCACATTCACTCCACTCAGCCTGGGCACTTCCAGTCCCACTCTGCCTGGGAACCTGCACTCCAATCAGCCTGGGCACTTCCAGTCCCACTCTGCCCAGGAACCTCCACTCCCACTCTGACTGGGAACCTCCGCTACTCCTCTCCACACCCGGCTCTCCACCCGACTCGCGGGGGCCCACTCTTAAGCCCTCCCGCCGCAAGTTATAGGCCCTTTGCCCGGGCGGAACGTGAACCGCGGAACTGTGTCCCGCCCTCAATTCTCGTCCGATCGGAACGCGGTTTGGACCCGTTCTCCTGGGCGGCCTCGCAGCCCCTCCAGACCCAGCCAGTTAGCTCCAAGGGGCCGCCCCGAGCACGGGGAGGTGTGACACTTGACGCTTTGGCGCAACGGTGCCCGCGCCACGAGCCAAAAAGCGCCCCCCTCTCTCCGCGCGCATTCAAGGCAATGGGGAAACGCACGTTTCGGGCTCCGGCGGCTGGGCACATTCACTCCACTCTGTCTAGGCACATTGACTCCCATTCAGCCTGGGCACATTCACTCCACTCCGCCTGGGCACTTCCAGTCCCACTCTGCCTGGGAACCTGCACTCCACTCGGCCTGGGCACCTCCACTCCAGTCAGCCTGGGCACATTCACTCCACTCAGCCTTGGCACTTCCAGTCCCACTCTGCCAGGGAACCCCAACTCCACTCAGCCTGGGCACCTCCACTCCACTCAGCCTGGGCACATTCACTCCACTCAGCCTGGGCACTTCCAGTCCCACTCTGCCTGGGAACCTCCACTCCACTCAGCCTGGGCACCTCCAATCCACTCAGCCTGCGCACATTCTCTCCAGTTAGCCTGGGCACATTCACTCCACTCAGCCTGGGCACATTCACTCCACTCAGCCTGGGCACATTCACTCCACTCAGCCAGGGCACATTCACTCCACTCAGCCTGGGCACTTCCAGTCCCACTCTGCCCAGGAACCTCCACTCCCACTCTGACTGGGAACCTCCGCTACTCGTCTCCACACCCGGCTCTCCACCCGACTCGCGGGGGCCCACTCTTAAGCCCTCCCGCCGCAAGTAATAGGCCCTTTGCCCGGGCGGAAAGTGAACCGCGGAACTGTGTCCCGCCCTCAATTCTCGTCCGATCGGAACGCGGTTTGGACCCGTTCTCCTGGGCGGCCTCGCAGCCCCTCCAGACCCAGCCAGTTAGCTCCAAGGGGCCGCCCCGAGCACGGGGAGGTGTGACACTTGACGCTTTGCCGCAACGGTGCCCGCGCCACGAGCCAAAAAGCGCCCCCCTCTCTCCGCGCCCATTCAAGGCAATGGGGAAACGCACGTTTCGGGCTCCGGCGGCTGGGCACATTCACTCCACTCTGTCTAGGCACATTGACTCCCATTCAGCCTCGGCACATTCACTCCACTCCGCCTGGGCACTTCCAGTCCCACTCTGCCTGGGAACCTGCACTCCACTCGGCCTGGGCACCTCCACTCCAGTCAGCCTGGGCACATTCACTCCACTCAGCCTGGGCACTTCCAATCCCACTCTGCCTGGGAACCTGCACTCCACTCAGCCTGGGCACTTCCAGTCCCACTCTGCCTGGGAACCCCAACTCCATTCAGCCTGGGCACCTCCACTCCACTCAGCCTGGGCACATTCACTCCACTCTGCCTGGGCACTTCCAATCCCACTCTGCCTGGGAACCTGCACTCCACTCAGCCTGGGCACCTCCACTCCATTCAGCCTGGGCACATTCACTCCACTCAGCCTTGGCACTTCCAGTCCCACTCTGCCAGGGAACCCCAACTCCACTCAGCCTGGGCACCTCCACTCCACTCAGCCTGGGCACATTCACTCCACTCAGCCTGGGCACTTCCAATCCCACTCTGCCTGGGAACCTGCACTCCATTCAGCCTGGGCACCTCCACTCCACTCAGCCTGGGTACATTCACTCCACTCAGCCTGGGCACTTCCAATCCCACTCTGCCTGGGAACCTGCACTCCACTCAGCCTGGGCACTTCCAGTCCCACTCTGCCTGGGAACCCCTACTCCATTCAGCCTGGGCCCCTCCACTCCACTCAGCCTGGGCACATTCACTCCACTCAGCCTGGGCACTTCCAATCCCACTCTGCCTGGGAACCTGCACTCCACTCAGCCTGGGCACCTCCACTCCATTCAGCCTGGGCACATTCACTCCACTCAGCCTGGGCACTTCCAGTCCCACTCTGCCTGGGAACCTGCACTCCAATCAGCCTGGGCACCTCCACTCCACTCAGCCTGGGCACATTCACTCCACTCAGCCTTGGCACTTCCAGTCCCACTCTGCCAGGGAACTCCAACTCCACTCAGCCTGGGCACCTCCACTCCACTCAGCCTGGGCACATTCACTCCACTCAGCCTGGGCACTTCCAGTCCCACTCTGCCTGGGAACCTCCACTCCACTCAGCCTGGGCACCTCCAATCCACTCAGCCTGCGCACATTCTCTCCATTCAACCTGGGCACATTCACTCCACTCAGCCTGGGCACATTCACTCCACTCAGCCTGGGCACATTCACTCCACTCAGCCAGGGCACATTCACTCCACTCAGCCTGGGCACTTCCAGTCCCACTCTGCCCAGGAACCTCCACTCCCACTCTGACTGGGAACCTCCGCTACTCCTCTCCACACCCGGCTCTCCACCCGACTCGCGGGGGCCCACTCTTAAGCCCTCCCGCCGCAAGTTATAGGCCCTTTGCCCGGGCGGAAAGTGAACCGCGGAACTGTGTCCCGCCCTCAATTCTCGTCCGATCGGAACGCGGTTTGGACCCGTTCTCCTGGGCGGCCTCGCAGCCCCTCCAGACCGAGCCAGTTAGCTCCAAGGGGCCGCCCGGAGCACGGGGAGGTGTGACACTTGACGCTTTGGCGCAACGGTGCCCGCGCCACGAGCCAAAAAGCGCCCCCCTCTCTCCGCGCCCATTCAAGGCAATGGGGAAACGCACGTTTCGGGCTCCGGCGGCCGGGCACATTCACTCCACTCTGTCTAGGCACATTGACTCCCATTCAGCCTGGGCAGATTCACTCCACTCCGCCTGGGCACTTCCAGTCCCACTCTGCCTGGGAACCTGCACTCCACTCGGCCTGGGCACCTCCACTCCACTCAGCCTGGGCACATTCACTCCACTCAGCCTTGGCACTTCCAGTCCCACTCTGCCAGGGAACCCCAACTCCACTCAGCCTGGGCACCTCCACTCCACTCAGCCTGGGCACATTCACTCCACTCAGCCTGGGCACTTCCAGTCCCACTCTGCCTGGGAACCTGCACTCCACTCAGCCTGGGCACCTCCAATCCACTCAGCCTGGGCACATTCTCTCCAGTCAGCCTGGGCACATTCACTCCACTCAGCCTGGGCACCTCCACTCCACTCAGCCTGGCCACATTCACTCCACTCAGCCAGGGCACATTCACTCCACTCAGCCTGGGCAATTCCAGTCCCACTCTGCCCAGGAACCTCCACTCCCACTCTGACTGGGAACCTCCGCTACTCCTCTCCACACCCGGCTCTCCACCCGACTCACGGGGGCCCACTCTTAAGCCCTCCCGCCGCAAGTAATAGGCCCTTTGCCCGGGCGGAAAGTGAACCGCGGAACTGTGTCTTGCCCTCAATTCTCGTCCGATCGGAACGCGGTTTGGACCCGTTCTCCTGGGCGGCCTCGCAGCCCCTCTAGACCCAGCCAGTTAGCTCCAAGGGGCCGCCCCGAGCGCGGGGAGGGGTGACACTTGACGCTTTGGCGCAACGGTGCCCGCGCCACGAGCCAAAAAGCGCCCCCCTCTCTCCGCGCCCATTCAAGGCAATGGGGAAACGCACGTTTCGGGCTCCGGCGGCTGGGCACATTCACTCCACTCTGTCTAGGCACATTGACTCCCATTCAGCCTGGGCACATTCACTCCACTCCGCCTGGGCACTTCCAGTCCCACTCTGCCAGGGAACCCCAACTCCACTCAGCCTGGGCACCTCCACTCCACTCAGCCTGGGCACATTCACTCCACTCAGCCTGGGCACTTCCAGTCCCACTCTGCCTGGGAACCCCTACTCCATTCAGCCTGGGCACCTCCACTCCACTCAGCCTGGGCACATTCACTCCACTCAGCCTGGGCACTTCCAATCCCACTCTGCCTGGGAACCTGCACTCCACTCAGCCTGGGCACCTCCACTCAGCCTGGGCACCTCCACTCCATTCAGCCTGGGCACATTCACTCCACTCAGCCTGGGCACTTCCAGTCCCACTCTGCTGGGAACCTGCACTCCACTCAGCCTGGGCACCTCCCCTCCACTCAGCCTGGGTACCTTCACTCCACTCAGCCTTGGCACTTCCAGTCCCACTCTGCCAGGAAACCCCAACTCCACTCAGCCTGGGCACCTCCACTCCACTCAGCCTGGGCACGTTCACTCCACTCAGCCTGGGCACTTCCAATCCCACTCTGCCAGGGAACCCCAACTCCACTCAGCCTGGGCACCTCCACTCCACTCAGCCTGGGCACATTTACTCCACTCAGCCTTGGCACTTCCAATCCCACTCTGCCTGGGAACCTGCACTCCACTCAGCCTGGGCACCTCCACTCCACTCAGCCTGGGTACCTTCACTCCACTCAGCCTTGGCACTTCCAGTCCCACTCTGCCAGGGAACCCCAACTCCACTCAGCTGGGGCACCTCCACTCCACTCAGCCTGGGCACATTCACTCCACTCAGCCTGGGCACTTTCAGTCCCACTCTGCCTGGGAACCTGCACTCCACTCGGCCTGGGCACCTCCACTCCACTCAGCCTGGGCACATTCACTCCACTCAGCCTTGGCACTTCCAGTCCCACTCTGCCAGGGAACCCCAACTCCACTCAGCCTGGGCAACTCCACTCCACTCAGCCTTGGCACATTCACTCCACTCAGCCTGGGCACTTCCAGTCCCACTCTGCCTGGGAACCTGCACTCCACTCGGCCTGGGCACCTCCACTCCACTCAGCCTGGGCACATTCACTCCACTCAGCCTGGGCACTTCCAATCCCACTCTGCCTGGGTGCCTGCACTCCTCTCAGCCTGGGCTCCTCCACTCCACTCAGCCTGGCCACATTCACTCCACTCAGCCAGGGCACATTCACTCCACTCAGCCTGGGCACTTCCAGTCCCACTCTGCCCAGGAACCTCCACTCCCACTCTGACTGGGAACCTCCGCTACTCCTCTCCACACCCGGCTCTCCACCCGACTCGCGGGGGCCCACTCTTAAGCCCTCCCGCCGCAAGTTATAGGCCCTTTGCCCGGGCGGAAAGTGAACCGCGGAACTGTGTCCCGCCCTCAATTCTCGTCCGATCGGAACGCGGTTTGGACCCGTTCTCCTGGGCGGCCTCGCAGCCCCTCCAGACCCAGCCAGTTAGCTCCAAGGGGCCGCCCCGAGCACGGGGAGGTGTGACACTTGACGCTTTGGCGCAACGGTGCCCGCGCCACGAGCCAAAAAGCGCCCCCCTCTCTCCGCGCCCATTCAAGGCAATGGGGAAACGCACGTTTCGGGCTCCGGCGGCCGGGCACATTCACTCCACTCTGTCTAGGCACATTGACTCCCATTCAGCCTGGGCACATTCACTCCACTCCGCCTGGGCACTTCCAGTCCCACTCTGCCTGGGAACCTGCACTCCACTCGGCCTGGGCACCTCCACTCCACTCAGCCTGGGCACATTCACTCCACTCAGCCTTGGCACTTCCAGTCCCACTCTGCCAGGGAATCCCAACTCCACTCAGCCTGGGCACCTCCACTCCACTCAGCCTGGGCACATTCACTCCACTCAGCCTGGGCACTTCCAGTCCCACTCTGCCTGGGAACCTGCACTCCTCTCAGCCTGGGCACCTCCAATCCACTCAGCCTGGGCACATTCTCTCCAGTCAGCCTGGGCACATTCACTCCACTCAGCCTGGGCACCTCCACTCCACTCAGCCTGGCCACATTCACTCCACTCAGCCAGGGCACATTCACTCCACTCAGCCTGGGCACTTCCAGTCCCACTCTGCCCAGGAACCTCCACTCCCACTCTGACTGGGAACCTCCGCTACTCCTCTCCACACCCGGCTCTCCACCCGACTCGCGGGGGCCCACTCTTAAGCCCTCCCGCCGCAAGTTATAGGCCCTTTGCCCGGGCGGAAAGTGAACCGCGGAACTGTGTCCCGCCCTCAATTCTCGTCCGATCGGAACGCGGTTTGGACCCGTTCTCCTGGGCGGCCTCGCAGCCCCTCCAGACCCAGCCAGTTAGCTCCAAGGGGCCGCCCCGAGCACGGGGAGGTGTGACACTTGACGCTTTGGCGCAACGGTGCCCGCGCCACGAGCCAAAAAGCGCCCCCCTCTCTCCGCGCCCATTCAAGGCAATGGGGAAACGCACGTTTCGGGCTCCGGCGGCCGGGCACATTCACTCCACTCTGTCTAGGCACATTGACTCCCATTCAGCCTGGGCACATTCACTCCACTCCGCCTGGGCACTTCCAGTCCCACTCTGCCTGGGAACCCCAACTCCACTCGGCCTGGGCACCTCCACTCCACTCAGCCTGGGCACATTCACTCCACTCAGCCTTGGCACTTCCAGTCCCACTCTGCCAGGGAACCCCAACTCCACTCAGCCTGGGCACCTCCACTCCACTCAGCCTGGGCACATTCACTCCACTCAGCCTGGGCACTTCCAGTCCCACTCTGCCTGGGAACCTGCACTCCACTCAGCCTGGGCACCTCCAATCCACTCAGCCTGGGCACATTCTCTCCAGTCAGCCTGGGCACATTCACTCCACTCAGCCTGGGCACCTCCACTCCACTCAGCCTGGCCACATTCACTCCACTCAGCCAGGGCACATTCACTCCACTCAGCCTGGGCACTTCCAGTCCCACTCTGCCCAGGAACCTCCACTCCCACTCTGACTGGGAACCTCCGCTACTCCTCTCCACACCCGGCTCTCCACCCGACTCACGGGGGCCCACTCTTAAGCCCTCCCGCCGCAAGTAATAGGCCCTTTGCCCGGGCGGAAAGTGAACCGCGGAACTGTGTCCCGCCCTCAATTCTCGTCCGATCGGAACGCGGTTTGGACCCGTTCTCCTGGGCGGCCTCGCAGCCCCTCCAGACCCAGCCAGTTAGCTCCAAGGGGCCGCCCCGAGCACGGGGAGGGGTGACATTTGACGCTTTGGCGCAACGGTGCCCGCGCCACGAGCCAGAAAGCGCCCCCCTCTCTCCGCGCCCATAAAAGGCAATGGGGAAACGCACGTTTCGGGCTCCGGCGGCTGGGCACATTCACTCCACTCTGTCTAGGCACATTGACTCCCATTCAGCCTGGGCACATTCACTCCACTCCGCCTGGGAACTTCCAGTCCCACTCTGCCTGGGAACCTGCACTCCACTCTGCCTGGGCACCTCCACTCCAGTCAGCCTGGGCACATTCACTCCACTCAGCCTGGGCACTTCCAATCCCACTCTGCCTGGGAACCTGCACTCCACTCAGCCTGGGCACTTCCAGTCCCACTCTGCCTGGGAACCCCAACTCCATTCAGCCTGGGCACCTCCACTCCACTCAGCCTGGGCACATTCACTCCACTCAGCCTGGGCACTTCCAATCCCTCTCTGCCTGGGAACCCCAACTCCACTCAGCCTGGGCACCTCCACTCAGCCTGGGCACCTCCACTCCATTCAGCCTGGGCACATTCACTCCACTCAGCCTTGGCACTTCCAGTCCCACTCTGCCAGGGAACCCCAACTCCACTCAGCCTGGGCACCTCCCCTCTATTCAGCCTGGGCACATTCACTCCACTCAGCCTGGGCACTTCCAGTCCCACTCTGCCTGGGAACCTGCTCTCCAATCAGCCTGGGCACCTCCACTCCACTCAGCCTGGGCACATTCACTCCACTCTGCCTGGGCACATTCACTCCACTCAGCCTGGGCACATTCACTCCACTCAGCCTGGGCACTTCCAGTCCCACTCTGCTGGGAGCCTGCACTCCACTCAGCCTGGGAACCTCCACTCCACGCAGCCTGGGCACATTCACTCCACTCAGCCAGGGAACTTCCAGTCCCTCTCTGCCTGGGAACCCCAACTCCACTCAGCCTGGGCACCTCCACTCCACTCAGCCTGGGCACATTCACTCCACTCTGTCTAGGCACATTGACTCCCATTCAGCCTGGGATCATTCACTCCACTCAGCCTGGGCACATTCACTCCACTCAGCCTGGGCACTTCCAGTCCCACTCTGCCTGGGAACCTGCACTCCACTCAGCCTGGGCACCTCCAATCCACTCAGCCTGGGCACATTCTCTCCAGTCAGCCTGGGCACATTCACTCCACTCAGCCTGGGCACATTCACTCCACTCAGCCTGGGCACCTCCACTCCACTCAGCCTGGGCACCTCCACTCCACTCAGCCTGGGCACATTCACTCCACTCAGCGTTGGCACTTCCAGTCCCACTCTGCCAGGGAACCCCAACTCCACTCAGCCTGGGCACCTCCACTCCACTCAGCCTGGGCACATTCACTCCACTCAGCCTGGGCACTTCCAGTCCCACTCTGTCAGGGAACCCCAACTCTACTCAGCCTGGGCACCTCCACTCCACTCAGCCTGGGCACATTCACTCCACTCAGCCTGGGCACTTCCAATCCCACTCTGCCTGGGAACCTGCACTCGACTCAGCCTGGGCCCCTCCACTCCACTCAGCCTGGGTACATTCACTCCACTCAGCCTGGGCACTTCCAATCCCACTCTGCCTGGGAACCTGCACTCCACTCAGCCTGGGCACCTCCACTCAGCCTGGGCACCTCCACTCCATTCAGCCTGGGCACATTCACTCCACTCAGCCTGGGCACTTCCAGTCCCACTCTGCTGGGAACCTGCACTCCACTCAGCCTGGGCACCTCCACTCCACTCAGCCTGGGTACCTTCACTCCACTCAGCCTTGGCACTTCCAGTCCCACTCTGCCAGGGAACCCCAACTCCACTCAGCCTGGGCACCTCCACTCCACTCAGCCTGGGCACATTCACTCCACTCAGCCTGGGCACTTCCAGTCCCACTCTGCCTGGGAACCTGCACTCCACTCAGCCTGGGCACCTCCAATCCACTCAGCCTGGGCACATTATCTCCAGTCAGCCTGGGCACATTCACTCCACTCAGCCTGGGCACCTCCACTCCACTCAGCCTGGCCACATTCACTCCACTCAGCCAGGGCACATTCACTCCACTCACCGTTGGCACTTCCAGTCCCACTCTGTCAGGGAACCCCAACTCTACTCAGCCTGGGCACCTCCACTCCACTCAGCCTGGGCACATTCACTCCACTCAGCCTGGGCACTTCCAGTCCCACTCTGCCCAGGAACCTCCACTCCCACTCTGACTGGGAACCTCCGCTACTCCTCTCCACACCCGGCTCTCCACCCGACTCACGGGGGCCCACTCTTAAGCCCTCCCGCCGCAAGTAATAGGCCCTTTGCCCGGGCGGAAAGTGAACCGCGGAACTGTGTCCCGCCCTCAATTCTCGTCCGATCGGAACGCGGTTTGGACCCGTTCTCCTGGGCGGCCTCGCAGCCCCTCCAGACCCAGCCAGTTAGCTCCAAGGGGCCGCCCCGAGCACGGGGAGGGGTGACACTTGACGCTTTGGCGCAACGGTGCCCGCGCCACGAGCCAAAAAGCGCCCCCCTCTCTCCGCGCCCATTCAAGGCAATGGGGAAACGCACGTTTCGGGCTCCGGCGGCTGGGCACATTCACTCCACTCTGTCTAGGCACATTGACTCCCTTTCAGCCTGGGCACATTCACTCCACTCCGCCTGGGTACATTACTCCACTCAGCCTGGGCACTTCCAATCCCACTCTGCCTGGGAACCTGCACTCCACTCAGCCTGGGCACCTCCACTCCACTCAGCCTGGGCACATTCACTCCACTCAGCGTTGGCACTTCCAGTCCCACTCTGCCAGGGAACCCCAACTCCACTCAGCCTGGGCACCTCCACTACACTCAGCCTGGGCACATTCACTCCACTCAGCCTGGGCACTTCCAGTCCAGCTCTGCCTGGGAACCTGCACTCCACTCAGCCTGGGCACCTCCACTCCACTCAGCCTGGGCACATTCACTCCACTCAGCCTGGGCACTTCCAATCCCACTCTGCCTGGGTGCCTGCACTCTACTCAGCCTGGGCACCTCCACTCCACTCAGCCTGGGCACATTCACTCCACTCAGCCAGGGCACATTCACTCCACTCCGCCTGGGCACTTCCAGTCCCACTCTGCCTGGGAACCTGCACTCCACTCGGCCTGGGCACCTCCACTCCACTCAGCCTGGGCACATTCACTCCACTCAGCCTTGGCACTTCCAGTCCCACTCTGCCAGGGAACCTGCACTCCACTCGGCCTGGGCACCTCCACTCCACTCAGCCTGGGCACATTCACTCCACTCAGCCTTGGCAATTCCAGTCCCACTCTGCCAGGGAACCCCAACTCCACTCAGCCTGGGCACCTCCACTCCACTCAGCCTGGGCACATTCACTCCACTCAGCCTGGGCACTTCCAGTCCCACTCTGCCTGGGAACCTCCACTCCACTCAGCCTGGGCACCTCCAATCCACTCAGCCTGAACACATTCTCTCCAGTCAGCCTGGGCACATTCACTCCACTCAGCCTGGGCACATTCACTCCACTCAGCCTGGGCACATTCACTCCACTCAGCCAGGGCACATTCACTCCACTCAGCCTGGGCACTTCCAGTCCCACTCTGCCCAGGAACCTCCACTCCCACTCTGACTGGGAACCTCCGCTACTCCTCTCCACACCCGGCTCTCCACCCGACTCGCGGGGGCCCACTCTTAAGCCCTCCCGCCGCAAGTTATAGGCCCTTTGCCCGGGCGGAAAGTGAACCGCGGAACTGTGTCCCGCCCTCAATTCTCGTCCGATCGGAACGCGGTTTGGACCCGTTCTCCTGGGCGGCCTCGCAGCCCCTCCAGACCCAGCCAGTTAGCTCCAAGGGGCCGCCCCGAGCACGGGGAGGTGTGACACTTGACGCTTTGGCGCAACGGTGCCCGCGCCACGAGCCAAAAAGCGCCCCCCTCTCTCCGCGCCCATTCAAGGCAATGGGGAAACGCACGTTTCGGGCTCCGGCGGCTGGGCACATTCACTCCACTCTGTCTAGGCACATTGACTCCCTTTCAGCCTGGGCACATTCACTCCACTCCGCCTGGGCACTTCCAGTCCCACTCTGCCTGGGAACCTGCACTCCACTCGGCCTGGGCACCTCCACTCCACTCAGCCTGGGCACATTCACTCCACTCAGCCTTGGCACTTCCAGTCCCACTCTGCCAGGGAACCCCAACTCCACTCAGCCTGGGCACCTCCACTCCACTCAGCCTGGGCACATTCACTCCACTCAGCCTGGGCACTTCCAGTCCCACTCTGCCTGGGAACCTGCACTCCACTCAGCCTGGGCACCTCCAATCCACTCAGCCTGGGCACATTCTCTCCAGTCAGCCTGGGCACATTCACTCCACTCAGCCTGGGCACCTCCACTCCACTCAGCCTGGCCACATTCACTCCACTCAGCCAGGGCACATTCACTCCACTCAGCCTGGGCACTTCCAGTCCCACTCTGCCCAGGAACCTCCACTCCCACTCTGACTGGGAACCTCCGCTACTCCTCTCCACACCCGGCTCTCCACCCGACTCACGGGGGCCCACTCTTAAGCCCTCCCGCCGCAAGTAATAGGCCCTTTGCCCGGGCGGAAAGTGAACCGCGGAACTGTGTCTTGCCCTCAATTCTCGTCCGATCGGAACGCGGTTTAGACCCGTTCTCCTGGGCGGCCTCGCAGCCCCTCCAGACCCAGCCAGTTAGCTCCAAGGGGCCGCCCCGAGCACGGGGAGGGGTGACACTTGACGCTTTGGCGCAACGGTGCCCGCGCCAGGAGCCAAAAAGCGCCCCCCTCTCTCCGCGCCCATTCAAGGCAATGGGGAAACGCACGTTTCGGGCTCCGGCGGCTGGGCACATTCACTCCACTCTGTCTAGGCACATTGACTCCCATTCAGCCTGGGCACATTCACTCCACTCCGCCTGGGCACTTCCAGTCCCACTCTGCCTGGGAACCTGCACTCCACTCGGCCTGGGCACCTCCACTCCACTCAGCCTGGGCACATTCACTCCACTCAGCCTGGGCACTTCCAATCCCAATCTGCTTGGGAACCTGCACTCCAATCAGCCTGGGCACCTCCACTTCACTCAGCCTGGGCACATTCACTCCACTCAGCGTTGGCACTTCCAGTCCCACTCTGCCAGGGAACCCCAACTCCACTCAGCCTGGGCACCTCCACTCCACTCAGCCTGGGCACATTCACTCCACTCAGCCTGGGCACTTCCAGTCCCACTCTGTCAGGGAACCCCAACTCTACTCAGCCTGGGCACCTCCACTCCACTCAGCCTGGGCACATTCACTCCACTCAGCCTGGGCACTTCCAATCCCACTCTGCCTGGGAACCTGCACTCGACTCAGCCTGGGCCCCTCCACTCCACTCAGCCTGGGTACATTCACTCCACTCAGCCTGGGCACTTCCAATCCCACTCTGCCTGGGAACCTGCACTCCACTCAGCCTGGGCACCTCCACTCAGCCTGGGCACCTCCACTCCATTCAGCCTGGGCACATTCACTCCACTCAGCCTGGGCACTTCCAGTCCCACTCTGCTGGGAACCTGCACTCCACTCAGCCTGGGCACCTCCACTCCACTCAGCCTGGGTACCTTCACTCCACTCAGCCTTGGCACTTCCAGTCCCACTCTGCCAGGGAACCCCAACTCCACTCAGCCTGGGCACCTCCACTCCACTCAGCCTGGGCACATTCACTCCACTCAGCCTGGGCACTTCCAGTCCCACTCTGCCTGGGAACCTGCACTCCACTCAGTCTGGGCACCTCCACTCCATTCAGCCTGGGGCACATTCACTCCACTCAGCCTGGGCACTTTCAGTCCCACTCTGCCTGGGAACCTGCACTCCACTCGGCCTGGGCACCTCCACTCCACTCAGCCTGGGCACATTCACTCCACTCAGCCTTGGCACTTCCAGTCCCACTCTGCCAGGGAACCCCAACTCCACTCAGCCTGGGCACCTCCACTCCACTCAGCCTGGGCACATTCACTCCACTCAGCCTGGGCACTTCCAGTCCAGCTCTGCCTGGGAACCTGCACTCCACTCGGCTTGGGCACCTCCACTCCACTCAGCCTGGGCACATTCACTCCACTCAGCCTGGGCACTTCCAATCCCACTCTGCCTGGGTGCCTGCACTCTACTCAGCCTGGGCACCTCCACTCCACTCAGCCTGGGCACATTCACTCCACTCAGCCAGGGCACATTCACTCCACTCAGCCTGGGCACTTCCAGTCCCACTCTGCCCAGGAACCTCCACTCCCACTCTGACTGGGAACCTCCGCTACTCCTCTCCACACCCGGCTCTCCACCCGACTCGCCAGGGCCCACTCTTAAGCCCTCCCGCCGCAAGTTATAGGCCCTTTGCCCGGGCGGAAAGTGAACCGCGGAACTGTGTCCCGCCCTCAATTCTCGTCCGATCGGAACGCGGTTTGGACCCGTTCTCCTGGGCGGCCTCGCAGCCCCTCCAGACCCAGCCAGTTAGCTCCAAGGGGCCGCCCCGAGAACGGGGAGGTGTGACACTTGACGCTTTGGGTACTTCCAATCCCATTCTGCTGGGAACCTGCACTCCACTCAGCCTGGGAACCTCCACTCCACGCAGCCTGGGCACATTCACTCCACTCAGCCAGGGCACTTCCAGTCCCTCTCTGCCCTGGAACCCCAACTCCACTCAGCCTGGGCACCTCCACTCCACTCAGCCTGGGCACATTCACTCCACTCAGCTTTGGCACTTCCAGTCCCACTCTGCCAGGGACCCCCAACTCCACTCAGCCTGGGCACCTCCACTCCACTCAGCCTGGGCACATTCACTCCACTCAGCCTGGGCACTTCCAGTCCCACTCTGCCTGGAAACCTGCACTCCACTCGGCCTGGGCAGCTCCACTCCACTCAGCCTGGGCACATTCACTCCACTCAGCGTTGGCACTTCCAGTCCCACTCTGCCAGGGAACCCCAACTCCACTCAGCCTGGGCACCTCCACTCCACTCAGCCTGGGCACATTCACTCCACTCACCGTTGGCACTTCCAGTTCCACTCTGCCAGGGAACCCCAACTCCATTCAGCCTGGGCACCTCCACTCCACTCAGCCTGGGCACATTCACTCCACTCAGCCTGGGCACTTCCAATCCCACTCTGCCTGGGAACCTGCACTCCACTCAGCCTGGGCACCTCCACTCCATTCAGCCTGGGCACATTCACTCTACTCAGCCTGGGCACTTCCAGTCCCACTCTGCTGGGAGCCTGCACTCCACTCAGCATGGGAACCTCCACTCCACGCAGCCTGGGCACATTCACTCCACTCAGCCAGGGCACTTCCAGTCCCTCTCTGCCTGGGAACCCCAACTCCACTCAGCCTGGGCACCTCCACTCCACTCAGCCTGGGCACATTCACTCCACTCTGTCTAGGCACATTGACTCCCATTCAGCCTGGGATCATTCACTCCACTCAGCCTGGGCACATTCACTCCACTCAGCCTGGGCACTTCCAGTCCCACTCTGCCTGGGAACCTGCACTCCAATCAGCCTGGGCACCTCCACTCCACTCAGCCTGGGCACATTCACTCCACTCTGCCTGGGCACATTCACTCCACTCAGCCTGGGCACATTCACTCCACTCAGCCTGGGCACTTCCAGTCCCACTCTGCTGGGAGCCTGCACTCCACTCAGCCTGGGCACCTCCAATCCACTCAGCCTGGGCACATTCTCTCCAGTCAGCCTGGGCACATTCACTCCACTCAGCCTGGGCACCTCCACTCCACTCAGCCTGGCCGCATTCACTCCACTCAGCCAGGGCACATTCACTCCACTCAGCCTGGGCACTTCCAGTCCCACTCTGCCCAGGAACCTCCACTCCCACTCTGACTGGGAACCTCCGCTACTCCTCTCCACACCCGGCTCTCCACCCGACTCACGGGGTCCCACTCTTAAGCCCTCCCGCCGCAAGTAATAGGCTCTTTGCCCGGGCGGAAAGTGAACCGTGGAACTGTGTCCCGCCCTCAATTCTCGTCCGATCGGAACGCGGTTTGGACCCGTTCTCCTGGGCGGCCTCGCAGCCCCTCCAGACCAAGCCAGTTAGCTCCAAGGGGCCGCCCCGAGCACGGGGAGGGGTGACACTTGACGCTTTGGCGCAACGGTGCCCGCGCCACGAGCCAAAAAGCGCCCCCCTCTCTCCGCGCCCATTCAAGGCAATGGGGAAACGCACGTTTCGGGCTCCGGCGGCCGGGCACATTCACTCCACTCTGTCTAGGCACATTGACTCCCATTCAGCCTGGGCACATTCACTCCACTCCGCCTGGGCACTTCCAGTCCCACTCTGCCTGGGAACCTGCACTCCACTCGGCCTGGGCACCTCCACTCCAGTCAGCCTGGGCACATTCACTCCACTCAGCCTGGGCACTTCCAATCCCACTCTGCCTGGGAACCTGCACTCCACTCAGCCTGGGCACTTCCAGTCCCACTCTGCCTGGGAACCCCAACTCCATTCAGCCTGGGCACCTCCACTCCACTCAGCCTGGGCACATTCACTCCACTCAGCCAGGGCACTTCCAGTCCCTCTCTGCCTGGGAACCCCAACTCCACTCAGCCTGGGCACCTCCACTCCACTCAGCCTGGGCACATTCACTCCACTCTGTCTAGGCACATTGACTCCCATTCAGCCTGGGATCATTCACTCCACTCAGCCTGGGCACATTCACTCCACTCAGCCTGGGCACTTCCAGTCCCACTCTGCCTGGGAACCTGCACTCCACTCAGCCTGGGCACCTCCAATCCACTCAGCCTGGGCACATTCTCTCCAGTCAGCCTGGGCACATTCACTCCACTCAGCCTGGGCACATTCACTCCACTCAGCCTGGGCACATTCACTCCACTCAGCCAAGGCACATTCACTCCACTCAGCCTGGGCACTTCCAGTCCCACTCTGCCCAGGAACCTCCACTCCCACTCTGACTGGGAACCTCCGCTACTCCTCTCCACACCCGGCTCTCCACCCGACTCGCGGGGGCCCACTCTTAAGCCCTCCCGCCGCAAGTTATAGGCCCTTTGCCCGGGCGGAACGTGAACCGCGGAACTGTGTCCCGCCCTCAATTCTCGTCCGATCGGAACGCGGTTTGGACCCGTTCTCCTGGGCGGCCTCGCAGCCCCTCCAGACCCAGCCAGTTAGCTCCAAGGGGCCGCCCCGAGCACGGGGAGGTGTGACACTTGACGCTTTGGCGCAACGGTGCCCGCGCCACGAGCCAAAAAGCGCCCCCCTCTCTCCGCGCGCATTCAAGGCAATGGGGAAACGCACGTTTCGGGCTCCGGCGGCTGGGCACATTCACTCCACTCTGTCTAGGCACATTGACTCCCATTCAGCCTGGGCACATTCACTCCACTCCGCCTGGGCACTTCCAGTCCCACTCTGCCTGGGAACCTGCACTCCACTCGGCCTGGGCACCTCCACTCCAGTCAGCCTGGGCACATTCACTCCACTCAGCCTTGGCACTTCCAGTCCCACTCTGCCAGGGAACCCCAACTCCACTCAGCCTGGGCACCTCCACTCCACTCAGCCTGGGCACATTCACTCCACTCAGCCTGGGCACTTCCAGTCCCACTCTGCCTGGGAACCTCCACTCCACTCAGCCTGGGCACCTCCAATCCACTCAGCCTGCGCACATTCTCTCCAGTTAGCCTGGGCACATTCACTCCACTCAGCCTGGGCACATTCACTCCACTCAGCCTGGGCACATTCACTCCACTCAGCCAGGGCACATTCACTCCACTCAGCCTGGGCACTTCCAGTCCCACTCTGCCCAGGAACCTCCACTCCCACTCTGACTGGGAACCTCCGCTACTCGTCTCCACACCCGGCTCTCCACCCGACTCGCGGGGGCCCACTCTTAAGCCCTCCCGCCGCAAGTAATAGGCCCTTTGCCCGGGCGGAAAGTGAACCGCGGAACTGTGTCCCGCCCTCAATTCTCGTCCGATCGGAACGCGGTTTGGACCCGTTCTCCTGGGCGGCCTCGCAGCCCCTCCAGACCCAGCCAGTTAGCTCCAAGGGGCCGCCCCGAGCACGGGGAGGTGTGACACTTGACGCTTTGCCGCAACGGTGCCCGCGCCACGAGCCAAAAAGCGCCCCCCTCTCTCCGCGCCCATTCAAGGCAATGGGGAAACGCACGTTTCGGGCTCCGGCGGCTGGGCACATTCACTCCACTCTGTCTAGGCACATTGACTCCCATTCAGCCTCGGCACATTCACTCCACTCCGCCTGGGCACTTCCAGTCCCACTCTGCCTGGGAACCTGCACTCCACTCGGCCTGGGCACCTCCACTCCAGTCAGCCTGGGCACATTCACTCCACTCAGCCTGGGCACTTCCAATCCCACTCTGCCTGGGAACCTGCACTCCACTCAGCCTGGGCACTTCCAGTCCCACTCTGCCTGGGAACCCCAACTCCATTCAGCCTGGGCACCTCCACTCCACTCAGCCTGGGCACATTCACTCCACTCTGCCTGGGCACTTCCAATCCCACTCTGCCTGGGAACCTGCACTCCACTCAGCCTGGGCACCTCCACTCCATTCAGCCTGGGCACATTCACTCCACTCAGCCTTGGCACTTCCAGTCCCACTCTGCCAGGGAACCCCAACTCCACTCAGCCTGGGCACCTCCACTCCACTCAGCCTGGGCACATTCACTCCACTCAGCCTGGGCACTTCCAATCCCACTCTGCCTGGGAACCTGCACTCCATTCAGCCTGGGCACCTCCACTCCACTCAGCCTGGGTACATTCACTCCACTCAGCCTGGGCACTTCCAATCCCACTCTGCCTGGGAACCTGCACTCCACTCAGCCTGGGCACTTCCAGTCCCACTCTGCCTGGGAACCCCTACTCCATTCAGCCTGGGCCCCTCCACTCCACTCAGCCTGGGCACATTCACTCCACTCAGCCTGGGCACTTCCAATCCCACTCTGCCTGGGAACCTGCACTCCACTCAGCCTGGGCACCTCCACTCCATTCAGCCTGGGCACATTCACTCCACTCAGCCTGGGCACTTCCAGTCCCACTCTGCCTGGGAACCTGCACTCCAATCAGCCTGGGCACCTCCACTCCACTCAGCCTGGGCACATTCACTCCACTCAGCCTTGGCACTTCCAGTCCCACTCTGCCAGGGAACTCCAACTCCACTCAGCCTGGGCACCTCCACTCCACTCAGCCTGGGCACATTCACTCCACTCAGCCTGGGCACTTCCAGTCCCACTCTGCCTGGGAACCTCCACTCCACTCAGCCTGGGCACCTCCAATCCACTCAGCCTGCGCACATTCTCTCCATTCAACCTGGGCACATTCACTCCACTCAGCCTGGGCACATTCACTCCACTCAGCCTGGGCACATTCACTCCACTCAGCCAGGGCACATTCACTCCACTCAGCCTGGGCACTTCCAGTCCCACTCTGCCCAGGAACCTCCACTCCCACTCTGACTGGGAACCTCCGCTACTCCTCTCCACACCCGGCTCTCCACCCGACTCGCGGGGGCCCACTCTTAAGCCCTCCCGCCGCAAGTTATAGGCCCTTTGCCCGGGCGGAAAGTGAACCGCGGAACTGTGTCCCGCCCTCAATTCTCGTCCGATCGGAACGCGGTTTGGACCCGTTCTCCTGGGCGGCCTCGCAGCCCCTCCAGACCGAGCCAGTTAGCTCCAAGGGGCCGCCCGGAGCACGGGGAGGTGTGACACTTGACGCTTTGGCGCAACGGTGCCCGCGCCACGAGCCAAAAAGCGCCCCCCTCTCTCCGCGCCCATTCAAGGCAATGGGGAAACGCACGTTTCGGGCTCCGGCGGCCGGGCACATTCACTCCACTCTGTCTAGGCACATTGACTCCCATTCAGCCTGGGCACATTCACTCCACTCCGCCTGGGCACTTCCAGTCCCACTCTGCCTGGGAACCTGCACTCCACTCGGCCTGGGCACCTCCACTCCACTCAGCCTGGGCACATTCACTCCACTCAGCCTTGGCACTTCCAGTCCCACTCTGCCAGGGAACCCCAACTCCACTCAGCCTGGGCACCTCCACTCCACTCAGCCTGGGCACATTCACTCCACTCAGCCTGGGCACTTCCAGTCCCACTCTGCCTGGGAACCTGCACTCCACTCAGCCTGGGCACCTCCAATCCACTCAGCCTGGGCACATTCTCTCCAGTCAGCCTGGGCACATTCACTCCACTCAGCCTGGGCACCTCCACTCCACTCAGCCTGGCCACATTCACTCCACTCAGCCAGGGCACATTCACTCCACTCAGCCTGGGCAATTCCAGTCCCACTCTGCCCAGGAACCTCCACTCCCACTCTGACTGGGAACCTCCGCTACTCCTCTCCACACCCGGCTCTCCACCCGACTCACGGGGGCCCACTCTTAAGCCCTCCCGCCGCAAGTAATAGGCCCTTTGCCCGGGCGGAAAGTGAACCGCGGAACTGTGTCTTGCCCTCAATTCTCGTCCGATCGGAACGCGGTTTGGACCCGTTCTCCTGGGCGGCCTCGCAGCCCCTCTAGACCCAGCCAGTTAGCTCCAAGGGGCCGCCCCGAGCGCGGGGAGGGGTGACACTTGACGCTTTGGCGCAACGGTGCCCGCGCCACGAGCCAAAAAGCGCCCCCCTCTCTCCGCGCCCATTCAAGGCAATGGGGAAACGCACGTTTCGGGCTCCGGCGGCTGGGCACATTCACTCCACTCTGTCTAGGCACATTGACTCCCATTCAGCCTGGGCACATTCACTCCACTCCGCCTGGGCACTTCCAGTCCCACTCTGCCAGGGAACCCCAACTCCACTCAGCCTGGGCACCTCCACTCCACTCAGCCTGGGCACATTCACTCCACTCAGCCTGGGCACTTCCAGTCCCACTCTGCCTGGGAACCCCTACTCCATTCAGCCTGGGCACCTCCACTCCACTCAGCCTGGGCACATTCACTCCACTCAGCCTGGGCACTTCCAATCCCACTCTGCCTGGGAACCTGCACTCCACTCAGCCTGGGCACCTCCACTCAGCCTGGGCACCTCCACTCCATTCAGCCTGGGCACATTCACTCCACTCAGCCTGGGCACTTCCAGTCCCACTCTGCTGGGAACCTGCACTCCACTCAGCCTGGGCACCTCCCCTCCACTCAGCCTGGGTACCTTCACTCCACTCAGCCTTGGCACTTCCAGTCCCACTCTGCCAGGAAACCCCAACTCCACTCAGCCTGGGCACCTCCACTCCACTCAGCCTGGGCACGTTCACTCCACTCAGCCTGGGCACTTCCAATCCCACTCTGCCAGGGAACCCCAACTCCACTCAGCCTGGGCACCTCCACTCCACTCAGCCTGGGCACATTTACTCCACTCAGCCTTGGCACTTCCAATCCCACTCTGCCTGGGAACCTGCACTCCACTCAGCCTGGGCACCTCCACTCCACTCAGCCTGGGTACCTTCACTCCACTCAGCCTTGGCACTTCCAGTCCCACTCTGCCAGGGAACCCCAACTCCACTCAGCTGGGGCACCTCCACTCCACTCAGCCTGGGCACATTCACTCCACTCAGCCTGGGCACTTTCAGTCCCACTCTGCCTGGGAACCTGCACTCCACTCGGCCTGGGCACCTCCACTCCACTCAGCCTGGGCACATTCACTCCACTCAGCCTTGGCACTTCCAGTCCCACTCTGCCAGGGAACCCCAACTCCACTCAGCCTGGGCAACTCCACTCCACTCAGCCTTGGCACATTCACTCCACTCAGCCTGGGCACTTCCAGTCCCACTCTGCCTGGGAACCTGCACTCCACTCGGCCTGGGCACCTCCACTCCACTCAGCCTGGGCACATTCACTCCACTCAGCCTGGGCACTTCCAATCCCACTCTGCCTGGGTGCCTGCACTCCTCTCAGCCTGGGCTCCTCCACTCCACTCAGCCTGGCCACATTCACTCCACTCAGCCAGGGCACATTCACTCCACTCAGCCTGGGCACTTCCAGTCCCACTCTGCCCAGGAACCTCCACTCCCACTCTGACTGGGAACCTCCGCTACTCCTCTCCACACCCGGCTCTCCACCCGACTCGCGGGGGCCCACTCTTAAGCCCTCCCGCCGCAAGTTATAGGCCCTTTGCCCGGGCGGAAAGTGAACCGCGGAACTGTGTCCCGCCCTCAATTCTCGTCCGATCGGAACGCGGTTTGGACCCGTTCTCCTGGGCGGCCTCGCAGCCCCTCCAGACCCAGCCAGTTAGCTCCAAGGGGCCGCCCCGAGCACGGGGAGGTGTGACACTTGACGCTTTGGCGCAACGGTGCCCGCGCCACGAGCCAAAAAGCGCCCCCCTCTCTCCGCGCCCATTCAAGGCAATGGGGAAACGCACGTTTCGGGCTCCGGCGGCCGGGCACATTCACTCCACTCTGTCTAGGCACATTGACTCCCATTCAGCCTGGGCACATTCACTCCACTCCGCCTGGGCACTTCCAGTCCCACTCTGCCTGGGAACCTGCACTCCACTCGGCCTGGGCACCTCCACTCCACTCAGCCTGGGCACATTCACTCCACTCAGCCTTGGCACTTCCAGTCCCACTCTGCCAGGGAATCCCAACTCCACTCAGCCTGGGCACCTCCACTCCACTCAGCCTGGGCACATTCACTCCACTCAGCCTGGGCACTTCCAGTCCCACTCTGCCTGGGAACCTGCACTCCTCTCAGCCTGGGCACCTCCAATCCACTCAGCCTGGGCACATTCTCTCCAGTCAGCCTGGGCACATTCACTCCACTCAGCCTGGGCACCTCCACTCCACTCAGCCTGGCCACATTCACTCCACTCAGCCAGGGCACATTCACTCCACTCAGCCTGGGCACTTCCAGTCCCACTCTGCCCAGGAACCTCCACTCCCACTCTGACTGGGAACCTCCGCTACTCCTCTCCACACCCGGCTCTCCACCCGACTCGCGGGGGCCCACTCTTAAGCCCTCCCGCCGCAAGTTATAGGCCCTTTGCCCGGGCGGAAAGTGAACCGCGGAACTGTGTCCCGCCCTCAATTCTCGTCCGATCGGAACGCGGTTTGGACCCGTTCTCCTGGGCGGCCTCGCAGCCCCTCCAGACCCAGCCAGTTAGCTCCAAGGGGCCGCCCCGAGCACGGGGAGGTGTGACACTTGACGCTTTGGCGCAACGGTGCCCGCGCCACGAGCCAAAAAGCGCCCCCCTCTCTCCGCGCCCATTCAAGGCAATGGGGAAACGCACGTTTCGGGCTCCGGCGGCCGGGCACATTCACTCCACTCTGTCTAGGCACATTGACTCCCATTCAGCCTGGGCACATTCACTCCACTCCGCCTGGGCACTTCCAGTCCCACTCTGCCTGGGAACCCCAACTCCACTCGGCCTGGGCACCTCCACTCCACTCAGCCTGGGCACATTCACTCCACTCAGCCTTGGCACTTCCAGTCCCACTCTGCCAGGGAACCCCAACTCCACTCAGCCTGGGCACCTCCACTCCACTCAGCCTGGGCACATTCACTCCACTCAGCCTGGGCACTTCCAGTCCCACTCTGCCTGGGAACCTGCACTCCACTCAGCCTGGGCACCTCCAATCCACTCAGCCTGGGCACATTCTCTCCAGTCAGCCTGGGCACATTCACTCCACTCAGCCTGGGCACCTCCACTCCACTCAGCCTGGCCACATTCACTCCACTCAGCCAGGGCACATTCACTCCACTCAGCCTGGGCACTTCCAGTCCCACTCTGCCCAGGAACCTCCACTCCCACTCTGACTGGGAACCTCCGCTACTCCTCTCCACACCCGGCTCTCCACCCGACTCACGGGGGCCCACTCTTAAGCCCTCCCGCCGCAAGTAATAGGCCCTTTGCCCGGGCGGAAAGTGAACCGCGGAACTGTGTCCCGCCCTCAATTCTCGTCCGATCGGAACGCGGTTTGGACCCGTTCTCCTGGGCGGCCTCGCAGCCCCTCCAGACCCAGCCAGTTAGCTCCAAGGGGCCGCCCCGAGCACGGGGAGGGGTGACATTTGACGCTTTGGCGCAACGGTGCCCGCGCCACGAGCCAGAAAGCGCCCCCCTCTCTCCGCGCCCATAAAAGGCAATGGGGAAACGCACGTTTCGGGCTCCGGCGGCTGGGCACATTCACTCCACTCTGTCTAGGCACATTGACTCCCATTCAGCCTGGGCACATTCACTCCACTCCGCCTGGGAACTTCCAGTCCCACTCTGCCTGGGAACCTGCACTCCACTCGGCCTGGGCACCTCCACTCCAGTCAGCCTGGGCACATTCACTCCACTCAGCCTGGGCACTTCCAATCCCACTCTGCCTGGGAACCTGCACTCCACTCAGCCTGGGCACTTCCAGTCCCACTCTGCCTGGGAACCCCAACTCCATTCAGCCTGGGCACCTCCACTCCACTCAGCCTGGGCACATTCACTCCACTCAGCCTGGGCACTTCCAATCCCTCTCTGCCTGGGAACCCCAACTCCACTCAGCCTGGGCACCTCCACTCAGCCTGGGCACCTCCACTCCATTCAGCCTGGGCACATTCACTCCACTCAGCCTTGGCACTTCCAGTCCCACTCTGCCAGGGAACCCCAACTCCACTCAGCCTGGGCACCTCCCCTCTATTCAGCCTGGGCACATTCACTCCACTCAGCCTGGGCACTTCCAGTCCCACTCTGCCTGGGAACCTGCTCTCCAATCAGCCTGGGCACCTCCACTCCACTCAGCCTGGGCACATTCACTCCACTCTGCCTGGGCACATTCACTCCACTCAGCCTGGGCACATTCACTCCACTCAGCCTGGGCACTTCCAGTCCCACTCTGCTGGGAGCCTGCACTCCACTCAGCCTGGGAACCTCCACTCCACGCAGCCTGGGCACATTCACTCCACTCAGCCAGGGAACTTCCAGTCCCTCTCTGCCTGGGAACCCCAACTCCACTCAGCCTGGGCACCTCCACTCCACTCAGCCTGGGCACATTCACTCCACTCTGTCTAGGCACATTGACTCCCATTCAGCCTGGGATCATTCACTCCACTCAGCCTGGGCACATTCACTCCACTCAGCCTGGGCACTTCCAGTCCCACTCTGCCTGGGAACCTGCACTCCACTCAGCCTGGGCACCTCCAATCCACTCAGCCTGGGCACATTCTCTCCAGTCAGCCTGGGCACATTCACTCCACTCAGCCTGGGCACATTCACTCCACTCAGCCTGGGCACATTCACTCCACTCAGCCTGGGCACATTCACTCCACTCAGCCTGGGCACTTCCAATCCCACTCTGCCTGGGTGCCTGCACTCTACTCAGCCTGGGCACCTCCACTCCACTCAGCCTGGGCACATTCACTCCACTCAGCCAGGGCACATTCACTCCACTCAGCCTGGGCACTTCCAGTCCCACTCTGCCCAGGAACCTCCACTCCCACTCTGACTGGGAACCTCCGCTACTCCTCTCCACACCCGGCTCTCCACCCGACTCGCGGGGGCCCACTCTTAAGCCCTCCCGCCGCAAGTTATAGGCCCTTTGCCCGGGCGGAAAGTGAACCGCGGAACTGTGTCCCGCCCTCAATTCTCGTCCTATCGGAACGCGGTTTGGACCCGTTCTCCTGGGCGGCCTTGCAGCCCCTCCAGACCCAGCCAGTTAGCTCCAAGGGGCCGCCCCGAGCACGGGGAGGTGTGACACTTGACGCTTTGGCTCAACGGTGCACGCGCCACGAGCCAAAAAGCGCCCCCCTCTCTCCGCGCCCATTCAAGGCAATGGGGAAACGCACGTTTCGGGCTCCGGCGGCCGGGCACATTCACTCCACTCTGTCTAGGCACATTGACTCCCATTCAGCCTGGGCACATTCACTCCACTCCGCCTGGGCACTTCCAGTCCCACTCTGCCTGGGAACCTGCACTCCACTCGGCCTGGGCACCTCCACTCCACTCAGCCTGGGCACATTCACTCCACTCAGCCTTGGCACTTCCAGTCCCACTCTGCCAGGGAACCCCAACTCCACTCAGCCTGGGCACCTCCACTCCACTCAGCCTGGGCACATTCACTCCACTCAGCCTGGGCACTTCCAGTCCCACTCTGCCTGGGAACCTCCACTCCACTCAGCCTGGGCACCTCCAATCCACTCAGCCTGCGCACATTCTCTCCAGTCAGCCTGGGCACATTCACTCCACTCAGCCTGGGCACCTCCACTCCACTCAGCCTGGCCACATTCACTCCACTCAGCCAGGGCACATTCACTCCACTCAGCCTGGGCACTTCCAGTCCCACTCTGCCCAGGAACCTCCACTCCCACTCTGACTGGGAACCTCCGCTACTCCTCTCCACACCCGGCTCTCCACCCGACTCGCGAGGGCCCACTCTTAAGCCCTCCCGCCGCAAGTTATAGGCCCTTTGCCCGGGCGGAAAGTGAACCGCGGAACTGTGTCCCGCCCTCAATTCTCGTCCGATCGGAACGCGGTTTGGACCCGTTCTCCTGGGCGGCCTCGCAGCCCCTCCAGACCCAGCCAGTTAGCTCCAAGGGGCCGCCCCGAGCACGGGGAGGTGTGACACTTGACGCTTTGGCGCAACGGTGCCCGCGCCACGAGCCAAAAAGCGCCCCCCTCTCTCCGCGCCCATTCAAGGCAATGGGGAAACGCACGTTTCGGGCTCCGGCGGCCGGGCACATTCACTCCACTCTGTCTAGGCACATTGACTCCCATTCAGCCTGGGCACATTCACTCCACTCCGCCTGGGCACTTCCAGTCCCACTCTGCCTGGGAACCTGCACTCCACTCGGCCTGGGCACCTCCACTCCAGTCAGCCTTGGCACATTCACTCCACTCAGCCTTGGCACTTCCAGTCCCACTCTGCCAGGGAACCCCAACTCCACTCAGCCTGGGCACCTCCACTCCACTCAGCCTGGGCACATTCACTCCACTCAGCCTGGGCACTTCCAGTCCCACTCTGCCTGGGAACCTGCACTCCACTCAGCCTGGGCACCTCCAATCCACTCAGCCTGGGCACATTCTCTCCAGTCAGCCTGGGCACATTCACTCCACTCAGCCTGGGCACCTCCACTCCACTCAGCCTGGCCACATTCACTCCACTCAGCCAGGGCACATTCACTCCACTCAGCCTGGGCACTTCCAGTCCCACTCTGCCCAGGAACCTCCACTCCCACTCTGACTGGGAACCTCCGCTACTCCTCTCCACACCCGGCTCTCCACCCGACTCACGGGGGCCCACTCTTAAGCCCTCCCGCCGCAAGTAATAGGCCCTTTGCCCGGGCGGAAAGTGAACCGCGGAACTGTGTCCCGCCCTCAATTCTCGTCCGATCGGAACGCGGTTTGGACCCGTTCTCCTGGGCGGCCTCGCAGCCCCTCCAGACCCAGCCAGTTAGCTCCAAGGGGCCGCCCCGAGCACGGGGAGGGGTGACACTTGACGCTTTGGCGCAACGGTGCCCGCGCCACGAGCCAAAAAGCGCCCCCCTCTCTCCGCGCCCATTCAAGGCAATGGGGAAACGCACGTTTCGGGCTCCGGCGGCTGGGCACATTCACTCCACTCTGTCTAGGCACATTGACTCCCATTCAGCCTGGGCACATTCACTCCACTCCGCCTGGGCACTTCCAGTCCCACTCTGCCTGGGAACCTGCACTCCACTCGGCCTGGGCACCTCCACTCCACTCAGCCTGGGCACATTCACTCCACTCAGCCTGGGGACTTCCAATCCCACTCTGCCTGGGAACCTGCACTCCACTCAGCCTTGGCACCTGCACTCCACTCAGCCTGGGTACATTACTCCACTCAGCCTGGGCACTTCCAATCCCACTCTGCCTGGGAACCTGCACTCCACTCAGCCTGGGCACCTCCACTCCACTCAGCCTGGGCACATTCACTCCACTCAGCGTTGGCACTTCCAGTCCCACTCTGCCAGGGAACCCCAACTCCACTCAGCCTGGGCACCTCCACTCCACTCAGCCTGGGCACATTCACTCCACTCAGCCTGGGCACTTCCAGTCCCACTCTGTCAGGGAACCCCAACTCTACTCAGCCTGGGCACCTCCACTCCACTCAGCCTGGGCACATTCACTCCACTCAGCCTGGGCACTTCCAATCCCACTCTGCCTGGGAACCTGCACTCGACTCAGCCTGGGCCCCTCCACTCCACTCAGCCTGGGTACATTCACTCCACTCAGCCTGGGCACTTCCAATCCCACTCTGCCTGGGAACCTGCACTCCACTCAGCCTGGGCACCTCCACTCAGCCTGGGCACCTCCACTCCATTCAGCCTGGGCACATTCACTCCACTCAGCCTGGGCACTTCCAGTCCCACTCTGCTGGGAACCTGCACTCCACTCAGCCTGGGCACCTCCACTCCACTCAGCCTGGGTACCTTCACTCCACTCAGCCTTGGCACTTCCAGTCCCACTCTGCCAGGGAACCCCAACTCCACTCAGCCTGGGCACCTCCACTCCACTCAGCCTGGGCACATTCACTCCACTCAGCCTGGGCACTTCCAGTCCCACTCTGCCTGGGAACCTGCACTCCACTCAGTCTGGGCACCTCCACTCCATTCAGCCTGGGGCACATTCACTCCACTCAGCCTGGGCACTTTCAGTCCCACTCTGCCTGGGAACCCCAACTCCACTCAGCCTGGGCACCTCCACTCCACTCAGCCTGGGCACATTCACTCCACTCTGTCTAAGCACATTGACTCCCATTCAGCCTGGGATCATTCACTCCACTCAGCCTGGGCACATTCACTCCACTCAGCCTGGGCACTTCCAGTCCCACTCTGCCTGGGAACCTGCACTCCACTCAGCCTGGGCACCTCCAATCCACTCAGCCTGGGCACATTCTCTCCAGTCAGCCTGGGCACATTCAATCCACTCAGCCTGGGCACATTCACTCCACTCAGCCTGGGCACATTCACTCCACTCAGCCAGGGCACATTCACTCCACTCAGCCTGGGCACTTCCAGTCCCACTCTGCCCAGGAACCTCCACTCCCACTCTGACTGGGAACCTCCGCTACTCCTCTCCACACCCGGCTCTCCACCCGACTCGCGGGGGCCCACTCTTAAGCCCTCCCGCCGCAAGTTATAGGCCCTTTGCCCGGGCGGAACGTGAACCGCGGAACTGTGTCCCGCCCTCAATTCTCGTCCGATCGGAACGCGGTTTGGACCCGTTCTCCTGGGCGGCCTCGCAGCCCCTCCAGACCCAGCCAGTTAGCTCCAAGGGGCCGCCCCGAGCACGGGGAGGTGTGACACTTGACGCTTTGGCGCAACGGTGCCCGCGCCACGAGCCAAAAAGCGCCCCCCTCTCTCCGCGCGCATTCAAGGCAATGGGGAAACGCACGTTTCGGGCTCCGGCGGCTGGGCACATTCACTCCACTCTGTCTAGGCACATTGACTCCCATTCAGCCTGGGCACATTCACTCCACTCCGCCTGGGCACTTCCAGTCCCACTCTGCCTGGGAACCTGCACTCCACTCGGCCTGGGCACCTCCACTCCAGTCAGCCTGGGCACATTCACTCCACTCAGCCTTGGCACTTCCAGTCCCACTCTGCCAGGGAACCCCAACTCCACTCAGCCTGGGCACCTCCACTCCACTCAGCCTGGGCACATTCACTCCACTCAGCCTGGGCACTTCCAGTCCCACTCTGCCTGGGAACCTCCACTCCACTCAGCCTGGGCACCTCCAATCCACTCAGCCTGCGCACATTCTCTCCAGTCAGCCTGGGCACATTCACTCCACTCAGCCTGGGCACATTCACTCCACTCAGCCTGGGCACATTCACTCAACTCAGCCAGGGCACATTCACTCCACTCAGCCTGGGCACTTCCAGTCCCACTCTGCCCAGGAACCTCCACTCCCACTCTGACTGGGAACCTCCGCTACTCCTCTCCACACCCGGCTCTCCACCCGACTCGCGGGGGCCCACTCTTAAGCCCTCCCGCCGCAAGTAATAGGCCCTTTGCCCGGGCGGAAAGTGAACCGCGGAACTGTGTCCCGCCCTCAATTCTCGTCCGATCGGAACGCGGTTTGGACCCGTTCTCCTGGGCGGCCTCGCAGCCCCTCCAGACCCAGCCAGTTAGCTCCAAGGGGCCGCCCCGAGCACGGGGAGGTGTGACACTTGACGCTTTGCCGCAACGGTGCCCGCGCCACGAGCCAAAAAGCGCCCCCCTCTCTCCGCGCCCATTCAAGGCAATGGGGAAACGCACGTTTCGGGCTCCGGCGGCTGGGCACATTCACTCCACTCTGTCTAGGCACATTGACTCCCATTCAGCCTCGGCACATTCACTCCACTCCGCCTGGGCACTTCCAGTCCCACTCTGCCTGGGAACCTGCACTCCACTCGGCCTGGGCACCTCCACTCCAGTCAGCCTGGGCACATTCACTCCACTCAGCCTGGGCACTTCCAATCCCACTCTGCCTGGGAACCTGCACTCCACTCAGCCTGGGCACTTCCAGTCCCACTCTGCCTGGGAACCCCAACTCCATTCAGCCTGGGCACCTCCACTCCACTCAGCCTGGGCACATTCACTCCACTCAGCCTGGGCACTTCCAATCCCACTCTGCCTGGGAACCTGCACTCCACTCAGCCTGGGCACCTCCACTCCATTCAGCCTGGGCACATTCACTCCACTCAGCCTTGGCACTTCCAGTCCCACTCTGCCAGGGAACCCCAACTCCACTCAGCCTGGGCACCTCCACTCCACTCAGCCTGGGCACATTCACTCCACTCAGCCTGGGCACTTCCAATCCCACTCTGCCTGGGAACCTGCACTCCACTCAGCCTGGGCACCTCCACTCCACTCAGCCTGGGTACATTCACTCCACTCAGCCTGGGCACTTCCAATCCCACTCTGCCTGGGAACCTGCACTCCACTCAGCCTGGGCACTTCCAGTCCCACTCTGCCTGGGAACCCCTACTCCATTCAGCCTGGGCACCTCCACTCCACTCAGCCTGGGCACATTCACTCCACTCAGCCTGGGCACTTCCAATCCCACTCTGCCTGGGAACCTGCACTCCACTCAGCCTGGGCACCTCCACTCCATTCAGCCTGGGCACATTCACTCCACTCAGCCTGGGCACTTCCAGTCCCACTCTGCCTGGGAACCTGCACTCCAATCAGCCTGGGCACCTCCACTCCACTCAGCCTGGGCACATTCACTCCACTCAGCCTTGGCACTTCCAGTCCCACTCTGCCAGGGAACTCCAACTCCACTCAGCCTGGGCACCTCCACTCCACTCAGCCTGGGCACATTCACTCCACTCAGCCTGGGCACTTCCAGTCCCACTCTGCCTGGGAACCTCCACTCCACTCAGCCTGGGCACCTCCAATCCACTCAGCCTGCGCACATTCTCTCCATTCAGCCTGGGCACATTCACTCCACTCAGCCTGGGCACATTCACTCCACTCAGCCTGGGCACATTCACTCCACTCAGCCAGGGCACATTCACTCCACTCAGCCTGGGCACTTCCAGTCCCACTCTGCCCAGGAACCTCCACTCCCACTCTGACTGGGAACCTCCGCTACTCCTCTCCACACCCGGCTCTCCACCCGACTCGCGGGGGCCCACTCTTAAGCCCTCCCGCCGCAAGTTATAGGCCCTTTGCCCGGGCGGAAAGTGAACCGCGGAACTGTGTCCCGCCCTCAATTCTCGTCCGATCGGAACGCGGTTTGGACCCGTTCTCCTGGGCGGCCTCGCAGCCCCTCCAGACCGAGCCAGTTAGCTCCAAGGGGCCGCCCCGAGCACGGGGAGGTGTGACACTTGACGCTTTGGCGCAACGGTGCCCGCGCCACGAGCCAAAAAGCGCCCCCCTCTCTCCGCGCCCATTCAAGGCAATGGGGAAACGCACGTTTCGGGCTCCGGCGGCCGGGCACATTCACTCCACTCTGTCTAGGCACATTGACTCCCATTCAGCCTGGGCACATTCACTCCACTCCGCCTGGGCACTTCCAGTCCCACTCTGCCTGGGAACCTGCACTCCACTCGGCCTGGGCACCTCCACTCCACTCAGCCTGGGCACATTCACTCCACTCAGCCTTGGCACTTCCAGTCCCACTCTGCCAGGGAACCCCAACTCCACTCAGCCTGGGCACCTCCACTCCACTCAGCCTGGGCACATTCACTCCACTCAGCCTGGGCACTTCCAGTCCCACTCTGCCTGGGAACCTGCACTCCACTCAGCCTGGGCACCTCCAATCCACTCAGCCTGGGCACATTCTCTCCAGTCAGCCTGGGCACATTCACTCCACTCAGCCTGGGCACCTCCACTCCACTCAGCCTGGCCACATTCACTCCACTCAGCCAGGGCACATTCACTCCACTCAGCCTGGGCACTTCCAGTCCCACTCTGCCCAGGAACCTCCACTCCCACTCTGACTGGGAACCTCCGCTACTCCTCTCCACACCCGGCTCTCCACCCGACTCACGGGGGCCCACTCTTAAGCCCTCCCGCCGCAAGTAATAGGCCCTTTGCCCGGGCGGAAAGTGAACCGCGGAACTGTGTCTTGCCCTCAATTCTCGTCCGATCGGAACGCGGTTTGGACCCGTTCTCCTGGGCGGCCTCGCAGCCCCTCTAGACCCAGCCAGTTAGCTCCAAGGGGCCGCCCCGAGCGCGGGGAGGGGTGACACTTGACGCTTTGGCGCAACGGTGCCCGCGCCACGAGCCAAAAAGCGCCCCCCTCTCTCCGCGCCCATTCAAGGCAATGGGGAAACGCACGTTTCGGGCTCCGGCGGCTGGGCACATTCACTCCACTCTGTCTAGGCACATTGACTCCCATTCAGCCTGGGCACATTCACTCCACTCCGCCTGGGCACTTCCAGTCCCACTCTGCCAGGGAACCCCAACTCCACTCAGCCTGGGCACCTCCACTCCACTCAGCCTGGGCACATTCACTCCACTCAGCCTGGGCACTTCCAGTCCCACTCTGCCTGGGAACCCCTACTCCATTCAGCCTGGGCACCTCCACTCCACTCAGCCTGGGCACATTCACTCCACTCAGCCTGGGCACTTCCAATCCCACTCTGCCTGGGAACCTGCACTCCACTCAGCCTGGGCACCTCCACTCAGCCTGGGCACCTCCACTCCATTCAGCCTGGGCACATTCACTCCACTCAGCCTGGGCACTTCCAGTCCCACTCTGCTGGGAACCTGCACTCCACTCAGCCTGGGCACCTCCCCTCCACTCAGCCTGGGTACCTTCACTCCACTCAGCCTTGGCACTTCCAGTCCCACTCTGCCAGGAAACCCCAACTCCACTCAGCCTGGGCACCTCCACTCCACTCAGCCTGGGCACGTTCACTCCACTCAGCCTGGGCACTTCCAATCCCACTCTGCCAGGGAACCCCAACTCCACTCAGCCTGGGCACCTCCACTCCACTCAGCCTGGGCACATTCACTCCACTCAGCCTTGGCACTTCCAATCCCACTCTGCCTGGGAACCTGCACTCCACTCAGCCTGGGCACCTCCACTCCACTCAGCCTGGGTACCTTCACTCCACTCAGCCTTGGCACTTCCAGTCCCACTCTGCCAGGGAACCCCAACTCCACTCAGCTGGGGCACCTCCACTCCACTCAGCCTGGGCACATTCACTCCACTCAGCCTGGGCACTTTCAGTCCCACTCTGCCTGGGAACCTGCACTCCACTCGGCCTGGGCACCTCCACTCCACTCAGCCTGGGCACATTCACTCCACTCAGCCTTGGCACTTCCAGTCCCACTCTGCCAGGGAACCCCAACTCCACTCAGCCTGGGCAACTAAACTCCACTCAGCCTGGGCACATTCACTCCACTCAGCCTGGGCACTTCCAGTCCCACTCTGCCTGGGAACCTGCACTCCACTCGGCCTGGGCACCTCCACTCCACTCAGCCTGGGCACATTCACTCCACTCAGCCTGGGCACTTCCAATCCCACTCTGCCTGGGTGCCTGCACTCCTCTCAGCCTGGGCTCCTCCACTCCACTCAGCCTGGCCACATTCACTCCACTCAGCCAGGGCACATTCACTCCACTCAGCCTGGGCACTTCCAGTCCCACTCTGCCCAGGAACCTCCACTCCCACTCTGACTGGGAACCTCCGCTACTCCTCTCCACACCCGGCTCTCCACCCGACTCGCGGGGGCCCACTCTTAAGCCCTCCCGCCGCAAGTTATAGGCCCTTTGCCCGGGCGGAAAGTGAACCGCGGAACTGTGTCCCGCCCTCAATTCTCGTCCGATCGGAACGCGGTTTGGACCCGTTCTCCTGGGCGGCCTCGCAGCCCCTCCAGACCCAGCCAGTTAGCTCCAAGGGGCCGCCCCGAGCACGGGGAGGTGTGACACTTGACGCTTTGGCGCAACGGTGCCCGCGCCACGAGCCAAAAAGCGCCCCCCTCTCTCCGCGCCCATTCAAGGCAATGGGGAAACGCACGTTTCGGGCTCCGGCGGCCGGGCACATTCACTCCACTCTGTCTAGGCACATTGACTCCCATTCAGCCTGGGCACATTCACTCCACTCCGCCTGGGCACTTCCAGTCCCACTCTGCCTGGGAACCTGCACTCCACTCGGCCTGGGCACCTCCACTCCACTCAGCCTGGGCACATTCACTCCACTCAGCCTTGGCACTTCCAGTCCCACTCTGCCAGGGAATCCCAACTCCACTCAGCCTGGGCACCTCCACTCCACTCAGCCTGGGCACATTCACTCCACTCAGCCTGGGCACTTCCAGTCCCACTCTGCCTGGGAACCTGCACTCCACTCAGCCTGGGCACCTCCAATCCACTCAGCCTGGGCACATTCTCTCCACTCAGCCTGGCCACATTCACTCCACTCAGCCAGGGCACATTCACTCCACTCAGCCTGGGCACTTCCAGTCCCACTCTGCCCAGGAACCTCCACTCCCACTCTGACTGGGAACCTCCGCTACTCCTCTCCACACCCGGCTCTCCACCCGACTCGCGGGGGCCCACTCTTAAGCCCTCCCGCCGCAAGTTATAGGCCCTTTGCCCGGGCGGAAAGTGAACCGCGGAACTGTGTCCCGCCCTCAATTCTCGTCCGATCGGAACGCGGTTTGGACCCGTTCTCCTGGGCGGCCTCGCAGCCCCTCCAGACCCAGCCAGTTAGCTCCAAGGGGCCGCCCCGAGCACGGGGAGGTGTGACACTTGACGCTTTGGTGCAACGGTGCCCGCGCCACGAGCCAAAAAGCGCCCCCCTCTCTCCGCGCCCATTCAAGGCAATGGGGAAACGCACGTTTCGGGCTCCGGCGGCCGGGCACATTCACTCCACTCTGTCTAGGCACATTGACTCCCATTCAGCCTGGGCACATTCACTCCACTCCGCCTGGGCACTTCCAGTCCCACTCTGCCTGGGAACCCCAACTCCACTCGGCCTGGGCACCTCCACTCCACTCAGCCTGGGCACATTCACTCCACTCAGCCTTGGCACTTCCAGTCCCACTCTGCCAGGGAACCCCAACTCCACTCAGCCTGGGCACCTCCACTCCACTCAGCCTGGGCACATTCACTCCACTCAGCCTGGGCACTTCCAGTCCCACTCTGCCTGGGAACCTGCACTCCACTCAGCCTGGGCACCTCCAATCCACTCAGCCTGGGCACATTCTCTCCAGTCAGCCTGGGCACATTCACTCCACTCAGCCTGGGCACCTCCACTGCACTCAGCCTGGCCACATTCACTCCACTCAGCCAGGGCACATTCACTCCACTCAGCCTGGGCACTTCCAGTCCCACTCATCCCAGGAACCTCCACTCCCACTCTGACTGGGAACCTCCGCTACTCCTCTCCACACCCGGCTCTCCACCCGACTCACGGGGGCCCACTCTTAAGCCCTCCCGCCGCAAGTAATAGGCCCTTTGCCCGGGCGGAAAGTGAACCGCGGAACTGTGTCCCGCCCTCAATTCTCGTCCGATCGGAACGCGGTTTGGACCCGTTCTCCTGGGCGGCCTCGCAGCCCCTCCAGACCCAGCCAGTTAGCTCCAAGGGGCCGCCCCGAGCACGGGGAGGGGTGACATTTGACGCTTTGGCGCAACGGTGCCAGCGCCACGAGCCAAAAAGCGCCCCCCTCTCTCCGCGCCCATAAAAGGCAATGGGGAAACGCACGTTTCGGGCTCCGGCGGCTGGGCACATTCACTCCACTCTGTCTAGGCACATTGACTCCCATTCAGCCTGGGCACATTCACTCCACTCCGCCTGGGCACTTCCAGTCCCACTCTGCCTGGGAACCTGCACTCCACTCGGCCTGGGCACCTCCACTCCAGTCAGCCTGGGCACATTCACTCCACTCAGCCTGGGCACTTCCAATCCCACTCTGCCTGGGAACCTGCACTCCACTCAGCCTGGGCACGTCCAGTCCCACTCTGCCTGGGAACCCCAACTCCATTCAGCCTGGGCACCTCCACTCCACTCAGCCTGGGCACATTCACTCCACTCAGCCTGGGCACTTCCAATCCCACTCTGCCTGGGAACCTGCACTCCACTCAGCCTGGGCACCTCCACTCAGCCTGGGCACCTCCACTCCATTCAGCCTGGGCACATTCACTCCACTCAGCCTTGGCACTTCCAGTCCCACTCTGCCAGGGAACCCCAACTCCACTCAGCCTGGGCACCTCCACTCCACTCAGCCTGGGCACATTCACTCCACTCAGCCTGGGCACTTCCAATCCCACTCTGCCTGGGAACCTGCACTCCACTCAGCCTGGGCACCTCCACTCCACTCAGCCTGGGTACATTCACTCCACTCAGCCTGGGCACTTCCAATCCCACTCTGCCTGGGAACCTGCACTCCACTCAGCCTGGGCACCTCCCCTCTATTCAGCCTGGGCACATTCACTCCACTCAGCCTGGGCACTTCCAGTCCCACTCTGCCTGGGAACCTGCTCTCCAATCAGCCTGGGCACCTCCACTCCACTCAGCCTGGGCACATTCACTCCACTCTGCCTGGGCACATTCACTCCACTCAGCCTGGGCACATTCACTCCACTCAGCCTGGGCACTTCCAGTCCCACTCTGCTGGGAGCCTGCACTCCACTCAGCCTGGGAACCTCCACTCCACGCAGCCTGGGCACATTCACTCCACTCAGCCAGGGAACTTCCAGTCCCTCTCTGCCTGGGAACCCCAACTCCACTCAGCCTGGGCACCTCCACTCCACTCAGCCTGGGCACATTCACTCCACTCTGTCTAGGCACATTGACTCCCATTCAGCCTGGGATCATTCACTCCACTCAGCCTGGGCACATTCACTCCACTCAGCCTGGGCACTTCCAGTCCCACTCTGCCTGGGAACCTGCACTCCACTCGGCCTGGGCACCTCCACTCCACTCAGCCTGGGCACATTCACTCCACTCAGCCTTGGCACTTCCAGTCCCACTCTGCCAGGGAACCCCAACTCCACTCAGCCTGGGCACCTCCACTCCACTCAGCCTGGGCACATTCACTCCACTCAGCCTGGGCACTTCCAGTCCCACTCTGCCTGGGAACCTCCACTCCACTCAGCCTGGGCACCTCCAATCCACTCAGCCTGCGCACATTCTCTCCAGTCAGCCTGGGCACATTCACTCCACTCAGCCTGGGCACATTCACTCCACTCAGCCAGGGCACATTCACTCCACTCAGCCTGGGCACTTCCAGTCCCACTCTGCCCAGGAACCTCCACTCCCACTCTGACTGGGAACCTCCGCTACTCCTCTCCACACCCGGCTCTCCACCCGACTCGCGGGGGCCCACTCTTAAGCCCTCCCGCCGCAAGTTATAGGCCCTTTGCCCGGGCGGAAAGTGAACCGCGGAACTGTGTCCCGCCCTCAATTCTCGTCCGATCGGAACGCGGTTTGGACCCGTTCTCCTGGGCGGCCTCGCAGCCCCTCCAGACCCAGCCAGTTAGCTCCAAGGGGCCGCCCCGAGCACGGGGAGGTGTGACACTTGACGCTTTGGCGCAACGGTGCACGCGCCACAAGCCAAAAAGCGCCCCCCTCTCTCCGCGCCCATTCAAGGCAATGGGGAAACGCACGTTTCGGGCTCCGGCGGCCGGGCACATTCACTCCACTCTGTCTAGGCACATTGACTCCCATTCAGCCTGGGCACATTCACTCCACTCCGCCTGGGCACTTCCAGTCCCACTCTGCCTGGGAACCTGCACTCCACTCGGCCTGGGCACCTCCACTCCACTCAGCCTGGGCACATTCACTTCACTCAGCCTTGGCACTTCCAGTCCCACTCTGCCAGGGAACCCCAACTCCACTCAGCCTGGGCACCTCCACTCCACTCAGCCTGGGCACATTCACTCCACTCAGCCTGGGCACTTCCAGTCCCACTCTGCCTGGGAACCTCCACTCCACTCAGCCTGGGCACCTCCAATCCACTCAGCCTGCGCACATTCTCTCCAGTCAGCCTGGGCACATTCACTCCACTCAGCCTGGGCACATTCACTCCACTCAGCCTGGGCACATTCACTCCACTCAGCCAGGGCACATTCACTCCACTCAGCCTGGGCACTTCCAGTCCCACTCTGCCCAGGAACCTCCACTCCCACTCTGACTGGGAACCTCCGCTACTCCTCTCCACACCCGGCTCTCCACCCGACTCGCGGGGGCCCACTCTTAAGCCCTCCCGCCGCAAGTTATAGGCCCTTTGCCCGGGCGGAAAGTGAACCGCGGAACTGTGTCCCGCCCTCAATTCTCGTCCGATCGGAACGCGGTTTGGACCCGTTCTCCTGGGCGGCCTCGCAGCCCCTCCAGACCCAGCCAGTTAGCTCCAAGGGGCCGCCCCGAGCACGGGGAGGTGTGACACTTGACGCTTTGGCGCAACGGTGCCCGCGCCACGAGCCAAAAAGCGCCCCCCTCTCTCCGCGCCCATTCAAGGCAATGGGGAAACGCACGTTTCGGGCTCCGGCGGCCGGGCACATTCACTCCACTCTGTCTAGGCACATTGACTCCCATTCAGCCTGGGCACATTCACTCCACTCAGCCTGGGTACATTACTCCACTCAGCCTGGGCACTTCCAATCCCACTCTGCCTGGGAACCTGCACTCCACTCTGCCTGGGAACCTGCACTCCACTCAGCCTGGGCACCTGCACTCCACTCAGCCTGGGTACATTACTCCACTCAGCCTGGGCACTTCCAATCCCACTCTGCCTGGGAACCTGCACTCCACTCAGCCTGGGCACCTCCACTCCACTCAGCCTGGGCACATTCACTCCACTCAGCGTTGGCACTTCCAGTCCCACTCTGCCAGGGAACCCCAACTCCACTCAGCCTGGGCACCTCCACTCCACTCAGCCTGGGCACATTCACTCCACTCACCGTTGGCACTTCCAGTCCCACTCTGTCAGGGAACCCCAACTCTACTCAGCCTGGGCACCTCCACTCCACTCAGCCTGGGCACATTCACTCCACTCAGCCTGGGCACTTCCAATCCCACTCTGCCTGGGAACCTGCACTCGACTCAGCCTGGGCCCCTCCACTCCACTCAGCCTGGCCACATTCACTCCACTCAGCCAGGGCACATTCACTCCACTCAGCCTTGGCACTTCCAGTCCCACTCTGCCTGGGAACCTCCACTCCACTCAGCCTGGGCACCTCCAATCCACTCAGCCTGCGCACATTCTCTCCAGTCAGCCTGGGCACATTCACTCCACTCAGCCTGGGCACCTCCACTCCACTCAGCCTGGCCACATTCACTCCACTCAGCCAGGGCACATTCACTCCACTCAGCCTTGGCACTTCCAGTCCCACTCTGCCAGGGAACCCCAACTCCACTCAGCCTGGGCACATTCACTCCACTCAGCCTGGGAACTTCCAATCCCACTCTGCCTGGGAACCTGCACTCCACTCTGCCTGGGCACCTCCACTCCACTCAGCCTGGGTACCTTCACTCCACTCAGCCTTTGCACTTCCAGTCCCACTCTGCCAGGGAACCCCAACTCCACTCGGCCTGGGCACCTCCACTCCACTCAGCCTGGGCACATTCACTCCACTCAGCCTTGGCACTTCCAGTCCCACTCTGCCAGGGAACCCCAACTCCACTCAGCCTGGGCACCTCCACTCCACTCAGCCTGGGCACATTGACTCCACTCAGCCTGGGCACCTCCACTCCACTCAGCCTGGCCACATTCACTCCACTCAGCCTGGGCACATTCACTCCACTCAGCCTGGGCACTTCCAGTCCCACTCTGCCCAGGAACCTCCACTCCCACTCTGACTGGGAACCTCCGCTACTCCTCTCCACACCCGGCTCTCCACCCGACTCACGGGGGCCCACTCTTAAGCCCTCCCGCCGCCAGTAATAGGCCCTTTGCCCGGGCGGAAAGTGAACTGTGAACTGTGTCTTGCCCTCAATTCTCGTCCGATCGGAACGCGGTTTGGACCCGTTCTCCTGGGCGGCCTCGCAGCCCCTCCAGACCCAGCCAGTTAGCTCCAAGGGGCCGCCCCGAGCACGGGGAGGGGTGACACTTGACGCTTTGGCGCAACGGTGCCCGCGCCACGAGCACCGTTCCCACTCTGTCTGGGAACCTGCACTCCACTCAGCCTGGGCACCTCCACTCCACTCAGCCTGGGCACATTCACTCCACTCAGCGTTGGCACTTCCAGTCCCACTCTGCCAGGGAACCCCAACTCCACTCAGCCTGGGCACCTCCACTCCACTCAGCCTGGGCACATTCACTCCACTCAGCCTGGGCACTTCCAGTCCCACTCTGCTGGGAACCTGCACTCCACTCAGCCTGGGCACCTCCACTCCACTCAGCCTGGGTCCCTTCACTCCACTCAGCCTTGGCACTTCCAGTCCCACTCTGCCAGGGAACCCCAACTCCACTCAGCCTGGGCACCTCCACTCCACTCAGCCTGGGCACATTCACTCCACTCAGCCTGGGCACTTCCAGTCCCACTCTGCCTGGGAACCTGCACTCCACTCAGTCTGGGCACCTCCACTCCATTCAGCCTGGGGCACATTCACTCCACTCAGCCTGGGCACTTTCAGTCCCACTCTGCCTGGGAACCTGCACTCCACTCGGCCTGGGCACCTCCACTCCACTCAGCCTGGGCACATTCACTCCACTCAGCCTTGGCACTTCCAGTCCCACTCTGCCAGGGAACCGCAACTCCACTCAGCCTGGGCACCTCCACTCCACTCAGCCTGGGCACATTCACTCCACTCAGCCTGGGCACTTCCAGTCCAGCTCTGCCTGGGAACCTGCACTCCACTCGGCTTGGGCACCTCCACTCCACTCAGCCTGGGCACATTCACTCCACTCAGCCTGGGCACTTCCAATCCCACTCTGCCTGGGTGCCTGCACTCTACTCAGCCTGGGCACCTCCACTCCACTCAGCCTGGGCACATTCACTCCACTCAGCCAGGGCACATTCACTCCACTCAGCCTGGGCACTTCCAGTCCCACTCTGCCCAGGAACCTCCACTCCCACTCTGACTGGGAAGCTCCGCTACTCCTCTCCACACCCGTTTCTCCACCCGACTCGCGGGGGCCCACTCTTAAGCCCTCCCGCCGCAAGTTATAGGCCCTTTGCCCGGGCGGAAAGTGAACCGCGGAACTGTGTCCCGCCCTCAATTCTCGTCCGATCGGAACGCGGTTTGGACCCGTTCTCCTGGGCGGCCTCGCAGCCCCTCCAGACCCAGCCAGTTAGCTCCAAGGGGCCACCCCGAGAACGGGGAGGTGTGACACTGGACGCTTTGGGTACTTCCAATCCCATTCTGCTGGGAACCTGCACTCCACTCAGCCTGGGAACCTCCACTCCACGCAGCCTGGGCACATTCACTCCACTCAGCCAGGGCACTTCCAGTCCCTCTCTGCCTGGGAACCTGCACTCCACTCGGCCTGGGCACATTCACTCCACTCAGCCTTGGCACTTCCAGTCCCACTCTGCCAGGGAACCCCAACTCCACTCAGCCTGGGCACCTCCACTCCACTCAGCCTGGGCACATTCACTCCACTCAGCCTGGGCACTTCCAGTCCCACTCTGCCTGGGAACCTCCACTCCACTCAGCCTGGGCACCTCCAATCCACTCAGCCTGCGCACATTCTCTCCAGTCAGCCTGGGCACATTCACTCCACTCAGCCTGGGCACATTCACTCCACTCAGCCTGGGCACCTCCACTCCACTCAGCCTGGGTACATTCACTCCACTCAGCCTGGGCACTTCCAATCCCACTCTGCCTGGGAACCTGCACTCCACTCAGCCTGGGCACTTCCAGTCCCACTCTGCCTGGGAACCCCTACTCCATTCAGCCTGGGCACCTCCACTCCACTCAGCCTGGGCACATTCACTCCACTCAGCCTGGGCACTTCCAATCCCACTCTGCCTGGGAACCTGCACTCCACTCAGCCTGGGCACCTCCACTCCATTCAGCCTGGGCACATTCACTCCACTCAGCCTGGGCACTTCCAGTCCCACTCTGCCTGGGAACCTGCACTCCAATCAGCCTGGGCACCTCCACTCCACTCAGCCTGGGCACATTCACTCCACTCAGCCTTGGCACTTCCAGTCCCACTCTGCCAGGGAACCCCAACTCCACTCAGCCTGGGCACCTCCACTCCACTCAGCCTGGGCACATTCACTCCACTCAGCCTGGGCACTTCCAGTCCCACTCTGCCTGGGAACCTCCACTCCACTCAGCCTTGGCACCTCCAATCCACTCAGCCTGTGCACATTCTCTCCAGTCAGCCTGGGCACATTCACTCCACTAAGCCTGGGCACATTCACTCCACTCAGCCTGGGCACATTCACTCCACTCAGCCAGGGCACATTCACTCCACTCAGCCTGGGCACTTCCAGTCCCACTCTGCCCAGGAACCTCCACTCCCACTCTGACTGGGAACCTCCGCTACTCCTCTCCACACCCGGCTCTCCACCCGACTCGCGGGGGCCCACTCTTAAGCCCTCCCGCCGCAAGTTATAGGCCCTTTGCCCGGGCGGAAAGTGAACCGCGGAACTGTGTCCCGCCCTCAATTCTCGTCCGATCGGAACGCGGTTTGGACCCGTTCTCCTGGGCGGCCTCGCAGCCCCTCCAGACCCAGCCAGTTAGCTCCAAGGGGCCGCCCCGAGCACGGGGAGGTGTGACACTTGACGCTTTGGCGAAACGGTGCCCGCGCCACGAGCCAAAAAGCGCCCCCCTCTCTCCGCGCCCATTCAAGGCAATGGGGAAACGCACGTTTCGGGCTCCGGCGGCCGGGCACATTCACTCCACTCTGTCTAGGCACATTGACTCCCATTCAGCCTGGGCACATTCACTCCACTCCGCCTGGGCACTTCCAGTCCCACTCTGCCTGGGAACCTGCACTCCACTCGGCCTGGGCACCTCCACTCCACTCAGCCTGGGCACATTCACTCCACTCAGCCTTGACACTTCCAGTCCCACTCTGCCAGGGAACCCCAACTCCACTCAGCCTGGGCACATGCAATCCACTCAGCCTGGGCACATTCACTCCACTCAGCCTGGGCACTTCCAGTCCCACACTGCCTGGGAACCTGCACTCCACTCAGCCTGGGCACCTCCAATCCACTCAGCCTGGGCACATTCTCTCCAGTCAGCCTGGGCACATTCACTCCACTCAGCCTGGGCACCTCCACTCCACTCAGCCTGGCCACATTCACTCCACTCAGCCAGGGCACATTCACTCCACTCAGCCTGGGCACTTCCAGTCCCACTCTGCCCAGGAACCTCCACTCCCACTCTGACTGGGAACCTCCGCTACTCCTCTCCACACCCGGCTCTCCACCCGACTCACGGGGGCCCACTCTTAAGCCCTCCCGCCGCAAGTAATAGGCCCTTTGCCCGGGCGGAAAGTGAACCGCGGAACTGTGTCTTGCCCTCAATTCTCGTCCGATCGGAACGCGGTTTGGACACGTTCTCCTGGGCGGCCTCGCAGCCCCTCCAGACCCAGCCAGTTAGCTCCAAGGGGCCGCCCCGAGCACGGGGAGGGGTGACACTTGACGCTTTGGCGCAACGGTGCCCGCGCCACGAGCCAAAAAGCGCCCCCCTCTCTCCGCGCCCATTCAAGGCAATGGGGAAACGCACGTTTCGGGCTCCGGCGGCTGGGCACATTCACTCCACTCTGTCTAGGCACATTGACTCCCATTCAGCCTGGGCACATTCACTCCACTCCGCCTGGGCACTTCCAGTCCCACTCTGCCTGGGAACCTGCACTCCACTCGGCCTGGGCACCTCCACTCCACTCAGCCTGGGCACATTCACTCCACTCAGCCTGGGCACTTCCAATCCCACTCTGCCTGGGAACCTGCACTCGACTCAGCCTGGGCCCCTCCACTCCACTCAGCCTGGGTACATTCACTCCACTCAGCCTGGGCACTTCCAATCCCACTCTGCCTGGGAACCTGCACTCCACTCAGCCTGGGCACCTCCACTCAGCCTGGGCACCTCCACTCCATTCAGCCTGGGCACATTCACTCCACTCAGCCTGGGCACTTCCAGTCCCACTCTGCTGGGAACCTGCACTCCACTCAGCCTGGGCACCTCCACTCCACTCAGCCTGGGTACCTTCACTCCACTCAGCCTTGGCACTTCCAGTCCCACTCTGCCAGGGAACCCCAACTCCACTCAGCCTGGGCACCTCCACTCCACTCAGCCTGGGCACATTCACTCCACTCAGCCTGGGCACTTCCAGTCCCACTCTGCCTGGGAACCTGCACTCCACTCAGTCTGGGCACCTCCACTCCATTCAGCCTGGGGCACATTCACTCCACTCAGCCTGGGCACTTTCAGTCCCACTCTGCCTGGGAACCTGCACTCCACTCGGCCTGGGCACCTCCACTCCACTCAGCCTGGGCACATTCACTCCACTCAGCCTTGGCACTTCCAGTCCCACTCTGCCAGGGAACCCCAACTCCACTCAGCCTGGGCACATTCACTCCACTCAGCCTGGGAACTTCCAATCCCACTCTGCCTGGGAACCTGCACTCCACTCAGCCTGGGCACCTCCACTCCACTCAGCCTGGGTACATTCACTCCACTCAGCCTGGGCACTTCCAGTCCCACTCTGCCAGGGACCCCCAACTCCACTCAGCCTGGGCACCTCCACTCCACACAGCCTGGGCACATTCACTCCACTCAGCCTGGGCACTTCCAGTCCCACTCTGCCTGGGAACCTGCACTCCACTCGGCCTGGGCACCTCCACTCCACTCAGCCTGGCCACATTCACTCCACTCAGCCAGGGCACATTCACTCCACTCAGCCTGGGCACTTCCAGTCCCACTCTGCCCAGGAACCTCCACTCCCACTCTGACTGGGAACCTCCGCTACTCCTCTCCACAACCGGCTCTCCACCCGACTCGCGGGGGCCCACTCTTAAGCCCTCCCGCCGCAAGTTATAGGCCCTTTGCCCGGGCGGAAAGTGAACCGCGGAACTGTGTCCCGCCCTCAATTCTCGTCCGATCGGAACGCGGTTTGGACCCGTTCTCCTGGGCGGCCTCGCAGCCCATCCAAACCCCGTTAGTTAGCTCCAAGGGGCCGCCCCGAGCACGGGGAGGTGTGACACTTGACGCTTTGGCGCAACGGTGACCGCGCCACGAGCCAAAAAGTGCCCCCCTCTCTCCGCGCCCATTCAAGGCAATGGGGAAACGCACGTTTCGGGCTCCGGCGGCCGGGCACATTCACTCCACTCTGTCTAGGCACATTGAATCCCATTCAGCCTGGGCACATTCACTCCACTCCGCCTGGGCACTTCCAGTCCCACTCTGCCTGGGAACCTGCACTCCACTCGGCCTGGGCACCTCCACTCCACTCAGCCTGGGCACATTCACTCCACTCAGCCTGGGCACTTCCAATCCCACTCTGCCTGGGAACCTGCATTCCACTCAGCCTGGGCACCTGCACTCCACTCAGCCTGGGTACATTACTCCACTCAGCCTGGGCACCTCCACTCCACTCAGCCTGGGCACATTCACTCCACTCAGCGTTGGCACTTCCAGTCCCACTCTGCCAGGGAACCCCAACTCCACTCAGCCTGGGCACCTCCACTCCACTCAGCCTGGGCACATTCACTCCACTCACCGTTGGCACTTCCAGTCCCACTCTGTCAGGGAACCCCAACTCTACTCAGCCTGGGCACCTCCACTCCACTCAGCCTGGGCACATTCACTCCACTCAGCCTGGGCACTTCCAATCCCACTCTGCCTGGGAACCTGCACTCGACTCAGCCTGGGCCCCTCCACTCCACTCAGCCTGGCCACATTCACTCCACTCAGCCAGGGCACATTCACTCCACTCAGCCTTGGCACTTCCAGTCCCACTCTGCCTGGGAACCTCCACTCCACTCAGCCTGGGCACCTCCAATCCACTCAGCCTGCGCACATTCTCTCCAGTCAGCCTGGGCACATTCACTCCACTCAGCCTGGGCACCTCCACTCCACTCAGCCTGGCCACATTCACTCCACTCAGCCAGGGCACATTCACTCCACTCAGCCTTGGCACTTCCAGTCCCACTCTGCCAGGGAACCCCAACTCCACTCAGCCTGGGCACATTCACTCCACTCAGCCTGGGAACTTCCAATCCCACTCTGCCTGGGAACCTGCACTCCACTCTGCCTGGGCACCTCCACTCCACTCAGCCTGGGTACCTTCACTCCACTCAGCCTTGGCACTTCCAGTCCCACTCTGCCAGGGAACCCCAACTCCACTCGGCCTGGGCACCTCCACTCCACTCAGCCTGGGCACATTCACTCCACTCAGCCTTGGCACTTCCAGTCCCACTCTGCCAGGGAACCCCAACTCCACTCAGCCTGGGCACCTCCACTCCACTCAGCCTGGGCACATTGACTCCACTCAGCCTGGGCACCTCCACTCCACTCAGCCTGGCCACATTCACTCCACTCAGCCTGGGCACATTCACTCCACTCAGCCTGGGCACTTCCAGTCCCACTCTGCCCAGGAACCTCCACTCCCACTCTGACTGGGAACCTCCGCTACTCCTCTCCACACCCGGCTCTCCACCCGACTCACGGGGGCCCACTCTTAAGCCCTCCCGCCGCCAGTAATAGGCCCTTTGCCCGGGCGGAAAGTGAACTGTGAACTGTGTCTTGCCCTCAATTCTCGTCCGATCGGAACGCGGTTTGGACCCGTTCTCCTGGGCGGCCTCGCAGCCCCTCCAGACCCAGCCAGTTAGCTCCAAGGGGCCGCCCCGAGCACGGGGAGGGGTGACACTTGACGCTTTGGCGCAACGGTGCCCGCGCCACGAGCACCGTTCCCACTCTGTCTGGGAACCTGCACTCCACTCAGCCTGGGCACCTCCACTCCACTCAGCCTGGGCACATTCACTCCACTCAGCGTTGGCACTTCCAGTCCCACTCTGCCAGGGAACCCCAACTCCACTCAGCCTGGGCACCTCCACTCCACTCAGCCTGGGCACATTCACTCCACTCAGCCTGGGCACTTCCAGTCCCACTCTGCTGGGAACCTGCACTCCACTCAGCCTGGGCACCTCCACTCCACTCAGCCTGGGTCCCTTCACTCCACTCAGCCTTGGCACTTCCAGTCCCACTCTGCCAGGGAACCCCAACTCCACTCAGCCTGGGCACCTCCACTCCACTCAGACTGGGCACATTCACTCCACTCAGCCTGGGCACTTCCAGTCCCACTCTGCCTGGGAACCTGCACTCCACTCAGTCTGGGCACCTCCACTCCATTCAGCCTGGGGCACATTCACTCCACTCAGCCTGGGCACTTTCAGTCCCACTCTGCCTGGGAACCTGCACTCCACTCGGCCTGGGCACCTCCACTCCACTCAGCCTGGGCACATTCACTCCACTCAGCCTTGGCACTTCCAGTCCCACTCTGCCAGGGAACCCCAACTCCACTCAGCCTGGGCACCTCCACTCCACTCAGCCTGGGCACATTCACTCCACTCAGCCTGGGCACTTCCAGTCCAGCTCTGCCTGGGAACCTGCACTCCACTCGGCTTGGGCACCTCCACTCCACTCAGCCTGGGCACATTCACTCCACTCAGCCTGGGCACTTCCAATCCCACTCTGCCTGGGTGCCTGCACTCTACTCAGCCTGGGCACCTCCACTCCACTCAGCCTGGGCACATTCACTCCACTCAGCCAGGGCACATTCACTCCACTCAGCCTGGGCACTTCCAGTCCCACTCTGCCCAGGAACCTCCACTCCCACTCTGACTGGGAAGCTCCGCTACTCCTCTCCACACCCGTTTCTCCACCCGACTCGCGGGGGCCCACTCTTAAGCCCTCCCGCCGCAAGTTATAGGCCCTTTGCCCGGGCGGAAAGTGAACCGCGGAACTGTGTCCCGCCCTCAATTCTCGTCCGATCGGAACGCGGTTTGGACCCGTTCTCCTGGGCGGCCTCGCAGCCCCTCCAGACCCAGCCAGTTAGCTCCAAGGGGCCACCCCGAGAACGGGGAGGTGTGACACTGGACGCTTTGGGTACTTCCAATCCCATTCTGCTGGGAACCTGCACTCCACTCAGCCTGGGAACCTCCACTCCACGCAGCCTGGGCACATTCACTCCACTCAGCCAGGGCACTTCCAGTCCCTCTCTGCCTGGGAACCCCAACTCCACTCAGCCTGGGCACCTCCACTCCACTCAGCCTGGGCATATTCACTCCACTCAGCCTTGGCACTTCCAGTCCCACTCTGCCAGGGACCCCCAACTCCACTCAGCCTGGGCACCTCCACTCCACTCAGCCTGGGCACATTCACTCCACTCAGCCTGGGCACTTCCAGTCCCACTCTGCCAGGGAACCCCAACTCCACTCAGCCTGGGCACCTCCACTCCACTCAGCCTGGGCACATTCACTCCACTCAGCCTGGGCACTTCCAGTCCCACTCTGCCTGGGAACCTCCACTCCACTCAGCCTGGGCACCTCCAATCCACTCAGCCTGCGCACATTCTCTCCAGTCAGCCTGGGCACATTCACTCCACTCAGCCTGGGCACATTCACTCCACTCAGCCTGGGCACATTCACTCCACTCAGCCAGGGCACATTCACTCCACTCAGCCTGGGCACTTCCAGTCCCACTCTGCCCAGGAACCTCCACTCCCACTCTGACTGGGAACCTCCGCTACTCCTCTCCACACCCGGCTCTCCACCCGACTCGCGGGGGCCCACTCTTAAGCCCTCCCGCCGCAAGTTATAGGCCCTTTGCCCTGGCGGAAAGTGAACCGCGGAACTGTGTCCCGCCCTCAATTCTCGTCCGATCGGAACGCGGTTTGGACCCGTTCTCCTGGGCGGCCTCGCAGCCCCTCCAGACCCAGCCAGTTAGCTCCAAGGGGCCGCCCCGAGCACGGGGAGGTGTGACACTTGACGCTTTGGCGCAACGGTGCCCGCGCCACGAGCCAAAAAGCGCCCCCCTCTCTCCGCGCCCATTCAAGGCAATGGGGAAACGCACGTTTCGGGCTCCGGCGGCCGGGCACATTCACTCCACTCTGTCTAGGCACATTGACTCCCATTCAGCCTGGGCACATTCACTCCACTCCGCCTGGGCACTTCCAGTCCCACTCTGCCTGGGAACCTGCACTCCACTCGGCCTGGGCACCTCCACTCCACTCAGCCTGGGCACATTCACTCCACTCAGCCTTGGCACTTCCAGTCCCACTCTGCCAGGGAACCCCAACTCCACTCAGCCTGGGCACCTCCACTCCACTCAGCCTGGGCACATTCACTCCACTCAGCCTGGGCACTTCCAGTCCCACTCTGCCTGGGAACCTGCACTCCACTCAGCCTGGGCACCTCCAATCCACTCAGCCTGGGCACATTCTCTCCAGTCAGCCTGGGCACATTCACTCCACTCAGCCTGGGCACCTCCACTCCACTCAGCCTGGCCACATTCACTCCACTCAGCCAGGGCACATTCACTCCACTCAGCCTGGGCACTTCCAGTCCCACTCTGCCCAGGAACCTCCACTCCCACTCTGACTGGGAACCTCCGCTACTCCTCTCCACACCCGGCTCTCCACCCGACTCACGGGGGCCCACTCTTAAGCCCTCCCGCCGCAAGTAATAGGCCCTTTGCCCGGCCGGAAAGTGAACTGTGAACTGTGTCTTGCCCTCAATTCTCGTCCGATCGGAACGCGGTTTGGACCCGTTCTCCTGGGCGGCCTCGCAGCCCCTCCAGACCCAGCCAGTTAGCTCCAAGGGGCCGCCCCGAGCACGGGGAGGGGTGACACTTGACGCTTTGGCGCAACGGTGCCCGCGCCACGAGCACCGTTCCCACTCTGTCTGGGAACCTGCACTCCACTCAGCCTGGGCACCTCCACTCCACTCAGCCTGGGCACATTCACTCCACTCAGCGTTGGCACTTCCAGTCCCACTCTGCCAGGGAACCCCAACTCCACTCAGCCTGGGCACCTCCACTCCACTCAGCCTGGGCACATTCACTCCACTCAGCCTGGGCACTTCCAGTCCCACTCTGCTGGGAACCTGCACTCCACTCAGCCTGGGCACCTCCACTCCACTCAGCCTGGGTCCCTTCACTCCACTCAGCCTTGGCACTTCCAGTCCCACTCTGCCAGGGAACCCCAACTCCACTCAGCCTGGGCACCTCCACTCCACTCAGCCTGGGCACATTCACTCCACTCAGCCTGGGCACTTCCAGTCCCACTCTGCCTGGGAACCTGCACTCCACTCAGTCTGGGCACCTCCACTCCATTCAGCCTGGGGCACATTCACTCCACTCAGCCTGGGCACTTTCAGTCCCACTCTGCCTGGGAACCTGCACTCCACTCGGCCTGGGCACCTCCACTCCACTCAGCCTGGGCACATTCACTCCACTCAGCCTTGGCACTTCCAGTCCCACTCTGCCAGGGAACCCCAACTCCACTCAGCCTGGGCACCTCCACTCCACTCAGCCTGGGCACATTGACTCCACTCAGCCTGGGCACCTCCACTCCACTCAGCCTGGCCACATTCACTCCACTCAGCCTGGGCACTTCCAATCCCACTCTGCCTGGGAACCTGCACTCCACTCAGCCTGGGCACTTCCAGTCCCACTCTGCCTGGGAACCCCAACTCCATTCAGCCTGGGCACCTCCACTCCACTCAGCCTGGGCACATTCACTCCACTCAGCCTGGGCACTTCCAATCCCACTCTGCCTGGGAACCTGCACTCCACTCAGCCTGGGCACCTCCACTCCATTCAGCCTGGGCACATTCACTCCACTCAGCCTTGGCACTTCCAGTCCCACTCTGCCAGGGAACCCCAACTCCACTCAGCCTGGGCACCTCCACTCCACTCAGCCTGGGCACATTCACTCCACTCAGCCTGGGCACTTCCAATCCCACTCTGCCTGGGAACCTGCACTCCACTCAGCCTGGGCACCTCCACTCCACTCAGCCTGGGTACATTCACTCCACTCAGCCTGGGCACTTCCAATCCCACTCTGCCTGGGAACCTGCACTCCACTCAGCCTGGGCACTTCCAGTCCCACTCTGCCTGGGAACCCCTACTCCATTCAGCCTGGGCACCTCCACTCCACTCAGCCTGGGCACATTCACTCCACTCAGCCTGGGCACTTCCAATCCCACTCTGCCTGGGAACCTGCACTCCACTCAGCCTGGGCACCTCCACTCCATTCAGCCTGGGCACATTCACTCCACTCAGCCTGGGCACTTCCAGTCCCACTCTGCCTGGGAACCTGCACTCCAATCAGCCTGGGCACCTCCACTCCACTCAGCCTGGGCACATTCACTCCACTCAGCCTTGGCACTTCCAGTCCCACTCTGCCAGGGAACTCCAACTCCACTCAGCCTGGGCACCTCCACTCCACTCAGCCTGGGCACATTCACTCCACTCAGCCTGGGCACTTCCAGTCCCACTCTGCCTGGGAACCTCCACTCCACTCAGCCTGGGCACCTCCAATCCACTCAGCCTGCGCACATTCTCTCCATTCAGCCTGGGCACATTCACTCCACTCAGCCTGGGCACATTCACTCCACTCAGCCTGGGCACATTCACTCCACTCAGCCAGGGCACATTCACTCCACTCAGCCTGGGCACTTCCAGTCCCACTCTGCCCAGGAACCTCCACTCCCACTCTGACTGGGAACCTCCGCTACTCCTCTCCACACCCGGCTCTCCACCCGACTCGCGGGGGCCCACTCTTAAGCCCTCCCGCCGCAAGTTATAGGCCCTTTGCCCGGGCGGAAAGTGAACCGCGGAACTGTGTCCCGCCCTCAATTCTCGTCCGATCGGAACGCGGTTTGGACCCGTTCTCCTGGGCGGCCTCGCAGCCCCTCCAGACCGAGCCAGTTAGCTCCAAGGGGCCGCCCCGAGCACGGGGAGGTGTGACACTTGACGCTTTGGCGCAACGGTGCCCGCGCCACGAGCCAAAAAGCGCCCCCCTCTCTCCGCGCCCATTCAAGGCAATGGGGAAACGCACGTTTCGGGCTCCGGCGGCCGGGCACATTCACTCCACTCTGTCTAGGCACATTGACTCCCATTCAGCCTGGGCACATTCACTCCACTCCGCCTGGGCACTTCCAGTCCCACTCTGCCTGGGAACCTGCACTCCACTCGGCCTGGGCACCTCCACTCCACTCAGCCTGGGCACATTCACTCCACTCAGCCTTGGCACTTCCAGTCCCACTCTGCCAGGGAACCCCAACTCCACTCAGCCTGGGCACCTCCACTCCACTCAGCCTGGGCACATTCACTCCACTCAGCCTGGGCACTTCCAGTCCCACTCTGCCTGGGAACCTGCACTCCACTCAGCCTGGGCACCTCCAATCCACTCAGCCTGGGCACATTCTCTCCAGTCAGCCTGGGCACATTCACTCCACTCAGCCTGGGCACCTCCACTCCACTCAGCCTGGCCACATTCACTCCACTCAGCCAGGGCACATTCACTCCACTCAGCCTGGGCACTTCCAGTCCCACTCTGCCCAGGAACCTCCACTCCCACTCTGACTGGGAACCTCCGCTACTCCTCTCCACACCCGGCTCTCCACCCGACTCGCGGGGGCCCACTCTTAAGCCCTCCCGCCGCAAGTAATAGGCCCTTTGCCCGGGCGGAAAGTGAACCGCGGAACTGTGTCTTGCCCTCAATTCTCGTCCGATCGGAACGCGGTTTGGACCCGTTCTCCTGGGCGGCCTCGCAGCCCCTCTAGACCCAGCCAGTTAGCTCCAAGGGGCCGCCCCGAGCGCGGGGAGGGGTGACACTTGACGCTTTGGCGCAACGGTGCCCGCGCCACGAGCCAAAAAGCGCCCCCCTCTCTCCGCGCCCATTCAAGGCAATGGGGAAACGCACGTTTCGGGCTCCGGCGGCTGGGCACATTCACTCCACTCTGTCTAGGCACATTGACTCCCATTCAGCCTGGGCACATTCACTCCACTCCGCCTGGGCACTTCCAGTCCCACTCTGCCAGGGAACCCCAACTCCACTCAGCCTGGGCACCTCCACTCCACTCAGCCTGGGCACATTCACTCCACTCAGCCTGGGCACTTCCAGTCCCACTCTGCCTGGGAACCCCTACTCCATTCAGCCTGGGCACCTCCACTCCACTCAGCCTGGGCACATTCACTCCACTCAGCCTGGGCACTTCCAATCCCACTCTGCCTGGGAACCTGCACTCCACTCAGCCTGGGCACCTCCACTCAGCCTGGGCACCTCCACTCCATTCAGCCTGGGCACATTCACTCCACTCAGCCTGGGCACTTCCAGTCCCACTCTGCTGGGAACCTGCACTCCACTCAGCCTGGGCACCTCCCCTCCACTCAGCCTGGGTACCTTCACTCCACTCAGCCTTGGCACTTCCAGTCCCACTCTGCCAGGAAACCCCAACTCCACTCAGCCTGGGCACCTCCACTCCACTCAGCCTGGGCACGTTCACTCCACTCAGCCTGGGCACTTCCAATCCCACTCTGCCAGGGAACCCCAACTCCACTCAGCCTGGGCACCTCCACTCCACTCAGCCTGGGCACATTCACTCCACTCAGCCTTGGCACTTCCAATCCCACTCTGCCTGGGAACCTGCACTCCACTCAGCCTGGGCACCTCCACTCCACTCAGCATGGGTACCTTCACTCCACTCAGCCTTGGCACTTCCAGTCCCACTCTGCCAGGGAACCCCAACTCCACTCAGCTGGGGCACCTCCACTCCACTCAGCCTGGGCACATTCACTCCACTCAGCCTGGGCACTTTCAGTCCCACTCTGCCTGGGAACCTGCACTCCACTCGGCCTGGGCACCTCCACTCCACTCAGCCTGGGCACATTCACTCCACTCAGCCTTGGCACTTCCAGTCCCACTCTGCCAGGGAACCCCAACTCCACTCAGCCTGGGCAACTAAACTCCACTCAGCCTGGGCACATTCACTCCACTCAGCCTGGGCACTTCCAGTCCCACTCTGCCTGGGAACCTGCACTCCACTCGGCCTGGGCACCTCCACTCCACTCAGCCTGGGCACATTCACTCCACTCAGCCTGGGCACTTCCAATCCCACTCTGCCTGGGTGCCTGCACTCCTCTCAGCCTGGGCTCCTCCACTCCACTCAGCCTGGCCACATTCACTCCACTCAGCCAGGGCACATTCACTCCACTCAGCCTGGGCACTTCCAGTCCCACTCTGCCCAGGAACCTCCACTCCCACTCTGACTGGGAACCTCCGCTACTCCTCTCCACACCCGGCTCTCCACCCGACTCGCGGGGGCCCACTCTTAAGCCCTCCCGCCGCAAGTTATAGGCCCTTTGCCCGGGCGGAAAGTGAACCGCGGAACTGTGTCCCGCCCTCAATTCTCGTCCGATCGGAACGCGGTTTGGACCCGTTCTCCTGGGCGGCCTCGCAGCCCCTCCAGACCCAGCCAGTTAGCTCCAAGGGGCCGCCCCGAGCACGGGGAGGTGTGACACTTGACGCTTTGGCGCAACGGTGCCCGCGCCACGAGCCAAAAAGCGCCCCCCTCTCTCCGCGCCCATTCAAGGCAATGGGGAAACGCACGTTTCGGGCTCCGGCGGCCGGGCACATTCACTCCACTCTGTCTAGGCACATTGACTCCCATTCAGCCTGGGCACATTCACTCCACTCCGCCTGGGCACTTCCAGTCCCACTCTGCCTGGGAACCTGCACTCCACTCGGCCTGGGCACCTCCACTCCACTCAGCCTGGGCACATTCACTCCACTCAGCCTTGGCACTTCCAGTCCCACTCTGCCAGGGAATCCCAACTCCACTCAGCCTGGGCACCTCCACTCCACTCAGCCTGGGCACATTCACTCCACTCAGCCTGGGCACTTCCAGTCCCACTCTGCCTGGGAACCTGCACTCCACTCAGCCTGGGCACCTCCAATCCACTCAGCCTGGGCACATTCTCTCCACTCAGCCTGGCCACATTCACTCCACTCAGCCAGGGCACATTCACTCCACTCAGCCTGGGCACTTCCAGTCCCACTCTGCCCAGGAACCTCCACTCCCACTCTGACTGGGAACCTCCGCTACTCCTCTCCACACCCGGCTCTCCACCCGACTCGCGGGGGCCCACTCTTAAGCCCTCCCGCCGCAAGTTATAGGCCCTTTGCCCGGGCGGAAAGTGAACCGCGGAACTGTGTCCCGCCCTCAATTCTCGTCCGATCGGAACGCGGTTTGGACCCGTTCTCCTGGGCGGCCTCGCAGCCCCTCCAGACCCAGCCAGTTAGCTCCAAGGGGCCGCCCCGAGCACGGGGAGGTGTGACACTTGACGCTTTGGCGCAACGGTGCCCGCGCCACGAGCCAAAAAGCGCCCCCCTCTCTCCGCGCCCATTCAAGGCAATGGGGAAACGCACGTTTCGGGCTCCGGCGGCCGGGCACATTCACTCCACTCTGTCTAGGCACATTGACTCCCATTCAGCCTGGGCACATTCACTCCACTCCGCCTGGGCACTTCCAGTCCCACTCTGCCTGGGAACCCCAACTCCACTCGGCCTGGGCACCTCCACTCCACTCAGCCTGGGCACATTCACTCCACTCAGCCTTGGCACTTCCAGTCCCACTCTGCCAGGGAACCCCAACTCCACTCAGCCTGGGCACCTCCACTCCACTCAGCCTGGGCACATTCACTCCACTCAGCCTGGGCACTTCCAGTCCCACTCTGCCTGGGAACCTGCACTCCACTCAGCCTGGGCACCTCCAATCCACTCAGCCTGGGCACATTCTCTCCAGTCAGCCTGGGCACATTCACTCCACTCAGCCTGGGCACCTCCACTGCACTCAGCCTGGCCACATTCACTCCACTCAGCCAGGGCACATTCACTCCACTCAGCCTGGGCACTTCCAGTCCCACTCATCCCAGGAACCTCCACTCCCACTCTGACTGGGAACCTCCGCTACTCCTCTCCACACCCGGCTCTCCACCCGACTCACGGGGGCCCACTCTTAAGCCCTCCCGCCGCAAGTAATAGGCCCTTTGCCCGGGCGGAAAGTGAACCGCGGAACTGTGTCCCGCCCTCAATTCTCGTCCGATCGGAACGCGGTTTGGACCCGTTCTCCTGGGCGGCCTCGCAGCCCCTCCAGACCCAGCCAGTTAGCTCCAAGGGGCCGCCCCGAGCACGGGGAGGTGTGACACTTGACGCTTTGGCGCAACGGTGCCCGCGCCACGAGCCAAAAAGCGCCCCCCTCTCTCCGCGCCCATTCAAGGCAATGGGGAAACGCACGTTTCGGGCTCCGGCGGCCGGGCACATTCACTCCACTCTGTCTAGGCACATTGACTCCCATTCAGCCTGGGCACATTCACTCCACTCCGCCTGGGCACTTCCAGTCCCACTCTGCCTGGGAACCTGCACTCCACTCGGCCTGGGCACCTCCACTCCAGTCAGCCTTGGCACATTCACTCCACTCAGCCTGGGCACTTCCAATCCCACTCTGCCAGGGAACCTGCACTCCACTCAGCCTGGGCACATGCAATCCACTCAGCCTGGGGACATTCACTCCACTCAGCCTGGGAACTTCCAATCCCACTCTGCCTGGGAACCAGCACTCCACTCAGCCTGGGCACCTCCACTCCACTCAGCCTGGGTACTTCCAATCCCATTCTGCTGGGAACCTGCACTCCACTCAGCCTGGGAACCTCCACTCCACGCAGCCTGGGCACATTCACTCCACTCAGCCAGGGCACTTCCAGTCCCTCTCTGCCTGGGAACCCCAACTCCAATCAGCCTGGGCACCTCCACTCCACTCAGCCTGGGCACATTCACTCCACTCAGCCTTGGCACTTCCAGTCCCACTCTGCCAGGGACCCCCAACTCCACTCAGCCTGGGCACCTCCACTCCACTCAGCCTGGGCACATTCACTCCACTCAGCCTGGGCACTTCCAGTCCCACTCTGCCTGGGAACCTGCACTCCACTCGGCCTGGGCAGCTCCACTCCACTCAGCCTGGGCACATTCACTCCACTCAGCGTTGGCACTTCCAGTCCCACTCTGCCAGGGAACCCCAACTCCACTCAGCCTGGGCACCTCCACTCCACTCAGCCTGGGCACATTCACTCCACTCACCGTTGGCACTTCCAGTTCCACTCTGCCAGGGAACCCCAACTCCATTCAGCCTGGGCACCTCCACTCCACTCAGCCTGGGCACATTCACTCCACTCAGCCTGGGCACTTCCAATCCCACTCTGCCTGGGAACCTGCACTCCACTCAGCCTGGGCACCTCCACTCCATTCAGCCTGGGCACATTCACTCCACTCAGCCTGGGCACTTCCAGTCCCACTCTGCTGGGAGCCTGCACTCCACTCAGCCTGGGAACCTCCACTCCACGCAGCCTGGGCACATTCACTCCACTCAGCCAGGGCACTTCCAGTCCCTCTCTGCCTGGGAACCCCAACTCCACTCAGCCTGGGCACCTCCACTCCACTCAGCCTGGGCACATTCACTCCACTCTGTCTAGGCACATTGACTCCCATTCAGCCTGGGATCATTCACTCCACTCAGCCTGGGCACATTCACTCCACTCAGCCTGGGCACTTCCAGTCCCACTCTGCCTGGGAACCTGCACTCCAATCAGCCTGGGCACCTCCACTCCACTCAGCCTGGGCACATTCACTCCACTCTGCCTGGGCACATTCACTCCACTCAGCCTGGGCACATTCACTCCACTCAGCCTGGGCACTTCCAGTCCCACTCTGCTGGGAGCCTGCACTCCACTCAGCCTGGGAACCTCCACTCCACGCAGCCAGGGCACATTCACTCCACTCAGCCTGGGCACTTCCAGTCCCACTCTGCCTGGGAACCTGCACTCCACTCGGCCTGGGCACCTCCACTCCACTCAGCCTTGGCACTTCCAGTCCCACTCTGCCAGGGAACCCCAACTCCACTCAGCCTGGGCACCTCCACTCCACTCAGCCTGGGCACATTCACTCCACTCAGCCTGGGCACTTCCAGTCCCACTCTGCCTGGGAACCTGCACTCCACTCAGCCTGGGCACCTCCAATCCACTCAGCCTGGGCACATTCTCTCCAGTCAGCCTGGGCACATTCACTCCACTCAGCCTGGGCACCTCCACTCCACTCAGCCTGGCCACATTCACTCCACTCAGCCAGGGCACATTCACTCCACTCAGCCTGGGCACTTCCAGTCCCACTCTGCCCAGGAACCTCCACTCCCACTCTGACTGGGAACCTCCGCTACTCCTCTCCACACCCGGCTCTCCACCCGACTCACGGGGGCCCACTCTTAAGCCCTCCCGCCGCAAGTAATAGGCCCTTTGCCCGGGCGGAAAGTGAACCGCGGAACTGTGTCCCGCCCTCAATTCTCGTCCGATCGGAACGCGGTTTGGACCCGTTCTCCTGGGCGGCCTCGCAGCCCCTCCAGACCCAGCCAGTTAGCTCCAAGGGGCCGCCCCGAGCACGGGGAGGGGTGACACTTGACGCTTTGGCGCAACGGTGCCCGCGCCACGAGCCAAAAAGCGCCCCCCTCTCTCCGCGCCCATTCAAGGCAATGGGGAAACGCACGTTTCGGGCTCCGGCGGCTGGGCACATTCACTCCACTCTGTCTAGGCACATTGACTCCCATTCAGCCTGGGCACATTCACTCCACTCCGCCTGGGCACTTCCAGTCCCACTCTGCCTGGGAACCTGCACTCCACTCTGCCTGGGCACCTCCACTCCAGTCAGCCTGGGCACATTCACTCCACTCAGCCTGGGCACTTCCAATCCCACTCTGCCTGGGAACCTGCACTCCACTCAGCCTGGGCACTTCCAGTCCCACTCTGCCTGGGAACCCCAACTCCATTCAGCCTGGGCACCTCCACTCCACTCAGCCTGGGCACATTCACTCCACTCAGCCTGGGCACTTCCAATCCCACTCTGCCTTGGAACCTGCACTCCACTCAGCCTGGGCACCTCCACTCAGCCTGGGCACCTCCACTCCATTCAGCCTGGGCACATTCACTCCACTCAGCCTTGGCACTTCCAGTCCCACTCTGCCAGGGAACCCCAACTCCACTCAGCCTGGACACCTCCACTCCACTCAGCCTGGGCACATTCACTCCACTCAGCCTGGGCACTTCCAATCCCACTCTGCCTGGGAACCTGCACTCCACTCAGCCTGGGCACCTCCACTCCACTCAGCCTGGGTACATTCACTCCACTCAGCCTGGGCACTTCCAATCCCACTCTGCCTGGGAACCTGCACTCCACTCAGCCTGGGCACTTCCAGTCCCACTCTGCCTGGGAACCCCAACTCCATTCAGCCTGGGCACCTCCACTCCACTCAGCCTGGGCACATTCACTCCACTCAGCCTGGGCACTTCCAATCCTACTCCGCCTGGGAACCTGCACTCCACTCAGCCTGGGCACCTCCACTCCATTCAGCCTGGGCACATTCACTCCACTCAGCCTGGGCACTTCCAGTCCCACTCTGCCTGGGAACCTGCACTCCAATCAGCCTGGGCACCTCCACTCCACTCAGCCAGGGCACATTCACTCCACTCTGCCTGGGCACATTCACTCCACTCAGCCTGGGCACATTCACTCCACTCAGCCTGGGCACTTCCAGTCCCACTCTGCTGGGAGCCTGCACTCCACTCAGCCTGGGAACCTCCACTCCACGCAGCCTGGGCACATTCACTCCACTCAGCCAGGGCACTTCCAGTCCCTCTCTGCCTGGGAACCCCAACTCCACTCAGCCTGGGCACCTCCACTCCACTCAGCCTGGGCACATTCACTCCACTCTGTCTAGGCACATTGACTCCCATTCAGCCTGGGATCATTCACTCCACTCAGCCTGGGCACATTCACTCCACTCAGCCTGGGCACTTCCAGTCCCACTCTGCCTGGGAACCTGCACTCCACTCAGCCTGGGCACCTCCAATCCACTCAGCCTGGGCACATTCTCTCCAGTCAGCCTGGGCACATTCACTCCACTCAGCCTGGGCACATTCACTCCACTCAGCCAGGGCACATTCACTCCACTCAGCCTGGGCACATTCACTCCACTCAGCCTGGGCACTTCCAGTCCCACTCTGCCCAGGAACCTCCACTCCCACTCTGACTGGGAACCTCCGCTACTCTTCTCCACACCCGGCTCTCCACCCGACTCGCGGGGGCCAACTCTTAAGCCCTCCCGCCGCAAGTTATAGGCCCTTTGCCCGGGCGGAAAGTGAACCGCGGAACTGTGTCCCGCCCTCAATTCTCGTCCGATCGGAACGCGGTTTGGACCCGTTCTCCTGGGCGGCCTCGCAGCCCCTCCAGACCCAGCCAGTAAGCTCCAAGGGGCCGCCCCGAGCACGGGGAGGTGTGACACTTGACGCTTTGGCGCAACGGTGCCCGCGCCACGAGCCAAAAAGCGCCCCCCTCTCTCCGCGCCCATTCAAGGCAATGGGGAAACGCACGTTTCGGGCTCCAGCGGCCGGGCACATTCACTCCACTCTGTCTAGGCACATTGACTCCCATTCAGCCTGGGCACATTCACTCCACTCCGCCTGGGCACTTCCAGTCCCACTCTGCCTGGGAACCTGCACTCCACTCGGCCTGGGCACCTCCACTCCACTCAGCCTGGGCACATTCACTCCACTCAGCCTTGGCACTTCCAGTCCCACTCTGCCAGGGAACCCCAACTCCACTCAGCCTGGGCACCTCCACTCCACTCAGCCTGGGCACATTCACTCCACTCAGCCTGGGCACTTCCAGTCCCACTCTGCCTGGGAACCTGCACTCCACTCAGCCTGGGCACCTCCAATCCACTCAGCCTGGGCACATTCTCTCCAGTCAGCCTGGGCACATTCACTCCACTCAGCCTGGGCACCTCCACTCCACTCAGCCTGGCCACATTCACTCCACTCAGCCAGGGCACATTCACTCCACTCAGCCTGGGCACTTCCAGTCCCACTCTGCCCAGGAACCTCCACTCCCACTCAGACTGGGAACCTCCGCTACTCCTCTCCACACCCGGCTCTCCACCCGACTCACGGGGGCCCACTCTTAAGCCCTCCCGCCGCAAGTAATAGGCCCTTTGCCCGGGCGGAAAGTGAACCGCGGAACTGTGTCCCGCCCTCAATTCTCGTCCGATCGGAACGCGGTTTGGACCCGTTCTCCTGGGCGGCCTCGCAGCCCCTCCAGACCCAGCCAGTTAGCTCCAAGGGGCCGCCCCGAGCACGGGGAGGGGTGACACTTGACGCTTTGGCGCAACGGTGCCCGCGCCACGAGCCAAAAAGCGCCCCCCTCTCTCCGCGCCCATTCAAGGCAATGGGGAAACGCACGTTTCGGGCTCCGGCGGCTGGGCACATTCACTCCACTCTGTCTAGGCACATTGACTCCCATTCAGCCTGGGCACATTCACTCCACTCCGCCTGGGCACTTCCAGTCCCACTCTGCCTGGGAACCTGCACTCCACTCGGCCTGGGCACCTCCACTCCAGTCAGCCTGGGTATATTCACTCCACTCAGCCTGGGCACTTCCAATCCCACTCTGCCTGGGAACCTGCACTCCACTCAGCCTGGGCACTTCCAGTCCCACTCAGCCTGGGAACCCCAACTCCATTCAGCCTGGGCACCTCCACTCCACTCAGCCTTCGGCACATTCACTCCACTCAGCCTGGGCACTTCGAATCCCACTCTGCTGGGAGCCTGCACTCCACTCAGCCTGGGAACCTCCACTCCACGCAGCCTGGGCACATTCACTCCACTCAGCCAGGGCACTTCCAGTCCCTCTCTGCCTGGGAACCCCAACTCCACTCAGCCTGGGCACCTCCACTCCACTCAGCCTGGGCACATTCACTCCACTCTGTCTAGGCACATTGACTCCCATTCAGCCTGGGAACATTCACTCCACTCAGCCTGGGCACATTCACTCCACTCAGCCTGGGCACTTCCAGTCCCACTCTGCCTGGGAACCTGCACTCCACTAGGCCTGGGCACCTCCAATCCACTCAGCCTGGGCACATTCTCTCCAGTCAGCCTGAGCACATTCACTCCACTCAGCCTGGGCACATTCACTCCACTCAGCCTGGGCACATTCACTCCACTCAGCCAGGGCACATTCACTCCACTCAGCCTTGTCACTTCCAGTCCCACTCTGCCAGGGAACCCCAACTCCACTCAGCCTGGGCACCTCCACTCCACTCAGCCTGGGCACATTCACTCCACTCAGCCTGGGCACTTCCAGTCCCACTCTGCCTGGGAACCTGCACTCCACTCAGCCTGGGCACCTCCAATCCACTCAGCCTGGGCACATTCTCTCCAGTCAGCCTGGGCACATTCACTCCACTCAGCCTGGGCACCTCCACTCCACTCAGCCTGGCCACATTCACTCCACTCAGCCAGGGCACATTCACTCCACTCAGCCTGGGCACTTCCAGTCCCACTCTGCCCAGGAACCTCCACTCCCACTCTGACTGGGAACCTCCGCTACTCCTCTCCACACCCGGCTCTCCACCCGACTCGCGGGGGCCCACTCTTAAGCCCTCCCGCCGCAAGTTATAGGCCCTTTGCCCGGGCGGAAAGTGAACCGCGGAACTGTGTCCCGCCCTCAATTCTCGTCCGATCGGAACGCGGTTTGGACCCGTTCTCCTGGGCGGCCTCGCAGCCCCTCCAGACCCAGCCAGTTAGCTCCAAGGGGCCGCCCCGAGCACGGGGAGGTGTGACACTTGACGCTTTGGCGCAACGGTGCCCGCGCCACGAGCCAAAAAGCGCCCCCCTCTCTCCGCGCCCATTCAAGGCAATGGGGAAACGCACGTTTCGGGCTCCGGCGGCCGGGCACATTCACTCCACTCTGTCTAGGCACATTGACTCCCATTCAGCCTGGGCACATTCACTCCACTCCGCCTGGGCACTTCCAGTCCCACTCTGCCTGGGAACCTGCACTCCACTCGGCCTGGGCACCTCCACTCCAGTCAGCCTTGGCACATTCACTCCACTCAGCCTGGGCACTTCCAATCCCATTCTGCCAGGGAACCTGCACTCCACTCAGCCTGGGCACATGCAATCCACTCAGCCTGGGGACATTCACTCCACTCAGCCTGGGAACTTCCAATCCCACTCTGCCTGGGAACCAGCACTCCACTCAGCCTGGGCACCTCCACTCCACTCAGCCTGGGTACTTCCAATCCCATTCTGCTGGGAACCTGCACTCCACTCAGCCTGGGAACCTCCACTCCACGCAGCCTGGGCACATTCACTCCACTCAGCCAGGGCACTTCCAGTCCCTCTCTGCCTGGGAACCCCAACTCCAATCAGCCTGGGCACCTCCACTCCACTCAGCCTGGGCACATTCACTCCACTCAGCCTTGGCACTTCCAGTCCCACTCTGCCAGGGACCCCCAACTCCACTCAGCCTGGGCACCTCCACTCCACTCAGCCTGGGCACATTCACTCCACTCAGCCTGGGCACTTCCAGTCCCACTCTGCCTGGGAACCTGCACTCCACTCGGCCTGGGCAGCTCCACTCCACTCAGCCTGGGCACATTCACTCCACTCAGCGTTGGCACTTCCAGTCCCACTCTGCCAGGGAACCCCAACTCCACTCAGCCTGGGCACCTCCACTCCACTCAGCCTGGGCACATTCACTCCACTCACCGTTGGCACTTCCAGTTCCACTCTGCCAGGGAACCCCAACTCCATTCAGCCTGGGCACCTCCACTCCACTCAGCCTGGGCACATTCACTCCACTCAGCCTGGGCACTTCCAATCCCACTCTGCCTGGGAACCTGCACTCCACTCAGCCTGGGCACCTCCACTCCATTCAGCCTGGGCACATTCACTCCACTCAGCCTGGGCACTTCCAGTCCCACTCTGCTGGGAGCCTGCACTCCACTCAGCCTGGGAACCTCCACTCCACGCAGCCTGGGCACATTCACTCCACTCAGCCAGGGCACTTCCAGTCCCTCTCTGCCTGGGAACCCCAACTCCACTCAGCCTGGGCACCTCCACTCCACTCAGCCTGGGCACATTCACTCCACTCTGTCTAGGCACATTGACTCCCATTCAGCCTGGGATCATTCACTCCACTCAGCCTGGGCACATTCACTCCACTCAGCCTGGGCACTTCCAGTCCCACTCTGCCTGGGAACCTGCACTCCAATCAGCCTGGGCACCTCCACTCCACTCAGCCTGGGCACATTCACTCCACTCTGCCTGGGCACATTCACTCCACTCAGCCTGGGCACATTCACTCCACTCAGCCTGGGCACTTCCAGTCCCACTCTGCTGGGAGCCTGCACTCCACTCAGCCTGGGAACCTCCACTCCACGCAGCCAGGGCACATTCACTCCACTCAGCCTGGGCACTTCCAGTCCCACTCTGCCTGGGAACCTGCACTCCACTCGGCCTGGGCACCTCCACTCCACTCAGCCTTGGCACTTCCAGTCCCACTCTGCCAGGGAACCCCAACTCCACTCAGCCTGGGCACCTCCACTCCACTCAGCCTGGGCACATTCACTCCACTCAGCCTGGGCACTTCCAGTCCCACTCTGCCTGGGAACCTGCACTCCACTCAGCCTGGGCACCTCCAATCCACTCAGCCTGGGCACATTCTCTCCAGTCAGCCTGGGCACATTCACTCCACTCAGCCTGGGCACCTCCACTCCACTCAGCCTGGCCACATTCACTCCACTCAGCCAGGGCACATTCACTCCACTCAGCCTGGGCACTTCCAGTCCCACTCTGCCCAGGAACCTCCACTCCCACTCTGACTGGGAACCTCCGCTACTCCTCTCCACACCCGGCTCTCCACCCGACTCACGGGGGCCCACTCTTAAGCCCTCCCGCCGCAAGTAATAGGCCCTTTGCCCGGGCGGAAAGTGAACCGCGGAACTGTGTCCCGCCCTCAATTCTCGTCCGATCGGAACGCGGTTTGGACCCGTTCTCCTGGGCGGCCTCGCAGCCCCTCCAGACCCAGCCAGTTAGCTCCAAGGGGCCGCCCCGAGCACGGGGAGGGGTGACACTTGACGCTTTGGCGCAACGGTGCCCGCGCCACGAGCCAAAAAGCGCCCCCCTCTCTCCGCGCCCATTCAAGGCAATGGGGAAACGCACGTTTCGGGCTCCGGCGGCTGGGCACATTCACTCCACTCTGTCTAGGCACATTGACTCCCATTCAGCCTGGGCACATTCACTCCACTCCGCCTGGGCACTTCCAGTCCCACTCTGCCTGGGAACCTGCACTCCACTCTGCCTGGGCACCTCCACTCCAGTCAGCCTGGGCACATTCACTCCACTCAGCCTGGGCACTTCCAATCCCACTCTGCCTGGGAACCTGCACTCCACTCAGCCTGGGCACTTCCAGTCCCACTCTGCCTGGGAACCCCAACTCCATTCAGCCTGGGCACCTCCACTCCACTCAGCCTGGGCACATTCACTCCACTCAGCCTGGGCACTTCCAATCCCACTCTGCCTTGGAACCTGCACTCCACTCAGCCTGGGCACCTCCACTCAGCCTGGGCACCTCCACTCCATTCAGCCTGGGCACATTCACTCCACTCAGCCTTGGCACTTCCAGTCCCACTCTGCCAGGGAACCCCAACTCCACTCAGCCTGGACACCTCCACTCCACTCAGCCTGGGCACATTCACTCCACTCAGCCTGGGCACTTCCAATCCCACTCTGCCTGGGAACCTGCACTCCACTCAGCCTGGGCACCTCCACTCCACTCAGCCTGGGTACATTCACTCCACTCAGCCTGGGCACTTCCAATCCCACTCTGCCTGGGAACCTGCACTCCACTCAGCCTGGGCACTTCCAGTCCCACTCTGCCTGGGAACCCCAACTCCATTCAGCCTGGGCACCTCCACTCCACTCAGCCTGGGCACATTCACTCCACTCAGCCTGGGCACTTCCAATCCTACTCTGCCTGGGAACCTGCACTCCACTCAGCCTGGGCACCTCCACTCCATTCAGCCTGGGCACATTCACTCCACTCAGCCTGGGCACTTCCAGTCCCACTCTGCCTGGGAACCTGCACTCCAATCAGCCTGGGCACCTCCACTCCACTCAGCCAGGGCACATTCACTCCACTCTGCCTGGGCACATTCACTCCACTCAGCCTGGGCACATTCACTCCACTCAGCCTGGGCACTTCCAGTCCCACTCTGCTGGGAGCCTGCACTCCACTCAGCCTGGGAACCTCCACTCCACGCAGCCTGGGCACATTCACTCCACTCAGCCAGGGCACTTCCAGTCCCTCTCTGCCTGGGAACCCCAACTCCACTCAGCCTGGGCACCTCCACTCCACTCAGCCTGGGCACATTCACTCCACTCTGTCTAGGCACATTGACTCCCATTCAGCCTGGGATCATTCACTCCACTCAGCCTGGGCACATTCACTCCACTCAGCCTGGGCACTTCCAGTCCCACTCTGCCTGGGAACCTGCACTCCACTCAGCCTGGGCACCTCCAATCCACTCAGCCTGGGCACATTCTCTCCAGTCAGCCTGGGCACATTCACTCCACTCAGCCTGGGCACATTCACTCCACTCAGCCAGGGCACATTCACTCCACTCAGCCTGGGCACATTCACTCCACTCAGCCTGGGCACTTCCAGTCCCACTCTGCCCAGGAACCTCCACTCCCACTCTGACTGGGAACCTCCGCTACTCTTCTCCACACCCGGCTCTCCACCCGACTCGCGGGGGCCAACTCTTAAGCCCTCCCGCCGCAAGTTATAGGCCCTTTGCCCGGGCGGAAAGTGAACCGCGAAACTGTGTCCCGCCCTCAATTCTCGTCCGATCGGAACGCGGTTTGGACCCGTTCTCCTGGGCGGCCTCGCAGCCCCTCCAGACCCAGCCAGTAAGCTCCAAGGGGCCGCCCCGAGCACGGGGAGCTGTGACACTTGACGCTTTGGCGCAACGGTGCCCGCGCCACGAGCCAAAAAGCGCCCCCCTCTCTCCGCGCCCATTCAAGGCAATGGGGAAACGCACGTTTCGGGCTCCAGCGGCCGGGCACATTCACTCCACTCTGTCTAGGCACATTGACTCCCATTCAGCCTGGGCACATTCACTCCACTCCGCCTGGGCACTTCCAGTCCCACTCTGCCTGGGAACCTGCACTCCACTCGGCCTGGGCACCTCCACTCCACTCAGCCTGGGCACATTCACTCCACTCAGCCTTGGCACTTCCAGTCCCACTCTGCCAGGGAACCCCAACTCCACTCAGCCTGGGCACCTCCACTCCACTCAGCCTGGGCACATTCACTCCACTCAGCCTGGGCACTTCCAGTCCCACTCTGCCTGGGAACCTGCACTCCACTCAGCCTGGGCACCTCCAATCCACTCAGCCTGGGCACATTCTCTCCAGTCAGCCTGGGCACATTCACTCCACTCAGCCTGGGCACCTCCACTCCACTCAGCCTGGCCACATTCACTCCACTCAGCCAGGGCACATTCACTCCACTCAGCCTGGGCACTTCCAGTCCCACTCTGCCCAGGAACCTCCACTCCCACTCAGACTGGGAACCTCCGCTACTCCTCTCCACACCCGGCTCTCCACCCGACTCACGGGGGCCCACTCTTAAGCCCTCCCGCCGCAAGTAATAGGCCCTTTGCCCGGGCGGAAAGTGAACCGCGGAACTGTGTCCCGCCCTCAATTCTCGTCCGATCGGAACGCGGTTTGGACCCGTTCTCCTGGGCGGCCTCGCAGCCCCTCCAGACCCAGCCAGTTAGCTCCAAGGGGCCGCCCCGAGCACGGGGAGGGGTGACACTTGACGCTTTGGCGCAACGGTGCCCGCGCCACGAGCCAAAAAGCGCCCCCCTCTCTCCGCGCCCATTCAAGGCAATGGGGAAACGCACGTTTCGGGCTCCGGCGGCTGGGCACATTCACTCCACTCTGTCTAGGCACATTGACTCCCATTCAGCCTGGGCACATTCACTCCACTCCGCCTGGGCACTTCCAGTCCCACTCTGCCTGGGAACCTGCACTCCACTCGGCCTGGGCACCTCCACTCCAGTCAGCCTGGGTATATTCACTCCACTCAGCCTGGGCACTTCCAATCCCACTCTGCCTGGGAACCTGCACTCCACTCAGCCTGGGCACTTCCAGTCCCACTCAGCCTGGGAACCCCAACTCCATTCAGCCTGGGCACCTCCACTCCACTCAGCCTGGGCACATTCACTCCACTCAGCCTGGGCACTTCGAATCCCACTCTGCTGGGAGCCTGCACTCCACTCAGCCTGGGAACCTCCACTCCACGCAGCCTGGGCACATTCACTCCACTCAGCCAGGGCACTTCCAGTCCCTCTCTGCCTGGGAACCCCAACTCCACTCAGCCTGGGCACCTCCACTCCACTCAGCCTGGGCACATTCACTCCACTCTGTCTAGGCACATTGACTCCCATTCAGCCTGGGAACATTCACTCCACTCAGCCTGGGCACATTCACTCCACTCAGCCTGGGCACTTCCAGTCCCACTCTGCCTGGGAACCTGCACTCCACTAGGCCTGGGCACCTCCAATCCACTCAGCCTGGGCACATTCTCTCCAGTCAGCCTGAGCACATTCACTCCACTCAGCCTGGGCACATTCACTCCACTCAGCCTGGGCACATTCACTCCACTCAGCCAGGGCACATTCACTCCACTCAGCCTTGTCACTTCCAGTCCCACTCTGCCAGGGAACCCCAACTCCACTCAGCCTGGGCACCTCCACTCCACTCAGCCTGGGCACATTCACTCCACTCAGCCTGGGCACTTCCAGTCCCACTCTGCCTGGGAACCTGCACTCCACTCAGCCTGGGCACCTCCAATCCACTCAGCCTGGGCACATTCTCTCCAGTCAGCCTGGGCACATTCACTCCACTCAGCCTGGGCACCTCCACTCCACTCAGCCTGGCCACATTCACTCCACTCAGCCAGGGCACATTCACTCCACTCAGCCTGGGCACTTCCAGTCCCACTCTGCCCAGGAACCTCCACTCCCACTCTGACTGGGAACCTCCGCTACTCCTCTCCACACCCGGCTCTCCACCCGACTCACGGGGGCCCACTCTTAAGCCCTCCCGCCGCAAGTAATAGGCCCTTTGCCCGGGCGGAAAGTGAACCGCGGAACTGTGTCCCGCCCTCAATTCTCGTCCGATCGGAACGCGGTTTGGATCCGTTCTCCTGGGCGGCCTCGCAGCCCCTCCAGACCCAGCCAGTTAGCTCCAAGGGGCCGCCCCGAGCACGGGGAGGGGTGACACTTGACGCTTTGGCGCAACGGTGCCCGCGCCACGAGCCAAAAAGCGCCCCCCTCTCTCCGCGCCCATTCAAGGCAATGGGGAAACGCACGTTTCGGGCTCCGGCGGCTGGGCACATTCACTCCACTCACCGTTGGCACTTCCAGTTCCACTCTGCCAGGGAACCCCAACTCCATTCAGCCTGGGCACCTCCACTCCACTCAGCCTGGGCACATTCACTCCACTCAGCCTGGGCACTTCCAATCCCACTCTGCCTGGGAACCTGCACTCCACTCAGCCTGGGCACCTCCACTCCATTCAGCCTGGGCACATTCACTCCACTCAGCCTGGGCACTTCCAGTCCCACTCTGCTGGGAGCCTGCACTCCACTCAGCCTGGGAACCTCCACTCCACGCAGCCTGGGCACATTCACTCCACTCAGCCAGGGCACTTCCAGTCCCTCTCTGCCTGGGAACCCCAACTCCACTCAGCCTGGGCACCTCCACTCCACTCAGCCTGGGCACATTCACTCCACTCTGTCTAGGCACATTGACTCCCATTCAGCCTGGGATCATTCACTCCACTCAGCCTGGGCACATTCACTCCACTCAGCCTGGGCACTTCCAGTCCCACTCTGCCTGGGAACCTGCACTCCAATCAGCCTGGGCACCTCCACTCCACTCAGCCTGGGCACATTCACTCCACTCTGCCTGGGCACATTCACTCCACTCAGCCTGGGCACATTCACTCCACTCAGCCTGGGCACTTCCAGTCCCACTCTGCTGGGAGCCTGCACTCCACTCAGCCTGGGAACCTCCACTCCACGCAGCCAGGGCACATTCACTCCACTCAGCCTGGGCACTTCCAGTCCCACTCTGCCTGGGAACCTGCACTCCACTCGGCCTGGGCACCTCCACTCCACTCAGCCTTGGCACTTCCAGTCCCACTCTGCCAGGGAACCCCAACTCCACTCAGCCTGGGCACCTCCACTCCACTCAGCCTGGGCACATTCACTCCACTCAGCCTGGGCAATTCCAGTCCCACTCTGCCTGGGAACCTGCACTCCACTCAGCCTGGGCACCTCCAATCCACTCAGCCTGGGCACATTCTCTCCAGTCAGCCTGGGCACATTCACTCCACTCAGCCTGGGCACCTCCACTCCACTCAGCCTGGCCACATTCACTCCACTCAGCCAGGGCACATTCACTCCACTCAGCCTGGGCACTTCCAGTCCCACTCTGCCCAGGAACCTCCACTCCCACTCTGACTGGGAACCTCCGCTACTCCTCTCCACACCCGGCTCTCCACCCGACTCACGGGGGCCCACTCTTAAGCCCTCCCGCCGCAAGTAATAGGCCCTTTGCCCGGGCGGAAAGTGAACCGCGGAACTGTGTCCCGCCCTCAATTCTCGTCCGATCGGAACGCGGTTTGGACCCGTTCTCCTGGGCGGCCTCGCAGCCCCTCCAGACCCAGCCAGTTAGCTCCAAGGGGCCGCCCCGAGCACGGGGAGGGGTGACACTTGACGCTTTGGCGCAACGGTGCCCGCGCCACGAGCCAAAAAGCGCCCCCCTCTCTCCGCGCCCATTCAAGGCAATGGGGAAACGCACGTTTCGGGCTCCGGCGGCTGGGCACATTCACTCCACTCTGTCTAGGCACATTGACTCCCATTCAGCCTGGGCACATTCACTCCACTCCGCCTGGGCACTTCCAGTCCCACTCTGCCTGGGAACCTGCACTCCACTCTGCCTGGGCACCTCCACTCCAGTCAGCCTGGGCACATTCACTCCACTCAGCCTGGGCACTTCCAATCCCACTCTGCCTGGGAACCTGCACTCCACTCAGCCTGGGCACTTCCAGTCCCACTCTGCCTGGGAACCCCAACTCCATTCAGCCTGGGCACCTCCACTCCACTCAGCCTGGGCACATTCACTCCACTCAGCCTGGGCACTTCCAATCCCACTCTGCCTGGGAACCTGCACTCCACTCAGCCTGGGCACCTCCACTCAGCCTGGGCACCTCCACTCCATTCAGCCTGGGCACATTCACTCCACTCAGCCTTGGCACTTCCAGTCCCACTCTGCCAGGGAACCCCAACTCCACTCAGCCTGGACACCTCCACTCCACTCAGCCTGGGCACATTCACTCCACTCAGCCTGGGCACTTCCAATCCCACTCTGCCTGGGAACCTGCACTCCACTCAGCCTGGGCACCTCCACTCCACTCAGCCTGGGTACATTCACTCCACTCAGCCTGGGCACTTCCAATCCCACTCTGCCTGGGAACCTGCACTCCACTCAGCCTGGGCAATTCCAGTCCCACTCTGCCTGGGAACCCCAACTCCATTCAGCCTGGGCACCTCCACTCCACTCAGCCTGGGCACATTCACTCCACTTAGCCTAGGCACTTCCAATCCTACTCTGCCTGGGAACCTGCACTCCACTCAGCCTGGGCACCTCCACTCCATTCAGCCTGGGCACATTCACTCCACTCAGCCTGGGCACTTCCAGTCCCACTCTGCCTGGGAACCTGCACTCCAATCAGCCTGGGCACCTCCACTCCACTCAGCCAGGGCACATTCACTCCACTCTGCCTGGGCACATTCACTCCACTCAGCCTGGGCACATTCACTCTACTCAGCCTGGGCACTTCCAGTCCCACTCTGCTGGGAGCCTGCACTCCACTCAGCCTGGGAACCTCCACTCCACGCAGCCTGGGCACATTCACTCCACTCAGCCAGGGCACTTCCAGTCCCTCTCTGCCTGGGAACCCCAACTCCACTCAGCCTGGGCACCTCCACTCCACTCAGCCTGGGCACATTCACTCCACTCTGTCTAGGCACATTGACTCCCATTCAGCCTGGGATCATTCACTCCACTCAGCCTGGGCACATTCACTCCACTCAGCCTGGGCACTTCCAGTCCCACTCTGCATGGGAACCTGCACTCCACTCAGCCTGGGCACCTCCAATCCACTCAGCCTGGGCACATTCTCTCCAGTCAGCCTGGGCACATTCACTCCACTCAGCCTGGGCACATTCACTCCACTCAGCCTGGGCACATTCACTCCACTCAGCCAGGGCACATTCACTCCACTCAGCCTGGGCACTTCCAGTCCCACTCTGCCCAGGAACCTCCACTCCCACTCTGACTGGGAACCTCCGCTACTCCTCTCCACACCCGGCTCTCCACCCGACTCGCGGGGGCCCACTCTTAAGCCCTCCCGCCGCAAGTTATAGGCCCTTTGCCCGGGCGGAAAGTGAACCGCGGAACTGTGTCCCGCCCTCAATTCTCGTCCGATCGGAACGCGGTTTGGACCCGTTCTCCTGGGCGGCCTCGCAGCCCCTCCAGACCCAGCCAGTTAGCTCCAAGGGGCCGCCCCGAGCACGGGGAGGTGTGACACTTGACGCTTTGGCGCAACGGTGCCCGCGCCACGAGCCAAAAAGCGCCCCCCTCTCTCCGCGCCCATTCAAGGCAATGGGGAAACGCACGTTTCGGGCTCCGGCGGCCGGGCACATTCACTCCACTCTGTCTAGGCACATTGACTCCCATTCAGCCTGGGCACATTCACTCCACTCCGCCTGGGCACTTCCAGTCCCACTCTGCCTGGGAACCTGCACTCCACTCGGCCTGGGCACCTCCACTCCACTCAGCCTGGGCACATTCACTCCACTCAGCCTTGGCACTTCCAGTCCCACTCTGCCAGGGAACCCCAACTCCACTCAGCCTGGGCACCTCCACTCCACTCAGCCTGGGCACATTCACTCCACTCAGCCTGGGCACTTCCAGTCCCACTCTGTCTGGGAACCTGCACTCCACTCAGCCTGGGCACCTCCAATCCACTCAGCCTGGGCACATTCTCTCCAGTCAGCCTGGGCACATTCACTCCACTCAGCCTGGGCACCTCCACTCCATTCAGCCTGGGCACCTCCACTCCACTCAGCCTGGGCACATTCACTCCACTCAGCCTGGGCATTTCCAGTCCCACTCTGCCCAGGAACCTCCACTCCCACTCTGACTGGGAACCTCCACTCCACTCAGCCTGGGCACATTCACTCCACTCAGCGTTGGCACTTCCAGTCCCACTCTGCCAGGGAACCCCAACTCCACTCAGCCTGGGCACCTCCACTCCAGTCAGCCTGGGCACATTCACTCCACTCAGCCTGGGCACTTCCAATCCCACTCTGCCTGGGAACCTGCACTCCACTCAGCCTGGGCACTTCCAGTCCCACTCTGCCTGGGAACCCCAACTCCATTCAGCCTGGGCACCTCCACTCCACTCAGCCTGGGCACATTCACTCCACTCAGCCTGGGCACATTCACTCCACTCAGCCTGGGCACTTCCAATCCCACTCTGCCAGGGAACCCCAACTCCACTCAGCCTGGGCACCTCCACTCCACTCAGCCTGGGCACATTCACTCCACTCAGCCTTGGCACTTCCAATCCCTCTCTGCCTGGGAACCTGCACTCCACTCAGCCTGGGCACCTCCACTCCACTCAGCCTGGGTACCTTCACTCCACTCAGCCTGGGCACTTCCAATCCCACTCTGCCTGGGAACCTGCACTCCACTCAGCCTGGGCACCTCCACTCCACTCAGCCTGGGTACATTCACTCCACTCAGCCTGGGCACTTCCAGTCCCACTCTGCCAGGGACCCCCAACTCCACTCAGCCTGGGCACCTCCACTCCACTCAGCCTGGGCACATTCACTCCACTCAGCCTGGGCACTTCCAGTCCCACTCTGCCTGGGAACCTGCACTCCACTCGGCCTGGGCACCTCCACTCCACTCAGCCTGGGCACATTCACTCCACTCAGCCAGGGCACATTCACTCCACTCAGCCTGGGCACTTCCAGTCCCACTCTGCCCAGGAACCTCCACTCCCACTCTGACTGGGAACCTCCGCTACTCCTCTCCACACCCGGCTCTCCACCCGACTCGCGGGGGCCCACTCTTAAGCCCTCCCGCCGCAAGTTATAGGCCCTTTGCCCGGGCGGAAAGTGAACCGCGGAACTGTGTCCCGCCCTCAATTCTCGTCCGATCGGAACGCGGTTTGGACCCGTTCTCCTGGGCGGCCTCGCAGCCCCTCCAGACCCAGCCAGTTAGCTCCAAGGGGCCGCCCCGAGCACGGGGAGGTGTGACACTTGACGCTTTGGCGCAACGGTGCCCGCGCCACGAGCCAAAAAGCGCCCCCCTCTCTCCGCGCCCATTCAAGGCAATGGGGAAACGCACGTTTCGGGCTCCGGCGGCCGGGCACATTCACTCCACTCTGTCTAGGCACATTGACTCCCATTCAGCCTGGGCACATTCACTCCACTCCGCCTGGGCACTTCCAGTCCCACTCTGCCTGGGAACCTGCACTCCACTCGGCCTGGGCACCTCCACTCCAGTCAGCCTTGGCACATTCACTCCACTCAGCCTGGGCACTTCCAATCCCACTCTGCCAGGGAACCTGCACTCCACTCAGCCTGGTCACATGCAATCCACTCAGCCTGGGGACATTCACTCCACTCAGCCTGGGAACTTCCAATCCCACTCTGCCTGGGAACCAGCACTCCACTCAGCCTGGGCACCTCCACTCCACTCAGCCTGGGTACTTCCAATCCCATTCTGCTGGGAACCTGCACTCCACTCAGCCTGGGAACCTCCACTCCACGCAGCCTGGGCACATTCACTCCACTCAGCCAGGGCACTTCCAGTCCCTCTCTGCCTGGGAACCCCAACTCCAATCAGCCTGGGCACCTCCACTCCACTCAGCCTGGGCACATTCACTCCACTCAGCCTTGGCACTTCCAGTCCCACTCTGCCAGGGACCCCCAACTCCACTCAGCCTGGGCACCTCCACTCCACTCAGCCTGGGCACATTCACTCCACTCAGCCTGGGCACTTCCAGTCCCACTCTGCCTGGGAACCTGCACTCCACTCGGCCTGGGCAGCTCCACTCCACTCAGCCTGGGCACATTCACTCCACTCAGCGTTGGCACTTCCAGTCCCACTCTGCCAGGGAACCCCAACTCCACTCAGCCTGGGCACCTCCACTCCACTCAGCCTGGGCACATTCACTCCACTCACCGTTGGCACTTCCAGTTCCACTCTGCCAGGGAACCCCAACTCCATTCAGCCTGGGCACCTCCACTCCACTCAGCCTGGGCACATTCACTCCACTCAGCCTGGGCACTTCCAATCCCACTCTGCCTGGGAACCTGCACTCCACTCAGCCTGGGCACCTCCACTCCATTCAGCCTGGGCACATTCACTCCACTCAGCCTGGGCACTTCCAGTCCCACTCTGCTGGGAGCCTGCACTCCACTCAGCCTGGGAACCTCCACTCCACGCAGCCTGGGCACATTCACTCCACTCAGCCAGGGCACTTCCAGTCCCTCTCTGCCTGGGAACCCCAACTCCACTCAGCCTGGGCACCTCCACTCCACTCAGCCTGGGCACATTCACTCCACTCTGTCTAGGCACATTGACTCCCATTCAGCCTGGGATCATTCACTCCACTCAGCCTGGGCACATTCACTCCACTCAGCCTGGGCACTTCCAGTCCCACTCTGCCTGGGAACCTGCACTCCAATCAGCCTGGGCACCTCCACTCCACTCAGCCTGGGCACATTCACTCCACTCAGCCTGGGCACATTCACTCCACTCAGCCTGGGCACTTCCAGTCCCACTCTGCTGGGAGCCTGCACTCCACTCAGCCTGGGAACCTCCACTCCACGCAGCCAGGGCACATTCACTCCACTCAGCCTGGGCACTTCCAGTCCCACTCTGCCTGGGAACCTGCACTCCACTCGGCCTGGGCACCTCCACTCCACTCAGCCTTGGCACTTCCAGTCCCACTCTGCCAGGGAACCCCAACTCCACTCAGCCTGGGCACCTCCACTCCACTCAGCCTGGGCACATTCACTCCACTCAGCCTGGGCACTTCCAGTCCCACTCTGCCTGGGAACCTGCACTCCACTCAGCCTGGGCACCTCCAATCCACTCAGCCTGGGCACATTCTCTCCAGTCAGCCTGGGCACATTCACTCCACTCAGCCTGGGCACCTCCACTCCACTCAGCCTGGCCACATTCACTCCACTCAGCCTGGGCACATTCACTCCACTCAGCCTGGGCACTTCCAGTCCCACTCTGCCCAGGAACCTCCACTCCCACTCTGACTGGGAACCTCCGCTACTCCTCTCCACACCCGGCTCTCCACCCGACTCACGGGGGCCCACTCTTAAGCCCTCCCGCCGCAAGTAATAGGCCCTTTGCCCGGGCGGAAAGTGAACCGCGGAACTGTGTCCCGCCCTCAATTCTCGTCCGATCGGAACGCGGTTTGGACCCGTTCTCCTGGGCGGCCTCGCAGCCCCTCCAGACCCAGCCAGTTAGCTCCAAGGGGCCGCCCCGAGCACGGGGAGGTGTGACACTTGACGCTTTGGCGCAACGGTGCCCGCGCCACGAGCCAAAAAGCGCCCCCCTCTCTCCGCGCCCATTCAAGGCAATGGGGAAACGCACGTTTCGGGCTCCGGCGGCTGGGCACATTCACTCCACTCTGTCTAGGCACATTGACTCCCATTCAGCCTGGGCACATTCACTCCACTCCGCCTGGGCACTTCCAGTCCCACTCTGACTGGGAACCTGCACTCCACTCTGCCTGGGCACCTCCACTCCAGTCAGCCTGGGCACATTCACTCCACTCAGCCTGGGCACTTCCAATCCCACTCTGCCTGGGAACCTGCACTCCACTCAGCCTGGGCACTTCCAGTCCCACTCTGCCTGGGAACCCCAACTCCATTCAGCCTGGGCACCTCCACTCCACTCAGCCTGGGCACATTCACTCCACTCAGCCTGGGCACTTCCAATCCCACTCTGCCTTGGAACCTGCACTCCACTCAGCCTGGGCACCTCCACTCAGCCTGGGCACCTCCACTCCATTCAGCCTGGGCACATTCACTCCACTCAGCCTTGGCACTTCCAGTCCCACTCTGCCAGGGAACCCCAACTCCACTCAGCCTGGACACCTCCACTCCACTCAGCCTGGGCACATTCACTCCACTCAGCCTGGGCACTTCCAATCCGACTCTGCCTGGGAACCTGCACTCCACTCAGCCTGGGCACCTCCACTCCACTCAGCCTGGGTACATTCACTCCACTCAGCCTGGGCACTTCCAATCCCACTCTGCCTGGGAACCTGCACTCCACTCAGCCTGGGCACTTCCAGTCCCACTCTGCCTGGGAACCCCAACTCCATTCAGCCTGGGCACCTCCACTCCACTCAGCCTGGGCACATTCACTCCACTCAGCCTGGGCACTTCCAATCCTACTCTGCCTGGGAACCTGCACTCCACTCAGCCTGGGCACCTCCACTCCATTCAGCCTGGGCACATTCACTCCACTCAGCCTGGGCACTTCCAGTCCCACTCTGCCTGGGAACCTGCACTCCAATCAGCCTGGGCACCTCCACTCCACTCAGCCAGGGCACATTCACTCCACTCTGCCTGGGCACATTCACTCCACTCAGCCTGGGCACATTCACTCCACTCAGCCTGGGCACTTCCAGTCCCACTCTGCTGGGAGCCTGCACTCCACTCAGCCTGGGAACCTCCACTCCACGCAGCCTGGGCACATTCACTCCACTCAGCCAGGGCACTTCCAGTCCCTCTCTGCCTGGGAACCCCAACTCCACTCAGCCTGGGCACCTCCACTCCACTCAGCCTGGGCACATTCACTCCACTCTGTCTAGGCACATTGACTCCCATTCAGCCTGGGATCATTCACTCCACTCAGCCTGGGCACATTCACTCCACTCAGCCTGGGCACTTCCAGTCCCACTCTGCCTGGGAACCTGCACTCCACTCAGCCTGGGCACCTCCAATCCACTCAGCCTGGGCACATTCTCTCCAGTAAGCCTGGGCACATTCACTCCACTCAGCCTGGGCACAATCACTCCACTCAGCCAGGGCACATTCACTCCACTCAGCCAGGGCACATTAACTCCACTCAGTCTGGGCACTTCCAGTCCCACTCTGCCCAGGAACCTCCACTCCCACTCTGACTGGGAACCTCCGCTACTCCTCTCCACACCCGGCTCTCCACCCGACTCGCGGGGGCCCACTCTTAAGCCCTCCCGCCGCAAGTTATAGGCCCTTTGCCCGGGCGGAAAGTGAACCGCGGAACTGTGTCCCGCCCTCAATTCTCGTCCGATCGGAACGCGGTTTGGACCCGTTCTCCTGGGCGGCCTCGCAGCCCCTCCAGACCCAGCCAGTTAGCTCCAAGGGGCCGCCCCGAGCACGGGGAGGTGTGACACTTGACGCTTTGGCGCAACGGTGCCCGCGCCACGAGCCAAAAAGCGCCCCCCTCTCTCCGCGCCCATTCAAGGCAATGGGGAAACGCACGTTTCGGGCTCCGGCGGCCGGGCACATTCACTCCACTCTGTCTAGGCACATTGACTCCCATTCAGCCTGGGCACATTCACTCCACTCCGCCTGGGCACTTCCAGTCCCACTCTGCCTGGGAACCTGCACTCCACTCGGCCTGGGCACCTCCACTCCAGTCAGCCTTGGCACATTCACTCCACTCAGCCTGGGCACTTCCAATCCCACTCTGCCAGGGAACCTGCACTCCACTCAGCCTGGGCACATGCAATCCACTCAGCCTGGGGACATTCACTCCACTCAGCCTGGGAACTTCAAATCCCACTCTGCCTGGGAACCAGCACTCCACTCAGCCTGGGCACCTCCACTCCACTCAGCCTGGGTACTTCCAATCCCATTCTGCTGGGAACCTGCACTCCACTCAGCCTGGGAACCTCCACTCCACGCAGCCTGGGCACATTCACTCCACTCAGCCAGGGCACTTCCAGTCCCTCTCTGCCTGGGAACCCCAACTCCACTCAGCCTGGGCACCTCCACTCCACTCAGCCTGGGCACATTCACTCCACTCAGCCTTGGCACTTCCAGTCCCACTCTGCCAGGGACCCCCAACTCCACTCAGCCTGGGCACCTCCACTCCACTCAGCCTGGGCACATTCACTCCACTCAGCCTGGGCACTTCCAGTCCCACTCTGCCTGGGAACCTGCACTCCACTCGGCCTGGGCAGCTCCACTCCACTCAGCCTGGGAACATTCACTCCACTCAGCGTTGGCACTTCCAGTCCCACTCTGCCAGGGAACCCCAACTCCACTCAGCCTGGGCACCTCCACTCCACTCAGCCTGGGCACATTCACTCCACTCACCGTTGGCACTTCCAGTTCCACTCTGCCAGGGAACCCCAACTCCATTCAGCCTGGGCACCTCCACTCCACTCAGCCTGGGCACATTCACTCCACTCAGCCTGGGCACTTCCAATCCCACTCTGCCTGGGAACCTGCACTCCACTCAGCCTGGGCACCTCCACTCCATTCAGCCTGGGCACATTCACTCCACTCAGCCTGGGCACTTCCAGTCCCACTCTGCTGGGAGCCTGCACTCCACTCAGCCTGGGAACCTCCACTCCACGCAGCCTGGGCACATTCACTCCACTCAGCCAGGGCACTTCCAGTCCCTCTCTGCCTGGGAACCCCAACTCCACTCAGCCTGGGCACCTCCACTCCACTCAGCCTGGGCACATTCACTCCACTCTGTCTAGGCACATTGACTCCCATTCAGCCTGGGATCATTCACTCCACTCAGCCTGGGCACATTCACTCCACTCAGCCTGGGCACTTCCAGTCCCACTCTGCCTGGGAACCTGCACTCCAATCAGCCTGGGCACCTCCACTCCACTCAGCCTGGGCACATTCACTCCACTCTGCCTGGGCACATTCACTCCACTCAGCCTGGGCACATTCACTCCACTCAGCCTGGGCACTTCCAGTCCCACTCTGCTGGGAGCCTGCACTCCACTCAGCCTGGGAACCTCCACTCCACGCAGCCTGGGCACTTCCAGTCCCACTCTGCCTGGGAACCTGCACTCCACTCAGCCTGGGCACCTCCAATCCACTGAGCCTGGGCACATTAACTCCACTCCGCCTGGGCACTTCCAGTCCAACTCTGCCTGGGAACCTGCACTCCACTCGGCCTGGGCACCTCCAGTCCACTCAGCCTGGGCACATTCACTCCACTCAGCCTTGGCACTTCCAGTCCCACTCTGCCAGGGAACCCCAACTCCACTCAGCCTGGGCACCTCCACTCCACTCAGCCTGGGCACATTCACTCCACTCAGCCTGGGCACTTCCAATCCCACTCTGCCTGGGAACCTGCACTCCACTCAGCCTGGGCACCTCCACTCCACTCAGCCTGGGCACATTCACTCCACTCAGCCTGGGCAATTCCAATCCTACTCTGCCTGGGAACCTGCACTCCACTCAGCCTGGGCACCTCCACTCCATTCAGCCTGGGCACATTCACTCCACTCAGCCTGGGCACTTCCAGTCCCACTCTGCCTGGGAACCTGCACTCCAATCAGCCTGGGCACCTCCACTCCACTCAGCCAGGGCACATTCACTCCACTCTGCCTGGGCACATTCACTCCACTCAGCCTGGGCACATTCACTCCACTCAGCCTGGGCACTTCCAGTCCCACTCTGCTGGGAGCCTGCACTCCACTCAGCCTGGGAACCTCCACTCCACGCAGCCTGGGCACATTCACTCCACTCAGCCAGGGCACTTCCAGTCCCTCTCTGCCTGGGAACCCCAACTCCACTCAGCCTGGGCACCTCCACTCCACTCAGCCTGGGCACATTCACTCCACTCTGTCTAGGCACATTGACTCCCATTCAGCCTGGGATCATTCACTCCACTCAGCCTGGGCACATTCACTCCACTCAGCCTGGGCACTTCCAGTCCCACTCTGCCTGGGAACCTGCACTCCACTCAGCCTGGGCACCTCGAATCCACTCAGCCTGGGCACATTCTCTCCAGTCAGCCTGGGCACATTCACTCCACTCAGCCTGGGCACATTCACTCCACTCAGCCTGGGCACATTCACTCCACTCAGCCAGGGCACATTCACTCCACTCAGCCTGGGCACTTCCAGTCCCACTCTGCCCAGGAACCTCCACTCCCACTCTGACTGGGAACCTCCGCTACTCCTCTCCACACCCGGCTCTCCACCCGACTCGCGGGGGCCCACTCTTAAGCCCTCCCGCCGCAAGTTATAGGCCCTTTGCCCGGGCGGAAAGTGAACCGCGGAACTGTGTCCCGCCCTCAATTCTCGTCCGATCGGAACGCGGTTTGGACCCGTTCTCCTGGGCGGCCTCGCAGCCCCTCCAGACCCAGCCAGTTAGCTCCAAGGGGCCGCCCCGAGCACGGGGAGGTGTGACACTTGACGCTTTGGCGCAACGGTGCCCGCGCCACGAGCCAAAAAGCGCCCCCCTCTCTCCGCGCCCATTCAAGGCAATGGGGAAACGCACGTTTCGGGCTCCGGCGGCCGGGCACATTCACTCCACTCTGTCTAGGCACATTGACTCCCATTCAGCCTGGGCACATTCACTCCACTCCGCCTGGGCACTTCCAGTCCCACTCTGCCTGGGAACCTGCACTCCACTCGGCCTGGGCACCTCCACTCCACTCAGCCTGGGCACATTCACTCCACTCAGCCTTGGCACTTCCAGTCCCACTCTGCCAGGGAACCCCAACTCCACTCAGCCTGGGCACCTCCACTCCACTCAGCCTGGGCACATTCACTCCACTCAGCCTGGGCACTTCCAGTCCCACTCTGCCTGGGAACCTGCACTCCACTCAGCCTGGGCACCTCCAATCCACTCAGCCTGGGCACATTCTCTCCAGTCAGCCTGGGCACATTCACTCCACTCAGCCTGGGCACCTCCACTCCACTCAGCCTGGCCACATTCACTCCACTCAGCCAGGGCACATTCACTCCACTCAGCCTGGGCACTTCCAGTCCCACTCTGCCCAGGAACCTCCACTCCCACTCTGACTGGGAACCTCCGCTACTCCTCTCCACACCCGGCTCTCCACCCGACTCACGGGGGCCCACTCTTAAGCCCTCCCGCCGCAAGTAATAGGCCCTTTCCCCGGGCGGAAAGTGAACCGCGGAACTGTGTCCCGCCCTCAATTCTCGTCCGATCGGAACGCGGTTTGGACCCGTTCTCCTGGGCGGCCTCGCAGCCCCTCCAGACCCAGCCAGTTAGCTCCAAGGGGCCGCCCCGAGCACGGGGAGGGGTGACACTTGACGCTTTGGCGCAACGGTGCCCGCGCCACGAGCCAAAAAGCGCCCCCCTCTCTCCGCGCCCATTCAAGGCAATGGGGAAACGCACGTTTCGGGCTCCGGCGGCTGGGCACATTCACTCCACTCTGTCTAGGCACATTGACTCCCATTCAGCCTGGGCACATTCACTCCACTCAGCCTGGGCACTTCCAGTCCCACTCAGCCTGGGCACATTCACTCCACTCAGCCAGGGCACTTCCAGTCCCTCTCTGCCAGGGAACCCCAACTCCACTCAGCCTGGGCACCTCCACTCCACTCAGCCTGGGCACATTCACTCCACTCAGCCTGGGCACTTCCAATCCCACTCTGCCTGGGAACCTGCACTCCACTCAGCCTGGGCACCTCCACTCCACTCAGCCTGGGCACATTCACTCCACTCAGCCTGGGCACTTCCAATCCCACTCTGCCTGGGAACCCCAACTCCACTCAGCCTGGGCACCTCCACTCCACTCAGCCTGGGCACATTCACTCCACTCAGCCTGGGCACTTCCAGTCCCACTCTGCCTGGGAACCTGCACTCCACTCAGCCTGGGCACCTCCAATCCACTCAGCCTGGGCACATTCTCTCCAGTCAGCCTGGGCACATTCACTCCACTCAGCCTGGGCACCTCCACTCCACTCAGCCTGGCCACATTCACTCCACTCAGCCAGGGCACATTCACTCCACTCAGCCTGGGCACTTCCAGTCCCACTCTGCCCAGGAACCTCCACTCCCACTCTGACTGGGAACCTCCGCTACTCCTCTCCACACCCGGCTCTCCACCCGACTCGCGGGGGCCCACTCTTAAGCCCTCCCGCCGCAAGTTATAGGCCCTTTGCCCGGGCGGAAAGTGAACCGCGGAACTGTGTCCCGCCCTCAATTCTCGTCCGATCGGAACGCGGTTTGGACCCGTTCTCCTGGGCGGCCTCGCAGCCCCTCCAGACCCAGCCAGTTAGCTCCAAGGGGCCGCCCGGAGAACGGGGAGGTGTGACACTTGACGCTTTGGGTACTTCCAATCCCATTCTGCTGGGAACCTGCACTCCACTCAGCCTGGGAACCTCCACTCCACGCAGCCTGGGCACATTCACTCCACTCAGCCAGGGCACTTCCAGTCCCTCTCTGCCTGGGAACCCCAACTCCACTCAGCCTGGGCACCTCCACTCCACTCAGCCTGGGCACATTCACTCCACTCAGCCTTGGCACTTCCAGTCCCACTCTGCCAGGGACCCCCAACTCCACTCAGCCTGGGCACCTCCACTCCACTCAGCCTGGGCACATTCACTCCACTCAGCCTGGGCACTTCCAGTCCCACTCTGCCTGGGAACCTGCACTCCACTCGGCCTGGGCAGCTCCACTCCACTCAGCCTGGGCACATTCACTCCACTCAGCGTTGGCACTTCCAGTCCCACTCTGCCAGGGAACCCCAACTCCACTCAGCCTGGGCACCTCCACTCCACTCAGCCTGGGCACATTCACTCCACTCACCGTTGGCACTTCCAGTTCCACTCTGCCAGGGAACCCCAACTCCATTCAGCCTGGGCACCTCCACTCCACTCAGCCTGGGCACATTCACTCCACTCAGCCTGGGCACTTCCAATCCCACTCTGCCTGGGAACCCCAACTCCACTCAGCCTGGGCACCTCCACTCCACTCAGCCTGGGCACATTCACTCCACTCAGCCTGGGCACTTCCAGTCCCACTCTGCCTGGGAACCTGCACTCCACTCAGCCTGGGCACCTCCAATCCACTCAGCCTGGGCACATTCTCTCCAGTCAGCCTGGGCACATTCACTCCACTCAGCCTGGGCACCTCCACTCCACTCAGCCTGGCCACATTCACTCCACTCAGCCAGGGCACATTCACTCCACTCAGCCTGGGCACTTCCAGTCCCACTCTGCCCAGGAACCTCCACTCCCACTCTGACTGGGAACCTCCGCTACTCCTCTCCACACCCGGCTCTCCACCCGACTCGCGGGGGCCCACTCTTAAGCCCTCCCGCCGCAAGTTATAGGCCCTTTGCCCGGGCGGAAAGTGAACCGCGGAACTGTGTCCCGCCCTCAATTCTCGTCCGATCGGAACGCGGTTTGGACCCGTTCTCCTGGGCGGCCTCGCAGCCCCTCCAGACCCAGCCAGTTAGCTCCAAGGGGCAGCCCGGAGAACGGGGAGGTGTGACACTTGACGCTTTGGGTACTTCCAATCCCATTCTGCTGGGAACCTGCACTCCACTCAGCCTGGGAACCTCCACTCCACGCAGCCTGGGCACATTCACTCCACTCAGCCAGGGCACTTCCAGTCCCTCTCTGCCTGGGAACCCCAACTCCACTCAGCCTGGGCACCTCCACTCCACTCAGCCTGGGCACATTCACTCCACTCAGCCTTGGCACTTCCAGTCCCACTCTGCCAGGGACCCCCAACTCCACTCAGCCTGGGCACCTCCACTCCACTCAGCCTGGGCACATTCACTCCACTCAGCCTGGGCACTTCCAATCCCACTCTGCCTGGGAACCTGCACTCCACTCAGCCTGGGCACCTCCACTCCATTCAGCCTGGGCACATTCACTCTACTCAGCCTGGGCACTTCCAGTCCCACTCTGCTGGGAGCCTGCACTCCACTCAGCCTGGGAACCTCCACTCCACGCAGCCTGGGCACATTCACTCCACTCAGCCAGGGCACTTCCAGTCCCTCTCTGCCTGGGAACCCCAACTCCACTCAGCCTGGGCACCTCCACTCCACTCAGCCTGGGCACATTCACTCCACTCTGTCTAGGCACATTGACTCCCATTCAGCCTGGGATCATTCACTCCACTCAGCCTGGGCACATTCACTCCACTCAGCCTGGGCACTTCCAGTCCCACTCTGCCTGGGAACCTGCACTCCAATCAGCCTGGGCACCTCCACTCCACTCAGCCTGGGCACATTCACTCCACTCTGCCTGGGCACATTCACTCCACTCAGCCTGGGCACATTCACTCCACTCAGCCTGGGCACTTCCAGTCCCACTCTGCTGGGAGCCTGCACTCCACTCAGCCTGGGAACCTCCACTCCACGCAGCCTGGGCACTTCCAGTCCCACTCTGCCTGGGAACCTGCACTCCACTCAGCCTGGGCACCTCCAATCCACTGAGCCTGGGCACATTAACTCCACTCCGCCTGGGCACTTCCAGTCCAACTCTGCCTGGGAACCTGCACTCCACTCGGCCTGGGCACCTCCAGTCCACTCAGCCTGGGCACATTCACTCCACTCAGCCTTGGCACTTCCAGTCCCACTCTGCCAGGGAACCTGCACTCCACTCAGCCTGGGCACCTCCACTCCACTCAGCCTGGGCACATTCACTCCACTCAGCCTGGGCACTTCCAATCCCACTCTGCCTGGGAACCTGCACTCCACTCAGCCTGGGCACCTCCACTCCACTCAGCCTGGGTACATTCACTCCACTCAGCCTGGGCACTTCCAATCCCACTCTGCCTGGGAACCTGCACTCCACTCAGCCTGGGCACCTCCACTCCACTCAGCCTGGACACATTCACTCCACTCAGCCTTGGCACTTCCAGTCCCACTCTGCCAGGGACCCCCAACTCCACTCAGCCTGGGCACCTCCACTCCACTCAGCCTGGGCACATTCACTCCACTCAGCCTTGGCACTTCCAGTCCCACTCTGCCTGGGAACCTGCACTCCACTCGGCCTGGGCACCTCCAGTCCACTCAGCCTGGGCACATTCACTCCACTCACCGTTGGCACTTCCAGTCCCACTCTGCCAGGGAACCCCAACTCTACTCAGCCTGGGCACCTCCACTCCACTCAGCCTGGGCAAATTCACTCCACTCAGCCTGGGCACTTCCAATCCCACTCTGCCTGGGAACCTGCACTCGACTCAGCCTGGGCCCCTCCACTCCCCTCAGCCTGGGTACATTCACTCCACTCAGCCTGGGCACTTCCAATCCCACTCTGCCTGGGAACCTGCACTCCACTCAGCCTGGGCACCTCCACTCAGCCTGGGCACCTCCACTCCATTCAGCCTGGGCACATTCACTCTACTCAGCCTGGGCACTTCCAGTCCCACTCTGCTGGGAGCCTGCACTCCACTCAGCCTGGGAACCTCCACTCCACGCAGCCTGGGCACATTCACTCCACTCAGCCAGGGCACTTCCAGTCCCTCTCTGCCTGGGAACCCCAACTCCACTCAGCCTGGGCACCTCCACTCCACTCAGCCTGGGCACATTCACTCCACTCTGTCTAGGCACATTGACTCCCATTCAGCCTGGGATCATTCACTCCACTCAGCCTGGGCACATTCACTCCACTCAGCCTGGGCACTTCCAGTCCCACTCTGCCTGGGAACCTGCACTCCAATCAGCCTGGGCACCTCCACTCCACTCAGCCTGGGCACATTCACTCCACTCTGCCTGGGCACATTCACTCCACTCAGCCTGGGCACATTCACTCCACTCAGCCTGGGCACTTCCAGTCCCACTCTGCTGGGAGCCTGCACTCCACTCAGCCTGGGAACCTCCACTCCACGCAGCCTGGGCACTTCCAGTCCCACTCTGCCTGGGAACCTGCACTCCACTCAGCCTGGGCACCTCCAATCCACTGAGCCTGCGCACATTAACTCCACTCCGCCTGGGCACTTCCAGTCCAACTCTGCCTGGGAACCTGCACTCCACTCGGCCTGGGCACCTCCAGTCCACTCAGCCTGGGCACATTCACTCCACTCAGCCTTGGCACTTCCAGTCCCACTCTGCCAGGGAACCTGCACTCCACTCAGCCTGGGCACCTCCACTCCACTCAGCCTGGGCACATTCACTCCACTCAGCCTGGGCACTTCCAATCCCACTCTGCCTGGGAACCTGCACTCCACTCAGCCTGGGCACCTCCACTCCACTCAGCCTGGGTACATTCACTCCACTCAGCCTGGGCACTTCCAATCCCACTCTGCCTGGGAACCTGCACTCCACTCAGCCTGGGCACCTCCACTCCACTCAGCCTGGACACATTCACTCCACTCAGCCTTGGCACTTCCAGTCCCACTCTGCCAGGGACCCCCAACTCCACTCAGCCTGGGCACCTCCACTCCACTCAGCCTGGGCACATTCACTCCACTCAGCCTTGGCACTTCCAGTCCCACTCTGCCTGGGAACCTGCACTCCACTCGGCCTGGGCACCTCCAGTCCACTCAGCCTGGGCACATTCACTCCACTCACCGTTGGCACTTCCAGTCCCACTCTGCCAGGGAACCCCAACTCTACTCAGCCTGGGCACCTCCACTCCACTCAGCCTGGGCAAATTCACTCCACTCAGCCTGGGCACTTCCAATCCCACTCTGCCTGGGAACCTGCACTCGACTCAGCCTGGGCCCCTCCACTCCCCTCAGCCTGGGTACATTCACTCCACTCAGCCTGGGCACTTCCAATCCCACTCTGCCTGGGAACCTGCACTCCACTCAGCCTGGGCACCTCCACTCAGCCTGGGCACCTCCACTCCATTCAGCCTGGGCACCTCCACTCCATTCAGCCTGGGCACATTCACTCCACTCAGCCTGGGCACTTCCAGTCCCACTCTGCTGGGAACCTGCACTCCACTCAGCCTGGGCACCTTCACTCCACTCAGCCTGGGTACCTTCACTCCACTCAGCCTGGGCACTTCCAGTCCCACTCTGCCTGGGAACCTGCACTCCACTCGGCCTGGGCACCTCCACTCCACTCAGCCTGGGCACATTCACTCCACTCAGCCTTGGCACTTCCAGTCCCACTCTGCCAGGGAACCCCAACTCCACTCAGCCTGGGCACCTCCACTCCACTCAGCCTGGGCACATTCACTCCACTCAGCCTGGGCACTTCCAGTCCCACTCTGCCTGAGAACCTGCACTCCACTCGGCCTGGGCACCTCCACTCCACTCAGCCTGGGCACATTCACTCCACTCAGCCTGGGCACTTCCAATCCCACTCTGCCTGGGTGCCTGCCCTCTACTCAGCCTGGGCACCTCCACTCCACTCAGCCTGGGCACATTCACTCCACTCAGCCAGGGCACATTCACTCCACTCAGCCTGGGCACTTCCAGTCCCACTCTGCCCAGGAACCTCCACTCCCACTCTGACTGGGAACCTCCGCTACTCCTCTCCACACCCGGCTCTCCACCCGACTCGCGGGGGCCCACTCTTAAGCCCTCCCGCCGCAAGTTATAGGCCCTATGCCCGGGCGGAAAGTGAACCGCGGAACTGTGTCCCGCCCTCAATTCTCGTCCGATCGGAACGCGGTTTGGACCCGTTCTCCTGGGCGGCCTCGCAGCCCCTCCAGACCCAGCCAGTTAACTCCAAGGGGCCGCCCCGAGCACGGGGAGGTGTGACACTTGACGCTTTGGCGCAACGGTGCCCGCGCCACGAGCCAAAAAGCGCCCCCCTCTCTCCGCGCCCATTCAAGGCAATGGGGAAACGCACGTTTCGGGCTCCGGCGGCCGGGCACATTCACTCCACTCTGTCTAGGCACATTGACTCCCATTCAGCCTGGGCACATTCACTCCACTCAGCCTGGGCACTTCCAGTCCCACTCTGCCTGGGAACCTGCACTCCACTCAGCCTGGGCACCTCCACTCCATTCAGCCTGGGGACATTCACTCCACTCAGCCTGGGAACTTCAAATCCCACTCTGCCTGGGAACCAGCCCTCCACTCAGCCTGGGCACCTCCACTCCACTCAGCCTGGGTACTTCCAATCCCATTCTGCTGGGAACCTGCACTCCACTCAGCCTGGGAACCTTCACTCCACGCAGCCTGGGCACATTCACTCCACTCAGCGAGGGCACTTCCAGTCCCTCTCTGCCTGGGAACCCCAACTCCACTCAGCCTGGGCACCTCCACTCCACTCAGCCTGGGCACATTCACTCCACTCTGTCTAGGCACATTGACTCCCATTCAGCCTGGGAACATTCACTCCACTCAGCCTGGGCACATTCACTCCACTCAGCCTGGGCACTTCCAGTACCACTCAGCCTGGGCACTTCCAATCCCACTCTGCCTGGGTGCCTGCACTCTACTCAGCCTGGGCACCTCCACTCCACTCAGCCTGGGCACATTCACTCCACTCAGCCAGGGCACATTCACTCCACTCAGCCTGGGCACTTCCAGTCCCACTCTGCCCAGGAACCTCCACTCCCACTCTGACTGGGAACCTCCGCTACTCCTCTCCACACCCGGCTCTCCACCCGACTCGCGGGGGCCCACTCTTAAGCCCTCCCGCCGCAACTTATAGGCCCTATGCCCGGGCGGAAAGTGAACCGCGGAACTTTGTCCCGCCCTCAATTCTCGTCCGATCGGAACGCGGTTTGGACCCGTTCTCCTGGGCGGCCTCGCAGCCCCTCCAGACCCAGCCAGTTAACTCCAAGGGGCCGCCCCGAGCACGGGGAGGTGTGACACTTCACGCTTTGGCACAACGGTGCCCGCGCCACGAGCCAAAAAGCGCCCCCCTCTCTCCGCGCCCATTCAAGGCAATGGGGAAACGCACGTTTCGGGCTCCGGCGGCCGGGCACATTCACTCCACTCTGTCTAGGCACATTGACTCCCATTCAGCCTGGGCACATTCACTCCACTCCGCCTGGGCACTTCCAGTCCCACTCTGCCTGGGAACCTGCACTCCACTCGGCCTGGGCACCTCCACTCCAGTCAGCCTTGGCACATTCACTCCACTCAGCCTGGGCACTTCCAATCCCACTCTGCCAGGGAACCTGCACTCCACTCAGCCTGGGCACATGCAATCCACTCAGCCTGGGGACATTCACTCCACTCAGCCTGGGAACTTCCAATCCCACTCTGCCTGGGAACCAGCACTCCACTCAGCCTGGGCACCTCCACTCCACTCAGCCTGGGTACTTCCAATCCCATTCTGCTGGGAACCTGCACTCCACTCAGCCTGGGAACCTCCACTCCACGCAGCCTGGGCACATTCACTCCACTCAGCCAGGGCACTTCCAGTCCCTCTCTGCCTGGGAACCCCAACTCCACTCAGCCTGGGCACCTCCACTCCACTCAGCCTGGGCACATTCACTCCACTCTGTCTAGGCACATTGACTCCCATTCAGCCTGGGAACATTCACTCCACTCAGTCTGGGCACATTCACTCCACTCAGCCTGGGCACTTCCAGTCCCACTCTGCCTGGGAACCTGCACTCCACTCAGCCTGGGCACCTCCAATCCACTCAGCCTGGGCACATTCTCTCCAGTCAGCCTGGGCACATTCACTCCACTCAGCCAGGGCACATTCACTCCACTCAGCCTGGGCACTTCCAGTCCCACTCTGCCCAGGAACCTCCACTCCCACTCTGACTGGGAACCTCCGCTACTCCTCTCCACACTTGGCTCTCCACCCGACTCACGGGGGCCCACTCTTAAGCCCTCCCGCCGCAAGTTATAGGCCCTTTGCCCGGGCGGAAAGTGAACCGCGGAACTGTGTCCCGCCCTCAATTCTCGTCCGATCGGAACGCGGTTTGGACCCGTTCTCCTGGGCGGCCTCGCAGCCCCTCCAGACCCAGCCAGTTAGCTCCAAGGGGCCGCCCCGAGCACGGGGAGGGGTGACACTTGACGCTTTGGCGCAACGGTGCCCGCGCCAGGAGCCAAAAAGCGCCCCCCTCTCTCCGCGCCCATTCAAGGCAATGGGGGAAACGCACGTTTCGGGCTCCGGCGGCTGGGCACATTCACTCCACTCTGTCTAGGCACATTGACTCCCATTCAGCCTGGGCACATTCACTCCACTCCGCCTGGGCACTTCCAGTCCCACTCTGCCTGGGAACCTGCACTCCACTCGGCCTGGGCACCTCCACTCCACTCAGCCTGGGCACCTCCACTCCACTCAGCCTGGGCACATTCACTCGACTCAGCTTGGGCACTTCCAATCCCACTCTGCCTGGGAACCTGCACTCCACTCAGCCTGGGCACCTCCACTCCACTCAGCCTGGGTACATTCACTCCACTCAGCCTGGGCACTTCCAATCCCACTCTGCCTGGGAACCTGCACTCCACTCAGCCTGGGCACCTCCACTCCACTCAGCCTGGGCACATTCACTCCACTCAGCCTTGGCACTTCCAGTCCCACTCTGACAGGGACCCCCAACTCCACTCAGCCTGGGAACCTCCACTCCACTCAGCCTGGGCACATTCACTCCACTCAGCCTGGGCACTTCCAGTCCCACTCTGCCTGGGAACCTGCACTCCACTCGGCCTGGGCACCTCCGCTACTCCTCTCCACACCCGACTCTCCACCCGACTCACGGGGGCCCACTCTTAAGCCCTCCCGCCGCAAGTTATAGGCCCTTTGCCCGGGCGGAAAGTGAACCGCGGAACTGTGTCCCGCCCTCAATTCTCGTCCGATCGGAACGCGGTTTGGACCCGTTCTCCTGGGCGGCCTCGCAGCCCCTCCAAACCCCGCTGGTTAGCTCCAAGGGGCCGCCCCGAGCACGGGGAGGTGTGACACTTGACGCTTTGGCGCAACGGTGACCGCGCCACGAGCCAAAAAATGCCCCCCTCTCTCCGCGCCCATTCAAGGCAATGGGGAAACGCACGTTTCGGGCTCCGGCGGCCGGGCACATTCACTCCACTCTGTCTCGGCACATTGACTCCCATTCAGCCTGGGCACATTCACTCCACTCCGCCTGGGCACTTCCAGTCCCACTCTGCCTGGGAACCTGCACTCCACTCGGCCTGGGCACCTCCACTCCACTCAGCCTGGGCACATTCACTCCACTCAGCCTTGGCACTTCCAGTCCCACTCTGCCAGGGAACCCCAACTCCACTCAGCCTGGGCACCTCCACTCCACTCAGCCTGGGCACATTCACTCCACTCAGCCTGGGCACTTCCAATCCCACTCTGCCTGGGAACCTGCACTCCACTCAGCCTGGGCACCTCCACTCCACCCAGCCTGGGCACATTCACTCCACTCTGCCTGGGCTCATTCACTCCACTCAGCCTTGGCACATTCACTCCACTCAGCCTGGGCACTTCTAGTCCCACTCTGCTGGGAACCTGCACTCCACTCAGCCTGGGAACCTCCACTCCACGCAGCCTGGGCACATTCACTCCACTCAGCCAGGGCACTTCCAGTCCCTCTCTTCCTGGGAACCCCAACTCCACTCAGCCTGGGCACCTCCACTCCACTCAGCCTGGGCACATTCACTCCACTCTGTCTAGGCACATTGACTCCCATTCAGCCTGGGAACATTCACTCCACTCAGCCTGGGCACATTCACTCCACTCAGCCTGGGCACATTCACTCCACTCTGACTAGGCACATTGACTCCCATTCAGCCTGGGAACATTCACTCCACTCAGCCTGGGCACATTCACTCCACTCAGCCTGGGCACTTCCAATCCCACTCTGCCTGGGAACCAGCACTCCACTCAGCCTGGGCACCTCCACTCCACTCAGCCTGGGTACTTCCAATCCCACTCTGCTGGGAACCTGCACTCCACTCAGCCTGGGAACCTCCACTCCACGCAGCCTGGGCACATTCACTCCACTCAGCCAGGGCACTTCCAGTCCCTCTCTGCCTGGGAACCCCAACTCCACTCAGCCTGGGCACCTCCACTCCACTCAGCCTGGGCACATTCACTCCACTCTGTCTAGGCACATTGACTCCCATTCAGCCTGGGAACATTCACTCCACTCAGCCTGGGCACATTCACTCCACTCAGCCTGGGCACTTCCAGTCCCACTCTGCCTGGGAACCTGCACTCCACTCAGCCTGGGAACCTCCAATCCACTCAGCCTGGGCACATTCTCTCCATTCAGCCTGGGCACATTCACTCCACTCAGCCTGGGCACATTCACTCCACTCAGCCTGGGCACATTCACTCCACTCAGCCTGGGCACTTCCAATCCCACTCTGCCTGGGAACCTGCACTCCACTCAGCCTGGGCACCTCCACTCCACTCAGCCTCGGCACATTCACTCCACTCTGCCTGGGCACATTCACTCCACTCAGCCTGGGCACATTCACTCCACTCAGCCTGGGCTCTTCCAGTCCCACTCTGCTGGGAACCTGCACTCCACTCAGCCTGGGCACCTCCACTCCACTCAGCCTGGGCACATTCACTCCACTCAGCCTGGGCACTTCCAATCCCACTCTGCCAGGGAACCTGCACTCCACTCAGCCTGGGCACCTCCACTCCATTCAGCCTGGGGCACATTCACTCCACTCAGACTGGGCACTTTCAGTCCCACTCTGCCTGGGAACCTGCACTCCACTCGGCCTGGGCACCTCCACTCCACTCAGCCTGGGCACATTCACTCCACTCAGCCATGGCACTTCCAGTCCCACTCTGCCAGGGAACCCCAACTCCACTCAGCCTGGGCACCTCCACTCCACTCAGCCTGGGCACATTCACTCCACTCAGCCTGGGCACTTCGAATCCCACTCTGCTGGGAGCCTGCACTCCACTCAGCCTGGGAACCTCCACTCCACGCAGCCTGGGCACATTCACTCCACTCAGCCAGGGCACTTCCAGTCCCTCTCTGCCTGGGAACCCCAACTCCACTCAGCCTGGGCACCTCCACTCCACTCAGCCTGGGCACATTCACTCCACTCTGTCTAGGCACATTGACTCCCATTCAGCCTGGGAACATTCACTCCACTCAGCCTGGGCACATTCACTCCACTCAGCCTGGGCACTTCCAGTCCCACTCTGCCTGGGAACCTGCACTCCACTAGGCCTGGGCACCTCCAATCCACTCAGCCTGGGCACATTCTCTCCAGTCAGCCTGAGCACATTCACTCCACTCAGCCTGGGCACATTAACTCCACTCAGCCTGGGCACATTCACTCCACTCAGCCAGGGCACATTCACTCCACTCAGCCTTGTCACTTCCAGTCCCACTCTGCCAGGGAACCCCAACTCCACTCAGCCTGGGCACCTCCACTCCACTCAGCCTGGGCACATTCACTCCACTCAGCCTGGGCACTTCCAGTCCCACTCTGCCTGGGAACCTGCACTCCACTCAGCCTGGGCACCTCCAATCCACTCAGCCTGGGCACATTCTCTCCAGTCAGCCTGGGCACATTCACTCCACTCAGCCTGGGCACCTCCACTCCACTCAGCCTGGCCACATTCACTCCACTCAGCCAGGGCACATTCACTCCACTCAGCCTGGGCACTTCCAGTCCCACTCTGCCCAGGAACCTCCACTCCCACTCTGACTGGGAACCTCCGCTACTCCTCTCCACACCCGGCTCTCCACCCGACTCACGGGGGCCCACTCTTAAGCCCTCCCGCCGCAAGTAATAGGCCCTTTGCCCGGGCGGAAAGTGAACCGCGGAACTGTGTCCCGCCCTCAATTCTCGTCCGATCGGAACGCGGTTTGGACCCGTTCTCCTGGGCGGCCTCGCAGCCCCTCCAGACCCAGCCAGTTAGCTCCAAGGGGCCGCCCCGAGCACGGGGAGGGGTGACACTTGACGCTTTGGCGCAACGGTGCCCGCGCCACGAGCCAAAAAGCGCCCCCCTCTCTCCGCGCCCATTCAAGGCAATGGGGAAACGCACGTTTCGGGCTCCGGCGGCTGGGCACATTCACTCCACTCTGTCTAGGCACATTGACTCCCATTCAGCCTGGGCACATTCACTCCACTCCGCCATGGCACTTCCAGTCCCACTCTGCCTGGGAACCTGCACTCCACTCGGCCTGGGCACCTCCACTCCACTCAGCCTGGGCACATTCACTCCACTCAGCCTTGGCACTTCCAGTCCCACTCTGCCAGGGAACCCCAACTCCACTCAGCCTGGGCACCTCCACTCCACTCAGCCTGGGCACATTCACTCCACTCAGCCTGGGCACTTCCAATCCCACTCTGCCTGGGAACCTGCACTCCACTCAGCCTGGGCACCTCCACTCCACTCAGCCTGGGTACATTCACTCCACTCAGCCTGGGCACTTCCAGTCCCACTCTGCCAGGGACCCCCAACTCCACTCAGCCTGGGCACCTCCACTCCACTCAGCCTGGGCACATTCACTCCACTCAGCCTGGGCACATTCACTCCACTCGGCCTGGGCACCTCCACTCCACTCAGCCTGGGCACATTCACTCCACTCAGCCAGGGCACATTCACTCCACTCAGCCTGGGCACTTCCAGTCCCACTCTGCCCAGGAACCTCCACTCCCACTCTGACTGGGAACCTCCGCTACTCCTCTCCACACCCGGCTCTCCACCCGACTCGCGGGGGCCCACTCTTAAGCCCTCCCGCCGCAAGTTATAGGCCCTTTGCCCGGGCGGAAAGTGAACCGCGGAACTGTGTCCCGCCCTCAATTCTCGTCCGATCGGAACGCGGTTTGGACCCGTTCTCCTGGGCGGCCTTGCAGCCCCTCCAGACCCAGCCAGTTAGCTCCAAGGGGCCGCCCCGAGCACGGGGAGGGGTGACACTTGACGCTTTGGCGCAACGGTGCCCGCGCCACGAGCCAAAAAGCGCCCCCCTCTCTCCGCGCCCATTCAAGGCAATGGGGAAACGCACGTTTCGGGCTCCGGCGGCTGGGCACATTCACTCCACTCTGTCTAGGCACATTGACTCCCATTCAGCCTGGGCACATTCACTCCACTCCGCCTGGGCACTTCCAGTCCCACTCTGCCAGGGAACCTGCACTCCACTCGGCCTGGGCACCTCCACTCCACTCAGCCTGGGCACATTCACTCCACTCAGCCTTGGCACTTCCAGTCCCACTCTGCCAGGGAACCCCAACTCCACTCAGCCTGGGCACCTCCACTCCACTCAGCCTGGGCACATTCACTCCACTCAGCCTGGGCACTTCCAATCCCACTCTGCCTGGGAACCTGCACTCCACTCAGCCTGGGCACCTCCACTCCACTCAGCCTGGGTACATTCACTCCACTCAGCCTGGGCACTTCCAGTCCCACTCTGCCAGGGACCCCCAACTCCACTCAGCCTGGGCACCTCCACTCCACTCAGCCTGGGCACATTCACTCCACTCAGCCTGGGCACTTCCAGTCCCACTCTGCCTGGGAACCTGCACTCCACTCGGCCTGGGCACCTCCACTCCACTCAGCCTGGGCACATTCACTCCACTCAGCCAGGGCACATTCACTCCACTCAGTCTGGGCACTTCCAGTCCCACTCTGCCCAGGAACCTCCACTCCCACTCTGACTGGGAACCTCCGCTACTCCTCTCCACACCCGGCTCTCCACCCGACTCGCGGGGGCCCACTCTTAAGCCCTCCCGCCGCAAGTTATAGGCCCTTTGCCCGGGCGGAAAGTGAACCGCGGAACTGTGTCCCGCCCTCAATTCTCGTCCGATCGGAACGCGGTTTGGACCCGTTCTCCTGGGCGGCCTCGCAGCCCCTCCAGACCCAGCCAGTTAGCTCCAAGGGGCCGCCCCGAGCACGGGGAGGTGTGACACTTGACGCTTTGGCGCAACGGTGCCCGCGCCACGAGCCAAAAAGCGCCCCCCTCTCTCCGCGCCCATTCAAGGCAATGGGGAAACGCACGTTTCGGGCTCCGGCGGCCGGGCACATTCACTCCACTCTGTCTAGGCACATTGACTCCCATTCAGCCTGGGCACATTCACTCCACTCCGCCTGGGCACTTCCAGTCCCACTCTGCCTGGGAACCTGCACTCCACTCGGCCTGGGCACCTCCACTCCAGTCAGCCTTGGCACATTCACTCCACTCAGCCTGGGCACTTCCAATCCCACTCTGCCAGGGAACCTGCACTCCACTCAGCCTGGGCACATGCAATCCACTCAGCCTGGGGACATTCACTCCACTCAGCCTGGGAACTTCCAATCCCACTCTGCCTGGGAACCAGCACTCCACTCAGCCTGGGCACCTCCACTCCACTCAGCCTGGGTACTTCCAATCCCATTCTGCTGGGAACCTGCACTCCACTCAGCCTGGGCACCTCCACTCCACTCAGCCTGGGTACTTCCAATCCCATTCTGCTGGGAACCTCCACTCCACGCAGCCTGGGCACATTCACTCCACTCAGCCAGGGCACTTCCAGTCCCTCTCTGCCTGGGAACCCCAACTCCACTCAGCCTGGGCACCTCCACTCCACTCAGCCTGGGCACATTCACTCCACTCTGTCTAGGCACATTGACTCCCATTCAGCCTGGGATCATTCACTCCACTCAGCCTGGGCACATTCACTCCACTCAGCCTGGGCACTTCCAGTCCCACTCTGCCTGGGAACCTGCACTCCAATCAGCATGGGCACCTCCACTCCACTCAGCCTGGGAACATTCACTCCACTCTGCCTGGGCACATTCACTCCACTCAGCCTGGGCACATTCACTCCACTCAGCCTGGGCACTTCCAGTCCCACTCTGCTGGGAGCCTGCACTCCACTCAGCCTGGGAACCTCCACTCCACGCAGCCAGGGCACATTCACTCCACTCAGCCTGGGCACTTCCAGTCCCACTCTGCCTGGGAACCTGCACTCCACTCGGCCTGGGCACCTCCACTCCACTCAGCCTTGGCACTTCCAGTCCCACTCTGCCAGGGAACCCCAACTCCACTCAGCCTGGGCACCTCCACTCCACTCAGCCTGGGCACATTCACTCCACTCAGCCTGGGCACTTCCAGTCCCACTCTGCCTGGGAACCTGCACTCCACTCAGCCTGGGCACCTCCAATCCACTCAGCCTGGGCACATTCTCTCCAGTCAGCCTGGGCACATTCACTCCACTCAGCCTGGGCACCTCCACTCCACTCAGCCTGGCCACATTCACTCCACTCAGCCAGGGCACATTCACTCCACTCAGCCTGGGCACTTCCAGTCCCACTCTGCCCAGGAACCTCCACTCCCACTCTGACTGGGAACCTCCGCTACTCCTCTCCACACCCGGCTCTCCACCCGACTCACGGGGGCCCACTCTTAAGCCCTCCCGCCGCAAGTAATAGGCCCTTTGCCCGGGCGGAAAGTGAACCGCGGAACTGTGTCCCGCCCTCAATTCTCGTCCGATCGGAACGCGGTTTGGACCCGTTCTCCTGGGCGGCCTCGCAGCCCCTCCAGACCCAGCCAGTTAGCTCCAAGGGGCCGCCCCGAGCACGGGGAGGGGTGACACTTGACGCTTTGGCGCAACGGTGCCCGCGCCACGAGCCAAAAAGCGCCCCCCTCTCTCCGCGCCCATTCAAGGCAATGGGGAAACGCACGTTTCGGGCTCCGGCGGCTGGGCACATTCACTCCACTCTGTCTAGGCACATTGACTCCCATTCAGCCTGGGCACATTCACTCCACTCCACCTGGGCACTTCCAGTCCCACTCTGCCTGGGAACCTGCACTCCACTCTGCCTGGGCACCTCCACTCCAGTCAGCCTGGGCACATTCACTCCACTCAGCCTGGGCACTTCCAATCCCACTCTGCCTGGGAACCTGCACTCCACTCAGCCTGGGCACTTCCAGTCCCACTCTGCCTGGGAACCCCAACTCCATTCAGCCTGGGCACCTCCACTCCACTCAGCCTGGGCACATTCACTCCACTCAGCCTGGGCACTTCCAATCCCACTCTGCCTGGGAACCTGCACTCCACTCAGCCTGGGCACCTCCACTCAGCCTGGGCACCTCCACTCCATTCAGCCTGGGCACATTCACTCCACTCAGCCTTGGCACTTCCAGTCCCACTCTGCCAGGGAACCCCAACTCCACTCAGCCTGGACACCTCCACTCCACTCAGCCTGGGCACATTCACTCCACTCAGCCTGGGCACTTCCAATCCCACTCTGCCTGGGAACCTGCACTCCACTCAGCCTGGGCACCTCCACTCCACTCAGCCTGGGTACATTCACTCCACTCAGCCTGGGCACTTCCAATCCCACTCTGCCTGGGAACCTGCACTCCACTCAGCCTGGGCACTTCCAGTCCCACTCTGCCTGGGAACCCCAACTCCATTCAGCCTGGGCACCTCCACTCCACTCAGCCTTGGCACATTCACTCCACTCAGCCTGGGCACTTCCAATCCTACTCTGCCTGGGAACCTGCACTCCACTCAGCCTGGGCACCTCCACTCCATTCAGCCTGGGCACATTCACTCCACTCCGCCTGGGCACTTCCAGTCCCACTCTGCCTGGGAACCTGCACTCCACTCGGCCTGGGCACCTCCACTCCACTCAGCCTGGGCACATTCACTCCACTCAGCCTTGGCACTTCCAGTCCCACTCTGCCAGGGAACCCCAACTCCACTCAGCCTGGGCACCTCCACTCCACTCAGCCTGGGCACATTCACTCCACTCAGCCTGGGCACTTCCAATCCCACTCTGCCTGGGAACCTGCACTCCACTCAGCCTGGGCACCTCCACTCCACTCAGCCTGGGTACATTCACTCCACTCAGCCTGGGCACTTCCAGTCCCACTCTGCCAGGGACCCCCAACTCCACTCAGCCTGGGCACCTCCACTCCACTCAGCCTGGGCACATTCACTCCACTCAGCCTGGGCACATTCACTCCACTCGGCCTGGGCACCTCCACTCCACTCAGCCTGGGCACATTCACTCCACTCAGCCAGGGCACATTCACTCCACTCAGCCTGGGCACTTCCAGTCCCACTCTGCCTGGGAACCTGCACTCCACTCTGCCTGGGAACCTCCACTCCACGCAGCCTGGGCACATTCACTCCACTCAGCCAGGGCACTTCCAGTCCCTCTCTGCCTGGGAACCCCAACTCCACTCAGCCTGGGCACCTCCACTCCACTCAGCCTGGGCACATTCACTCCACTCTGTCTAGGCACATTGACTCCCATTCAGCCTGGGAACATTCACTCCACTCAGCCTGGGCACATTCACTCCACTCAGCCTGGGCACTTCCAGTCCCACTCTGCCTGGGAACCTGCACTCCACTAGGCCTGGGCACCTCCAATCCACTCAGCCTGGGCACATTCTCTCCAGTCAGCCTGAGCACATTCACTCCACTCAGCCTGGGCACATTCACTCCACTCAGCCTGGGCACATTCACTCCACTCAGCCAGGGCACATTCACTCCACTCAGCCTTGTCACTTCCAGTCCCACTCTGCCAGGGAACCCCAACTCCACTCAGCCTGGGCACCTCCACTCCACTCAGCCTGGGCACATTCACTCCACTCAGCCTGGGCACTTCCAGTCCCACTCTGCCTGGGAACCTGCACTCCACTCAGCCTGGGCACCTCCAATCCACTCAGCCTGGGCACATTCTCTCCAGTCAGCCTGGGCACATTCACTCCACTCAGCCTGGGCACCTCCACTCCACTCAGCCTGGCCACATTCACTCCACTCAGCCAGGGCACATTCACTCCACTCAGCCTGGGCACTTCCAGTCCCACTCTGCCCAGGAACCTCCACTCCCACTCTGACTGGGAACCTCCGCTACTCCTCTCCACACCCGGCTCTCCACCCGACTCGCGGGGGCCCACTCTTAAGCCCTCCCGCCGCAAGTTATAGGCCCTTTGCCCGGGCGGAAAGTGAACCGCGGAACTGTGTCCCGCCCTCAATTCTCGTCCGATCGGAACGCGGTTTGGACCCGTTCTCCTGGGCGGCCTCGCAGCCCCTCCAGACCCAGCCAGTTAGCTCCAAGGGGCCGCCCCGAGCACGGGGAGGTGTGACACTTGACGCTTTGGCGCAACGGTGCCCGCGCCACGAGCCAAAAAGCGCCCCCCTCTCTCCGCGCCCATTCAAGGCAATGGGGAAACGCACGTTTCGGGCTCCGGCGGCCGGGCACATTCACTCCACTCTGTCTAGGCACATTGACTCCCATTCAGCCTGGGCACATTCACTCCACTCCGCCTGGGCACTTCCAGTCCCACTCTGCCTGGGAACCTGCACTCCACTCGGCCTGGGCACCTCCACTCCAGTCAGCCTTGGCACATTCACTCCACTCAGCCTGGGCACTTCCAATCCCATTCTGCCAGGGAACCTGCACTCCACTCAGCCTGGGCACATGCAATCCACTCAGCCTGGGGACATTCACTCCACTCAGCCTGGGAACTTCCAATCCCACTCTGCCTGGGAACCAGCACTCCACTCAGCCTGGGCACCTCCACTCCACTCAGCCTGGGTACTTCCAATCCCATTCTGCTGGGAACCTGCACTCCACTCAGCCTGGGAACCTCCACTCCACGCAGCCTGGGCACATTCACTCCACTCAGCCAGGGCACTTCCAGTCCCTCTCTGCCTGGGAACCCCAACTCCAATCAGCCTGGGCACCTCCACTCCACTCAGCCTGGGCACATTCACTCCACTCAGCCTTGGCACTTCCAGTCCCACTCTGCCAGGGACCCCCAACTCCACTCAGCCTGGGCACCTCCACTCCACTCAGCCTGGGCACATTCACTCCACTCAGCCTGGGCACTTCCAGTCCCACTCTGCCTGGGAACCTGCACTCCACTCGGCCTGGGCAGCTCCACTCCACTCAGCCTGGGCACATTCACTCCACTCAGCGTTGGCACTTCCAGTCCCACTCTGCCAGGGAACCCCAACTCCACTCAGCCTGGGCACCTCCACTCCACTCAGCCTGGGCACATTCACTCCACTCACCGTTGGCACTTCCAGTTCCACTCTGCCAGGGAACCCCAACTCCATTCAGCCTGGGCACCTCCACTCCACTCAGCCTGGGCACATTCACTCCACTCAGCCTGGGCACTTCCAATCCCACTCTGCCTGGGAACCTGCACTCCACTCAGCCTGGGCACCTCCACTCCATTCAGCCTGGGCACATTCACTCCACTCAGCCTGGGCACTTCCAGTCCCACTCTGCTGGGAGCCTGCACTCCACTCAGCCTGGGAACCTCCACTCCACGCAGCCTGGGCACATTCACTCCACTCAGCCAGGGCACTTCCAGTCCCTCTCTGCCTGGGAACCCCAACTCCACTCAGCCTGGGCACCTCCACTCCACTCAGCCTGGGCACATTCACTCCACTCTGTCTAGGCACATTGACTCCCATTCAGCCTGGGATCATTCACTCCACTCAGCCTGGGCACATTCACTCCACTCAGCCTGGGCACTTCCAGTCCCACTCTGCCTGGGAACCTGCACTCCAATCAGCCTGGGCACCTCCACTCCACTCAGCCTGGGCACATTCACTCCACTCTGCCTGGGCACATTCACTCCACTCAGCCTGGGCACATTCACTCCACTCAGCCTGGGCACTTCCAGTCCCACTCTGCTGGGAGCCTGCACTCCACTCAGCCTGGGAACCTCCACTCCACGCAGCCAGGGCACATTCACTCCACTCAGCCTGGGCACTTCCAGTCCCACTCTGCCTGGGAACCTGCACTCCACTCGGCCTGGGCACCTCCACTCCACTCAGCCTTGGCACTTCCAGTCCCACTCTGCCAGGGAACCCCAACTCCACTCAGCCTGGGCACCTCCACTCCACTCAGCCTGGGCACATTCACTCCACTCAGCCTGGGCACTTCCAGTCCCACTCTGCCTGGGAACCTGCACTCCACTCAGCCTGGGCACCTCCAATCCACTCAGCCTGGGCACATTCTCTCCAGTCAGCCTGGGCACATTCACTCCACTCAGCCTGGGCACCTCCACTCCACTCAGCCTGGCCACATTCACTCCACTCAGCCAGGGCACATTCACTCCACTCAGCCTGGGCACTTCCAGTCCCACTCTGCCCAGGAACCTCCACTCCCACTCTGACTGGGAACCTCCGCTACTCCTCTCCACACCCGGCTCTCCACCCGACTCACGGGGGCCCACTCTTAAGCCCTCCCGCCGCAAGTAATAGGCCCTTTGCCCGGGCGGAAAGTGAACCGCGGAACTGTGTCCCGCCCTCAATTCTCGTCCGATCGGAACGCGGTTTGGACCCGTTCTCCTGGGCGGCCTCGCAGCCCCTCCAGACCCAGCCAGTTAGCTCCAAGGGGCCGCCCCGAGCACGGGGAGGGGTGACACTTGACGCTTTGGCGCAACGGTGCCCGCGCCACGAGCCAAAAAGCGCCCCCCTCTCTCCGCGCCCATTCAAGGCAATGGGGAAACGCACGTTTCGGGCTCCGGCGGCTGGGCACATTCACTCCACTCTGTCTAGGCACATTGACTCCCATTCAGCCTGGGCACATTCACTCCACTCCGCCTGGGCACTTCCAGTCCCACTCTGCCTGGGAACCTGCACTCCACTCTGCCTGGGCACCTCCACTCCAGTCAGCCTGGGCACATTCACTCCACTCAGCCTGGGCACTTCCAATCCCACTCTGCCTGGGAACCTGCACTCCACTCAGCCTGGGCACTTCCAGTCCCACTCTGCCTGGGAACCCCAACTCCATTCAGCCTGGGCACCTCCACTCCACTCAGCCTGGGCACATTCACTCCACTCAGCCTGGGCACTTCCAATCCCACTCTGCCTTGGAACCTGCACTCCACTCAGCCTGGGCACCTCCACTCAGCCTGGGCACCTCCACTCCATTCAGCCTGGGCACATTCACTCCACTCAGCCTTGGCACTTCCAGTCCCACTCTGCCAGGGAACCCCAACTCCACTCAGCCTGGACACCTCCACTCCACTCAGCCTGGGCACATTCACTCCACTCAGCCTGGGCACTTCCAATCCCACTCTGCCTGGGAACCTGCACTCCACTCAGCCTGGGCACCTCCACTCCACTCAGCCTGGGTACATTCACTCCACTCAGCCTGGGCACTTCCAATCCCACTCTGCCTGGGAACCTGCACTCCACTCAGCCTGGGCACTTCCAGTCCCACTCTGCCTGGGAACCCCAACTCCATTCAGCCTGGGCACCTCCACTCCACTCAGCCTGGGCACATTCACTCCACTCAGCCTGGGCACTTCCAATCCTACTCTGCCTGGGAACCTGCACTCCACTCAGCCTGGGCACCTCCACTCCATTCAGCCTGGGCACATTCACTCCACTCAGCCTGGGCACTTCCAGTCCCACTCTGCCTGGGAACCTGCACTCCAATCAGCCTGGGCACCTCCACTCCACTCAGCCAGGGCACATTCACTCCACTCTGCCTGGGCACATTCACTCCACTCAGCCTGGGCACATTCACTCCACTCAGCCTGGGCACTTCCAGTCCCACTCTGCTGGGAGCCTGCACTCCACTCAGCCTGGGAACCTCCACTCCACGCAGCCTGGGCACATTCACTCCACTCAGCCAGGGCACTTCCAGTCCCTCTCTGCCTGGGAACCCCAACTCCACTCAGCCTGGGCACCTCCACTCCACTCAGCCTGGGCACATTCACTCCACTCTGTCTAGGCACATTGACTCCCATTCAGCCTGGGATCATTCACTCCACTCAGCCTGGGCACATTCACTCCACTCAGCCTGGGCACTTCCAGTCCCACTCTGCCTGGGAACCTGCACTCCACTCAGCCTGGGCACCTCCAATCCACTCAGCCTGGGCACATTCTCTCCAGTCAGCCTGGGCACATTCACTCCACTCAGCCTGGGCACATTCACTCCACTCAGCCAGGGCACATTCACTCCACTCAGCCTGGGCACATTCACTCCACTCAGCCTGGGCACTTCCAGTCCCACTCTGCCCAGGAACCTCCACTCCCACTCTGACTGGGAACCTCCGCTACTCTTCTCCACACCCGGCTCTCCACCCGACTCGCGGGGGCCAACTCTTAAGCCCTCCCGCCGCAAGTTATAGGCCCTTTGCCCGGGCGGAAAGTGAACCGCGAAACTGTGTCCCGCCCTCAATTCTCGTCCGATCGGAACGCGGTTTGGACCCGTTCTCCTGGGCGGCCTCGCAGCCCCTCCAGACCCAGCCAGTAAGCTCCAAGGGGCCGCCCCGAGCACGGGGAGCTGTGACACTTGACGCTTTGGCGCAACGGTGCCCGCGCCACGAGCCAAAAAGCGCCCCCCTCTCTCCGCGCCCATTCAAGGCAATGGGGAAACGCACGTTTCGGGCTCCAGCGGCCGGGCACATTCACTCCACTCTGTCTAGGCACATTGACTCCCATTCAGCCTGGGCACATTCACTCCACTCCGCCTGGGCACTTCCAGTCCCACTCTGCCTGGGAACCTGCACTCCACTCGGCCTGGGCACCTCCACTCCACTCAGCCTGGGCACATTCACTCCACTCAGCCTTGGCACTTCCAGTCCCACTCTGCCAGGGAACCCCAACTCCACTCAGCCTGGGCACCTCCACTCCACTCAGCCTGGGCACATTCACTCCACTCAGCCTGGGAACTTCCAGTCCCACTCTGCCTGGGAACCTGCACTCCACTCAGCCTGGGCACCTCCAATCCACTCAGCCTGGGCACATTCTCTCCAGTCAGCCTGGGCACATTCACTCCACTCAGCCTGGGCACCTCCACTCCACTCAGCCTGGCCACATTCACTCCACTCAGCCAGGGCACATTCACTCCACTCAGCCTGGGCACTTCCAGTCCCACTCTGCCCAGGAACCTCCACTCCCACTCAGACTGGGAACCTCCGCTACTCCTCTCCACACCCGGCTCTCCACCCGACTCACGGGGGCCCACTCTTAAGCCCTCCCGCCGCAAGTAATAGGCCCTTTGCCCGGGCGGAAAGTGAACCGCGGAACTGTGTCCCGCCCTCAATTCTCGTCCGATCGGAACGCGGTTTGGACCCGTTCTCCTGGGCGGCCTCGCAGCCCCTCCAGACCCAGCCAGTTAGCTCCAAGGGGCCGCCCCGAGCACGGGGAGGGGTGACACTTGACGCTTTGGCGCAACGGTGCCCGCGCCACGAGCCAAAAAGCGCCCCCCTCTCTCCGCGCCCATTCAAGGCAATGGGGAAACGCACGTTTCGGGCTCCGGCGGCTGGGCACATTCACTCCACTCTGTCTAGGCACATTGACTCCCATTCAGCCTGGGCACATTCACTCCACTCCGCCTGGGCACTTCCAGTCCCACTCTGCCTGGGAACCTGCACTCCACTCGGCCTGGGCACCTCCACTCCAGTCAGCCTGGGTATATTCACTCCACTCAGCCTGGGCACTTCCAATCCCACTCTGCCTGGGAACCTGCACTCCACTCAGCCTGGGCACTTCCAGTCCCACTCAGCCTGGGAACCCCAACTCCATTCAGCCTGGGCACCTCCACTCCACTCAGCCTGGGCACATTCACTCCACTCAGCCTGGGCACTTCGAATCCCACTCTGCTGGGAGCCTGCACTCCACTCAGCCTGGGAACCTCCACTCCACGCAGCCTGGGCACATTCACTCCACTCAGCCAGGGCACTTCCAGTCCCTCTCTGCCTGGGAACCCCAACTCCACTCAGCCTGGGCACCTCCACTCCACTCAGCCTGGGCACATTCACTCCACTCTGTCTAGGCACATTGACTCCCATTCAGCCTGGGAACATTCACTCCACTCAGCCTGGGCACATTCACTCCACTCAGCCTGGGCACTTCCAGTCCCACTCTGCCTGGGAACCTGCACTCCACTAGGCCTGGGCACCTCCAATCCACTCAGCCTGGGCACATTCTCTCCAGTCAGCCTGAGCACATTCACTCCACTCAGCCTGGGCACATTCACTCCACTCAGCCTGGGCACATTCACTCCACTCAGCCAGGGCACATTCACTCCACTCAGCCTTGTCACTTCCAGTCCCACTCTGCCAGGGAACCCCAACTCCACTCAGCCTGGGCACCTCCACTCCACTCAGCCTGGGCACATTCACTCCACTCAGCCTGGGCACTTCCAGTCCCACTCTGCCTGGGAACCTGCACTCCACTCAGCCTGGGCACCTCCAATCCACTCAGCCTGGGCACATTCTCTCCAGTCAGCCTGGGCACATTCACTCCACTCAGCCTGGGCACCTCCACTCCACTCAGCCTGGCCACATTCACTCCACTCAGCCAGGGCACATTCACTCCACTCAGCCTGGGCACTTCCAGTCCCACTCTGCCCAGGAACCTCCACTCCCACTCTGACTGGGAACCTCCGCTACTCCTCTCCACACCCGGCTCTCCACCCGACTCACGGGGGCCCACTCTTAAGCCCTCCCGCCGCAAGTAATAGGCCCTTTGCCCGGGCGGAAAGTGAACCGCGGAACTGTGTCCCGCCCTCAATTCTCGTCCGATCGGAACGCGGTTTGGATCCGTTCTCCTGGGCGGCCTCGCAGCCCCTCCAGACCCAGCCAGTTAGCTCCAAGGGGCCGCCCCGAGCACGGGGAGGGGTGACACTTGACGCTTTGGCGCAACGGTGCCCGCGCCACGAGCCAAAAAGCGCCCCCCTCTCTCCGCGCCCATTCAAGGCAATGGGGAAACGCACGTTTCGGGCTCCGGCGGCTGGGCACATTCACTCCACTCACCGTTGGCACTTCCAGTTCCACTCTGCCAGGGAACCCCAACTCCATTCAGCCTGGGCACCTCCCCTCCACTCAGCCTGGGCACATTCACTCCACTCAGCCTGGGCACTTCCAATCCCACTCTGCCTGGGAACCTGCACTCCACTCAGCCTGGGCACCTCCACTCCATTCAGCCTGGGCACATTCACTCCACTCAGCCTGGGCACTTCCAGTCCCACTCTGCTGGGAGCCTGCACTCCACTCAGCCTGGGAACCTCCACTCCACGCAGCCTGGGCACATTCACTCCACTCAGCCAGGGCACTTCCAGTCCCTCTCTGCCTGGGAACCCCAACTCCACTCAGCCTGGGCACCTCCACTCCACTCAGCCTGGGCACATTCACTCCACTCTGTCTAGGCACATTGACTCCCATTCAGCCTGGGATCATTCACTCCACTCAGCCTGGGCACATTCACTCCACTCAGCCTGGGCACTTCCAGTCCCACTCTGCCTGGGAACCTGCACTCCAATCAGCCTGGGCACCTCCACTCCACTCAGCCTGGGCACATTCACTCCACTCTGCCTGGGCACATTCACTCCACTCAGCCTGGGCACATTCACTCCACTCAGCCTGGGCACTTCCAGTCCCACTCTGCTGGGAGCCTGCACTCCACTCAGCCTGGGAACCTCCACTCCACGCAGCCAGGGCACATTCACTCCACTCAGCCTGGGCACTTCCAGTCCCACTCTGCCTGGGAACCTGCACTCCACTCGGCCTGGGCACCTCCACTCCACTCAGCCTTGGCACTTCCAGTCCCACTCTGCCAGGGAACCCCAACTCCACTCAGCCTGGGCACCTCCACTCCACTCAGCCTGGGCACATTCACTCCACTCAGCCTGGGCACTTCCAGTCCCACTCTGCCTGGGAACCTGCACTCCACTCAGCCTGGGCACCTCCAATCCACTCAGCCTGGGCACATTCTCTCCAGTCAGCCTGGGCACATTCACTCCACTCAGCCTGGGCACCTCCACTCCACTCAGCCTGGCCACATTCACTCCACTCAGCCAGGGCACATTCACTCCACTCAGCCTGGGCACTTCCAGTCCCACTCTGCCCAGGAACCTCCACTCCCACTCTGACTGGGAACCTCCGCTACTCCTCTCCACACCCGGCTCTCCACCCGACTCACGGGGGCCCACTCTTAAGCCCTCCCGCCGCAAGTAATAGGCCCTTTGCCCGGGCGGAAAGTGAACCGCGGAACTGTGTCCCGCCCTCAATTCTCGTCCGATCGGAACGCGGTTTGGACCCGTTCTCCTGGGCGGCCTCGCAGCCCCTCCAGACCCAGCCAGTTAGCTCCAAGGGGCCGCCCCGAGCACGGGGAGGGGTGACACTTGACGCTTTGGCGCAACGGTGCCCGCGCCACGAGCCAAAAAGCGCCCCCCTCTCTCCGCGCCCATTCAAGGCAATGGGGAAACGCACGTTTCGGGCTCCGGCGGCTGGGCACATTCACTCCACTCTGTCTAGGCACATTGACTCCCATTCAGCCTGGGCACATTCACTCCACTCCGCCTGGGCACTTCCAGTCCCACTCTGCCTGGGAACCTGCACTCCACTCTGCCTGGGCACCTCCACTCCAGTCAGCCTGGGCACATTCACTCCACTCAGCCTGGGCACTTCCAATCCCACTCTGCCTGGGAACCTGCACTCCACTCAGCCTGGGCACTTCCAGTCCCACTCTGCCTGGGAACCCCAACTCCATTCAGCCTGGGCACCTCCACTCCACTCAGCCTGGGCACATTCACTCCACTCAGCCTGGGCACTTCCAATCCCACTCTGCCTGGGAACCTGCACTCCACTCAGCCTGGGCACCTCCACTCAGCCTGGGCACCTCCACTCCATTCAGCCTGGGCACATTCACTCCACTCAGCCTTGGCACTTCCAGTCCCACTCTGCCAGGGAACCCCAACTCCACTCAGCCTGGACACCTCCACTCCACTCAGCCTGGGCACATTCACTCCACTCAGCCTGGGCACTTCCAATCCCACTCTGCCTGGGAACCTGCACTCCACTCAGCCTGGGCACCTCCACTCCACTCAGCCTGGGTACATTCACTCCACTCAGCCTGGGCACTTCCAATCCCACTCTGCCTGGGAACCTGCACTCCACTCAGCCTGGGCAATTCCAGTCCCACTCTGCCTGGGAACCCCAACTCCATTCAGCCTGGGCACCTCCACTCCACTCAGCCTGGGCACATTCACTCCACTTAGCCTAGGCACTTCCAATCCTACTCTGCCTGGGAACCTGCACTCCACTCAGCCTGGGCACCTCCACTCCATTCAGCCTGGGCACATTCACTCCACTCAGCCTGGGCACTTCCAGTCCCACTCTGCCTGGGAACCTGCACTCCAATCAGCCTGGGCACCTCCACTCCACTCAGCCAGGGCACATTCACTCCACTCTGCCTGGGCACATTCACTCCACTCAGCCTGGGCACATTCACTCTACTCAGCCTGGGCACTTCCAGTCCCACTCTGCTGGGAGCCTGCACTCCACTCAGCCTGGGAACCTCCACTCCACGCAGCCTGGGCACATTCACTCCACTCAGCCAGGGCACTTCCAGTCCCTCTCTGCCTGGGAACCCCAACTCCACTCAGCCTGGGCACCTCCACTCCACTCAGCCTGGGCACATTCACTCCACTCTGTCTAGGCACATTGACTCCCATTCAGCCTGGGATCATTCACTCCACTCAGCCTGGGCACATTCACTCCACTCAGCCTGGGCACTTCCAGTCCCACTCTGCATGGGAACCTGCACTCCACTCAGCCTGGGCACCTCCAATCCACTCAGCCTGGGCACATTCTCTCCAGTCAGCCTGGGCACATTCACTCCACTCAGCCTGGGCACATTCACTCCACTCAGCCTGGGCACATTCACTCCACTCAGCCAGGGCACATTCACTCCACTCAGCCTGGGCACTTCCAGTCCCACTCTGCCCAGGAACCTCCACTCCCACTCTGACTGGGAACCTCCGCTACTCCTCTCCACACCCGGCTCTCCACCCGACTCGCGGGGGCCCACTCTTAAGCCCTCCCGCCGCAAGTTATAGGCCCTTTGCCCGGGCGGAAAGTGAACCGCGGAACTGTGTCCCGCCCTCAATTCTCGTCCGATCGGAACGCGGTTTGGACCCGTTCTCCTGGGCGGCCTCGCAGCCCCTCCAGACCCAGCCAGTTAGCTCCAAGGGGCCGCCCCGAGCACGGGGAGGTGTGACACTTGACGCTTTGGCGCAACGGTGCCCGCGCCACGAGCCAAAAAGCGCCCCCCTCTCTCCGCGCCCATTCAAGGCAATGGGGAAACGCACGTTTCGGGCTCCGGCGGCCGGGCACATTCACTCCACTCTGTCTAGGCACATTGACTCCCATTCAGCCTGGGCACATTCACTCCACTCCGCCTGGGCACTTCCAGTCCCACTCTGCCTGGGAACCTGCACTCCACTCGGCCTGGGCACCTCCACTCCACTCAGCCTGGGCACATTCACTCCACTCAGCCTTGGCACTTCCAGTCCCACTCTGCCAGGGAACCCCAACTCCACTCAGCCTGGGCACCTCCACTCCACTCAGCCTGGGCACATTCACTCCACTCAGCCTGGGCACTTCCAGTCCCACTCTGTCTGGGAACCTGCACTCCACTCAGCCTGGGCACCTCCAATCCACTCAGCCTGGGCACATTCTCTCCAGTCAGCCTGGGCACATTCACTCCACTCAGCCTGGGCACCTCCACTCCATTCAGCCTGGGCACCTCCACTCCACTCAGCCTGGGCACATTCACTCCACTCAGCCTGGGCATTTCCAGTCCCACTCTGCCCAGGAACCTCCACTCCCACTCTGACTGGGAACCTCCACTCCACTCAGCCTGGGCACATTCACTCCACTCAGCGTTGGCACTTCCAGTCCCACTCTGCCAGGGAACCCCAACTCCACTCAGCCTGGGCACCTCCACTCCAGTCAGCCTGGGCACATTCACTCCACTCAGCCTGGGCACTTCCAATCCCACTCTGCCTGGGAACCTGCACTCCACTCAGCCTGGGCACTTCCAGTCCCACTCTGCCTGGGAACCCCAACTCCATTCAGCCTGGGCACCTCCACTCCACTCAGCCTGGGCACATTCACTCCACTCAGCCTGGGCACATTCACTCCACTCAGCCTGGGCACTTCCAATCCCACTCTGCCAGGGAACCCCAACTCCACTCAGCCTGGGCACCTCCACTCCACTCAGCCTGGGCACATTCACTCCACTCAGCCTTGGCACTTCCAATCCCTCTCTGCCTGGGAACCTGCACTCCACTCAGCCTGGGCACCTCCACTCCACTCAGCCTGGGTACCTTCACTCCACTCAGCCTGGGCACTTCCAATCCCACTCTGCCTGGGAACCTGCACTCCACTCAGCCTGGGCACCTCCACTCCACTCAGCCTGGGTACATTCACTCCACTCAGCCTGGGCACTTCCAGTCCCACTCTGCCAGGGACCCCCAACTCCACTCAGCCTGGGCACCTCCACTCCACTCAGCCTGGGCACATTCACTCCACTCAGCCTGGGCACTTCCAGTCCCACTCTGCCTGGGAACCTGCACTCCACTCGGCCTGGGCACCTCCACTCCACTCAGCCTGGGCACATTCACTCCACTCAGCCAGGGCACATTCACTCCACTCAGCCTGGGCACTTCCAGTCCCACTCTGCCCAGGAACCTCCACTCCCACTCTGACTGGGAACCTCCGCTACTCCTCTCCACACCCGGCTCTCCACCCGACTCGCGGGGGCCCACTCTTAAGCCCTCCCGCCGCAAGTTATAGGCCCTTTGCCCGGGCGGAAAGTGAACCGCGGAACTGTGTCCCGCCCTCAATTCTCGTCCGATCGGAACGCGGTTTGGACCCGTTCTCCTGGGCGGCCTCGCAGCCCCTCCAGACCCAGCCAGTTAGCTCCAAGGGGCCGCCCCGAGCACGGGGAGGTGTGACACTTGACGCTTTGGCGCAACGGTGCCCGCGCCACGAGCCAAAAAGCGCCCCCCTCTCTCCGCGCCCATTCAAGGCAATGGGGAAACGCACGTTTCGGGCTCCGGCGGCCGGGCACATTCACTCCACTCTGTCTAGGCACATTGACTCCCATTCAGCCTGGGCACATTCACTCCACTCCGCCTGGGCACTTCCAGTCCCACTCTGCCTGGGAACCTGCACTCCACTCGGCCTGGGCACCTCCACTCCAGTCAGCCTTGGCACATTCACTCCACTCAGCCTGGGCACTTCCAATCCCACTCTGCCAGGGAACCTGCACTCCACTCAGCCTGGTCACATGCAATCCACTCAGCCTGGGGACATTCACTCCACTCAGCCTGGGAACTTCCAATCCCACTCTGCCTGGGAACCAGCACTCCACTCAGCCTGGGCACCTCCACTCCACTCAGCCTGGGTACTTCCAATCCCATTCTGCTGGGAACCTGCACTCCACTCAGCCTGGGAACCTCCACTCCACGCAGCCTGGGCACATTCACTCCACTCAGCCAGGGCACTTCCAGTCCCTCTCTGCCTGGGAACCCCAACTCCAATCAGCCTGGGCACCTCCACTCCACTCAGCCTGGGCACATTCACTCCACTCAGCCTTGGCACTTCCAGTCCCACTCTGCCAGGGACCCCCAACTCCACTCAGCCTGGGCACCTCCACTCCACTCAGCCTGGGCACATTCACTCCACTCAGCCTGGGCACTTCCAGTCCCACTCTGCCTGGGAACCTGCACTCCACTCGGCCTGGGCAGCTCCACTCCACTCAGCCTGGGCACATTCACTCCACTCAGCGTTGGCACTTCCAGTCCCACTCTGCCAGGGAACCCCAACTCCACTCAGCCTGGGCACCTCCACTCCACTCAGCCTGGGCACATTCACTCCACTCACCGTTGGCACTTCCAGTTCCACTCTGCCAGGGAACCCCAACTCCATTCAGCCTGGGCTCCTCCACTCCACTCAGCCTGGGCACATTCACTCCACTCAGCCTGGGCACTTCCAATCCCACTCTGCCTGGGAACCTGCACTCCACTCAGCCTGGGCACCTCCACTCCATTCAGCCTGGGCACATTCACTCCACTCAGCCTGGGCACTTCCAGTCCCACTCTGCTGGGAGCCTGCACTCCACTCAGCCTGGGAACCTCCACTCCACGCAGCCTGGGCACATTCACTCCACTCAGCCAGGGCACTTCCAGTCCCTCTCTGCCTGGGAACCCCAACTCCACTCAGCCTGGGCACCTCCACTCCACTCAGCCTGGGCACATTCACTCCACTCTGTCTAGGCACATTGACTCCCATTCAGCCTGGGATCATTCACTCCACTCAGCCTGGGCACATTCACTCCACTCAGCCTGGGCACTTCCAGTCCCACTCTGCCTGGGAACCTGCACTCCAATCAGCCTGGGCACCTCCACTCCACTCAGCCTGGGCACATTCACTCCACTCAGCCTGGGCACATTCACTCCACTCAGCCTGGGCACTTCCAGTCCCACTCTGCTGGGAGCCTGCACTCCACTCAGCCTGGGAACCTCCACTCCACGCAGCCAGGGCACATTCACTCCACTCAGCCTGGGCACTTCCAGTCCCACTCTGCCTGGGAACCTGCACTCCACTCGGCCTGGGCACCTCCACTCCACTCAGCCTTGGCACTTCCAGTCCCACTCTGCCAGGGAACCCCAACTCCACTCAGCCTGGGCACCTCCACTCCACTCAGCCTGGGCACATTCACTCCACTCAGCCTGGGCACTTCCAGTCCCACTCTGCCTGGGAACCTGCACTCCACTCAGCCTGGGCACCTCCAATCCACTCAGCCTGGGCACATTCTCTCCAGTCAGCCTGGGCACATTCACTCCACTCAGCCTGGGCACCTCCACTCCACTCAGCCTGGCCACATTCACTCCACTCAGCCTGGGCACATTCACTCCACTCAGCCTGGGCACTTCCAGTCCCACTCTGCCCAGGAACCTCCACTCCCACTCTGACTGGGAACCTCCGCTACTCCTCTCCACACCCGGCTCTCCACCCGACTCACGGGGGCCCACTCTTAAGCCCTCCCGCCGCAAGTAATAGGCCCTTTGCCCGGGCGGAAAGTGAACCGCGGAACTGTGTCCCGCCCTCAATTCTCGTCCGATCGGAACGCGGTTTGGACCCGTTCTCCTGGGCGGCCTCGCAGCCCCTCCAGACCCAGCCAGTTAGCTCCAAGGGGCCGCCCCGAGCACGGGGAGGGGTGACACTTGACGCTTTGGCGCAACGGTGCCCGCGCCACGAGCCAAAAAGCGCCCCCCTCTCTCCGCGCCCATTCAAGGCAATGGGGAAACGCACGTTTCGGGCTCCGGCGGCTGGGCACATTCACTCCACTCTGTCTAGGCACATTGACTCCCATTCAGCCTGGGCACATTCACTCCACTCCGCCTGGGCACTTCCAGTCCCACTCTGACTGGGAACCTGCACTCCACTCTGCCTGGGCACCTCCACTCCAGTCAGCCTGGGCACATTCACTCCACTCAGCCTGGGCACTTCCAATCCCACTCTGCCTGGGAACCTGCACTCCACTCAGCCTGGGCACTTCCAGTCCCACTCTGCCTGGGAACCCCAACTCCATTCAGCCTGGGCACCTCCACTCCACTCAGCCTGGGCACATTCACTCCACTCAGCCTGGGCACTTCCAATCCTACTCTGCCTGGGAACCTGCACTCCACTCAGCCTGGGCACCTCCACTCCATTCAGCCTGGGCACATTCACTCCACTCAGCCTGGGCACTTCCAGTCCCACTCTGCCTGGGAACCTGCACTCCAATCAGCCTGGGCACCTCCACTCCACTCAGCCAGGGCACATTCACTCCACTCTGCCTGGGCACATTCACTCCACTCAGCCTGGGCACATTCACTCCACTCAGCCTGGGCACTTCCAGTCCCACTCTGCTGGGAGCCTGCACTCCACTCAGCCTGGGAACCTCCACTCCACGCAGCCTGGGCACATTCACTCCACTCAGCCAGGGCACTTCCAGTCCCTCTCTGCCTGGGAACCCCAACTCCACTCAGCCTGGGCACCTCCACTCCACTCAGCCTGGGCACATTCACTCCACTCTGTCTAGGCACATTGACTCCCATTCAGCCTGGGATCATTCACTCCACTCAGCCTGGGCACATTCACTCCACTCAGCCTGGGCACTTCCAGTCCCACTCTGCCTGGGAACCTGCACTCCACTCAGCCTGGGCACCTCCAATCCACTCAGCCTGGGCACATTCTCTCCAGTAAGCCTGGGCACATTCACTCCACTCAGCCTGGGCACAATCACTCCACTCAGCCAGGGCACATTCACTCCACTCAGCCAGGGCACATTCACTCCACTCAGTCTGGGCACTTCCAGTCCCACTCTGCCCAGGAACCTCCACTCCCACTCTGACTGGGAACCTCCGCTACTCCTCTCCACACCCGGCTCTCCACCCGACTCGCGGGGGCCCACTCTTAAGCCCTCCCGCCGCAAGTTATAGGCCCTTTGCCCGGGCGGAAAGTGAACCGCGGAACTGTGTCCCGCCCTCAATTCTCGTCCGATCGGAACGCGGTTTGGACCCGTTCTCCTGGGCGGCCTCGCAGCCCCTCCAGACCCAGCCAGTTAGCTCCAAGGGGCCGCCCCGAGCACGGGGAGGTGTGACACTTGACGCTTTGGCGCAACGGTGCCCGCGCCACGAGCCAAAAAGCGCCCCCCTCTCTCCGCGCCCATTCAAGGCAATGGGGAAACGCACGTTTCGGGCTCCGGCGGCCGGGCACATTCACTCCACTCTGTCTAGGCACATTGACTCCCATTCAGCCTGGGCACATTCACTCCACTCCGCCTGGGCACTTCCAGTCCCACTCTGCCTGGGAACCTGCACTCCACTCGGCCTGGGCACCTCCACTCCAGTCAGCCTTGGCACATTCACTCCACTCAGCCTGGGCACTTCCAATCCCACTCTGCCAGGGAACCTGCACTCCACTCAGCCTGGGCACATGCAATCCACTCAGCCTGGGGACATTCACTCCACTCAGCCTGGGAACTTCAAATCCCACTCTGCCTGGGAACCAGCACTCCACTCAGCCTGGGCACCTCCACTCCACTCAGCCTGGGTACTTCCAATCCCATTCTGCTGGGAACCTGCACTCCACTCAGCCTGGGAACCTCCACTCCACGCAGCCTGGGCACATTCACTCCACTCAGCCAGGGCACTTCCAGTCCCTCTCTGCCTGGGAACCCCAACTCCACTCAGCCTGGGCACCTCCACTCCACTCAGCCTGGGCACATTCACTCCACTCAGCCTTGGCACTTCCAGTCCCACTCTGCCAGGGACCCCCAACTCCACTCAGCCTGGGCACCTCCACTCCACTCAGCCTGGGCACATTCACTCCACTCAGCCTGGGCACTTCCAGTCCCACTCTGCCTGGGAACCTGCACTCCACTCGGCCTGGGCAGCTCCACTCCACTCAGCCTGGGAACATTCACTCCACTCAGCGTTGGCACTTCCAGTCCCACTCTGCCAGGGAACCCCAACTCCACTCAGCCTGGGCACCTCCACTCCACTCAGCCTGGGCACATTCACTCCACTCACCGTTGGCACTTCCAGTTCCACTCTGCCAGGGAACCCCAACTCCATTCAGCCTGGGCACCTCCACTCCACTCAGCCTGGGCACATTCACTCCACTCAGCCTGGGCACTTCCAATCCCACTCTGCCTGGGAACCTGCACTCCACTCAGCCTGGGCACCTCCACTCCATTCAGCCTGGGCACATTCACTCCACTCAGCCTGGGCACTTCCAGTCCCACTCTGCTGGGAGCCTGCACTCCACTCAGCCTGGGAACCTCCACTCCACGCAGCCTGGGCACATTCACTCCACTCAGCCAGGGCACTTCCAGTCCCTCTCTGCCTGGGAACCCCAACTCCACTCAGCCTGGGCACCTCCACTCCACTCAGCCTGGGCACATTCACTCCACTCTGTCTAGGCACATTGACTCCCATTCAGCCTGGGATCATTCACTCCACTCAGCCTGGGCACTTCCAGTCCCACTCTGCCTGGGAACCTGCACTCCAATCAGCCTGGGCACCTCCACTCCACTCAGCCTGGGCACATTCACTCCACTCTGCCTGGGCACATTCACTCCACTCAGCCTGGGCACATTCACTCCACTCAGCCTGGGCACTTCCAGTCCCACTCTGCTGGGAGCCTGCACTCCACTCAGCCTGGGAACCTCCACTCCACGCAGCCTGGGCACTTCCAGTCCCACTCTGCCTGGGAACCTGCACTCCACTCAGCCTGGGCACCTCCAATCCACTGAGCCTGGGCACATTAACTCCACTCCGCCTGGGCACTTCCAGTCCAACTCTGCCTGGGAACCTGCACTCCACTCGGCCTGGGCACCTCCAGTCCACTCAGCCTGGGCACATTCACTCCACTCAGCCTTGGCACTTCCAGTCCCACTCTGCCAGGGAACCCCAACTCCACTCAGCCTGGGCACCTCCACTCCACTCAGCCTGGGCACATTCACTCCACTCAGCCTGGGCACTTCCAATCCCACTCTGCCTGGGAACCTGCACTCCACTCAGCCTGGGCACCTCCACTCCACTCAGCCTGGGCACATTCACTCCACTCAGCCTGGGCAATTCCAATCCTACTCTGCCTGGGAACCTGCACTCCACTCAGCCTGGGCACCTCCACTCCATTCAGCCTGGGCACATTCACTCCACTCAGCCTGGGCACTTCCAGTCCCACTCTGCCTGGGAACCTGCACTCCAATCAGCCTGGGCACCTCCACTCCACTCAGCCAGGGCACATTCACTCCACTCTGCCTGGGCACATTCACTCCACTCAGCCTGGGCACATTCACTCCACTCAGCCTGGGCACTTCCAGTCCCACTCTGCTGGGAGCCTGCACTCCACTCAGCCTGGGAACCTCCACTCCACGCAGCCTGGGCACATTCACTCCACTCAGCCAGGGCACTTCCAGTCCCTCTCTGCCTGGGAACCCCAACTCCACTCAGCCTGGGCACCTCCACTCCACTCAGCCTGGGCACATTCACTCCACTCTGTCTAGGCACATTGACTCCCATTCAGCCTGGGATCATTCACTCCACTCAGCCTGGGCACATTCACTCCACTCAGCCTGGGCACTTCCAGTCCCACTCTGCCTGGGAACCTGCACTCCACTCAGCCTGGGCACCTCGAATCCACTCAGCCTGGGCACATTCTCTCCAGTCAGCCTGGGCACATTCACTCCACTCAGCCTGGGCACATTCACTCCACTCAGCCTGGGCACATTCACTCCACTCAGCCAGGGCACATTCACTCCACTCAGCCTGGGCACTTCCAGTCCCACTCTGCCCAGGAACCTCCACTCCCACTCTGACTGGGAACCTCCGCTACTCCTCTCCACACCCGGCTCTCCACCCGACTCGCGGGGGCCCACTCTTAAGCCCTCCCGCCGCAAGTTATAGGCCCTTTGCCCGGGCGGAAAGTGAACCGCGGAACTGTGTCCCGCCCTCAATTCTCGTCCGATCGGAACGCGGTTTGGACCCGTTCTCCTGGGCGGCCTCGCAGCCCCTCCAGACCCAGCCAGTTAGCTCCAAGGGGCCGCCCCGAGCACGGGGAGGGGTGACACTTGACGCTTTGGCGCAACGGTGCCCGCGCCACGAGCCAAAAAGCGCCCCCCTCTCTCCGCGCCCATTCAAGGCAATGGGGAAACGCACGTTTCGGGCTCCGGCGGCCGGGCACATTCACTCCACTCTGTCTAGGCACATTGACTCCCATTCAGCCTGGGCACATTCACTCCACTCCGCCTGGGCACTTCCAGTCCCACTCTGCCTGGGAACCTGCACTCCACTCGGCCTGGGCACCTCCACTCCACTCAGCCTGGGCACATTCACTCCACTCAGCCTTGGCACTTCCAGTCCCACTCTGCCAGGGAACCCCAACTCCACTCAGCCTGGGCACCTCCACTCCACTCAGCCTGGGCACATTCACTCCACTCAGCCTGGGCACTTCCAGTCCCACTCTGCCTGGGAACCTGCACTCCACTCAGCCTGGGCACCTCCAATCCACTCAGCCTGGGCACATTCTCTCCAGTCAGCCTGGGCACATTCACTCCACTCAGCCTGGGCACCTCCACTCCACTCAGCCTGGCCACATTCACTCCACTCAGCCAGGGCACATTCACTCCACTCAGCCTGGGCACTTCCAGTCCCACTCTGCCCAGGAACCTCCACTCCCACTCTGACTGGGAACCTCCGCTACTCCTCTCCACACCCGGCTCTCGACCCGACTCGCGGGGGCCCACTCTTAAGCCCTCCCGCCGCAAGTTATAGGCCCTTTGCCCGGGCGGAAAGTGAACCGCGGAACTGTGTCCCGCCCTCAATTCTTGTCCGATCGGAACGCGGTTTGGACCCGTTCTCCTGGGCGGCCTCGCAGCCCCTCCATACCCAGCCAGTTAGCTCCAAGGGGCCGCCCGGAGAACGGGGAGGTGTGACACTTGACGCTTTGGGTACTTCCAATCCCATTCTGCTGGGAACCTGCACTCCACTCAACCTGGGAACCTCCACTCCACGCAGCCTGGGCACATTCACTCCACTCAGCCACGGCACTTCCAGTCCCTCTCTGCCTGGGAACCCCAACTCCACTCAGCCTGGGCACCTCCACTCCACTCAGCCTGGGCACATTCACTCCACTCAGCCTTGGCACTTCCAGTCCCACTCTGCCAGGGACCCCCAACTCCACTCAGCCTGGGCACCTCCACTCCACTCAGCCTGGGCACATTCACTCCACTCAGCCTGGGCACTTCCAGTCCCACTCTGCCTGGGAACCTGCACTCCACTCGGCCTGGGCAGCTCCACTCCACTCAGCCTGGGCACATTCACTCCACTCAGCGTTGGCACTTCCAGTCCCACTCTGCCAGGGAACCCCAACTCCACTCAGCCTGGGCACCTCCACTCCACTCAGCCTGGGCACATTCACTCCACTCACCGTTGGCACTTCCAGTTCCACTCTGCCAGGGAACCCCAACTCCATTCAGCCTGGGCACCTCCACTCCACTCAGCCTGGGCACATTCACTCCACTCAGCCTGGGCACTTCCAATCCCACTCTGCCTGGGAACCTGCACTCCACTCAGCCTGGGCACCTCCACTCCATTCAGCCTGGGCACATTCACTCTACTCAGTCTGGGCACTTCCAGTCCCACTCTGCTGGGAGCCTGCACTCCACTCAGCCTGGGAACCTCCACTCCACGCAGCCTGGGCACATTCACTCCACTCAGCCAGGGCACTTCCAGTCCCTCTCTGCCTGGGAACCCCAACTCCACTCAGCCTGGGCACCTCCACTCCACTCAGCCTGGGCACATTCACTCCACTCTGTCTAGGCACATTGACTCCCATTCAGCCTGGGATCATTCACTCCACTCAGCCTGGGCACATTCACTCCACTCAGCCTGGGCACTTCCAGTCCCACTCTGCCTGGGAACCTGCACTCCAATCAGCCTGGGCACCTCCACTCCACTCAGCCTGGGCACATTCACTCCACTCTGCCTGGGCACATTCACTCCACTCAGCCTGGGCACATTCACTCCACTCAGCCTGGGCACTTCCAGTCCCACTCTGCTGGGAGCCTGCACTCCACTCAGCCTGGGAACCTCCACTCCACGCAGCCAGGGCACATTCACTCCACTCAGCCTGGGCACTTCCAGTCCCACTCTGCCTGGGAACCTGCTCTCCACTCGGCCTGGGCACCTCCACTCCACTCAGCCTTGGCACTTCCAGTCCCACTCTGCCAGGGAACCCCAACTCCACTCAGCCTGGGCACCTCCACTCCACTCAGCCTGGGCACATTCACTCCACTCAGCCTGGGCACTTCCAGTCCCACTCTGCCTGGGAACCTGCACTCCACTCAGCCTGGGCACCTCCAATCCACTCAGCCTGGGCACATTCTCTCCAGTCAGCCTGGGCACATTCACTCCACTCAGCCTGGGCACCTCCACTCCACTCAGCCTGGCCACATTCACTCCACTCAGCCAGGGCACATTCACTCCACTCAGCCTGGGCACTTCCAGTCCCACTCTGCCCAGGAACCTCCACTCCCACTCTGACTGGGAACCTCCGCTACTCCTCTCCACACCCGGCTCTCCACCCGACTCACGGGGGCCCACTCTTAAGCCCTCCCGCCGCAAGTAATAGGCCCTTTCCCCGGGCGGAAAGTGAACCGCGGAACTGTGTCCCGCCCTCAATTCTCGTCCGATCGGAACGCGGTTTGGACCCGTTCTCCTGGGCGGCCTCGCAGCCCCTCCAGACCCAGCCAGTTAGCTCCAAGGGGCCGCCCCGAGCACGGGGAGGGGTGACACTTGACGCTTTGGCGCAACGGTGCCCGCGCCACGAGCCAAAAAGCGCCCCCCTCTCTCCGCGCCCATTCAAGGCAATGGGGAAACGCACGTTTCGGGCTCCGGCGGCTGGGCACATTCACTCCACTCTGTCTAGGCACATTGACTCCCATTCAGCCTGGGCACATTCACTCCACTCAGCCTGGGCACTTCCAGTCCCACTCAGCCTGGGCACATTCACTCCACTCAGCCAGGGCACTTCCAGTCCCTCTCTGCCAGGGAACCCCAACTCCACTCAGCCTGGGCACCTCCACTCCACTCAGCCTGGGCACATTCACTCCACTCAGCCTGGGCACTTCCAATCCCACTCTGCCTGGGAACCTGCACTCCACTCAGCCTGGGCACCTCCACTCCACTCAGCCTGGGCACATTCACTCCACTCAGCCTGGGCACTTCCAATCCCACTCTGCCTGGGAACCCCAACTCCACTCAGCCTGGGCACCTCCACTCCACTCAGCCTGGGCACATTCACTCCACTCAGCCTGGGCACTTCCAGTCCCACTCTGCCTGGGAACCTGCACTCCACTCAGCCTGGGCACCTCCAATCCACTCAGCCTGGGCACATTCTCTCCAGTCAGCCTGGGCACATTCACTCCACTCAGCCTGGGCACCTCCACTCCACTCAGCCTGGCCACATTCACTCCACTCAGCCAGGGCACATTCACTCCACTCAGCCTGGGCACTTCCAGTCCCACTCTGCCCAGGAACCTCCACTCCCACTCTGACTGGGAACCTCCGCTACTCCTCTCCACACCCGGCTCTCCACCCGACTCGCGGGGGCCCACTCTTAAGCCCTCCCGCCGCAAGTTATAGGCCCTTTGCCCGGGCGGAAAGTGAACCGCGGAACTGTGTCCCGCCCTCAATTCTCGTCCGATCGGAACGCGGTTTGGACCCGTTCTCCTGGGCGGCCTCGCAGCCCCTCCAGACCCAGCCAGTTAGCTCCAAGGGGCCGCCCGGAGAACGGGGAGGTGTGACACTTGACGCTTTGGGTACTTCCAATCCCATTCTTCTGGGAACCTGCACTCCACTTAGCCTGGGAACCTCCACTCCACGCAGCCTGGGCACATTCACTCCACTCAGCCAGGGCACTTCCAGTCCCTCTCTGCCTGGGAACCCCAACTCCACTCAGCCTGGGCACCTCCACTCCACTCAGCCTGGGCACATTCACTCCACTCAGCCTTGGCACTTCCAGTCCCACTCTGCCAGGGACCCCCAACTCCACTCAGCCTGGGCACCTCCACTCCACTCAGCCTGGGCACATTCACTCCACTCAGCCTGGGCACTTCCAGTCCCACTCTGCCTGGGAACCTGCACTCCACTCGGCCTGGGCAGCTCCACTCCACTCAGCCTGGGCACATTCACTCCACTCAGCGTTGGCACTTCCAGTCCCACTCTGCCAGGGAACCCCAACTCCACTCAGCCTGGGCACCTCCACTCCACTCAGCCTGGGCACATTCACTCCACTCACCGTTGGCACTTCCAGTTCCACTCTGCCAGGGAACCCCAACTCCATTCAGCCTGGGCACCTCCACTCCACTCAGCCTGGGCACATTCACTCCACTCAGCCTGGGCACTTCCAATCCCACTCTGCCTGGGAACCCCAACTCCACTCAGCCTGGGCACCTCCACTCCACTCAGCCTGGGCACATTCACTCCACTCAGCCTGGGCACTTCCAGTCCCACTCTGCCTGGGAACCTGCACTCCACTCAGCCTGGGCACCTCCAATCCACTCAGCCTGGGCACATTCTCTCCAGTCAGCCTGGGCACATTCACTCCACTCAGCCTGGGCACCTCCACTCCACTCAGCCTGGCCACATTCACTCCACTCAGCCAGGGCACATTCACTCCACTCAGCCTGGGCACTTCCAGTCCCACTCTGCCCAGGAACCTCCACTCCCACTCTGACTGGGAACCTCCGCTACTCCTCTCCACACCCGGCTCTCCACCCGACTCGCGGGGGCCCACTCTTAAGCCCTCCCGCCGCAAGTTATAGGCCCTTTGCCCGGGCGGAAAGTGAACCGCGGAACTGTGTCCCGCCCTCAATTCTCGTCCGATCGGAACGCGGTTTGGACCCGTTCTCCTGGGCGGCCTCGCAGCCCCTCCAGACCCAGCCAGTTAGCTCCAAGGGGCAGCCCGGAGAACGGGGAGGTGTGACACTTGACGCTTTGGGTACTTCCAATCCCATTCTGCTGGGAACCTGCACTCCACTCAGCCTGGGAACCTCCACTCCACGCAGCCTGGGCACATTCACTCCACTCAGCCAGGGCACTTCCAGTCCCTCTCTGCCTGGGAACCCCAACTCCACTCAGCCTGGGCACCTCCACTCCACTCAGCCTGGGCACATTCACTCCACTCTGTCTAGGCACATTGACTCCCATTCAGCCTGGGATCATTCACTCCACTCAGCCTGGGCACATTCACTCCACTCAGCCTGGGCACTTCCAGTCCCACTCTGCCTGGGAACCTGCACTCCAATCAGCCTGGGCACCTCCACTCCACTCAGCCTGGGCACATTCACTCCACTCTGCCTGGGCACATTCACTCCACTCAGCCTGGGCACATTCACTCCACTCAGCCTGGGCACTTCCAGTCCCACTCTGCTGGGAGCCTGCACTCCACTCAGCCTGGGAACCTCCACTCCACGCAGCCTGGGCACTTCCAGTCCCACTCTGCCTGGGAACCTGCACTCCACTCAGCCTGGGCACCTCCAATCCACTGAGCCTGGGCACATTAACTCCACTCCGCCTGGGCACTTCCAGTCCAACTCTGCCTGGGAACCTGCACTCCACTCGGCCTGGGCACCTCCAGTCCACTCAGCCTGGGCACATTCACTCCACTCAGCCTTGGCACTTCCAGTCCCACTCTGCCAGGGAACCTGCACTCCACTCAGCCTGGGCACCTCCACTCCACTCAGCCTGGGCACATTCACTCCACTCAGCCTGGGCACTTCCAATCCCACTCTGCCTGGGAACCTGCACTCCACTCAGCCTGGGCACCTCCACTCCACTCAGCCTGGGTACATTCACTCCACTCAGCCTGGGCACTTCCAATCCCACTCTGCCTGGGAACCTGCACTCCACTCAGCCTGGGCACCTCCACTCCACTCAGCCTGGACACATTCACTCCACTCAGCCTTGGCACTTCCAGTCCCACTCTGCCAGGGACCCCCAACTCCACTCAGCCTGGGCACCTCCACTCCACTCAGCCTGGGCACATTCACTCCACTCAGCCTTGGCACTTCCAGTCCCACTCTGCCTGGGAACCTGCACTCCACTCGGCCTGGGCACCTCCAGTCCACTCAGCCTGGGCACATTCACTCCACTCACCGTTGGCACTTCCAGTCCCACTCTGCCAGGGAACCCCAACTCTACTCAGCCTGGGCACCTCCACTCCACTCAGCCTGGGCAAATTCACTCCACTCAGCCTGGGCACTTCCAATCCCACTCTGCCTGGGAACCTGCACTCGACTCAGCCTGGGCCCCTCCACTCCCCTCAGCCTGGGTACATTCACTCCACTCAGCCTGGGCACTTCCAATCCCACTCTGCCTGGGAACCTGCACTCCACTCAGCCTGGGCACCTCCACTCAGCCTGGGCACCTCCACTCCATTCAGCCTGGGCACATTCACTCTACTCAGCCTGGGCACTTCCAGTCCCACTCTGCTGGGAGCCTGCACTCCACTCAGCCTGGGAACCTCCACTCCACGCAGCCTGGGCACATTCACTCCACTCAGCCAGGGCACTTCCAGTCCCTCTCTGCCTGGGAACCCCAACTCCACTCAGCCTGGGCACCTCCACTCCACTCAGCCTGGGCACATTCACTCCACTCTGTCTAGGCACATTGACTCCCATTCAGCCTGGGATCATTCACTCCACTCAGCCTGGGCACATTCACTCCACTCAGCCTGGGCACTTCCAGTCCCACTCTGCCTGGGAACCTGCACTCCAATCAGCCTGGGCACCTCCACTCCACTCAGCCTGGGCACATTCACTCCACTCTGCCTGGGCACATTCACTCCACTCAGCCTGGGCACATTCACTCCACTCAGCCTGGGCACTTCCAGTCCCACTCTGCTGGGAGCCTGCACTCCACTCAGCCTGGGAACCTCCACTCCACGCAGCCTGGGCACTTCCAGTCCCACTCTGCCTGGGAACCTGCACTCCACTCAGCCTGGGCACCTCCAATCCACTGAGCCTGGGCACATTAACTCCACTCCGCCTGGGCACTTCCAGTCCAACTCTGCCTGGGAACCTGCACTCCACTCGGCCTGGGCACCTCCAGTCCACTCAGCCTGGGCACATTCACTCCACTCAGCCTTGGCACTTCCAGTCCCACTCTGCCAGGGAACCTGCACTCCACTCAGCCTGGGCACCTCCACTCCACTCAGCCTGGGCACATTCACTCCACTCAGCCTGGGCACTTCCAATCCCACTCTGCCTGGGAACCTGCACTCCACTCAGCCTGGGCACCTCCACTCCACTCAGCCTGGGTACATTCACTCCACTCAGCCTGGGCACTTCCAATCCCACTCTGCCTGGGAACCTGCACTCCACTCAGCCTGGGCACCTCCACTCCACTCAGCCTGGACACATTCACTCCACTCAGCCTTGGCACTTCCAGTCCCACTCTGCCAGGGACCCCCAACTCCACTCAGCCTGGGCACCTCCACTCCACTCAGCCTGGGCACATTCACTCCACTCAGCCTTGGCACTTCCAGTCCCACTCTGCCTGGGAACCTGCACTCCACTCGGCCTGGGCACCTCCAGTCCACTCAGCCTGGGCACATTCACTCCACTCACCGTTGGCACTTCCAGTCCCACTCTGCCAGGGAACCCCAACTCTACTCAGCCTGGGCACCTCCACTCCACTCAGCCTGGGCAAATTCACTCCACTCAGCCTGGGCACTTCCAATCCCACTCTGCCTGGGAACCTGCACTCGACTCAGCCTGGGCCCCTCCACTCCCCTCAGCCTGGGTACATTCACTCCACTCAGCCTGGGCACTTCCAATCCCACTCTGCCTGGGAACCTGCACTCCACTCAGCCTGGGCACCTCCACTCAGCCTGGGCACCTCCACTCCATTCAGCCTGGGCACCTCCACTCCATTCAGCCTGGGCACATTCACTCCACTCAGCCTGGGCACTTCCAGTCCCACTCTGCTGGGAACCTGCACTCCACTCAGCCTGGGCACCTTCACTCCACTCAGCCTGGGTACCTTCACTCCACTCAGCCTGGGCACTTCCAGTCCCACTCTGCCTGGGAACCTGCACTCCACTCGGCCTGGGCACCTCCACTCCACTCAGCCTGGGCACATTCACTCCACTCAGCCTTGGCACTTCCAGTCCCACTCTGCCAGGGAACCCCAACTCCACTCAGCCTGGGCACCTCCACTCCACTCAGCCTGGGCACATTCACTCCACTCAGCCTGGGCACTTCCAGTCCCACTCTGCCTGAGAACCTGCACTCCACTCGGCCTGGGCACCTCCACTCCACTCAGCCTGGGCACATTCACTCCACTCAGCCTGGGCACTTCCAATCCCACTCTGCCTGGGTGCCTGCCCTCTACTCAGCCTGGGCACCTCCACTCCACTCAGCCTGGGCACATTCACTCCACTCAGCCAGGGCACATTCACTCCACTCAGCCTGGGCACTTCCAGTCCCACTCTGCCCAGGAACCTCCACTCCCACTCTGACTGGGAACCTCCGCTACTCCTCTCCACACCCGGCTCTCCACCCGACTCGCGGGGGCCCACTCTTAAGCCCTCCCGCCGCAAGTTATAGGCCCTATGCCCGGGCGGAAAGTGAACCGCGGAACTGTGTCCCGCCCTCAATTCTCGTCCGATCGGAACGCGGTTTGGACCCGTTCTCCTGGGCGGCCTCGCAGCCCCTCCAGACCCAGCCAGTTAACTCCAAGGGGCCGCCCCGAGCACGGGGAGGTGTGACACTTGACGCTTTGGCGCAACGGTGCCCGCGCCACGAGCCAAAAAGCGCCCCCCTCTCTCCGCGCCCATTCAAGGCAATGGGGAAACGCACGTTTCGGGCTCCGGCGGCCAGGCACATTCACTCCACTCTGTCTAGGCACATTGACTCCCATTCAGCCTGGGCACATTCACTCCACTCAGCCTGGGCACTTCCAGTCCCACTCTGCCTGGGAACCTGCACTCCACTCAGCCTGGGCACCTCCACTCCATTCAGCCTGGGGACATTCACTCCACTCAGCCTGGGAACTTCAAATCCCACTCTGCCTGGGAACCAGCCCTCCACTCAGCCTGGGCACCTCCACTCCACTCAGCCTGGGTACTTCCAATCCCATTCTGCTGGGAACCTGCACTCCACTCAGCCTGGGAACCTTCACTCCACGCAGCCTGGGCACATTCACTCCACTCAGCGAGGGCACTTCCAGTCCCTCTCTGCCTGGGAACCCCAACTCCACTCAGCCTGGGCACCTCCACTCCACTCAGCCTGGGCACATTCACTCCACTCTGTCTAGGCACATTGACTCCCATTCAGCCTGGGAACATTCACTCCACTCAGCCTGGGCACATTCACTCCACTCAGCCTGGGCACTTCCAGTACCACTCAGCCTGGGCACTTCCAATCCCACTCTGCCTGGGTGCCTGCACTCTACTCAGCCTGGGCACCTCCACTCCACTCAGCCTGGGCACATTCACTCCACTCAGCCAGGGCACATTCACTCCACTCAGCCTGGGCACTTCCAGTCCCACTCTGCCCAGGAACCTCCACTCCCACTCTGACTGGGAACCTCCGCTACTCCTCTCCACACCCGGCTCTCCACCCGACTCGCGGGGGCCCACTCTTAAGCCCTCCCGCCGCAACTTATAGGCCCTATGCCCGGGCGGAAAGTGAACCGCGGAACTTTGTCCCGCCCTCAATTCTCGTCCGATCGGAACGCGGTTTGGACCCGTTCTCCTGGGCGGCCTCGCAGCCCCTCCAGACCCAGCCAGTTAACTCCAAGGGGCCGCCCCGAGCACGGGGAGGTGTGACACTTCACGCTTTGGCACAACGGTGCCCGCGCCACGAGCCAAAAAGCGCCCCCCTCTCTCCGCGCCCATTCAAGGCAATGGGGAAACGCACGTTTCGGGCTCCGGCGGCCGGGCACATTCACTCCACTCTGTCTAGGCACATTGACTCCCATTCAGCCTGGGCACATTCACTCCACTCCGCCTGGGCACTTCCAGTCCCACTCTGCCTGGGAACCTGCACTCCACTCGGCCTGGGCACCTCCACTCCAGTCAGCCTTGGCACATTCACTCCACTCAGCCTGGGCACTTCCAATCCCACTCTGCCAGGGAACCTGCACTCCACTCAGCCTGGGCACATGCAATCCACTCAGCCTGGGGACATTCACTCCACTCAGCCTGGGAACTTCCAATCCCACTCTGCCTGGGAACCAGCACTCCACTCAGCCTGGGCACCTCCACTCCACTCAGCCTGGGTACTTCCAATCCCATTCTGCTGGGAACCTGCACTCCACTCAGCCTGGGAACCTCCACTCCACGCAGCCTGGGCACATTCACTCCACTCAGCCAGGGCACTTCCAGTCCCTCTCTGCCTGGGAACCCCAACTCCACTCAGCCTGGGCACCTCCACTCCACTCAGCCTGGGCACATTCACTCCACTCTGTCTAGGCACATTGACTCCCATTCAGCCTGGGAACATTCACTCCACTCAGTCTGGGCACATTCACTCCACTCAGCCTGGGCACTTCCAGTCCCACTCTGCCTGGGAACCTGCACTCCACTCAGCCTGGGCACCTCCAATCCACTCAGCCTGGGCACATTCTCTCCAGTCAGCCTGGGCACATTCACTCCACTCAGCCAGGGCACATTCACTCCACTCAGCCTGGGCACTTCCAGTCCCACTCTGCCCAGGAACCTCCACTCCCACTCTGACTGGGAACCTCCGCTACTCCTCTCCACACTTGGCTCTCCACCCGACTCACGGGGGCCCACTCTTAAGCCCTCCCGCCGCAAGTTATAGGCCCTTTGCCCGGGCGGAAAGTGAACCGCGGAACTGTGTCCCGCCCTCAATTCTCGTCCGATCGGAACGCGGTTTGGACCCGTTCTCCTGGGCGGCCTCGCAGCCCCTCCAGACCCAGCCAGTTAGCTCCAAGGGGCCGCCCCGAGCACGGGGAGGGGTGACACTTGACGCTTTGGCGCAACGGTGCCCGCGCCAGGAGCCAAAAAGCGCCCCCCTCTCTCCGCGCCCATTCAAGGCAATGGGGAAACGCACGTTTCGGGCTCCGGCGGCTGGGCACATTCACTCCACTCTGTCTAGGCACATTGACTCCCATTCAGCCTGGGCACATTCACTCCACTCCGCCTGGGCACTTCCAGTCCCACTCTGCCTGGGAACCTGCACTCCACTCGGCCTGGGCACCTCCACTCCACTCAGCCTGGGCACCTCCACTCCACTCAGCCTGGGCACATTCACTCGACTCAGCTTGGGCACTTCCAATCCCACTCTGCCTGGGAACCTGCACTCCACTCAGCCTGGGCACCTCCACTCCACTCAGCCTGGGTACATTCACTCCACTCAGCCTGGGCACTTCCAATCCCACTCTGCCTGGGAACCTGCACTCCACTCAGCCTGGGCACCTCCACTCCACTCAGCCTGGGCACATTCACTCCACTCAGCCTTGGCACTTCCAGTCCCACTCTGACAGGGACCCCCAACTCCACTCAGCCTGGGAACCTCCACTCCACTCAGCCTGGGCACATTCACTCCACTCAGCCTGGGCACTTCCAGTCCCACTCTGCCTGGGAACCTGCACTCCACTCGGCCTGGGCACCTCCGCTACTCCTCTCCACACCCGGCTCTCCACCCGACTCACGGGGGCCCACTCTTAAGCCCTCCCGCCGCAAGTTATAGGCCCTTTGCCCGGGCGGAAAGTGAACCGCGGAACTGTGTCCCGCCCTCAATTCTCGTCCGATCGGAACGCGGTTTGGACCCGTTCTCCTGGGCGGCCTCGCAGCCCCTCCAAACCCCGCTGGTTAGCTCCAAGGGGCCGCCCCGAGCACGGGGAGGTGTGACACTTGACGCTTTGGCGCAACGGTGACCGCGCCACGAGCCAAAAAATGCCCCCCTCTCTCCGCGCCCATTCAAGGCAATGGGGAAACGCACGTTTCGGGCTCCGGCGGCCGGGCACATTCACTCCACTCTGTCTCGGCACATTGACTCCCATTCAGCCTGGGCACATTCACTCCACTCCGCCTGGGCACTTCCAGTCCCACTCTGCCTGGGAACCTGCACTCCACTCGGCCTGGGCACCTCCACTCCACTCAGCCTGGGCACATTCACTCCACTCAGCCTTGGCACTTCCAGTCCCACTCTGCCAGGGAACCCCAACTCCACTCAGCCTGGGCACCTCCACTCCACTCAGCCTGGGCACATTCACTCCACTCAGCCTGGGCACTTCCAATCCCACTCTGCCTGGGAACCTGCACTCCACTCAGCCTGGGCACCTCCACTCCACCCAGCCTGGGCACATTCACTCCACTCTGCCTGGGCTCATTCACTCCACTCAGCCTTGGCACATTCACTCCACTCAGCCTGGGCACTTCTAGTCCCACTCTGCTGGGAACCTGCACTCCACTCAGCCTGGGAACCTCCACTCCACGCAGCCTGGGCACATTCACTCCACTCAGCCAGGGCACTTCCAGTCCCTCTCTTCCTGGGAACCCCAACTCCACTCAGCCTGAGCACCTCCACTCCACTCAGCCTGGGCACATTCACTCCACTCTGTCTAGGCACATTGACTCCCATTCAGCCTGGGAACATTCACTCCACTCAGCCTGGGCACATTCACTCCACTCAGCCTGGGCACATTCACTCCACTCTGACTAGGCACATTGACTCCCATTCAGCCTGGGAACATTCACTCCACTCAGCCTGGGCACATTCACTCCACTCAGCCTGGGCACTTCCAATCCCACTCTGCCTGGGAACCTGCACTCCACTCAGCCTGGGCACCTCCACTCCACTCAGCCTGGGTACTTCCAATCCCACTCTGCTGGGAACCTGCACTCCACTCAGCCTGGGAACCTCCACTCCACGCAGCCTGGGCACATTCACTCCACTCAGCCAGGGCACTTCCAGTCCCTCTCTGCCTGGGAACCCCAACTCCACTCAGCCTGGGCACCTCCACTCCACTCAGCCTGGGCACATTCACTCCACTCTGTCTAGGCACATTGACTCCCATTCAGCCTGGGAACATTCACTCCACTCAGCCTGGGCACATTCACTCCACTCAGCCTGGGCACTTCCAGTCCCACTCTGCCTGGGAACCTGCACTCCACTCAGCCTGGGAACCTCCAATCCACTCAGCCTGGGCACATTCTCTCCATTCAGCCTGGGCACATTCACTCCACTCAGCCTGGGCACATTCACTCCACTCAGCCTGGGCACATTCACTCCACTCAGCCTGGGCACTTCCAATCCCACTCTGCCTGGGAACCTGCACTCCACTCAGCCTGGGCACCTCCACTCCACTCAGCCTCGGCACATTCACTCCACTCTGCCTGGGCACATTCACTCCACTCAGCCTGGGCACATTCACTCCACTCAGCCTGGGCTCTTCCAGTCCCACTCTGCTGGGAACCTGCACTCCACTCAGCCTGGGCACCTCCACTCCACTCAGCCTGGGCACATTCACTCCACTCAGCCTGGGCACTTCCAATCCCACTCTGCCAGGGAACCTGCACTCCACTCAGCCTGGGCACCTCCACTCCATTCAGCCTGGGGCACATTCACTCCACTCAGACTGGGCACTTTCAGTCCCACTCTGCCTGGGAACCTGCACTCCACTCGGCCTGGGCACCTCCACTCCACTCAGCCTGGGCACATTCACTCCACTCAGCCATGGCACTTCCAGTCCCACTCTGCCAGGGAACCCCAACTCCACTCAGCCTGGGCACCTCCACTCCACTCAGCCTGGGCACATTCACTCCACTCAGCCTGGGCACTTCGAATCCCACTCTGCTGGGAGCCTGCACTCCACTCAGCCTGGGAACCTCCACTCCACGCAGCCTGGGCACATTCACTCCACTCAGCCAGGGCACTTCCAGTCCCTCTCTGCCTGGGAACCCCAACTCCACTCAGCCTGGGCACCTCCACTCCACTCAGCCTGGGCACATTCACTCCACTCTGTCTAGGCACATTGACTCCCATTCAGCCTGGGAACATTCACTCCACTCAGCCTGGGCACATTCACTCCACTCAGCCTGGGCACTTCCAGTCCCACTCTGCCTGGGAACCTGCACTCCACTAGGCCTGGGCACCTCCAATCCACTCAGCCTGGGCACATTCTCTCCAGTCAGCCTGAGCACATTCACTCCACTCAGCCTGGGCACATTAACTCCACTCAGCCTGGGCACATTCACTCCACTCAGCCAGGGCACATTCACTCCACTCAGCCTTGTCACTTCCAGTCCCACTCTGCCAGGGAACCCCAACTCCACTCAGCCTGGGCACCTCCACTCCACTCAGCCTGGGCACATTCACTCCACTCAGCCTGGGCACTTCCAGTCCCACTCTGCCTGGGAACCTGCACTCCACTCAGCCTGGGCACCTCCAATCCACTCAGCCTGGGCACATTCTCTCCAGTCAGCCTGGGCACATTCACTCCACTCAGCCTGGGCACCTCCACTCCACTCAGCCTGGCCACATTCACTCCACTCAGCCAGGGCACATTCACTCCACTCAGCCTGGGCACTTCCAGTCCCACTCTGCCCAGGAACCTCCACTCCCACTCTGACTGGGAACCTCCGCTACTCCTCTCCACACCCGGCTCTCCACCCGACTCACGGGGGCCCACTCTTAAGCCCTCCCGCCGCAAGTAATAGGCCCTTTGCCCGGGCGGAAAGTGAACCGCGGAACTGTGTCCCGCCCTCAATTCTCGTCCGATCGGAACGCGGTTTGGACCCGTTCTCCTGGGCGGCCTCGCAGCCCCTCCAGACCCAGCCAGTTAGCTCCAAGGGGCCGCCCCGAGCACGGGGAGGGGTGACACTTGACGCTTTGGCGCAACGGTGCCCGCGCCACGAGCCAAAAAGCGCCCCCCTCTCTCCGCGCCCATTCAAGGCAATGGGGAAACGCACGTTTCGGGCTCCGGCGGCTGGGCACATTCACTCCACTCTGTCTAGGCACATTGACTCCCATTCAGCCTGGGCACATTCACTCCACTCCGCCATGGCACTTCCAGTCCCACTCTGCCTGGGAACCTGCACTCCACTCGGCCTGGGCACCTCCACTCCACTCAGCCTGGGCACATTCACTCCACTCAGCCTTGGCACTTCCAGTCCCACTCTGCCAGGGAACCCCAACTCCACTCAGCCTGGGCACCTCCACTCCACTCAGCCTGGGCACATTCACTCCACTCAGCCTGGGCACTTCCAATCCCACTCTGCCTGGGAACCTGCACTCCACTCAGCCTGGGCACCTCCACTCCACTCAGCCTGGGTACATTCACTCCACTCAGCCTGGGCACTTCCAGTCCCACTCTGCCAGGGACCCCCAACTCCACTCAGCCTGGGCACCTCCACTCCACTCAGCCTGGGCACATTCACTCCACTCAGCCTGGGCACATTCACTCCACTCGGCCTGGGCACCTCCACTCCACTCAGCCTGGGCACATTCACTCCACTCAGCCAGGGCACATTCACTCCACTCAGCCTGGGCACTTCCAGTCCCACTCTGCCCAGGAACCTCCACTCCCACTCTGACTGGGAACCTCCGCTACTCCTCTCCACACCCGGCTCTCCACCCGACTCGCGGGGGCCCACTCTTAAGCCCTCCCGCCGCAAGTTATAGGCCCTTTGCCCGGGCGGAAAGTGAACCGCGGAACTGTGTCCCGCCCTCAATTCTCGTCCGATCGGAACGCGGTTTGGACCCGTTCTCCTGGGCGGCCTTGCAGCCCCTCCAGACCCAGCCAGTTAGCTCCAAGGGGCCGCCCCGAGCACGGGGAGGGGTGACACTTGACGCTTTGGCGCAACGGTGCCCGCGCCACGAGCCAAAAAGCGCCCCCCTCTCTCCGCGCCCATTCAAGGCAATGGGGAAACGCACGTTTCGGGCTCCGGCGGCTGGGCACATTCACTCCACTCTGTCTAGGCACATTGACTCCCATTCAGCCTGGGCACATTCACTCCACTCCGCCTGGGCACTTCCAGTCCCACTCTGCCTGGGAACCTGCACTCCACTCGGCCTGGGCACCTCCACTCCACTCAGCCTGGGCACATTCACTCCACTCAGCCTTGGCACTTCCAGTCCCACTCTGCCAGGGAACCCCAACTCCACTCAGCCTGGGCACCTCCACTCCACTCAGCCTGGGCACATTCACTCCACTCAGCCTGGGCACTTCCAATCCCACTCTGCCTGGGAACCTGCACTCCACTCAGCCTGGGCACCTCCACTCCACTCAGCCTGGGTACATTCACTCCACTCAGCCTGGGCACTTCCAGTCCCACTCTGCCAGGGACCCCCAACTCCACTCAGCCTGGGCACCTCCACTCCACTCAGCCTGGGCACATTCACTCCACTCAGCCTGGGCACTTCCAGTCCCACTCTGCCTGGGAACCTGCACTCCACTCGGCCTGGGCACCTCCACTCCACTCAGCCTGGGCACATTCACTCCACTCAGCCAGGGCACATTCACTCCACTCAGTCTGGGCACTTCCAGTCCCACTCTGCCCAGGAACCTCCACTCCCACTCTGACTGGGAACCTCCGCTACTCCTCTCCACACCCGGCTCTCCACCCGACTCGCGGGGGCCCACTCTTAAGCCCTCCCGCCGCAAGTTATAGGCCCTTTGCCCGGGCGGAAAGTGAACCGCGGAACTGTGTCCCGCCCTCAATTCTCGTCCGATCGGAACGCGGTTTGGACCCGTTCTCCTGGGCGGCCTCGCAGCCCCTCCAGACCCAGCCAGTTAGCTCCAAGGGGCCGCCCCGAGCACGGGGAGGTGTGACACTTGACGCTTTGGCGCAACGGTGCCCGCGCCACGAGCCAAAAAGCGCCCCCCTCTCTCCGCGCCCATTCAAGGCAATGGGGAAACGCACGTTTCGGGCTCCGGCGGCCGGGCACATTCACTCCACTCTGTCTAGGCACATTGACTCCCATTCAGCCTGGGCACATTCACTCCACTCCGCCTGGGCACTTCCAGTCCCACTCTGCCTGGGAACCTGCACTCCACTCGGCCTGGGCACCTCCACTCCAGTCAGCCTTGGCACATTCACTCCACTCAGCCTGGGCACTTCCAATCCCACTCTGCCAGGGAACCTGCACTCCACTCAGCCTGGGCACATGCAATCCACTCAGCCTGGGGACATTCACTCCACTCAGCCTGGGAACTTCCAATCCCACTCTGCCTGGGAACCAGCACTCCACTCAGCCTGGGCACCTCCACTCCACTCAGCCTGGGTACTTCCAATCCCATTCTGCTGGGAACCTGCACTCCACTCAGCCTGGGCACCTCCACTCCACTCAGCCTGGGTACTTCCAATCCCATTCTGCTGGGAACCTCCACTCCACGCAGCCTGGGCACATTCACTCCACTCAGCCAGGGCACTTCCAGTCCCTCTCTGCCTGGGAACCCCAACTCCACTCAGCCTGGGCACCTCCACTCCACTCAGCCTGGGCACATTCACTCCACTCTGTCTAGGCACATTGACTCCCATTCAGCCTGGGATCATTCACTCCACTCAGCCTGGGCACATTCACTCCACTCAGCCTGGGCACTTCCAGTCCCACTCTGCCTGGGAACCTGCACTCCAATCAGCATGGGCACCTCCACTCCACTCAGCCTGGGAACATTCACTCCACTCTGCCTGGGCACATTCACTCCACTCAGCCTGGGCACATTCACTCCACTCAGCCTGGGCACTTCCAGTCCCACTCTGCTGGGAGCCTGCACTCCACTCAGCCTGGGAACCTCCACTCCACGCAGCCAGGGCACATTCACTCCACTCAGCCTGGGCACTTCCAGTCCCACTCTGCCTGGGAACCTGCACTCCACTCGGCCTGGGCACCTCCACTCCTCTCAGCCTTGGCACTTCCAGTCCCACTCTGCCAGGGAACCCCAACTCCACTCAGCCTGGGCACCTCCACTCCACTCAGCCTGGGCACATTCACTCCACTCAGCCTGGGCACTTCCAGTCCCACTCTGCCTGGGAACCTGCACTCCACTCAGCCTGGGCACCTCCAATCCACTCAGCCTGGGCACATTCTCTCCAGTCAGCCTGGGCACATTCACTCCACTCAGCCTGGGCACCTCCACTCCACTCAGCCTGGCCACATTCACTCCACTCAGCCAGGGCACATTCACTCCACTCAGCCTGGGCACTTCCAGTCCCACTCTGCCCAGGAACCTCCACTCCCACTCTGACTGGGAACCTCCGCTACTCCTCTCCACACCCGGCTCTCCACCCGACTCACGGGGGCCCACTCTTAAGCCCTCCCGCCGCAAGTAATAGGCCCTTTGCCCGGGCGGAAAGTGAACCGCGGAACTGTGTCCCGCCCTCAATTCTCGTCCGATCGGAACGCGGTTTGGACCCGTTCTCCTGGGCGGCCTCGCAGCCCCTCCAGACCCAGCCAGTTAGCTCCAAGGGGCCGCCCCGAGCACGGGGAGGGGTGACACTTGACGCTTTGGCGCAACGGTGCCCGCGCCACGAGCCAAAAAGCGCCCCCCTCTCTCCGCGCCCATTCAAGGCAATGGGGAAACGCACGTTTCGGGCTCCGGCGGCTGGGCACATTCACTCCACTCTGTCTAGGCACATTGACTCCCATTCAGCCTGGGCACATTCACTCCACTCCACCTGGGCACTTCCAGTCCCACTCTGCCTGGGAACCTGCACTCCACTCTGCCTGGGCACCTCCACTCCAGTCAGCCTGGGCACATTCACTCCACTCAGCCTGGGCACTTCCAATCCCACTCTGCCTGGGAACCTGCACTCCACTCAGCCTGGGCACTTCCAGTCCCACTCTGCCTGGGAACCCCAACTCCATTCAGCCTGGGCACCTCCACTCCACTCAGCCTGGGCACATTCACTCCACTCAGCCTGGGCACTTCCAATCCCACTCTGCCTGGGAACCTGCACTCCACTCAGCCTGGGCACCTCCACTCAGCCTGGGCACCTCCACTCCATTCAGCCTGGGCACATTCACTCCACTCAGCCTTGGCACTTCCAGTCCCACTCTGCCAGGGAACCCCAACTCCACTCAGCCTGGACACCTCCACTCCACTCAGCCTGGGCACATTCACTCCACTCAGCCTGGGCACTTCCAATCCCACTCTGCCTGGGAACCTGCACTCCACTCAGCCTGGGCACCTCCACTCCACTCAGCCTGGGTACATTCACTCCACTCAGCCTGGGCACTTCCAATCCCACTCTGCCTGGGAACCTGCACTCCACTCAGCCTGGGCACTTCCAGTCCCACTCTGCCTGGGAACCCCAACTCCATTCAGCCTGGGCACCTCCACTCCACTCAGCCTTGGCACATTCACTCCACTCAGCCTGGGCACTTCCAATCCTACTCTGCCTGGGAACCTGCACTCCACTCAGCCTGGGCACCTCCACTCCATTCAGCCTGGGCACATTCACTCCACTCCGCCTGGGCACTTCCAGTCCCACTCTGCCTGGGAACCTGCACTCCACTCGGCCTGGGCACCTCCACTCCACTCAGCCTGGGCACATTCACTCCACTCAGCCTTGGCACTTCCAGTCCCACTCTGCCAGGGAACCCCAACTCCACTCAGCCTGGGCACCTCCACTCCACTCAGCCTGGGCACATTCACTCCACTCAGCCTGGGCACTTCCAATCCCACTCTGCCTGGGAACCTGCACTCCACTCAGCCTGGGCACCTCCACTCCACTCAGCCTGGGTACATTCACTCCACTCAGCCTGGGCACTTCCAGTCCCACTCTGCCAGGGACCCCCAACTCCACTCAGCCTGGGCACCTCCACTCCACTCAGCCTGGGCACATTCACTCCACTCAGCCTGGGCACTTCCAGTCCCACTCTGCCTGGGAACCTGCACTCCACTCGGCCTGGGCACCTCCACTCCACTCAGCCTGGGCACATTCACTCCACTCAGCCAGGGCACATTCACTCCACTCAGTCTGGGCACTTCCAGTCCCACTCTGCCCAGGAACCTCCACTCCCACTCTGACTGGGAACCTCCGCTACTCCTCTCCACACCCGGCTCTCCACCCGACTCGCGGGGGCCCACTCTTAAGCCCTCCCGCCGCAAGTTATAGGCCCTTTGCCCGGGCGGAAAGTGAACCGCGGAACTGTGTCCCGCCCTCAATTCTCGTCCGATCGGAACGCGGTTTGGACCCGTTCTCCTGGGCGGCCTCGCAGCCCCTCCAGACCCAGCCAGTTAGCTCCAAGGGGCCGCCCCGAGCACGGGGAGGTGTGACACTTGACGCTTTGGCGCAACGGTGCCCGCGCCACGAGCCAAAAAGCGCCCCCCTCTCTCCGCGCCCATTCAAGACAATGGGGAAACGCACGTTTCGGGCTCCGGCGGCCGGGCACATTCACTCCACTCTGTCTAGGCACATTGACTCCCATTCAGCCTGGGCACATTCACTCCACTCCGCCTGGGCACTTCCAGTCCCACTCTGCCTGGGAACCTGCACTCCACTCGGCCTGGGCACCTCCACTCCAGTCAGCCTTGGCACATTCACTCCACACAGCCTGGGCACTTCCAATCCCACTCTGCCAGGGAACCTGCACTCCACTCAGCCTGGGCACATGCAATCCACTCAGCCTGGGGACATTCACTCCACTCAGCCTGGGAACTTCCAATCCCACTCTGCCTGGGAACCAGCACTCCACTCAGCCTGGGCACCTCCACTCCACTCAGCCTGGGTACTTCCAATCCCATTCTGCTGGGAACCTGCACTCCACTCAGCCTGGGAACCTCCACTCCACGCAGCCTGGGCACATTCACTCCACTCAGCCAGGGCACTTCCAGTCCCTCTCTGCCTGGGAACCCCAACTCCACTCAGCCTGGGCACCTCCACTCCACTCAGCCTGGGCACATTCACTCCACTCAGCCTTGGCACTTCCAGTCCCACTCTGCCAGGGACCCCCAACTCCACTCAGCCTGGGCACCTCCACTCCACTCAGCCTGGGCACATTCACTCCACTCAGCGTTGGCACTTCCAGTCCCACTCTGCCAGGGAACCCCAACTCCACTCAGCCTGGGCACCTCCACTCCACTCAGCCTGGGCACATTCACTCCACTCACCGTTGGCACTTCCAGTTCCACTCTGCCAGGGAACCCCAACTCCATTCAGCCTGGGCACCTCCACTCCACTCAGCCTGGGCACATTCACTCCACTCAGCCAGGGCACTTCCAGTCCCTCTCTGCCTGGGAACCCCAACTCCACTCAGCCTGGGCACCTCCACTCCACTCAGCCTGGGCACATTCACTCCACTCAGCCTTGGCACTTCCAGTCCCACTCTGCCAGGGACCCCCAACTCCACTCAGCCTGGGCACCTCCACTCCACTCAGCCTGGGCACATTCACTCCACTCAGCGTTGGCACTTCCAGTCCCACTCTGCCAGGGAACCCCAACTCCACTCAGCCTGGGCACCTCCACTCCACTCAGCCTGGGCACATTCACTCCACTCACCGTTGGCACTTCCAGTTCCACTCTGCCAGGGAACCCCAACTCCATTCAGCCTGGGCACCTCCACTCCACTCAGCCTGGGCACATTCACTCCACTCAGTCTGGGCACTTCCAATCCCACTCTGCCTGGGAACCTGCACTCCACTCAGCCTGGGCACCTCCACTCCATTCAGCCTGGGCACATTCACTCCACTCAGCCTGGGCACTTCCAGTCCCACTCTGCTGGGAGCCTGCACTCCACTCAGCCTGGGAACCTCCACTCCACGCAGCCTGGGCACATTCACTCCACTCAGCCAGGGCACTTCCAGTCCCTCTCTGCCTGGGAACCCCAACTCCACTCAGCCTGGGCACCTCCACTCCACTCAGCCTGGGCACATTCACTCCACTCTGTCTAGGCACATTGACTCCCATTCAGCCTGGGATCATTCACTCCACTCAGCCTGGGCACATTCACTCCACTCAGCCTGGGCACTTCCAGTCCCACTCTGCCTGGGAACCTGCACTCCAATCAGCCTGGGCACCTCCACTCCACTCAGCCTGGGCACATTCACTCCACTCTGCCTGGGCACATTCACTCCACTCAGCCTGGGCACATTCACTCCACTCAGCCTGGGCACTTCCAGTCCCACTCTGCTGGGAGCCTGCACTCCACTCAGCCTGGGAACCTCCACTCCACGCAGCCAGGGCACATTCACTCCACTCAGCCTGGGCACTTCCAGTCCCACTCTGCCTGGGAACCTGCACTCCACTCGGCCTGGGCACCTCCACTCCACTCAGCCTTGGCACTTCCAGTCCCACTCTGCCAGGGAACCCCAACTCCACTCAGCCTGGGCACCTCCACTCCACTCAGCCTGGGCACATTCACTCCACTCAGCCAGGGCACATTCACTCCACTCAGCCTGGGCACTTCCAGTCCCACTCTGCCCAGGAACCTCCACTCCCACTCTGACTGGGAACCTCCGCTACTCCTCTCCACACCCGGCTCTCCACCCGACTCGCGGGGGCCCACTCTTAAGCCCTCCCGCCGCAAGTTATAGGCCCTTTGCCCGGGCGGAAAGTGAACCGCGGAACTGTGTCCCGCCCTCAATTCTCGTCCGATCGGAACGCGGTTTGGACCCGTTCTCCTGGGCGGCCTCGCAGCCCCTCCAGACCCAGCCAGTTAGCTCCAAGGGGCCGCCCCGAGCACGGGGAGGGGTGACACTTGACGCTTTGGCGCAACGGTGCCCGCGCCACGAGCCAAAAAGCGCCCCCCTCTCTCCGCGCCCATTCAAGGCAATGGGGAAACGCACGTTTCGGGCTCCGGCGGCCGGGCACATTCACTCCACTCTGTCTAGGCACATTGACTCCCATTCAGCCTGGGCACATTCACTCCACTCCGCCTGGGCACTTCCAGTCCCACTCTGCCTGGGAACCTGCACTCCACTCGGCCTGGGCACCTCCACTCCAGTCAGCCTTGGCACATTCACTCCACACAGCCTGGGCACTTCCAATCCCACTCTGCCAGGGAACCTGCACTCCACTCAGCCTGGGCACATGCAATCCACTCAGCCTGGGGACATTCACTCCACTCAGCCTGGGAACTTCCAATCCCACTCTGCCTGGGAACCAGCACTCCACTCAGCCTGGGCACCTCCACTCCACTCAGCCTGGGTACTTCCAATCCCATTCTGCTGGGAACCTGCACTCCACTCAGCCTGGGAACCTCCACTCCACGCAGCCTGGGCACATTCACTCCACTCAGCCAGGGCACTTCCAGTCCCTCTCTGCCTGGGAACCCCAACTCCACTCAGCCTGGGCACCTCCACTCCACTCAGCCTGGGCACATTCACTCCACTCAGCCTTGGCACTTCCAGTCCCACTCTGCCAGGGACCCCCAACTCCACTCAGCCTGGGCACCTCCACTCCACTCAGCCTGGGCACATTCACTCCACTCAGCCTGGGCACTTCCAGTCCCACTCTGCCTGGGAACCTGCACTCCACTCGGCCTGGGCAGCTCCACTCCACTCAGCCTGGGAACATTCACTCCACTCAGCGTTGGCACTTCCAGTCCCACTCTGCCAGGGAACCCCAACTCCACTCAGCCTGGGCACCTCCACTCCACTCAGCCTGGGCACATTCACTCCACTCACCGTTGGCACTTCCAGTTCCACTCTGCCAGGGAACCCCAACTCCATTCAGCCTGGGCACCTCCACTCCACTCAGCCTGGGCACATTCACTCCACTCAGCCTGGGCACTTCCAATCCCACTCTGCCTGGGAACCTGCACTCCACTCAGCCTGGGCACCTCCACTCCATTCAGCCTGGGCACATTCACTCCACTCAGCCTGGGCACTTCCAGTCCCACTCTGCTGGGAGCCTGCACTCCACTCAGCCTGGGAACCTCCACTCCACGCAGCCTGGGCACATTCACTCCACTCAGCCAGGGCACTTCCAGTCCCTCTCTGCCTGGGAACCCCAACTCCACTCAGCCTGGGCACCTCCACTCCACTCAGCCTGGGCACATTCACTCCACTCTGTCTAGGCACATTGACTCCCATTCAGCCTGGGATCATTCACTCCACTCAGCCTGGGCACATTCACTCCACTCAGCCTGGGCACTTCCAGTCCCACTCTGCCTGGGAACCTGCACTCCAATCAGCCTGGGCACCTCCACTCCACTCAGCCTGGGCACATTCACTCCACTCTGCCTGGGCACATTCACTCCACTCAGCCTGGGCACATTCACTCCACTCAGCCTGGGCACTTCCAGTCCCACTCTGCTGGGAGCCTGCACTCCACTCAGCCTGGGAACCTCCACTCCACGCAGCCAGGGCACATTCACTCCACTCAGCCTGGGCACTTCCAGTCCCACTCTGCCTGGGAACCTGCACTCCACTCGGCCTGGGCACCTCCACTCCACTCAGCCTTGGCACTTCCAGTCCCACTCTGCCAGGGAACCCCAACTCCACTCAGCCTGGGCACCTCCACTCCACTCAGCCTGGGCACATTCACTCCACTCAGCCTGGGCACTTCCAGTCCCACTCTGCCTGGGAACCTGCACTCCACTCAGCCTGGGCACCTCCAATCCACTCAGCATGGGCACATTCTCTCCAGTCAGCCTGGGCACATTCACTCCACTCAGCCTGGGCACCTCCACTCCACTCAGCCTGGCCACATTCACTCCACTCAGCCAGGGCACATTCACTCCACTCAGCCTGGGCACTTACAGTCCCACTCTGCCCAGGAACCTCCACTCCCACTCTGACTGGGAACCTCCGCTCTTCCTCTCCACACCCGGCTCTCCACCCGACTCACGGGGGCCCACTCTTAAGCCCTCCCGCCGCAAGTAATAGGCCCTTTGCCCGGGCGGAAAGTGAACCGCGGAACTGTGTCCCGCCCTCAATTCTCGTCCGATCGGAACGCGGTTTGGACCCGTTCTCCTGGGCGGCCTCGCAGCCCCTCCAGACCCAGCCAGTTAGCTCCAAGGGGCCGCCCCGAGCACGGGGAGGGGTGACACTTGACGCTTTGGCGCAACGGTGCCCGCGCCACGAGCCAAAAAGCGCCCCCCTCTCTCCGCGCCCATTCAAGGCAATGGGGAAACGCACGTTTCGGGCTCCGGCGGCTGGGCACATTCACTCCACTCTGTCTAGGCACATTGACTCCCATTCAGCCTGGGCACATTCACTCCACTCCGCCTGGGCACTTCCAGTCCCACTCTGCCTGGGAACCTGCACTCCACTCTGCCTGGGCACCTCCACTCCAGTCAGCCTGGGCACATTCACTCCACTCAGCCTGGGCACTTCCAATCCCACTCTGCCTGGGAACCTGCACTCCACTCAGCCTGGGCACTTCCACTCCCACTCTGCCTGGGAACCCCAACTCCATTCAGCCTGGGCACCTCCACTCCACTCAGCCTGGGCACATTCACTCCACTCAGCCTGGGCACTTCCAATCCCACTCTGCCTGGGAACCTGCACTCCACTTAGCCTGGGCACCTCCACTCAGCCTGGGCACCTCCACTCCATTCAGCCTGGGCACATTCACTCCACTCAGCCTTGGCACTTCCAGTCCCACTCTGCCAGGGAACCCCAACTCCACTCAGCCTGGACACCTCCACTCCACTCAGCCTGGGCACATTCACTCCACTCAGCCTGGGCACTTCCAATCCCACTCTGCCTGGGAACCTGCACTCCACTCAGCCTGGGCACCTCCACTCCACTCAGCCTGGGTACATTCACTCCACTCAGCCTGGGCACTTCCAATCCCACTCTGCCTGGGAACCTGCACTCCACTCAGCCTGGGCAATTCCAGTCCCACTCTGCCTGGGAACCCCAACTCCATTCAGCCTGGGCACCTCCACTCCACTCAGCCTGGGCACATTCACTCCACTCAGCCTAGGCACTTCCAATCCTACTCTGCCTGGGAACCTGCACTCCACTCAGCCTGGGCACCTCCACTCCATTCAGCCTGGGCACATTCACTCCACTCAGCCTGGGCACTTCCAGTCCCACTCTGCCTGGGAACCTGCACTCCAATCAGCCTGGGCACCTCCACTCCACTCAGCCAGGGCACATTCACTCCACTCTGCCTGGGCACATTCACTCCACTCAGCCTGGGCACATTCACTCTACTCAGCCTGGGCACTTCCAGTCCCACTCTGCTGGGAGCCTGCACTCCACTCAGCCTGGGAACCTCCACTCCACGCAGCCTGGGCACATTCACTCCACTCAGCCAGGGCACTTCCAGTCCCTCTCTGCCTGGGAACCCCAACTCCACTCAGCCTGGGCACCTCCACTCCACTCAGCCTGGGCACATTCACTCCACTCTGTCTAGGCACATTGACTCCCATTCAGCCTGGGATCATTCACTCCACTCAGCCTGGGCACATTCACTCCACTCAGCCTGGGCACTTCCAGTCCCACTCTGCCTGGGAACCTGCACTCCACTCAGCCTGGGCACCTCCAATCCACTCAGCCTGGGCACATTCTCTCCAGTCAGCCTGGGCACATTCACTCCACTCAGCCTGGGCACATTCACTCCACTCAGCCTGGGCACATTCACTCCACTCAGCCAGGGCACATTCACTCCACTCAGCCTGGGCACTTCCAGTCCCACTCTGCCCAGGAACCTCCACTCCCACTCTGACTGGGAACCTCCGCTACTCCTCTCCACACCCGGCTCTCCACCCGACTCGCGGGGGCCCACTCTTAAGCCCTCCCGCCGCAAGTTATAGGCCCTTTGCCCGGGCGGAAAGTGAACCGCGGAACTGTGTCCCGCCCTCAATTCTCGTCCGATCGGAACGCGGTTTGGACCCGTTCTCCTGGGCGGCCTCGCAGCCCCTCCAGACCCAGCCAGTTAGCTCCAAGGGGCCGCCCCGAGCACGGGGAGGTGTGACACTTGACGCTTTGGCGCAACGGTGCCCGCGCCACGAGCCAAAAAGCGCCCCCCTCTCTCCGCGCCCATTCAAGGCAATGGGGAAACGCACGTTTCGGGCTCCGGCGGCCGGGCACATTCACTCCACTCTGTCTAGGCACATTGACTCCCATTCAGCCTGGGCACATTCACTCCACTCCGCCTGGGCACTTCCAGTCCCACTCTGCCTGGGAACCTGCACTCCACTCGGCCTGGGCACCTCCACTCCACTCAGCCTGGGCACATTCACTCCACTCAGCCTTGGCACTTCCAGTCCCACTCTGCCAGGGAACCCCAACTCCACTCAGCCTGGGCACCTCCACTCCACTCAGCCTGGGCACATTCACTCCACTCAGCCTGGGCACTTCCAGTCCCACTCTGTCTGGGAACCTGCACTCCACTCAGCCTGGGCACCTCCAATCCACTCAGCCTGGGCACATTCTCTCCAGTCAGCCTGGGCACATTCACTCCACTCAGCCTGGGCACCTCCACTCCACTCAGCCTGGCCACATTCACTCCACTCAGCCAGGGCACATTCACTCCACTCAGCCTGGGCACTTCCAGTCCCACTCTGCCCAGGAACCTCCACTCCCACTCTGACTGGGAACCTCCGCTACTCCTCTCCACACCCGGCTCTCGACCCGACTCGCGGGGGCCCACTCTTAAGCCCTCCCGCCGCAAGTTATAGGCCCTTTGCCCGGGCGGAAAGTGAACCGCGGAACTGTGTCCCGCCCTCAATTCTCGTCCGATCGGAACGCGGTTTGGACCCGTTCTCCTGGGCGGCCTCGCAGCCCCTCCAGACCCAGCCAGTTAGCTCCAAGGGGCCGCCCGGAGAACGGGGAGGTGTGACACTTGACGCTTTGGGTACTTCCAATCCCATTCTGCTGGGAACCTGCACTCCACTCAGCCTGGGAACCTCCACTCCACGCAGCCTGGGCACATTCACTCCACTCAGCCAGGGCACTTCCAGTCCCTCTCTGCCTGGGAACCCCAACTCCACTCAGCCTGGGCACCTCCACTCCACTCAGCCTGGGCACATTCACTCCACTCAGCCTTGGCACTTCCAGTCCCACTCTGCCAGGGACCCCCAACTCCACTCAGCCTGGGCACCTCCACTCCACTCAGCCTGGGCACATTCACTCCACTCAGCCTGGGCACTTCCAGTCCCACTCTGCCTGGGAACCTGCACTCCACTCGGCCTGGGCAGCTCCACTCCACTCAGCCTGGGCACATTCACTCCACTCAGCGTTGGCACTTCCAGTCCCACTCTGCCAGGGAACCCCAACTCCACTCAGCCTGGGCACCTCCACTCCACTCAGCCTGGGCACATTCACTCCACTCACCGTTGGCACTTCCAGTTCCACTCTGCCAGGGAACCCCAACTCCATTCAGCCTGGGCACCTCCACTCCACTCAGCCTGGGCACATTCACTCCACTCAGCCTGGGCACTTCCAATCCCACTCTGCCTGGGAACCTGCACTCCACTCAGCCTGGGCACCTCCACTCCATTCAGCCTGGGCACATTCACTCTACTCAGCCTGGGCACTTCCAGTCCCACTCTGCTGGGAGCCTGCACTCCACTCAGCCTGGGAACCTCCACTCCACGCAGCCTGGGCACATTCACTCCACTCAGCCAGGGCACTTCCAGTCCCTCTCTGCCTGGGAACCCCAACTCCACTCAGCCTGGGCACCTCCACTCCACTCAGCCTGGGCACATTCACTCCACTCTGTCTAGGCACATTGACTCCCATTCAGCCTGGGATCATTCACTCCACTCAGCCTGGGCACATTCACTCCACTCAGCCTGGGCACTTCCAGTCCCACTCTGCCTGGGAACCTGCACTCCAATCAGCCTGGGCACCTCCACTCCACTCAGCCTGGGCACATTCACTCCACTCTGCCTGGGCACATTCACTCCACTCAGCCTGGGCACATTCACTCCACTCAGCCTGGGCACTTCCAGTCCCACTCTGCTGGGAGCCTGCACTCCACTCAGCCTGGGAACCTCCACTCCACGCAGCCTGGGCACTTCCAGTCCCACTCTGCCTGGGAACCTGCACTCCACTCAGCCTGGGCACCTCCAATCCACTGAGCCTGGGCACATTAACTCCACTCCGCCTGGGCACTTCCAGTCCAACTCTGCCTGGGAACCTGCACTCCACTCGGCCTGGGCACATTCACTCCACTCAGCCTGGGCACATTCACTCCACTCAGCCTGGGCACTTCCAGTCCCACTCTGCTGGGAGCCTGCACTCCACTCAGCCTGGGAACCTCCACTCCACGCAGCCAGGGCACATTCACTCCACTCAGCCTGGGCACTTCCAGTCCCACTCTGCCTGGGAACCTGCACTCCACTCGGCCTGGGCACCTCCACTCCACTCAGCCTTGGCACTTCCAGTCCCACTCTGCCAGGGAACCCCAACTCCACTCAGCCTGGGCACCTCCACTCCACTCAGCCTGGGCACATTCACTCCACTCAGCCTGGGCACTTCCAGTCCCACTCTGCCTGGGAACCTGCACTCCACTCAGCCTGGGCACCTCCAATCCACTCAGCCTGGGCACATTCTCTCCAGTCAGCCTGGGCACATTCACTCCACTCAGCCTGGGCACCTCCACTCCACTCAGCCTGGCCACATTCACTCCACTCAGCCAGGGCACATTCACTCCACTCAGCCTGGGCACTTCCAGTCCCACTCTGCCCAGGAACCTCCACTCCCACTCTGACTGGGAACCTCCGCTACTCCTCTCCACACCCGGCTCTCCACCCGACTCACGGGGGCCCACTCTTAAGCCCTCCCGCCGCAAGTAATAGGCCCTTTGCCCGGGCGGAAAGTGAACCGCGGAACTGTGTCCCGCCCTCAATTCTCGTCCGATCGGAACGCGGTTTGGACCCGTTCTCCTGGGCGGCCTCGCAGCCCCTCCAGACCCAGCCAGTTAGCTCCAAGGGGCCGCCCCGAGCACGGGGAGGGGTGACACTTGACGCTTTGGCGCAACGGTGCCCGCGCCACGAGCCAAAAAGCGCCCCCCTCTCTCCGCGCCCATTCAAGGCAATGGGGAAACGCACGTTTCGGGCTCCGGCGGCTGGGCACATTCACTCCACTCTGTCTAGGCACATTGACTCCCATTCAGCCTGGGCACATTCACTCCACTCCGCCTGGGCACTTCCAGTCCCACTCTGCCTGGGAACCTGCACTCCACTCTGCCTGGGCACCTCCACTCCAGTCAGCCTGGGCACATTCACTCCACTCAGCCTGGGCACTTCCAATCCCACTCTGCCTGGGAACCTGCACTCCACTCAGCCTGGGCACTTCCAGTCCCACTCTGCCTGGGAACCCCAACTCCATTCAGCCTGGGCACCTCCACTCCACTCAGCCTGGGCACATTCACTCCACTCAGCCTGGGCACTTCCAATCCCACTCTGCCTGGGAACCTGCACTCCACTCAGCCTGGGCACCTCCACTCCACTCAGCCTGGGCACATTCACTCCACTCAGCGTTGGCACTTCCAGTCCCACTCTGCCAGGGAACCCCAACTCCACTCAGCCTGGGCACCTCCACTCCAGTCAGCCTGGGCACATTCACTCCACTCAGCCTGGGCACTTCCAATCCCACTCTGCCTGGGAACCTGCACTCCACTCAGCCTGGGCACTTCCAGTCCCACTCTGCCTGGGAACCCCAACTCCATTCAGCCTGGGCACCTCCACTCCACTCAGCCTGGGCACATTCACTCCACTCAGCCTGGGCACATTCACTCCACTCAGCCTGGGCACTTCCAATCCCACTCTGCCAGGGAACCCCAACTCCACTCAGCCTGGGCACCTCCACTCCACTCAGCCTGGGCACATTCACTCCACTCAGCCTTGGCACTTCCAATCCCTCTCTGCCTGGGAACCTGCACTCCACTCAGCCTGGGCACCTCCACTCCACTCAGCCTGGGTACCTTCACTCCACTCAGCCTGGGCACTTCCAATCCCACTCTGCCTGGGAACCTGCACTCCACTCAGCCTGGGCACCTCCACTCCACTCAGCCTGGGTACATTCACTCCACTCAGCCTGGGCACTTCCAGTCCCACTCTGCCAGGGACCCCCAACTCCACTCAGCCTGGGCACCTCCACTCCACTCAGCCTGGGCACATTCACTCCACTCAGCCTGGGCACTTCCAGTCCCACTCTGCCTGGGAACCTGCACTCCACTCGGCCTGGGCACCTCCACTCCACTCAGCCTGGGCACATTCACTCCACTCAGCCAGGGCACATTCACTCCACTCAGCCTGGGCACTTCCAGTCCCACTCTGCCCAGGAACCTCCACTCCCACTCTGACTGGGAACCTCCGCTACTCCTCTCCACACCCGGCTCTCCACCCGACTCGCGGGGGCCCACTCTTAAGCCCTCCCGCCGCAAGTTATAGGCCCTTTGCCCGGGCGGAAAGTGAACCGCGGAACTGTGTCCCGCCCTCAATTCTCGTCCGATCGGAACGCGGTTTGGACCCGTTCTCCTGGGCGGCCTCGCAGCCCCTCCAGACCCAGCCAGTTAGCTCCAAGGGGCCGCCCCGAGCACGGGGAGGTGTGACACTTGACGCTTTGGCGCAACGGTGCCCGCGCCACAAGCCAAAAAGCGCCCCCCTCTCTCTGCGCCCATTCAAGGCAATGGGGAAACGCACGTTTCGGGCTCCGGCGGCCGGGCACATTCACTCCACTCTGTCTAGGCACATTGACTCCCATTCAGCCTGGGCACATTCACTCCACTCCGCCTGGGCACTTCCAGTCCCACTCTGCCTGGGAACCTGCACTCCACTCGGCCTGGGCACCTCCACTCCAGTCAGCCTTGGCACATTCACTCCACTCAGCCTGGGCACTTCCAATCCCACTCTGCCAGGGAACCTGCACTCCACTCAGCCTGGGCACATGCAATCCACTCAGCCTGGGGACATTCACTCCACTCAGCCTGGGAACTTCCAATCCCACTCTTCCTGGGAACCAGCACTCCACTCAGCCTGGGCACCTCCACTCCACTCAGCCTGGGTACTTCCAATCCCATTCTGCTGGGAACCTGCACTCCACTCAGCCTGGGAACCTCCACTCCACGCAGCCTGGGCACATTCACTCCACTCAGCCAGGGCACTTCCAGTCCCTCTCTGCCTGGGAACCCCAACTCCAATCAGCCTGGGCACCTCCACTCCACTCAGCCTGGGCACATTCACTCCACTCAGCCTTGGCACTTCCAGTCCCACTCTGCCAGGGACCCCCAACTCCACTCAGCCTGGGCACCTCCACTCCACTCAGCCTGGGCACATTCACTCCACTCAGCCTGGGCACTTCCAGTCCCACTCTGCCTGGGAACCTGCACTCCACTCGGCCTGGGCAGCTCCACTCCACTCAGCCTGGGCACATTCACTCCACTCAGCGTTGGCACTTCCAGTCCCACTCTGCCAGGGAACCCCAACTCCACTCAGCCTGGGCACCTCCACTCCACTCAGCCTGGGCACATTCACTCCACTCACCGTTGGCACTTCCAGTTCCACTCTGCCAGGGAACCCCAACTCCATTCAGCCTGGGCACCTCCACTCCACTCAGCCTGGGCACATTCACTCCACTCAGCCTGGGCACTTCCAATCCCACTCTGCCTGGGAACCTGCACTCCACTCAGCCTGGGCACCTCCACTCCATTCAGCCTGGGCACATTCACTCCACTCAGCCTGGGCACTTCCAGTCCCACTCTGCTGGGAGCCTGCACTCCACTCAGCCTGGGAACCTCCACTCCACGCAGCCTGGGCACATTCACTCCACTCAGCCAGGGCACTTCCAGTCCCTCTCTGCCTGGGAACCCCAACTCCACTCAGCCTGGGCACCTCCACTCCACTCAGCCTGGGCACATTCACTCCACTCTGTCTAGGCACATTGACTCCCATTCAGCCTGGGATCATTCACTCCACTCAGCCTGGGCACATTCACTCCACTCAGCCTGGGCACTTCCAGTCCCACTCTGCCTGGGAACCTGCACTCCAATCAGCCTGGGCACCTCCACTCCACTCAGCCTGGGCACATTCACTCCACTCTGCCTGGGCACATTCACTCCACTCAGCCTGGGCACATTCACTCCACTCAGCCTGGGCACTTCCAGTCCCACTCTGCTGGGAGCCTGCACTCCACTCAGCCTGGGAACCTCCACTCCACGCAGCCAGGGCACATTCACTCCACTCAGCCTGGGCACTTCCAGTCCCACTCTGCCTGGGAACCTGCACTCCACTCGGCCTGGGCACCTCCACTCCACTCAGCCTTGGCACTTCCAGTCCCACTCTGCCAGGGAACCCCAACTCCACTCAGCCTGGGCACCTCCACTCCACTCAGCCTGGGCACATTCACTCCACTCAGCCTGGGCACTTCCAGTCCCACTCTGCCTGGGAACCTGCACTCCACTCAGCCTGGGCACCTCCAATCCACTCAGCCTGGGCACATTCTCTCCAGTCAGCCTGGGCACATTCACTCCACTCAGCCTGGGCACCTCCACTCCACTCAGCCTGGCCACATTCACTCCACTCAGCCAGGGCACATTCACTCCACTCAGCCTGGGCACTTCCAGTCCCACTCTGCCCAGGAACCTCCACTCCCACTCTGACTGGGAACCTCCGCTACTCCTCTCCACACCCGGCTCTCCACCCGACTCACGGGGGCCCACTCTTAAGCCCTCCCGCCGCAAGTAATAGGCCCTTTGCCCGGGCGGAAAGTGAACCGCGGAACTGTGTCCCGCCCTCAATTCTCGTCCGATCGGAACGCGGTTTGGACCCGTTCTCCTGGGCGGCCTCGCAGCCCCTCCAGACCCAGCCAGTTAGCTCCAAGGGGCCGCCCCGAGCACGGGGAGGGGTGACACTTGACGCTTTGGCGCAACGGTGCCCGCGCCACGAGCCAAAAAGCGCCCCCCTCTCTCCGCGCCCATTCAAGGCAATGGGGAAACGCACGTTTCGGGCTCCGGCGGCTGGGCACATTCACTCCACTCTGTCTAGGCACATTGACTCCCATTCAGCCTGGGCACATTCACTCCACTCCGCCTGGGCACTTCCAGTCCCACTCTGCCTGGGAACCTGCACTCCACTCTGCCTGGGCACCTCCACTCCAGTCAGCCTGGGCACATTCACTCCACTCAGCCTGGGCACTTCCAATCCCACTCTGCCTGGGAACCTGCACTCCACTCAGCCTGGGCACTTCCAGTCCCACTCTGCCTGGGAACCCCAACTCCATTCAGCCTGGGCACCTCCACTCCACTCAGCCTGGGCACATTCACTCCACTCAGCCTGGGCACTTCCAATCCCACTCTGCCTTGGAACCTGCACTCCACTCAGCCTGGGCACCTCCACTCAGCCTGGGCACCTCCACTCCATTCAGCCTGGGCACATTCACTCCACTCAGCCTTGGCACTTCCAGTCCCACTCTGCCAGGGAACCCCAACTCCACTCAGCCTGGACACCTCCACTCCACTCAGCCTGGGCACATTCACTCCACTCAGCCTGGGCACTTCCAATCCCACTCTGCCTGGGAACCTGCACTCCACTCAGCCTGGGCACCTCCACTCCACTCAGCCTGGGTACATTCACTCCACTCAGCCTGGGCACTTCCAATCCCACTCTGCCTGGGAACCTGCACTCCACTCAGCCTGGGCACTTCCAGTCCCACTCTGCCTGGGAACCCCAACTCCATTCAGCCTGGGCACCTCCACTCCACTCAGCCTGGGCACATTCACTCCACTCAGCCTGGGCACTTCCAATCCTACTCTGCCTGGGAACCTGCACTCCACTCAGCCTGGGCACCTCCACTCCATTCAGCCTGGGCACATTCACTCCACTCAGCCTGGGCACTTCCAGTCCCACTCTGCCAGGGAACCCCAACTCCACTCAGCCTGGGCACCTCCACTCCACTCAGCCTGGGCACATTCACTCCACTCAGCCTGGGCACTTCCAGTCCCACTCTGCCTGGGAACCTGCACTCCACTCAGCCTGGGCACCTCCAATCCACTCAGCCTGGGCACATTCTCTCCAGTCAGCCTGGGCACATTCACTCCACTCAGCCTGGGCACCTCCACTACACTCAGCCTGGGCACTTCCAGTCCCACTCTGCTGGGAGCCTGCACTCCACTCAGCCTGGGAACCTCCACTCCACGCAGCCTGGGCACATTCACTCCACTCAGCCAGGGCACTTCCAGTCCCTCTCTGCCTGGGAACCCCAACTCCACTCAGCCTGGGCACCTCCACTCCACTCAGCCTGGGCACATTCACTCCACTCAGCCTGGGCACTTCCAGTCCCACTCTGCCCAGGAACCTCCACTCCCACTCTGACTGGGAACCTCCGCTACTCCTCTCCACACCCGGCTCTCCACCCGACTCGCGGGGGCCCACTCTTAAGCCCTCCCGCCGCAAGTTATAGGCCCTTTGCCCGGGCGGAAAGTGAACCGCGGAACTGTGTCCTGCCCTCAATTCTCGTCCGATCGGAACGCGGTTTGGACCCGTTCTCCTGGGCGGCCTCGCAGCCCCTCCAGACCCAGCCAGTTAGCTCCAAGGGGCCGCCCCGAGCACGGGGAGGTGTGACACTTGACGCTTTGGCGCAACGGTGCCCGCGCCACGAGCCAAAAAGCGCCCCCCTCTCTCCGCGCCCATTCAAGGCAATGGGGAAACGCACGTTTCGGGCTCCGGCGGCCGGGCACATTCACTCCACTCTGTCTAGGCACATTGACTCCCATTCAGCCTGGGCACATTCACTCCACTCCGCCTGGGCACTTCCAGTCCCACTCTGCCTGGGAACCTGCACTCCACTCGGCCTGGGCACCTCCACTCCACTCAGCCTGGGCACATTCACTCCACTCAGCCTTGGCACTTCCAGTCCCACTCTGCCAGGGAACCCCAACTCCACTCAGCCTGGGCACCTCCACTCCACTCAGCCTGGGCACATTCACTCCACTCAGCCTGGGCACTTCCAGTCCCACTCTGCCTGGGAACCTGCACTCCACTCAGCCTGGGCACCTCCAATCCACTCAGCCTGGGCACATTCTCTCCAGTCAGCCTGGGCACATTCACTCCACTCAGCCTGGGCACCTCCACTCCACTCAGCCTGGCCACATTCACTCCACTCAGCCAGGGCACATTCACTCCACTCAGCCTGGGCACTTCCAGTCCCACTCTGCCCAGGAACCTCCACTCCCACTCAGACTGGGAACCTCCGCTACTCCTCTCCACACCCGGCTCTCCACCCGACTCACGGGGGCCCACTCTTAAGCCCTCCCGCCGCAAGTAATAGGCCCTTTGCCCGGGCGGAAAGTGAACCGCGGAACTGTGTCCCGCCCTCAATTCTCGTCCGATCGGAACGCGGTTTGGACCCGTTCTCCTGGGCGGCCTCGCAGCCCCTCCAGACCCAGCCAGTTAGCTCCAAGGGGCCGCCCCGAGCACGGGGAGGGGTGACACTTGACGCTTTGGCGCAACGGTGCCCGCGCCACGAGCCAAAAAGCGCCCCCCTCTCTCCACGCCCATTCAAGGCAATGGGGAAACGCACGTTTCGGGCTCCGGCGGCTGGGCACATTCACTCCACTCTGTCTAGGCACATTGACTCCCATTCAGCCTGGGCACATTCACTCCACTCCGCCTGGGCACTTCCAGTCCCACTCTGCCTGGGAACCTGCACTCCACTCGGCCTGGGCACCTCCACTCCAGTCAGCCTGGGTATATTCACTCCACTCAGCCTGGGCACTTCCAATCCCACTCTGCCTGGGAACCTGCACTCCACTCAGCCTGGGCACTTCCAGTCCCACTCAGCCTGGGAACCCCAACTCCATTCAGCCTGGGCACCTCCACTCCACTCAGCCTGGGCACATTCACTCCACTCAGCCTGGGCACTTCGAATCCCACTCTGCTGGGTGCCTGCACTCCACTCAGCCTGGGAACCTCCACTCCACGCAGCCTGGGCACATTCACTCCACTCAGCCAGGGCACTTCCAGTCCCTCTCTGCCTGGGAACCCCAACTCCACTCAGCCTGGGCACCTCCACTCCACTCAGCCTGGGCACATTCACTCCACTCTGTCTAGGCACATTGACTCCCATTCAGCCTGGGAACATTCACTCCACTCAGCCTGGGCACATTCACTCCACTCAGCCTGGGCACTTCCAGTCCCACTCTGCCTGGGAACCTGCACTCCACTAGGCCTGGGCACCTCCAATCCACTCAGCCTGGGCACATTCTCTCCAGTCAGCCTGAGCACATTCACTCCACTCAGCCTGGGCACATTCACTCGACTCAGCCTGGGCACATTCACTCCACTCAGCCAGGGCACATTCACTCCACTCAGCCTTGTCACTTCCAGTCCCACTCTGCCAGGGAACCCCAACTCCACTCAGCCTGGGCACCTCCACTCCACTCAGCCTGGGCACATTCACTCCACTCAGCCTGGGCACTTCCAGTCCCACTCTGCCTGGGAACCTGCACTCCACTCAGCCTGGGCACCTCCAATCCACTCAGCCTGGGCACATTCTCTCCAGTCAGCCTGGGCACATTCACTCCACTCAGCCTGGGCACCTCCACTCCACTCAGCCTGGCCACATTCACTCCACTCAGCCAGGGCACATTCACTCCACTCAGCCTGGGCACTTCCAGTCCCACTCTGCCCAGGAACCTCCACTCCCACTCTGACTGGGAACCTCCGCTACTCCTCTCCACACCCGGCTCTCCACCCGACTCACGGGGGCCCACTCTTAAGCCCTCCCGCCGCAAGTAATAGGCCCTTTGCCCGGGCGGAAAGTGAACCGCGGAACTGTGTCCCGCCCTCAATTCTCGTCCGATCGGAACGCGGTTTGGATCCGTTCTCCTGGGCGGCCTCGCAGCCCCTCCAGACCCAGCCAGTTAGCTCCAAGGGGCCGCCCCGAGCACGGGGAGGGGTGACACTTGACGCTTTGGCGCAACGGTGCCCGCGCCACGAGCCAAAAAGCGCCCCCCTCTCTCCGCGCCCATTCAAGGCAATGGGGAAACGCACGTTTCGGGCTCCGGCGGCTGGGCACATTCACTCCACTCACCGTTGGCACTTCCAGTTCCACTCTGCCAGGGAACCCCAACTCCATTCAGCCTGGGCACCTCCACTCCACTCAGCCTGGGCACATTCACTCCACTCAGCCTGGGCACTTCCAATCCCACTCTGCCTGGGAACCTGCACTCCACTCAGCCTGGGCACCTCCACTCCATTCAGCCTGGGCACATTCACTCCACTCAGCCTGGGCACTTCCAGTCCCACTCTGCTGGGAGCCTGCACTCCACTCAGCCTGGGAACCTCCACTCCACGCAGCCTGGGCACATTCACTCCACTCAGCCAGGGCACTTCCAGTCCCTCTCTGCCTGGGAACCCCAACTCCACTCAGCCTGGGCACCTCCACTCCACTCAGCCTGGGCACATTCACTCCACTCTGTCTAGGCACATTGACTCCCATTCAGCCTGGGATCATTCACTCCACTCAGCCTGGGCACATTCACTCCACTCAGCCTGGGCACTTCCAGTCCCACTCTGCCTGGGAACCTGCACTCCAATCAGCCTGGGCACCTCCACTCCACTCAGCCTGGGCACATTCACTCCACTCTGCCTGGGCACATTCACTCCACTCAGCCTGGGCACATTCACTCCACTCAGCCTGGGCACTTCCAGTCCCACTCTGCTGGGAGCCTGCACTCCACTCAGCCTGGGAACCTCCACTCCACGCAGCCAGGGCACATTCACTCCACTCAGCCTGGGCACTTCCAGTCCCACTCTGCCTGGGAACCTGCACTCCACTCGGCCTGGGCACCTCCACTCCACTCAGCCTTGGCACTTCCAGTCCCACTCTGCCAGGGAACCCCAACTCCACTCAGCCTGGGCACCTCCACTCCACTCAGCCTGGGCACATTCACTCCACTCAGCCTGGGCACTTCCAGTCCCACTCTGCCTGGGAACCTGCACTCCACTCAGCCTGGGCACCTCCAATCCACTCAGCCTGGGCACATTCTCTGTAGTCAGCCTGGGCACATTCACTCCACTCAGCCTGGGCACCTCCACTCCACTCAGCCTGGCCACATTCACTCCACTCAGCCAGGGCACATTCACTCCACTCAGCCTGGGCACTTCCAGTCCCACTCTGCCCAGGAACCTCCACTCCCACTCTGACTGGGAACCTCCGCTACTCCTCTCCACACCCGGCTCTCCACCCGACTCACGGGGGCCCACTCTTAAGCCCTCCCGCCGCAAGTAATAGGCCCTTTGCCCGGGCGGAAAGTGAACCGCGGAACTGTGTCCTGCCCTCAATTCTCGTCCGATCGGAACGCGGTTTGGACCCGTTCTCCTGGGCGGCCTCGCAGCCCCTCCAGACCCAGCCAGTTAGCTCCAAGGGGCCGCCCCGAGCACGGGGAGGGGTGACACTTGACGCTTTGGCGCAACGGTGCCCGCGCCACGAGCCAAAAAGCGCCCCCCTCTCTCCGCGCCCATTCAAGGCAATGGGGAAACGCACGTTTCGGGCTCCGGCGGCTGGGCACATTCACTCCACTCTGTCTAGGCACATTGACTCCCATTCAGCCTGGGCACATTCACTCCACTCCGCCTGGGCACTTCCAGTCCCACTCTGCCTGGGAACCTGCACTCCACTCTGCCTGGGCACCTCCACTCCAGTCAGCCTGGGCACATTCACTCCACTCAGCCTGGGCACTTCCAATCCCACTCTGCCTGGGAACCTGCACTCCACTCAGCCTGGGCACTTCCAGTCCCACTCTGCCTGGGAACCCCAACTCCATTCAGCCTGGGCACCTCCACTCCACTCAGCCTGGGCACATTCACTCCACTCAGCCTGGGCACTTCCAATCCCACTCTGCCTGGGAACCTGCACTCCACTCAGCCTGGGCACCTCCACTCAGCCTGGGCACCTCCACTCCATTCAGCCTGGGCACATTCACTCCACTCAGCCTTGGCACTTCCAGTCCCACTCTGCCAGGGAACCCCAACTCCACTCAGCCTGGACACCTCCACTCCACTCAGCCTGGGCACATTCACTCCACTCAGCCTGGGCACTTCCAATCCCACTCTGCCTGGGAACCTGCACTCCACTCAGCCTGGGCACCTCCACTCCACTCAGCCTGGGTACATTCACTCCACTCAGCCTGGGCACTTCCAATCCCACTCTGCCTGGGAACCTGCACTCCACTCAGCCTGGGCAATTCCAGTCCCACTCTGCCTGGGAACCCCAACTCCATTCAGCCTGGGCACCTCCACTCCACTCAGCCTGGGCACATTCACTCCACTCAGCCTAGGCACTTCCAATCCTACTCTGCCTGGGAACCTGCACTCCACTCAGCCTGGGCACCTCCACTCCATTCAGCCTGGGCACATTCACTCCACTCAGCCTGGGCACTTCCAGTCCCACTCTGCCTGGGAACCTGCACTCCAATCAGCCTGGGCACCTCCACTCCACTCAGCCAGGGCACATTCACTCCACTCTGCCTGGGCACATTCACTCCACTCAGCCTGGGCACATTCACTCTACTCAGCCTGGGCACTTCCAGTCCCACTCTGCTGGGAGCCTGCACTCCACTCAGCCTGGGAACCTCCACTCCACGCAGCCTGGGCACATTCACTCCACTCAGCCAGGGCACTTCCAGTCCCTCTCTGCCTGGGAACCCCAACTCCACTCAGCCTGGGCACCTCCACTCCACTCAGCCTGGGCACATTCACTCCACTCTGTCTAGGCACATTGACTCCCATTCAGCCTGGGATCATTCACTCCACTCAGCCTGGGCACATTCACTCCACTCAGCCTGGGCACTTCCAGTCCCACTCTGCATGGGAACCTGCACTCCACTCAGCCTGGGCACCTCCAATCCACTCAGCCTGGGCACATTCTCTCCAGTCAGCCTGGGCACATTCACTCCACTCAGCCTGGGCACATTCACTCCACTCAGCCTGGGCACATTCACTCCACTCAGCCAGGGCACATTCACTCCACTCAGCCTGGGCACTTCCAGTCCCACTCTGCCCAGGAACCTCCACTCCCACTCTGACTGGGAACCTCCGCTACTCCTCTCCACACCCGGCTCTCCACCCGACTCGCGGGGGCCCACTCTTAAGCCCTCCCGCCGCAAGTTATAGGCCCTTTGCCCGGGCGGAAAGTGAACCGCGGAACTGTGTCCCGCCCTCAATTCTCGTCCGATCGGAACGCGGTTTGGACCCGTTCTCCTGGGCGGCCTCGCAGCCCCTCCAGACCCAGCCAGTTAGCTCCAAGGGGCCGCCCCGAGCACGGGGAGGTGTGACACTTGACGCTTTGGCGCAACGGTGCCCGCGCCACGAGCCAAAAAGCGCCCCCCTCTCTCCGCGCCCATTCAAGGCAATGGGGAAACGCACGTTTCGGGCTCCGGCGGCCGGGCACATTCACTCCACTCTGTCTAGGCACATTGACTCCCATTCAGCCTGGGCACATTCACTCCACTCCGCCTGGGCACTTCCAGTCCCACTCTGCCTGGGAACCTGCACTCCACTCGGCCTGGGCACCTCCACTCCACTCAGCCTGGGCACATTCACTCCACTCAGCCTTGGCACTTCCAGTCCCACTCTGCCAGGGAACCCCAACTCCACTCAGCCTGGGCACCTCCACTCCACTCAGCCTGGGCACATTCAGTCCACTCAGCCTGGGCACTTCCAGTCCCACTCTGTCTGGGAACCTGCACTCCACTCAGCCTGGGCACCTCCAATCCACTCAGCCTGGGCACATTCTCTCCAGTCAGCCTGGGCACATTCACTCCACTCAGCCTGGGCACCTCCACTCCATTCAGCCTGGGCACCTCCACTCCACTCAGCCTGGGCACATTCACTCCACTCAGCCTGGGCATTTCCAGTCCCACTCTGCCCAGGAACCTCCACTCCCACTCTGACTGGGAACCTCCACTCCACTCAGCCTGGGCACATTCACTCCACTCAGCGTTGGCACTTCCAGTCCCACTCTGCCAGGGAACCCCAACTCCACTCAGCCTGGGCACCTCCACTCCAGTCAGCCTGGGCACATTCACTCCACTCAGCCTGGGCACTTCCAATCCCACTCTGCCTGGGAACCTGCACTCCACTCAGCCTGGGCACTTCCAGTCCCACTCTGCCTGGGAACCCCAACTCCATTCAGCCTGGGCACCTCCACTCCACTCAGCCTGGGCACATTCACTCCACTCAGCCTGGGCACATTCACTCCACTCAGCCTGGGCACTTCCAATCCCACTCTGCCAGGGAACCCCAACTCCACTCAGCCTGGGCACCTCCACTCCACTCAGCCTGGGCACATTCACTCCACTCAGCCTTGGCACTTCCAATCCCTCTCTGCCTGGGAACCTGCACTCCACTCAGCCTGGGCACCTCCACTCCACTCAGCCTGGGTACCTTCACTCCACTCAGCCTGGGCACTTCCAATCCCACTCTGCCTGGGAACCTGCACTCCACTCAGCCTGGGCACCTCCACTCCACTCAGCCTGGGTACATTCACTCCACTCAGCCTGGGCACTTCCAGTCCCACTCTGCCAGGGACCCCCAACTCCACTCAGCCTGGGCACCTCCACTCCACTCAGCCTGGGCACATTCACTCCACTCAGCCTGGGCACTTCCAGTCCCACTCTGCCTGGGAACCTGCACTCCACTCGGCCTGGGCACCTCCACTCCACTCAGCCTGGGCACATTCACTCCACTCAGCCAGGGCACATTCACTCCACTCAGCCTGGGCACTTCCAGTCCCACTCTGCCCAGGAACCTCCACTCCCACTCTGACTGGGAACCTCCGCTACTCCTCTCCACACCCGGCTCTCCACCCGACTCGCGGGGGCCCACTCTTAAGCCCTCCCGCCGCAAGTTATAGGCCCTTTGCCCGGGCGGAAAGTGAACCGCGGAACTGTGTCCCGCCCTCAATTCTCGTCCGATCGGAACGCGGTTTGGACCCGTTCTCCTGGGCGGCCTCGCAGCCCCTCCAGACCCAGCCAGTTAGCTCCAAGGGGCCGCCCCGAGCACGGGGAGGTGTGACACTTGACGCTTTGGCGCAACGGTGCCCGCGCCACGAGCCAAAAAGCGCCCCCCTCTCTCCGCGCCCATTCAAGGCAATGGGGAAACGCACGTTTCGGGCTCCGGCGGCCGGGCACATTCACTCCACTCTGTCTAGGCACATTGACTCCCATTCAGCCTGGGCACATTCACTCCACTCCGCCTGGGCACTTCCAGTCCCACTCTGCCTGGGAACCTGCACTCCACTCGGCCTGGGCACCTCCACTCCAGTCAGCCTTGGCACATTCACTCCACTCAGCCTGGGCACTTCCAATCCCACTCTGCCAGGGAACCTGCACTCCACTCAGCCTGGGCACATGCAATCCACTCAGCCTGGGGACATTCACTCCACTCAGCCTGGGAACTTCCAATCCCACTCTGCCTGGGAACCAGCACTCCACTCAGCCTGGGCACCTCCACTCCACTCAGCCTGGGTACTTCCAATCCCATTCTGCTGGGAACCTGCACTCCACTCAGCCTGGGAACCTCCACTCCACGCAGCCTGGGCACATTCACTCCACTCAGCCAGGGCACTTCCAGTCCCTCTCTGCCTGGGAACCCCAACTCCAATCAGCCTGGGCACCTCCACTCCACTCAGCCTGGGCACATTCACTCCACTCAGCCTTGGCACTTCCAGTCCCACTCTGCCAGGGACCCCCAACTCCACTCAGCCTGGGCACCTCCACTCCACTCAGCCTGGGCACATTCACTCCACTCAGCCTGGGCACTTCCAGTCCCACTCTGCCTGGGAACCTGCACTCCACTCGGCCTGGGCAGCTCCACTCCACTCAGCCTGGGCACATTCACTCCACTCAGCGTTGGCACTTCCAGTCCCACTCTGCCAGGGAACCCCAACTCCACTCAGCCTGGGCACCTCCACTCCACTCAGCCTGGGCACATTCACTCCACTCACCGTTGGCACTTCCAGTTCCACTCTGCCAGGGAACCCCAACTCCATTCAGCCTGGGCACCTCCACTCCACTCAGCCTGGGCACATTCACTCCACTCAGCCTGGGCACTTCCAATCCCACTCTGCCTGGGAACCTGCACTCCACTCAGCCTGGGCACCTCCACTCCATTCAGCCTGGGCACATTCACTCCACTCAGCCTGGGCACTTCCAGTCCCACTCTGCTGGGAGCCTGCACTCCACTCAGCCTGGGAACCTCCACTCCACGCAGCCTGGGCACATTCACTCCACTCAGCCAGGGCACTTCCAGTCCCTCTCTGCCTGGGAACCCCAACTCCACTCAGCCTGGGCACCTCCACTCCACTCAGCCTGGGCACATTCACTCCACTCTGTCTAGGCACATTGACTCCCATTCAGCCTGGGATCATTCACTCCACTCAGCCTGGGCACATTCACTCCACTCAGCCTGGGCACTTCCAGTCCCACTCTGCCTGGGAACCTGCACTCCAATCAGCCTGGGCACCTCCACTCCACTCAGCCTGGGCACATTCACTCCACTCAGCCTGGGCACATTCACTCCACTCAGCCTGGGCACTTCCAGTCCCACTCTGCTGGGAGCCTGCACTCCACTCAGCCTGGGAACCTCCACTCCACGCAGCCAGGGCACATTCACTCCACTCAGCCTGGGCACTTCCAGTCCCACTCTGCCTGGGAACCTGCACTCCACTCGGCCTGGGCACCTCCACTCCACTCAGCCTTGGCACTTCCAGTCCCACTCTGCCAGGGAACCCCAACTCCACTCAGCCTGGGCACCTCCACTCCACTCAGCCTGGGCACATTCACTCCACTCAGCCTGGGCACTTCCAGTCCCACTCTGCCTGGGAACCTGCACTCCACTCAGCCTGGGCACCTCCAATCCACTCAGCCTGGGCACATTCTCTCCAGTCAGCCTGGGCACATTCACTCCACTCAGCCTGGGCACCTCCACTCCACTCAGCCTGGCCACATTCACTCCACTCAGCCTGGGCACATTCACTCCACTCAGCCTGGGCACTTCCAGTCCCACTCTGCCCAGGAACCTCCACTCCCACTCTGACTGGGAACCTCCGCTACTCCTCTCCACACCCGGCTCTCCACCCGACTCACGGGGGCCCACTCTTAAGCCCTCCCGCCGCAAGTAATAGGCCCTTTGCCCGGGCGGAAAGTGAACCGCGGAACTGTGTCCCGCCCTCAATTCTCGTCCGATCGGAACGCGGTTTGGACCCGTTCTCCTGGGCGGCCTCGCAGCCCCTCCAGACCCAGCCAGTTAGCTCCAAGGGGCCGCCCCGAGCACGGGGAGGGGTGACACTTGACGCTTTGGCGCAACGGTGCCCGCGCCACGAGCCAAAAAGCGCCCCCCTCTCTCCGCGCCCATTCAAGGCAATGGGGAAACGCACGTTTCGGGCTCCGGCGGCTGGGCACATTCACTCCACTCTGTCTAGGCACATTGACTCCCATTCAGCCTGGGCACATTCACTCCACTCCGCCTGGGCACTTCCAGTCCCACTCTGACTGGGAACCTGCACTCCACTCTGCCTGGGCACCTCCACTCCAGTCAGCCTGGGCACATTCACTCCACTCAGCCTGGGTACTTCCAATCCCACTCTGCCTGGGAACCTGCACTCCACTCAGCCTGGCCACTTCCAGTCCCACTCTGCCTGGGAACCCCAACTCCATTCAGCCTGGGCACCTCCACTCCACTCAGCCTGGGCACATTCACTCCACTCAGCCTGGGCACTTCCAATCCCACTCTGCCTTGGAACCTGCACTCCACTCAGCCTGGGCACCTCCACTCAGCCTGGGCACCTCCACTCCATTCAGCCTGGGCACATTCACTCCACTCAGCCTTGGCACTTCCAGTCCCACTCTGCCAGGGAACCCCAACTCCACTCAGCCTGGACACCTCCACTCCACTCAGCCTGGGCACATTCACTCCACTCAGCCTGGGCACTTCCAATCCGACTCTGCCTGGGAACCTGCACTCCACTCAGCCTGGGCACCTCCACTCCACTCAGCCTGGGTACATTCACTCCACTCAGCCTGGGCACTTCCAATCCCACTCTGCCTGGGAACCTGCACTCCACTCAGCCTGGGCACTTCCAGTCCCACTCTGCCTGGGAACCCCAACTCCATTCAGCCTGGGCACCTCCACTCCACTCAGCCTGGGCACATTCACTCCACTCAGCCTGGGCACTTCCAATCCTACTCTGCCTGGGAACCTGCACTCCACTCAGCCTGGGCACCTCCACTCCATTCAGCCTGGGCACATTCACTCCACTCAGCCTGGGCACTTCCAGTCCCACTCTGCCTGGGAACCTGCACTCCAATCAGCCTGGGCACCTCCACTCCACTCAGCCAGGGCACATTCACTCCACTCTGCCTGGGCACATTCACTCCACTCAGCCTGGGCACATTCACTCCACTCAGCCTGGGCACTTCCAGTCCCACTCTGCTGGGAGCCTGCACTCCACTCAGCCTGGGAACCTCCACTCCACGCAGCCTGGGCACATTCACTCCACTCAGCCAGGGCACTTCCAGTCCCTCTCTGCCTGGGAACCCCAACTCCACTCAGCCTGGGCACCTCCACTCCACTCAGCCTGGGCACATTCACTCCACTCTGTCTAGGCACATTGACTCCCATTCAGCCTGGGATCATTCACTCCACTCAGCCTGGGCACATTCACTCCACTCAGCCTGGGCACTTCCAGTCCCACTCTGCCTGGGAACCTGCACTCCACTCAGCCTGGGCACCTCCAATCCACTCAGCCTGGGCACATTCTCTCCAGTAAGCCTGGGCACATTCACTCCACTCAGCCTGGGCACATTCACTCCACTCAGCCAGGGCACATTCACTCCACTCAGCCTGGGCACATTCACTCCACTCAGCCTGGGCACTTCCAGTCCCACTCTGCCCAGGAACCTCCACTCCCACTCTGACTGGGAACCTCCGCTACTCTTCTCCACACCCGGCTCTCCACCCGACTCGCGGGGGCCAACTCTTAAGCCCTCCCGCCGCAAGTTATAGGCCCTTTGCCCGGGCGGAAAGTGAACCGCGGAACTGTGTCCCGCCCTCAATTCTCGTCCGATCGGAACGCGGTTTGGACCCGTTCTCCTGGGCGGCCTCGCAGCCCCTCCAGACCCAGCCAGTAAGCTCCAAGGGGCCGCCCCGAGCACGGGGAGGTGTGACACTTGACGCTTTGGCGCAACGGTGCCCGCGCCACGAGCCAAAAAGCGCCCCCCTCTCTCCGCGCCCATTCAAGGCAATGGGGAAACGCACGTTTCGGGCTCCAGCGGCCGGGCACATTCACTCCACTCTGTCTAGGCACATTGACTCCCATTCAGCCTGGGCACATTCACTCCACTCCGCCTGGGCACTTCCAGTCCCACTCTGCCTGGGAACCTGCACTCCACTCGGCCTGGGCACCTCCACTCCACTCAGCCTGGGCACATTCACTCCACTCAGCCTTGGCACTTCCAGTCCCACTCTGCCAGGGAACCCCAACTCCACTCAGCCTGGGCACCTCCACTCCACTCAGCCTGGGCACATTCACTCCACTCAGCCTGGGCACTTCCAGTCCCACTCTGCCTGGGAACCTGCACTCCACTCAGCCTGGGCACCTCCAATCCACTCAGCCTGGGCACATTCTCTCCAGTCAGCCTGGGCACATTCACTCCACTCTGCCTGGGAACCTGCACTCCACTCAGCCTGGGCACCTCCAATCCACTCAGCCTGGGCACATTCTCTCCACTCAGCCAGGGCACATTCACTCCACTCAGCCTGGGCACTTCCAGTCCCACTCTGCCCAGGAACCTCCACTCCCACTCAGACTGGGAACCTCCGCTACTCCTCTCCACACCCGGCTCTCCACCCGACTCACGGGGGCCCACTCTTAAGCCCTCCCGCCGCAAGTAATAGGCCCTTTGCCCGGGCGGAAAGTGAACCGCGGAACTGTGTCCCGCCCTCAATTCTCGTCCGATCGGAACGCGGTTTGGACCCGTTCTCCTGGGCGGCCTCGCAGCCCCTCCAGACCCAGCCAGTTAGCTCCAAGGGGCCGCCCCGAGCACGGGGAGGGGTGACACTTGACGCTTTGGCGCAACGGTGCCCGCGCCACGAGCCAAAAAGCGCCCCCCTCTCTCCGCGCCCATTCAAGGCAATGGGGAAACGCACGTTTCGGGCTCCGGCGGCTGGGCACATTCACTCCACTCTGTCTAGGCACATTGACTCCCATTCAGCCTGGGCACATTCACTCCACTCCGCCTGGGCACTTCCAGTCCCACTCTGCCTGGGAACCTGCACTCCACTCGGCCTGGGCACCTCCACTCCAGTCAGCCTGGGTATATTCACTCCACTCAGCCTGGGCACTTCCAATCCCACTCTGCCTGGGAACCTGCACTCCACTCAGCCTGGGCACTTCCAGTCCCACTCAGCCTGGGAACCCCAACTCCATTCAGCCTGGGCACCTCCACTCCACTCAGCCTGGGCACATTCACTCCACTCAGCCTTGGCACTTCCAGTCCCACTCTGCCAGGGAACCCCAACTCCACTCAGCCTGGGCACCTCCACTCCACTCAGCCTGGGCACATTCACTCCACTCAGCCTGGGCACTTCCAGTCCCACTCTGTCTGGGAACCTGCACTCCACTCAGCCTGGGCACCTCCAATCCACTCAGCCTGGGCACATTCTCTCCAGTCAGCCTGGGCACATTCACTCCACTCAGCCTGGGCACCTCCACTCCATTCAGCCTGGGCACCTCCACTCCACTCAGCCTGGGCACATTCACTCCACTCAGCCTGGGCATTTCCAGTCCCACTCTGCCCAGGAACCTCCACTCCCACTCTGACTGGGAACCTCCACTCCACTCAGCCTGGGCACATTCACTCCACTCAGCGTTGGCACTTCCAGTCCCACTCTGCCAGGGAACCCCAACTCCACTCAGCCTGGGCACCTCCACTCCAGTCAGCCTGGGCACATTCACTCCACTCAGCCTGGGCACTTCCAATCCCACTCTGCCTGGGAACCTGCACTCCACTCAGCCTGGGCACTTCCAGTCCCACTCTGCCTGGGAACCCCAACTCCATTCAGCCTGGGCACCTCCACTCCACTCAGCCTGGGCACCTCCACTCCACTCAGCCTGGGCACATTCACTCCACTCAGCCTGGGCACTTCCAATCCCACTCTGCCAGGGAACCCCAACTCCACTCAGCCTGGGCACCTCCACTCCACTCAGCCTGGGCACATTCACTCCACTCAGCCTTGGCACTTCCAATCCCTCTCTGCCTGGGAACCTGCACTCCACTCAGCCTGGGCACCTCCACTCCACTCAGCCTGGGTACCTTCACTCCACTCAGCCTGGGCACTTCCAATCCCACTCTGCCTGGGAACCTGCACTCCACTCAGCCTGGGCACCTCCACTCCACTCAGCCTGGGTACATTCACTCCACTCAGCCTGGGCACTTCCAGTCCCACTCTGCCAGGGACCCCCAACTCCACTCAGCCTGGGCACCTCCACTCCACTCAGCCTGGGCACATTCACTCCACTCAGCCTGGGCACTTCCAGTCCCACTCTGCCTGGGAACCTGCACTCCACTCGGCCTGGGCACCTCCACTCCACTCAGCCTGGGCACATTCACTCCACTCAGCCAGGGCACATTCACTCCACTCAGCCTGGGCACTTCCAGTCCCACTCTGCCCAGGAACCTCCACTCCCACTCTGACTGGGAACCTCCGCTACTCCTCTCCACACCCGGCTCTCCACCCGACTCGCGGGGGCCCACTCTTAAGCCCTCCCGCCGCAAGTTATAGGCCCTTTGCCCGGGCGGAAAGTGAACCGCGGAACTGTGTCCCGCCCTCAATTCTCGTCCGATCGGAACGCGGTTTGGACCCGTTCTCCTGGGCGGCCTCGCAGCCCCTCCAGACCCAGCCAGTTAGCTCCAAGGGGCCGCCCCGAGCACGGGGAGGTGTGACACTTGACGCTTTGGCGCAACGGTGCCCGCGCCACGAGCCAAAAAGCGCCCCCCTCTCTCCGCGCCCATTCAAGGCAATGGGGAAACGCACGTTTCGGGCTCCGGCGGCCGGGCACATTCACTCCACTCTGTCTAGGCACATTGACTCCCATTCAGCCTGGGCACATTCACTCCACTCCGCCTGGGCAATTCCAGTCCCACTCTGCCTGGGAACCTGCACTCCACTCGGCCTGGGCACCTCCACTCCAGTCAGCCTTGGCACATTCACTCCACTCAGCCTGGGCACTTCCAATCCCACTCTGCCAGGGAACCTGCACTCCACTCAGCCTGGGCACATGCAATCCACTCAGCCTGGGGACATTCACTCCACTCAGCCTGGGAACTTCCAATCCCACTCTGCCTGGGAACCAGCACTCCACTCAGCCTGGGCACCTCCACTCCACTCAGCCTGGGTACTTCCAATCCCATTCTGCTGGGAACCTGCACTCCACTCAGCCTGGGAACCTCCACTCCACGCAGCCTGGGCACATTCACTCCACTCAGCCAGGGCACTTCCAGTCCCTCTCTGCCTGGGAACCCCAACTCCAATCAGCCTGGGCACCTCCACTCCACTCAGCCTGGGCACATTCACTCCACTCAGCCTTGGCACTTCCAGTCCCACTCTGCCAGGGACCCCCAACTCCACTCAGCCTGGGCACCTCCACTCCACTCAGCCTGGGCACATTCACTCCACTCAGCCTGGGCACTTCCAGTCCCACTCTGCCTGGGAACCTGCACTCCACTCGGCCTGGGCAGCTCCACTCCACTCAGCCTGGGCACATTCACTCCACTCAGCGTTGGCACTTCCAGTCCCACTCTGCCAGGGAACCCCAACTCCACTCAGCCTGGGCACCTCCACTCCACTCAGCCTGGGCACATTCACTCCACTCACCGTTGGCACTTCCAGTTCCACTCTGCCAGGGAACCCCAACTCCATTCAGCCTGGGCACCTCCACTCCACTCAGCCTGGGCACATTCACTCCACTCAGCCTGGGCACTTCCAATCCCACTCTGCCTGGGAACCTGCACTCCACTCAGCCTGGGCACCTCCACTCCATTCAGCCTGGGCACATTCACTCCACTCAGCCTGGGCACTTCCAGTCCCTCTCTGCCTGGGAACCCCAACTCCACTCAGCCTGGGCACCTCCACTCCACTCAGCCTGGGCACATTCACTCCACTCTGTCTAGGCACATTGACTCCCATTCAGCCTGGGATCATTCACTCCACTCAGCCTGGGCACATTCACTCCACTCAGCCTGGGCACTTCCAGTCCCACTCTGCCTGGGAACCTGCACTCCAATCAGCCTGGGCACCTCCACTCCACTCAGCCTGGGCACATTCACTCCACTCAGCCTGGGCACATTCACTCCACTCAGCCTGGGCACTTCCAGTCCCACTCTGCTGGGAGCCTGCACTCCACTCAGCCTGGGAACCTCCACTCCACGCAGCCAGGGCACATTCACTCCACTCAGCCTGGGCACTTCCAGTCCCACTCTGCCTGGGAACCTGCACTCCACTCGGCCTGGGCACCTCCACTCCACTCAGCCTTGGCACTTCCAGTCCCACTCTGCCAGGGAACCCCAACTCCACTCAGCCTGGGCACCTCCACTCCACTCAGCCTGGGCACATTCACTCCACTCAGCCTGGGCACTTCCAGTCCCACTCTGCCTGGGAACCTGCACTCCACTCAGCCTGGGCACCTCCAATCCACTCAGCCTGGGCACATTCTCTCCAGTCAGCCTGGGCACATTCACTCCACTCAGCCTGGGCACCTCCACTCCACTCAGCCTGGCCACATTCACTCCACTCAGCCTGGGCACATTCACTCCACTCAGCCTGGGCACTTCCAGTCCCACTCTGCCCAGGAACCTCCACTCCCACTCTGACTGGGAACCTCCGCTACTCCTCTCCACACCCGGCTCTCCACCCGACTCACGGGGGCCCACTCTTAAGCCCTCCCGCCGCAAGTAATAGGCCCTTTGCCCGGGCGGAAAGTGAACCGCGGAACTGTGTCCCGCCCTCAATTCTCGTCCGATCGGAACGCGGTTTGGACCCGTTCTCCTGGGCGGCCTCGCAGCCCCTCCAGACCCAGCCAGTTAGCTCCAAGGGGCCGCCCCGAGCACGGGGAGGGGTGACACTTGACGCTTTGGCGCAACGGTGCCCGCGCCACGAGCCAAAAAGCGCCCCCCTCTCTCCGCGCCCATTCAAGGCAATGGGGAAACGCACGTTTCGGGCTCCGGCGGCTGGGCACATTCACTCCACTCTGTCTAGGCACATTGACTCCCATTCAGCCTGGGCACATTCACTCCACTCCGCCTGGGCACTTCCAGTCCCACTCTGACTGGGAACCTGCACTCCACTCTGCCTGGGCACCTCCACTCCAGTCAGCCTGGGCACATTCACTCCACTCAGCCTGGGCACTTCCAATCCCACTCTGCCTGGGAACCTGCACTCCACTCAGCCTGGGCACTTCCAGTCCCACTCTGCCTGGGAACCCCAACTCCATTCAGCCTGGGCACCTCCACTCCACTCAGCCTGGGCACATTCACTCCACTCAGCCTGGGCACTTCCAATCCCACTCTGCCTTGGAACCTGCACTCCACTCAGCCTGGGCACCTCCACTCAGCCTGGGCACCTCCACTCCATTCAGCCTGGGCACATTCACTCCACTCAGCCTTGGCACTTCCAGTCCCACTCTGCCAGGGAACCCCAACTCCACTCAGCCTGGACACCTCCACTCCACTCAGCCTGGGCACATTCACTCCACTCAGCCTGGGCACTTCCAATCCGACTCTGCCTGGGAACCTGCACTCCACTCAGCCTGGGCACCTCCACTCCACTCAGCCTGGGTACATTCACTCCACTCAGCCTGGGCACTTCCAATCCCACTCTGCCTGGGAACCTGCACTCCACTCAGCCTGGGCACTTCCAGTCCCACTCTGCCTGGGAACCCCAACTCCATTCAGCCTGGGCACCTCCACTCCACTCAGCCTGGGCACATTCACTCCACTCAGCCTGGGCACTTCCAATCCTACTCTGCCTGGGAACCTGCACTCCACTCAGCCTGGGCACCTCCACTCCATTCAGCCTGGGCACATTCACTCCACTCAGCCTGGGCACTTCCAGTCCCACTCTGCCTGGGAACCTGCACTCCAATCAGCCTGGGCACCTCCACTCCACTCAGCCAGGGCACATTCACTCCACTCTGCCTGGGCACATTCACTCCACTCAGCCTGGGCACATTCACTCCACTCAGCCTGGGCACTTCCAGTCCCACTCTGCTGGGAGCCTGCACTCCACTCAGCCTGGGAACCTCCACTCCACGCAGCCTGGGCACATTCACTCCACTCAGCCAGGGCACTTCCAGTCCCTCTCTGCCTGGGAACCCCAACTCCACTCAGCCTGGGCACCTCCACTCCACTCAGCCTGGGCACATTCACTCCACTCTGTCTAGGCACATTGACTCCCATTCAGCCTGGGATCATTCACTCCACTCAGCCTGGGCACATTCACTCCACTCAGCCTGGGCACTTCCAGTCCCACTCTGCCTGGGAACCTGCACTCCACTCAGCCTGGGCACCTCCAATCCACTCAGCCTGGGCACATTCTCTCCAGTAAGCCTGGGCACATTCACTCCACTCAGCCTGGGCACATTCACTCCACTCAGCCAGGGCACATTCACTCCACTCAGCCTGGGCACATTCACTCCACTCAGCCTGGGCACTTCCAGTCCCACTCTGCCCAGGAACCTCCACTCCCACTCTGACTGGGAACCTCCGCTACTCTTCTCCACACCCGGCTCTCCACCCGACTCGCGGGGGCCAACTCTTAAGCCCTCCCGCCGCAAGTTATAGGCCCTTTGCCCGGGCGGAAAGTGAACCGCGGAACTGTGTCCCGCCCTCAATTCTCGTCCGATCGGAACGCGGTTTGGACCCGTTCTCCTGGGCGGCCTCGCAGCCCCTCCAGACCCAGCCAGTAAGCTCCAAGGGGCCGCCCCGAGCACGGGGAGGTGTGACACTTGACGCTTTGGCGCAACGGTGCCCGCGCCACGAGCCAAAAAGCGCCCCCCTCTCTCCGCGCCCATTCAAGGCAATGGGGAAACGCACGTTTCGGGCTCCAGCGGCCGGGCACATTCACTCCACTCTGTCTAGGCACATTGACTCCCATTCAGCCTGGGCACATTCACTCCACTCCGCCTGGGCACTTCCAGTCCCACTCTGCCTGGGAACCTGCACTCCACTCGGCCTGGGCACCTCCACTCCACTCAGCCTGGGCACATTCACTCCACTCAGCCTTGGCACTTCCAGTCCCACTCTGCCAGGGAACCCCAACTCCACTCAGCCTGGGCACCTCCACTCCACTCAGCCTGGGCACATTCACTCCACTCAGCCTGGGCACTTCCAGTCCCACTCTGCCTGGGAACCTGCACTCCACTCAGCCTGGGCACCTCCAATCCACTCAGCCTGGGCACATTCTCTCCAGTCAGCCTGGGCACATTCACTCCACTCAGCCTGGGCACCTCCACTCCACTCAGCCTGGCCACATTCACTCCACTCAGCCAGGGCACATTCACTCCACTCAGCCTGGGCACTTCCAGTCCCACTCTGCCCAGGAACCTCCACTCCCACTCAGACTGGGAACCTCCGCTACTCCTCTCCACACCCGGCTCTCCACCCGACTCACGGGGGCCCACTCTTAAGCCCTCCCGCCGCAAGTAATAGGCCCTTTGCCCGGGCGGAAAGTGAACCGCGGAACTGTGTCCCGCCCTCAATTCTCGTCCGATCGGAACGCGGTTTGGACCCGTTCTCCTGGGCGGCCTCGCAGCCCCTCCAGACCCAGCCAGTTAGCTCCAAGGGGCCGCCCCGAGCACGGGGAGGGGTGACACTTGACGCTTTGGCGCAACGGTGCCCGCGCCACGAGCCAAAAAGCGCCCCCCTCTCTCCGCGCCCATTCAAGGCAATGGGGAAACGCACGTTTCGGGCTCCGGCGGCTGGGCACATTCACTCCACTCTGTCTAGGCACATTGACTCCCATTCAGCCTGGGCACATTCACTCCACTCCGCCTGGGCACTTCCAGTCCCACTCTGCCTGGGAACCTGCACTCCACTCGGCCTGGGCACCTCCACTCCAGTCAGCCTGGGTATATTCACTCCACTCAGCCTGGGCACTTCCAATCCCACTCTGCCTGGGAACCTGCACTCCACTCAGCCTGGGCACTTCCAGTCCCACTCAGCCTGGGAACCCCAACTCCATTCAGCCTGGGCACCTCCACTCCACTCAGCCTGGGCACATTCACTCCACTCAGCCTGGGCACTTCGAATCCCACTCTGCTGGGAGCCTGCACTCCACTCAGCCTGGGAACCTCCACTCCACGCAGCCTGGGCACATTCACTCCACTCAGCCAGGGCACTTCCAGTCCCTCTCTGCCTGGGAACCCCAACTCCACTCAGCCTGGGCACCTCCACTCCACTCAGCCTGGGCACATTCACTCCACTCTGTCTAGGCACATTGACTCCCATTCAGCCTGGGAACATTCACTCCACTCAGCCTGGGCACATTCACTCCACTCAGCCTGGGCACTTCCAGTCCCACTCTGCCTGGGAACCTGCACTCCACTAGGCCTGGGCACCTCCAATCCACTCAGCCTGGGCACATTCTCTCCAGTCAGCCTGAGCACATTCACTCCACTCAGCCTGGGCACATTCACTCCACTCAGCCTGGGCACATTCACTCCACTCAGCCAGGGCACATTCACTCCACTCAGCCTTGTCACTTCCAGTCCCACTCTGCCAGGGAACCCCAACTCCACTCAGCCTGGGCACCTCCACTCCACTCAGCCTGGGCACATTCACTCCACTCAGCCTGGGCACTTCCAGTCCCACTCTGCCTGGGAACCTGCACTCCACTCAGCCTGGGCACCTCCAATCCACTCAGCCTGGGCACATTCTCTCCAGTCAGCCTGGGCACATTCACTCCACTCAGCCTGGGCACCTCCACTCCACTCAGCCTGGCCACATTCACTCCACTCAGCCAGGGCACATTCACTCCACTCAGCCTGGGCACTTCCAGTCCCACTCTGCCCAGGAACCTCCACTCCCACTCTGACTGGGAACCTCCGCTACTCCTCTCCACACCCGGCTCTCCACCCGACTCACGGGGGCCCACTCTTAAGCCCTCCCGCCGCAAGTAATAGGCCCTTTGCCCGGGCGGAAAGTGAACCGCGGAACTGTGTCCCGCCCTCAATTCTCGTCCGATCGGAACGCGGTTTGGATCCGTTCTCCTGGGCGGCCTCGCAGCCCCTCCAGACCCAGCCAGTTAGCTCCAAGGGGCCGCCCCGAGCACGGGGAGGGGTGACACTTGACGCTTTGGCGCAACGGTGCCCGCGCCACGAGCCAAAAAGCGCCCCCCTCTCTCCGCGCCCATTCAAGGCAATGGGGAAACGCACGTTTCGGGCTCCGGCGGCTGGGCACATTCACTCCACTCTGTCTGGGCACATTGACTCCCATTCAGCCTGGGCACATTCACTCCACTCCGCCTGGGCACTTCCAGTCCCACTCTGCCTGGGAACCTGCACTCCACTCGGCCTGGGCACCTCCACTCCACTCAGCCTGGGCACATTCACTCCACTCAGCCTTGGCACTTCCAGTCCCACTCTGCCAGGGAACCCCAACTCCACTCAGCCTGGGCACCTCCACTCCACTCAGCCTGGGCACATTCACTCCACTCAGCCTGGGCACTTCCAATCCCACTCTGCCTGGGAACCTGCACTCCACTCAGCCTGGGCACCTCCACTCCACTCAGCCTGGGTACATTCACTCCACTCAGCCTGGGCACTTCCAGTCCCACTCTGCCAGGGACCCCCAACTCCACTCAGCCTGGGCACCTCCACTCCACTCAGCCTGGGCACATTCACTCCACTCAGCCTGGGCACATTCACTCCACTCGGCCTGGGCACCTCCACTCCACTCAGCCTGGGCACATTCACTCCACTCAGCCAGGGCACATTCACTCCACTCAGCCTGGGCACTTCCAGTCCCACTCTGCCCAGGAACCTCCACTCCCACTCTGACTGGGAACCTCCGCTACTCCTCTCCACACCCGGCTCTCCACCCGACTCGCGGGGGCCCACTCTTAAGCCCTCCCGCCGCAAGTTATAGGCCCTTTGCCCGGGCGGAAAGTGAACCGCGGAACTGTGTCCCGCCCTCAATTCTCGTCCGATCGGAACGCGGTTTGGACCCGTTCTCCTGGGCGGCCTCGCAGCCCCTCCAGACCCAGCCAGTTAGCTCCAAGGGGCCGCCCCGAGCACGGGGAGGGGTGACACTTGACGCTTTGGCGCAACGGTGCCCGCGCCACGAGCCAAAAAGCGCCCCCCTCTCTCCGCGCCCATTCAAGGCAATGGGGAAACGCACGTTTCGGGCTCCGGCGGCTGGGCACATTCACTCCACTCTGTCTAGGCACATTGACTCCCATTCAGCCTGGGCACATTCACTCCACTCCGCCTGGGCACTTCCAGTCCCACTCTGCCTGGGAACCTGCACTCCACTCGGCCTGGGCACCTCCACTCCACTCAGCCCTGGCACATTCACTCCACTCAGCCTTGGCACTTCCAGTCCCACTCTGCCAGGGAACCCCAACTCCACTCAGCCTGGGCACCTCCACTCCACTCAGCCTGGGCACATTCACTCCACTCAGCCTGGGCACTTCCAATCCCACTCTGCCTGGGAACCTGCACTCCACTCAGCCTGGGCACCTCCACTCCACTCAGCCTGGGTACATTCACTCCACTCAGCCTGGGCACTTCCAGTCCCACTCTGCCAGGGACCCCCAACTCCACTCAGCCTGGGCACCTCCACTCCACTCAGCCTGGGCACATTCACTCCACTCAGCCTGGGCACTTCCAGTCCCACTCTGCCTGGGAACCTGCACTCCACTCGGCCTGGGCACCTCCACTCCACTCAGCCTGGGCACATTCACTCCACTCAGCCAGGGCACATTCACTCCACTCAGCCTGGGCACTTCCAGTCCCACTCTGCCCAGGAACCTCCACTCCCACTCTGACTGGGAACCTCCGCTACTCCTCTCCACACCCGGCTCTCCACCCGACTCGCGGGGGCCCACTCTTAAGCCCTCCCGCCGCAAGTTATAGGCCCTTTGCCCGGGCGGAAAGTGAACCGCGGAACTGTGTCCCGCCCTCAATTCTCGTCCGATCGGAACGCGGTTTGGACCCGTTCTCCTGGGCGGCCTCGCAGCCCCTCCAGACCCAGCCAGTTAGCTCCAAGGGGCCGCCCCGAGCACGGGGAGGTGTGACACTTGACGCTTTGGCGCAACGGTGCCCGCGCCACGAGCCAAAAAGCGCCCCCCTCTCTCCGCGCCCATTCAAGGCAATGGGGAAACGCACGTTTCGGGCTCCGGCGGCCGGGCACATTCACTCCACTCTGTCTAGGCACATTGACTCCCATTCAGCCTGGGCACATTCACTCCACTCCGCCTGGGCACTTCCAGTCCCACTCTGCCTGGGAACCTGCACTCCACTCGGCCTGGGCACCTCCACTCCAGTCAGCCTTGGCACATTCACTCCACTCTGCCTGGGCACTTCCAATCCCACTCTGCCAGGGAACCTGCACTCCACTCAGCCTGGGCACATGCAATCCACTCAGCCTGGGGACATTCACTCCACTCAGCCTGGGAACTTCCAATCCCACTCTGCCTGGGAACCAGCACTCCACTCAGCCTGGGCACCTCCACTCCACTCAGCCTGGGTACTTCCAATCCCATTCTGCTGGGAACCTGCACTCCACTCAGCCTGGGAACCTCCACTCCACGCAGCCTGGGCACATTCACTCCACTCAGCCAGGGCACTTCCAGTCCCTCTCTGCCTGGGCACATTCACTCCACTCTGTCTAGGCACATTGACTCCCATTCAGCCTGGGCACATTCACTCCACTCCGCCTGGGCACTTCCAGTCCCACTCTGCCTGGGAACCTGCACTCCACTCTGCCTGGGCACCTCCACTCCAGTCAGCCTGGGCACATTCACTCCACTCAGCCTGGGCACTTCCAATCCCACTCTGCCTGGGAACCTGCACTCCACTCAGCCTGGGCACTTCCACTCCCACTCTGCCTGGGAACCCCAACTCCATTCAGCCTGGGCACCTCCACTCCACTCAGCCTGGGCACATTCACTCCACTCAGCCTGGGCACTTCCAATCCCACTCTGCCTGGGAACCTGCACTCCACTCAGCCTGGGCACCTCCACTCAGCCTGGGCACCTCCACTCCATTCAGCCTGGGCACATTCACTCCACTCAGCCTTGGCACTTCCAGTCCCACTCTGCCAGGGAACCCCAACTCCACTCAGCCTGGACACCTCCACTCCACTCAGCCTGGGCACATTCACTCCACTCAGCCTGGGCACTTCCAATCCCACTCTGCCTGGGAACCTGCACTCCACTCAGCCTGGGCACCTCCACTCCACTCAGCCTGGGTACATTCACTCCACTCAGCCTGGGCACTTCCAATCCCACTCTGCCTGGGAACCTGCACTCCACTCAGCCTGGGCACTTCCAGTCCCACTCTGCCTGGGAACCCCAACTCCATTCAGCCTGGGCACCTCCACTCCACTCAGCCTGGGCACATTCACTCCACTCAGCCTGGGCACTTCCAATCCTACTCTGCCTGGGAACCTGCACTCCACTCAGCCTGGGCACCTCCACTCCATTCAGCCTGGGCACATTCACTCCACTCAGCCTGGGCACTTCCAGTCCCACTCTGCCTGGGAACCTGCACTCCAATCAGCCTGGGCACCTCCACTCCACTCAGCCAGGGCACATTCACTCCACTCTGCCTGGGCACATTCACTCCACTCAGCCTGGGCACATTCACTCCACTCAGCCTGGGCACTTCCAGTCCCACTCTGCTGGGAGCCTGCACTCCACTCAGCCTGGGAACCTCCACTCCACGCAGCCTGGGCACATTCACTCCACTCAGCCAGGGCACTTCCAGTCCCTCTCTGCCTGGGAACCCCAACTCCACTCAGCCTGGGCACCTCCACTCCACTCAGCCTGGGCACATTCACTCCACTCTGTCTAGGCACATTGACTCCCATTCAGCCTGGGATCATTCACTCCACTCAGCCTGGGCACATTCACTCCACTCAGCCTGGGCACTTCCAGTCCCACTCTGCCTGGGAACCTGCACTCCACTCAGCCTGGGCAGCTCCAATCCACTCTGCCTGGGCACATTCTCTCCAGTCAGCCTGGGCACATTCACTCCACTCAGCCTGGGCACATTCACTCCACTCAGCCAGGGCACATTCACTCCACTCAGCCTGGGCACATTCACTCCACTCAGCCTGGGCACTTCCAGTCCCACTCTGCCCAGGAACCTCCACTCCCACTCTGACTGGGAACCTCCGCTACTCTTCTCCACACCCGGCTCTCCACCCGACTCGCGGGGGCCAACTCTTAAGCCCTCCCGCCGCAAGTTATAGGCCCTTTGCCCGGGCGGAAAGTGAACCGCGGAACTGTGTCCCGCCCTCAATTCTCGTCCGATCGGAACGCGGTTTGGACCCGTTCTCCTGGGCGGCCTCGCAGCCCCTCCAGACCCAGCCAGTTAGCTCCAAGGGGCCGCCCCGAGCACGGGGAGGTGTGACACTTGACGCTTTGGCGCAACGGTGCCCGCGCCACGAGCCAAAAAGCGCCCCCCTCTCTCCGCGCCCATTCAAGGCAATGGGGAAACGCACGTTTCGGGCTCCGGCGGCTGGGCACATTCACTCCACTCTGTCTAGGCACATTGACTCCCATTCAGCCTGGGCACATTCACTCCACTCCGCCTGGGCACTTCCAGTCCCACTCTGCCTGGGAACCTGCACTCCACTCGGCCTGGGCACCTCCACTCCAGTCAGCCTGGGTATATTCACTCCACTCAGCCTGGGCACTTCCAATCCCACTCTGCCTGGGAACCTGCACTCCACTCAGCCTGGGCACTTCCAGTCCCACTCTGCCTGGGAACCCCAACTCCATTCAGCCTGGGCACCTCCACTCCACTCAGCCTGGGCACATTCACTCCACTCAGCCTGGGCACTTCGAATCCCACTCTGCTGGGAGCCTGCACTCCACTCAGCCTGGGAACCTCCACTCCACGCAGCCTGGGCACATTCACTCCACTCAGCCAGGGCACTTCCAGTCCCTCTCTGCCTGGGAACCCCAACTCCACTCAGCCTGGGCACCTCCACTCCACTCAGCCTGGGCACATTCACTCCACTCTGTCTAGGCACATTGACTCCCATTCAGCCTGGGAACATTCACTCCACTCAGCCTGGGCACATTCACTCCACTCAGCCTGGGCACTTCCAGTCCCACTCTGCCTGGGAACCTGCACTCCACTAGGCCTGGGCACCTCCAATCCACTCAGCCTGGGCACATTCTCTCCAGTCAGCCTGAGCACATTCACTCCACTCAGCCTGGGCACATTCACTCCACTCAGCCTGGGCACATTCACTCCACTCAGCCAGGGCACATTCACTCCACTCAGCCTTGTCACTTCCAGTCCCACTCTGCCAGGGAACCCCAACTCCACTCAGCCTGGGCACCTCCACTCCACTCAGCCTGGGCACATTCACTCCACTCAGCCTGGGCACTTCCAGTCCCACTCTGCCTGGGAACCTGCACTCCACTCAGCCTGGGCACCTCCAATCCACTCAGCCTGGGCACATTCTCTCCAGTCAGCCTGGGCACATTCACTCCACTCAGCCTGGGCACCTCCACTCCACTCAGCCTGGCCACATTCACTCCACTCAGCCAGGGCACATTCACTCCACTCAGCCTGGGCACTTCCAGTCCCACTCTGCCCAGGAACCTCCACTCCCACTCTGACTGGGAACCTCCGCTACTCCTCTCCACACCCGGCTCTCCACCCGACTCACGGGGGCCCACTCTTAAGCCCTCCCGCCGCAAGTAATAGGCCCTTTGCCCGGGCGGAAAGTGAACCGCGGAACTGTGTCCCGCCCTCAATTCTCGTCCGATCGGAACGCGGTTTGGACCCGTTCTCCTGGGCGGCCTCGCAGCCCCTCCAGACCCAGCCAGTTAGCTCCAAGGGGCCGCCCCGAGCACGGGGAGGGGTGACACTTGACGCTTTGGCGCAACGGTGCCCGCGCCACGAGCCAAAAAGCGCCCCCCTCTCTCCGCGCCCATTCAAGGCAATGGGGAAACGCACGTTTCGGGCTCCGGCGGCTGGGAACATTCACTCCACTCTGTCTAGGCACATTGACTCCCATTCAGCCTGGGCACATTCACTCCACTCCGCCTGGGCACTTCCAGTCCCACTCTGCCTGGGAACCTGCACTCCACTCGGCCTGGGCACCTCCACTCCACTCAGCCTGGGCACATTCACTCCACTCAGCCTTGGCACTTCCAGTCCCACTCTGCCAGGGAACCCCAACTCCACTCAGCCTGGGCACCTCCACTCCACTCAGCCTGGGCACATTCACTCCACTCAGCCTGGGCACTTCCAATCCCACTCTGCCTGGGAACCTGCACTCCACTCAGCCTGGGCACCTCCACTCCACTCAGCCTGGGTACATTCACTCCACTCAGCCTGGGCACTTCCAGTCCCACTCTGCCAGGGACCCCCAACTCCACTCAGCCTGGGCACCTCCACTCCACTCAGCCTGGGCACATTCACTCCACTCAGCCTGGGCACATTCACTCCACTCGGCCTGGGCACCTCCACTCCACTCAGCCTGGGCACATTCACTCCACTCAGCCAGGGCACATTCACTCCACTCAGCCTGGGCACTTCCAGTCCCACTCTGCCCAGGAACCTCCACTCCCACTCTGACTGGGAACCTCCGCTACTCCTCTCCACACCCGGCTCTCCACCCGACTCGCGGGGGCCCACTCTTAAGCCCTCCCGCCGCAAGTTATAGGCCCTTTGCCCGGGCGGAAAGTGAACCGCGGAACTGTGTCCCGCCCTCAATTCTCGTCCGATCGGAACGCGGTTTGGACCCGTTCTCCTGGGCGGCCTCGCAGCCCCTCCAGACCCAGCCAGTTAGCTCCAAGGGGCCGCCCCGAGCACGGGGAGGGGTGACACTTGACGCTTTGGCGCAACGGTGCCCGCGCCACGAGCCAAAAAGCGCCCCCCTCTCTCCGCGCCCATTCAAGGCAATGGGGAAACGCACGTTTCGGGCTCCGGCGGCTGGGCACATTCACTCCACTCTGTCTAGGCACATTGACTCCCATTCAGCCTGGGCACATTCACTCCACTCCGCCTGGGCACTTCCAGTCCCACTCTGCCTGGGAACCTGCACTCCACTCGGCCTGGGCACCTCCACTCCACTCAGCCTGGGCACATTCACTCCACTCAGCCTTGGCACTTCCAGTCCCACTCTGCCAGGGAACCCCAACTCCACTCAGCCTGGGCACCTCCACTCCACTCAGCCTGGGCACATTCACTCCACTCAGCCTGGGCACTTCCAATCCCACTCTGCCTGGGAACCTGCACTCCACTCAGCCTGGGCACCTCCACTCCACTCAGCCTGGGTACATTCACTCCACTCAGCCTGGGCACTTCCAGTCCCACTCTGCCAGGGACCCCCAACTCCACTCAGCCTGGGCACCTCCACTCCACTCAGCCTGGGCACATTCACTCCACTCAGCCTGGGCACTTCCAGTCCCACTCTGCCTGGGAACCTGCACTCCACTCGGCCTGGGCACCTCCACTCCACTCAGCCTGGGCACATTCACTCCACTCAGCCAGGGCACATTCACTCCACTCAGTCTGGGCACTTCCAGTCCCACTCTGCCCAGGAACCTCCACTCCCACTCTGACTGGGAACCTCCGCTACTCCTCTCCACACCCGGCTCTCCACCCGACTCGCGGGGGCCCACTCTTAAGCCCTCCCGCCGCAAGTTATAGGCCCTTTGCCCGGGCGGAAAGTGAACCGCGGAACTGTGTCCCGCCCTCAATTCTCGTCCGATCGGAACGCGGTTTGGACCCGTTCTCCTGGGCGGCCTCGCAGCCCCTCCAGACCCAGCCAGTTAGCTCCAAGGGGCCGCCCCGAGCACGGGGAGGGGTGACACTTGACGCTTTGGCGCAACGGTGCCCGCGCCACGAGCCAAAAAGCGCCCCCCTCTCTCCGCGCCCATTCAAGGCAATGGGGAAACGCACGTTTCGGGCTCCGGCGGCCGGGCACATTCACTCCACTCTGTCTAGGCACATTGACTCCCATTCAGCCTGGGCACATTCACTCCACTCCGCCTGGGCACTTCCAGTCCCACTCTGCCTGGGAACCTGCACTCCACTCGGCCTGGGCACCTCCACTCCAGTCAGCCTTGGCACATTCACTCCACTCAGCCTGGGCACTTCCAATCCCACTCTGCCAGGGAACCTGCACTCCACTCAGCCTGGGCACATGCAATCCACTCAGCCTGGGGACATTCACTCCACTCAGCCTGGGAACTTCAAATCCCACTCTGCCTGGGAACCAGCACTCCACTCAGCCTGGGCACCTCCACTCCACTCAGCCTGGGTACTTCCAATCCCATTCTGCTGGGAACCTGCACTCCACTCAGCCTGGGAACCTCCACTCCACGCAGCCTGGGCACATTCACTCCACTCAGCCAGGGCACTTCCAGTCCCTCTCTGCCTGGGAACCCCAACTCCACTCAGCCTGGGCACCTCCACTCCACTCAGCCTGGGCACATTCACTCCACTCAGCCTTGGCACTTCCAGTCCCACTCTGCCAGGGACCCCCAACTCCACTCAGCCTGGGCACCTCCACTCCACTCAGCCTGGGCACATTCACTCCACTCAGCCTGGGCACTTCCAGTCCCACTCTGCCTGGGAACCTGCACTCCACTCGGCCTGGGCAGCTCCACTCCACTCAGCCTGGGAACATTCACTCCACTCAGCGTTGGCACTTCCAGTCCCACTCTGCCAGGGAACCCCAACTCCACTCAGCCTGGGCACCTCCACTCCACTCAGCCTGGGCACATTCACTCCACTCACCGTTGGCACTTCCAGTTCCACTCTGCCAGGGAACCCCAACTCCATTCAGCCTGGGCACCTCCACTCCACTCAGCCTGGGCACATTCACTCCACTCAGCCTGTGCACTTCCAATCCCACTCTGCCTGGGAACCTGCACTCCACTCAGCCTGGGCACCTCCACTCCATTCAGCCTGGGCACATTCACTCCACTCAGCCTGGGCACTTCCAGTCCCACTCTGCTGGGAGCCTGCACTCCACTCAGCCTGGGAACCTCCACTCCACGCAGCCTGGGCACATTCACTCCACTCAGCCAGGGCACTTCCAGTCCCTCTCTGCCTGGGAACCCCAACTCCACTCAGCCTGGGCACCTCCACTCCACTCAGCCTGGGCACATTCACTCCACTCTGTCTAGGCACATTGACTCCCATTCAGCCTGGGATCATTCACTCCACTCAGCCTGGGCACATTCACTCCACTCAGCCTGGGCACTTCCAGTCCCACTCTGCCTGGGAACCTGCACTCCAATCAGCCTGGGCACCTCCACTCCACTCAGCCTGGGCACATTCACTCCACTCTGCCTGGGCACATTCACTCCACTCAGCCTGGGCACATTCACTCCACTCAGCCTGGGCACTTCCAGTCCCACTCTGCTGGGAGCCTGCACTCCACTCAGCCTGGGAACCTCCACTCCACGCAGCCTGGGCACTTCCAGTCCCACTCTGCCTGGGAACCTGCACTCCACTCAGCCTGGGCACCTCCAATCCACTGAGCCTGGGCACATTAACTCCACTCCGCCTGGGCACTTCCAGTCCAACTCTGCCTGGGAACCTGCACTCCACTCGGCCTGGGCACCTCCAGTCCACTCAGCCTGGGCACATTCACTCCACTCAGCCTTGGCACTTCCAGTCCCACTCTGCCAGGGAACCCCAACTCCACTCAGCCTGGGCACCTCCACTCCACTCAGCCTGGGCACATTCACTCCACTCAGCCTGGGCACTTCCAATCCCACTCTGCCTGGGAACCTGCACTCCACTCAGCCTGGGCACCTCCACTCCACTCAGCCTGGGCACATTCACTCCACTCAGCCTGGGCAATTCCAATCCTACTCTGCCTGGGAACCTGCACTCCACTCAGCCTGGGCACCTCCACTCCATTCAGCCTGGGCACATTCACTCCACTCAGCCTGGGCACTTCCAGTCCCACTCTGCCTGGGAACCTGCACTCCAATCAGCCTGGGCACCTCCACTCCACTCAGCCAGGGCACATTCACTCCACTCTGCCTGGGCACATTCACTCCACTCAGCCTGGGCACATTCACTCCACTCAGCCTGGGCACTTCCAGTCCCACTCTGCTGGGAGCCTGCACTCCACTCAGCCTGGGAACCTCCACTCCACGCAGCCTGGGCACATTCACTCCACTCAGCCAGGGCACTTCCAGTCCCTCTCTGCCTGGGAACCCCAACTCCACTCAGCCTGGGCACCTCCACTCCACTCAGCCTGGGCACATTCACTCCACTCTGTCTAGGCACATTGACTCCCATTCAGCCTGGGATCATTCACTCCACTCAGCCTGGGCACATTCACTCCACTCAGCCTGGGCACTTCCAGTCCCACTCTGCCTGGGAACCTGCACTCCACTCAGCCTGGGCACCTCCAATCCACTCAGCCTGGGCACATTCTCTCCAGTAAGCCTGGGCACATTCACTCCACTCAGCCTGGGCACATTCACTCCACTCAGCCAGGGCACATTCACTCCACTCAGCCTGGGCACATTCACTCCACTCAGCCTGGGCACTTCCAGTCCCACTCTGCCCAGGAACCTCCACTCCCACTCTGACTGGGAACCTCCGCTACTCTTCTCCACACCCGGCTCTCCACCCGACTCGCGGGGGCCAACTCTTAAGCCCTCCCGCCGCAAGTTATAGGCCCTTTGCCCGGGCGGAAAGTGAACCGCGGAACTGTGTCCCGCCCTCAATTCTCGTCCGATCGGAACGCGGTTTGGACCCGTTCTCCTGGGCGGCCTCGCAGCCCCTCCAGACCCAGCCAGTAAGCTCCAAGGGGCCGCCCCGAGCACGGGGAGGTGTGACACTTGACGCTTTGGCGCAACGG